>NC_057863.1:344349223-345050473 GCF_019393635.1 Dromiciops gliroides
TTTTAATTGGTGACTGGGCTAGAAGTGAATGTGCATACAAAAGTCTCAAAGGAATGGAATAATTGTCTCTCATCTGTCAGCTTTTGAGTGAAGAGGAAGAACTATTGTGGGTCTCTGCTTGGGGACCAAGGGGCCCTCTCTCTTCCTGGGCTGCCATGAGGCTGTGAACACATGATACTGGTATGTCTTGTCTTTGTTATGTTTATCCTTCCCTGATCTTAGGTGAATAAATATCAGAGATAGACCAGATCGGGTTATAATTTTGTGAGTTTTAAAGGTTAGAAGACACAGCAACTGGAGTCTATGGCAGAGTCTACTAGTAGTCATGGCATACAAAACTAATAGTTAGTCATGCTGCTTGACATAGCTCACTAGTGAATTGACTTGGCAATCAAGGAACTATATCCTGCAAACAAAGAAGTGACTTATTCAATGGCTATACCGCAGCCAGAGGTGAATTTACTGTAGTAAATGTTTGGTATTCACCACTATGTTTGAGTACCCTCTATCAGAGGATTGAGTAGATATATACCCTTAATTTGAGGAAGTGAGTAGTCATTTTGTACTTATGTCTTTGCAATACTTTCTCAGTAAATATCTTTTTGTAAAAGTTAATTGATTTGGGGCAGCTAGGTGGCGCAATAGATAGAGCACTGACCCTGGATTCAGGAGTACCTGAGTTCAAATCCAGCCTCAGACACTTAACACTTACTAGCTGGGCAAGTCACTTGACCCCAATTGCCTCACCAAAAAAAAAAAAACAAAAAACAAAAACAAAACTTAATTGATTTCAGTTGGTTAAGTGATATTGAGGAGAGACCAACTGGTTAAAGTGATATTGGGTATATATTAACTGATGATTGATATTGGGGGAATAGCTGGAATGGGGGGGGGAAGGTTTGAGAATGATAATATTAAAAAGACATTCCCTGGGCAGCTATGTAGTGCAGTGGATAAAGCACTGGCCCTGGATTCAGGAGGACCCGAGTTCAAATCCAGCCTCAGACACTTGACACTTACTAGCTGTGTGACCCTGGGCAAGTCACTTAACCCTCACTGCCCCACAAAAAACAAAACAAACCAAAAAAGACACCCCCAACCCTCCAGGGTCATACCTAGAACATAGACACACTATACAACATACATAATGTTAATTTGTGGTTTTCTGGGTCAATAAGGTGCCCACAGAGACCTGTTTCTATTTGAGTTTGACACCACTGATGATCTCTAAGGCTCCTTCGTCTTTGCAAATTCTATGTTTCCATTACAGCATAAATCTCCAGAACCACTTTAAATCTCCCACAATAGAGAGCCTGAAGAGTCAAGTTTACATAATGAAATGTTTACATAAATACAATACACATAAATATGGATTATATTGTGTTTATGGAAAAGGAGATAGAGAGGTGTCACTATGCAAGCTGATATTGTCAAGCTCTTGAGACAAACTACTACTAGGTTATGATCCCTGAGGAAGTTGGTTCTGTGTCTTATGTAATCTTTGTATTTCCTCTAGAACTTTAAACATAAAGCTTGAAACATATTGTTAAGTAGGGATAGCAATAGAGACTGGACCTGTGATTTCACTTATTATAGGGAACTCCTGAATTAGGAAACTCAGTGTTTCAATGTAGGTTGGCACGTTCTCTGCATTTTATAGGTTTAGAAAGATGCCTAAAATATTGGGGGGGGAGGGGTCAAGTGACTTCTCCAAGGTCATACAGTCTATATGTGTCAGAGGCAAGTCTTAAACTGATACCTCTAGAAGAACTTTCTAGTCACTGAATCATGTTACCATTATGCCTACTATTAAGTACATACTTACTAAATGTGTATTGAAGTTGGAACCAGAGATCAACACACAAAGTCAGCATATCTGAAGTTGGACTAAAATTTAACGAACTATACAACTTCCTCTCTTTCTATCCTACATACCACCAAGCATTGGACAGTAAACTTTTGCAAAAACTTCTCATCATACCTATTTCCCAAAAGGGTTATGGATCAAATGAAAATGTATGTGAAACGTCTTAGAAAAATACAATGGGCTATACAAACCTTTTTAAGTGACATTTTCCTGACAAACATTAATGCTGTTAATACATTTTAACTAAATGCCATTATAACTTTATGTAACTGAAACTATGGGATGAAAATTGAATGGTCAGTGACTATGAAACATTAACATTGTGTTTTCATTTTAATTATTCAAATAAGATGAGTTATGACTGCATGCTTAGCTATCACTTCTCAGAGCATTTACTTCATGTAAAATATCACTTTTGATACTAATAGGATTAGTCCCAGGGAAAATTTCAAAGCAGGCAAATTTTGTTTTTCACTAACTTTTCCTCTCTATACTTTTCTCCTGCCTCTCTCATAGGAAGCTCATTGTTCTGGTCCCTCCTGATTAAAATACCTGATGAACTAATTTATACTATATCGCTAATAACAATGCATGGCCTCTCCCACAGTTACTTACTTTTGGGGAGGGGGGGCAATGAGGGTTAAGTGACTTGCCCAGGGCCACACACCTAGTAAGTATCAAGTGTCTGAGGTCAGATTTGAACTCAGGCCCTCCTAAATCCAGAGCTGGTGCTTTATCTGCTGCACCACCTAGTTGCCCCCTGGTTACTTCCATTTTAAAAGGGGCTGCCAAAAAGGGGGATTATTTAAGCCAAAAGAGTGAATCTATAATGTTAGGATTTCAAGTGCTGTTGCACATAGAGGGGAAAAGTATGGACTCAAGGGAGATAAAGCTAGAAAGCACCTTAGAAACCAATTCAAACTTCTCATTTTACAGATGAGGAAACTTGTACTAGAAAACATTTGACTTCTCTGAGCTTCACAAAATATATAATAGAATTATTGATTTAAAACCGGAATCAAGACAATCCAGTCCAATGCCCTCATTTTATGAGGAACCTGAGAGGTCAAAATGATTCACTCAAAGATACACAGGTAGCAAGTAGCAAAGCCTGGAATGAACCTTAAGTTTTCTGACTTAAAGACCCTGTGTTCTTTCCTTTCTATGACAATAATCCCTTACATGTAAGTTATAAGAATCAAGAATTTCATAGTTACAAGGGACATCAAAGGCTACATAATCCAACTCATACCTGCATGATACTCTCTTCTATATTGTACCTAAGAAATAGTCATTCAGTCTTTATTTGTTGACCTCCAGTGTGGGTGAATCCGCTTCTTCTCAAGGCAGTCCATTCCACTTTTGGAGAGTTATCATTGTGGGGAAGTTTTTTAACAAATCAAGCCAAGTTGCCTTTTCACAATTTCCCTTAATTTCTCCCAGTTCTGCCAAGCCAAACAAGTTTAATCTCTCATTTGGACAATAGCCCTTCAGATGGCTGAAGACAGCTATCATGTCTACTCTTAGACTTCTCTTATCCAGAATAATTTTATCTTCACATGGAATGATCTTGAGGTCATTTGCCATCTTGATTACCCTCCTGTGGACCCAGACTAACAATTTCCCTCCTAAAATGTGCCACTCACAAGGGAACACAATAACCCAGAAGTAGTCTGACTAGAGCAAAGTATAATAGGACTAACATCTCCCTCATCCTGGATGCTATGCTCCTTTTGAACATAACCTAAGATTATATTAGCTTTCTTGACTATTATATTGTGCTGTTAACTCATGATGAGCTTGCAATCCACTAACACCTCCATATCTTTTTCAGATGAGTTACTCTTCAGCCATTCCTCCTTTATCCAGAAAAATGCAGACTTGATTTTTTTAACCCAAGTATAAGACTGTGATGCATGAAAAGTTTGAGAGACATAGTTTCTGGATTATTTCATTAACATTAATCATGTTAGCATATAATTAATAAAAAGGTCAGTGATGCTCTTGAATGCCAAAGACTTCTCATTGGAACCCACTCAATGCTTATATGCCCTTGGAAGATTGGGTGCTTCTGAGGGTGCCTAGCAACTCTGATTGGTTAACAAGTAATGAAAAAATGAATATTATTATGAGAGGTGGACTTATTCTAATGAGGGTCTGGGGGACATGATCACTCAGTCTTGGTCAAAGAGACTTAATCTATACACATATCACTCCCATCTAGGGTAACCAAGACAAAAAGGGGAATCCACTTTTACCCAGACCTGTCTGAGTAACACAAACAATGGGCCAAAATCCATCAATTTACCTGAAGAAAAATTTCTTTACCTTTTGAACAGATTTGAGTTTTCCATCTCATTATCAGCCCTGCACTTCAAAGGTTGCCTTAATAACCTACAAGGGTTGATTTATAAATGAGGAAGTAGAAAAGGAGAAAACCCTTAGTACTATTTCAATAATTGGTTATTAATGTGAGAGAAATAATCATGTCTCTCAAGACTTTTACACTTATCCCTACTGATTATCATTTTATTAGGTTCTACCTAAAATGCTAGACTCTAGAGCTCTTTTTGGATGCTGATCCTGTCATCTGGTGTGTTAGCTTATATGCCATCTGAAAATTGGATAAGCATGTTACCTATGTCTTTATCCAAGTCAGTGCTATGTTAAACAGCAAAGAGTCAAGCTCAGATCCCTGGAGCACTTGACTACATATCTTCTTAAAAGTTGATTTTAAATCATTAAATGACTGACTTTTGGGTCTAGTCATTCAGTCAGTACCAAATCCACCTAACAAACCCCAAGCTTTCTTCCTCCCTCTCTCCATGGCAAAAACTGTCTGAGCGACTTGGTCATATGTTTTGCTAAAATCTAGGTAAATTGTATCTAAATAAATGAAATCTAAGTAAGCATACCAGTCTAAAAACCCTGTCAAAAATGGAAATGAGAATATTTGGACAATACCCATTTTCAGTGAAATCATTCTGGCTCAACACTATTTCCTTTTCTGCACATTCAATAGCCATTCTTTTAATTATTCATCCTGGCATTTTGCAGGAATAAAAGTCAACTTCATTGGTCTATAGCTTGCAAATTCTATTCTTTCTTTTAAACAAAAATCGGGGCATTTTCCCTTTTCGAAAATCTGTGGAATCTCTCCAGTTCTCCAGTCTTTCAAAAATCCTTCACAAAACTGTCAGTTTTTAGTATCCTAGGATATAATTTATCTTGGATCTAGTGACTTGAACTCAGCAAGGACAATTACTTACTTTATTTATCTACTTATCTCTACTTGTCTTGGGCACCAACTCATTACTGGACATACTTGTTCATTATCAAATGATATAATGTAAGTGAAGCATTTCAAGCCCAGACTCTGGATTTGGGTTTAAATCCCACATTTGATGCTTTTTACCTGTGTGTCCTTATTACCTGTAAGTCATTTAATCACCTGAGGTCCTCATTTGTAAACAAAGAGGTCTCACTAGATGGCTTCTGGGGTGTCTTTCAGAACTATGTCTATGATGCTATGATCTCACTTTGCAAAGCTTAAAGCCCTATATAAATGGCAATGATTATTATTGTTATAGTGTACTTTCCAGTTCACAGATTATTCTTCCTGACAGAAAACAGTAGAAGAGAGACAGACGGAAGGGGGGGGGGTGGTGAGGAGAAAGAGGTGGGAAGAGAAAGGGAGACAGAGAAGGGGTAGAGAGAAGGGTGGCAAGGAAAGAAATAGGGGACAGAGACGGGGGTGGGGGTGGGAAGGGAGGAAGGGGGGGAAGAGAGAGAGAGAGAGAGAGGTGCTCTGCCTTTTTTCCCCTATATGCTAAGATCAGTCTTGCCTAATGAAAACGGGGTTGTTGGTTTTGTTGGGATTTTTATTTTTGGTCTGATTTTCAAACAGTAAACCTTTTAAAACAGCTTTCCTTTAAAAAAAACCATAAAAGCAGATAAGCGGGGTTTTGAAATTTACGTGAAATCTTAAAAATGTCCCCATTTCAAGTTATTTAGAAATGCCTGTTCAGGCAGGACGCACAATGCGAAAACCGACTGTGCTTAATTAATCTTTTGGGCCCCATCTGCGCTTGGAAAACAGCGAAAATCCGCTTCATTGACTACAAAGTCGAGGTAATATAGACACAGCATTAAAGCGCTGCTTTCCAGACTCGGCCAATTATACGGAGCTAATGAGGTGTGAGAGAGCTCTGTGTGTGTGTACGTGTGTCAGACCGGGCTGGGTCGGAAAGCTAGAGGTTGTTAAGAAGGGGGGAAGAGAAGGCCTTGGGGGGCTTCAGAGCACCTCCCCATGCTCACTCCTCCCCTCCCGTCGCCTCGAAGGATCCCAGGCTTAGGGGCTCAACCTTCGCGCCGCAAATCACTGCCGGCAAAATAGGAAGAAAAAAAAAGGCAGGTTGAGACGACCGTCTGTCATCACACAGTGGGTCAAAAGAATAGGGACAAGGTCTAGACACTAAAAGACGGAGTGGGGGGGAGGTCATGCGACACACGAGCTTTTTTACCTCTGGAGCTGCAGAGGGCTCGAGTTGGCTGAGGCGGGAACGCGCGTGCGCCCCTCCGCCCCCCCCTCTCCTCGCCCCCTGTAACCCCCCACCCCCCGCCCCACTCCCCCGCCCGAGACACACCGGGCTCGCGGGCGTGGGGCCGTTGCCGCTTAGGCCGGTTGGCTCTCGAGGTTCCCCCAGAAGCCTCCCTGGAGCCCCGCCCTACCCCGCCCCCTTTCCCGGCTCTGGAGGCTCCTCGGCGGGCCGAGGCGAGGCCGGGGCCCCGGCTAGGGCGAGGCGAAGGCGCAGGCGGGGCGGGCCCGAGAGCGCAGCCCAAGCCCGGGAGGCGGCTGCTACGGTGACTGTGGGCTGGTCTCTCCTCACACACATTCCCACTCACACACGCACGCACGCGCACACCCACACACCCACACGCCCCCCTGGACTCCTGGCGCTCCCCGAGGCGGAGCGGGAGTACCAGCTCGCGGGCACCGACGCCGCCGAGAGCAGCGGGCTCGGGTTTCTCCCTCGGCTCGGAGCGGACGAGGAGGAGGAGCCGGAGCCGGAGCCGGAGCTTTCAAGGTACGGACGGGGGCGCCCTCCGCACGCGGCCGACCCCGGAGCCCAAGGTCCCGGCTTTGGCGCACCGGGGGCCGAGGCCGGGGAGGCAGGCGGGGCCCGCCCAGCAGCCCCCTGAGGAGGGGGGGAGGCACGGGCAGAAGCGCGGGACGACTGCACCCCCCCCACACACACACACACCCCTACCTCCCACGGCGCGGTCAATGTCAAGGTCTGTGAGGGGAGGGTCAAGGGCTCGCGATCCCCCCTCCCCCCTCGCCGGCTCTGGGCTGGGAAAAGTGACTCCTGGGGCGTGAGGAAGGAGCGGGGCGGGCATCGCCGAGCCTGCCCAGGTTCGGGGGGTGGGGCACGGGGAGAGACTTCCAAGCAACCAGTCAGTAAACATTGTCAAACTAACCCTCCTGTGTGCCTGGCTTTGTGCTGCGCTCTGGAAATAAAATTGACTTTTATTTACATAAAATAAAATGTTTTAAAAAAATGTTTAAAGGCAGAAGACAGTCCCAAAGGGCTCCCTTTCACTGGGTACAGACAAGGCAATGGGAAGACACGGAGAACCCTCAACCCCACTTTGCCCTAGTGCAGTTCCGTGCCATGCTAGGAAACTTGCTCATCAGCCCGGCAGGGAAGCCAATGCCAGCGATTTGGAAGAATTGAATTCTCAGATAATTATTTCCCTTCCCCCACTCCCACTTTGCTTAGCCAAAGAAGGATGTGTCACAAACTTCATTTCATGAGAGCATGTTTTGACCCCCTGGCAATTCGGAGGATGGCTCCCCGAAACAAAGTTAAACGGTAATCGTGTTTTCGGCAGTTTCCATGATAGCTTCTGGCCCCGGTTTATGACAGTCTGGAAAATTGTTCTTGTGTTGGATGGAGATCGAAAAGCTGTAGAAGTAACTAGCTGTGAATAGGGGGATCGCACCAGCTTTATACAGCCTATGGCTTTGGTGGGATACTAAACCATGGTTTAATGTGCTTTGCTCATACCTCAGACTTTATTGAAATGCCACATGCAGGTTTCAGTTTGGAGAACACTCAATGTAAACCAGCTGGTCTGGGGCTTTGTCTTAGTGTTGAATCTAAATCCAGTATGCTTATTCTGTACTTCTAAGTACTGTTTGTAACACACTAGCTCTTCAGAAGGAAGTGGTTGTAAAAGGAAAGGAAATTGTTAGTGATTAGATTCTCCCATTAATATGAAATTAGATTAAGGTGTCTTTAAAATGTGGGGTTTCTTCAGATTATAATTAGTTTTGAAACTCAAAATACATAATTGTAAAAGATCAACTATGTAGATCACCTCAATTTGATAAAGTGCCCCTACAAGTTCTATCATTTACTATAACAATCCTGAAACCCTTAGAACTATAGCTCCTTGCTCATTATTCTCAGGTCCTATTTTCTTGAAACCTACTATTATGAACTTTAAAATAGTCATACTTGGTCAAGATCCATGGTCTATTGAAACTCATTGTTTTGTCTCAGAGGGAAATACTATAGAAGGGGATATATGTGAAAAGGAACACCTTTTTTCTGATGACACCCTCAAATGTTATGACCTGCCAACAAATTTTTGGAACAAAAACTATACTACTAGCACTACGCCATTGGGACAGTGACCAAGATTATTGCTTCTTGTTTATGATCTCAAACATCTTAAACAAGGTTAAGTTTTAAATAGTCTTTAAATAAGTTACGTTACTGGACCCTGATGGGCAGTGCTGGCACATTGCTGGTTAGGAATCGGGCAATCAAGTGCCTACTATGTGTTAGGTTTTGTATGTATAAAAAATGAAAATAAAACAATCTACTTCCAGTGAGCTCACATTCTGTAAGAGAAACAATATATGCATGTAAGTAAGTACAAAATATATGCAAAGTAATTTTAAATATTCATTTATTAAGTGTCTGTCTTATGCTAGGCAGTGGGGAGTGCAAATGAAAAAAATGAAGAAAGAAAAAAAGACTGCCCCTAATGGGCTTAGATTCTGTGAGGAAACAAAAGGTACTTGTAAATAAGTACAACACATATACAAAACAATTTATATGGGGAGGGGACACTAGCAGTTTAAGGGATCAGGATAGGCTTCTAGCATTTAAGTTGGTAGCACTTTGAGCTGGTTGAAATAAAAGGATTATGCTTGTGGGTTGAACTTATTGGAGCTGCTATAATAGTAAACTGAGGGTGGGGCAGCTAGGTGGCACAGTGGATAAAGCACTGGCCCTGGATTCAGGAGTACCTGAGTTCAAATCCGGCCTCAGACACTTGACACATACTAGCTGTGTGACCCTGGGCAAGTCACTGAACCCCCATTGCCCCGCCCCCCCCCCAAAATAGAAAACTGAGTGCTTCTTTCCCTCAGACTTATACTTTCTGCTCAGCTTCCTTGGCCTTAAAGGGGCCTCTGCTGTATAAAATGTTATGAATTACTCTTTGTAGGGGTCAGTTTATGGGACAAAAAGGTATATGAACACTGTACTACAACTCAAAATTTGGCTGCTACAAATCCATGTCCATGGCTAGTTTTGAGGCATTCACTTTCAGTGGTTAAGGGGCATTTCAGGATCCCAGATACTTCCAGGATCAGGACATTTGTGAATGTGTACATTTAGTTAAAGTAGGGCAAGGACCTGTTTGGTTCCAGAGGTCCATTGTAATAATCTTCCTTAGCCAACTTTTCAGGGGCACTGTCAAGGGGGAAAAATTTAGGATGAACCCTTTGTTATATCTTGTTACTCTTGAAACTGTTAATGGCCTTTGAGTTGTGCAGTGGTATATATTAAATGACTACTCACCCACAGGTCCATCTGAAGTCTTTGAGGGGGAAAGATGTGATGGATAAACAAAAGTGGAGGCCAAAGAATTGATTGTTTAATTTATCATTCAAATCAAAGGGACCAGCATTCTTGTATTGGCCCAGGTTCACAAGAGATTCTAAACTCTACACTCATGTTTTATATATGCAATCAGTTGCCATTTTTCAATAATTCTCTCATCAATAACTCTATTCTAACACAGCCTCCTTAGTTCAGGCCCTCACCACTCTCCCCTGGTCTGTAACAATAGCTCTCTAATCTTTTCACCATATCCAGTCTCCCCCTTCTCCAGTCCATCCCCCAGAGCTGCCAAATTCATCACAGGTTTGACAAAATCATTCTCCTACTCAAGAAGCTTTAGTCTCTATTCCTCCTCCCCCCTTGTATTCAGAATAAGATTAAAACTCCTCCGTTTAGTATTTAAGGTCCTTCACAATCTGGCTATTTTTTCAGGCTTGTTACACATTACTCCTCTCAACCCCCACACACTCTGTGCTCCAGCCAGACTGGCCTACTTGCTGTTTCTGGTATGTGACATGATGTAACTGACATTCCATTTCCTTCCCCTAGGCCTTTCTATAGGCTTTCTTTCATGCCTGGAATCCTCTTTCTCTTCACCTTCACCTTTTGAAATCCCAGACTCCCTCCTCTGTTCAAGTGCTGCTTCTTTTCTAATTCCTTTAGTTGTTAGTCCCAATTCTAAATCATATATTATTTTATATATCTCCTGCATTTCATTACCTGTGGATATATTGTGTTCACCTAGTAGAATATAACTACCCTAAGGAGATTGACTCGCTTTTGTGATACATAATAGGCACTTAAATGCCAGTTAATTGTCAGTTAATTAATAATGACTCCCACTTGAATAAGTGCATGGACTATATGCTGCCAGAGGTCATTAAGTTATTGTCCAGGTGCATAATGATGGCATAGTTCAGAGTCTAAATACTTCATTCATAAAGTATTGAAAGACAAAGGAGGTATTAGAACAAATGATAGTTCGGTATTCAAAGTCAATAGATTGATACAATTTTCATTCATTATCCTCCAAGATACAGACCAAAGTACATATTCTCCATCTCCCAAAGGTATAGTTTTATACTTATGATAGCTAGTCTAATCTAAAACAAAACCTTTTAAAGGCTGTGAGTCACAACCCTATATGGGGTTACATAACTGAATGTGGGGGGGTGGGTCACAAAAATTTGGCAGTAAACATTTGATTTGTATACCTATTTTATATACCTACATACCCAGGGTTGCAAAAATTTCTTGGGTGAAAAAGGGGTCAGGGTCTCAAACAGAAAACATTTAAGAAGCTTTGATCTAAGAGACTTGATGTAATGAATTGAATAGTGTTAGAATCATAGAATCTTAACATTGAAAGGGACCAAAGAAATTATTGCATCCAAGTCTCTCATTTTATATATGGGTAGATGGAGTTACAGTTACAAATTGAGCAATTTTCCAGATTAGTAAAGTGTCGGAGTAAGACTATAATGTAGGTCTTACTAGGAAACAAATAATTATTTTTCTTTTTCTTTCGTTTTTTTTTTAATGAAGAGTTCTAGAACCTTAGCCAATGATATAAAGTGATTGAATAAATCCTCCTTCAAATTCTTAGTGTTGAAACCATAGAGTGCCACTGTTTCTAGTTTATATAACGAGTACTATATATCTGTTCCAACAACATCTATTACCCACTATCAGCTCTGTGCGTAACTGATGCAGTAGCTATGTGCTGGCCTTTATTAAGCTGAAGATATATTGATAGAATTGTTATTTTCCTAGCAGGATATATTAAAGATAATCGAATAGAGGAAAATGTTGAAATAAATGGCTGGTTGATTGCTTCTTCAGATCCACTCTTACCCCAGAGCCAGTTTAATTGGAATGTATTTTGCAAGTAGGGAGAATAAAGAACTATAGCCCCTAGAGCATTATAAGTAGTTTATACCACCTAAGCATTGGACACAGTACTGCAAAATACATTAATTATGATGTAATTAATTTATATTGCATGAAAAGTTACATTGTAACCACTTAAATTTATAGTTGTTTCTATCAAAATGATAGATGTTGTTATGCTACTGCTACACCTCTAAGTTGAAAAATAACCATTCTTTTAAGAGGTATAAATAAATACTTACATTCACTAGCAACATTGGGGGAGAAGAGAGGCAAACTTTTCAAACTTTGCCCACAGCGCCAAGTGTCATTCTAGTTACTAGCTAACTCTTTATTTCTTCTAATAAAGCCTGCATTTTCATCAGTCTTCACAAGGAAATGGATTGTCTTTTGTAAACTTTGAGGGTGATCTGTATGTCCAAGATGAATTGTTCTGATATTGAAGCCAGTGACTGGTTTCGTTTGTGTCTCTGTACCCTTGGCCCTTAGCATATTAATTCAACATTCTCTTTCAGATATCAGTAAACTTCTTTTGTGTCCAAGTGAGCTGGCCGGATAAAACATCTGAACATACAATCCTAGGCTATCTCAACATAAAGAATAAAAGAAGTTGGGGGCAGCTAGGTGGCGCAGTGGATAAAGCACTGGCCCTGGATTCAGGAGGACCTGAGTTCAAATCTGGCCTCAGACACTTGACACTTATTAGCTGTGTGACGCTGGGCAAGTCACTTAACCCTCATTGCCCCACCAAAAAAAAGAGAATAAAAGAAATTCTCAGGCATTGCACTCAAAGATTGTTCTCTTGTAAAAGGTTCTCGTTCTTGTGAGTTCTTCTCTCTTAACTAATACATGTTCCTAATCTTACTGTAGATAATCCCTAAAACTGTTTAGACTCTTACCCTGAGTTACACAGCTCTCTTGATTTTGTAATTGCCTCAACTCAGTCAACAGCTAAGATTTGGTTCACTGACTCTGAGATTATCTGATCCATAAATATCACCATAGCCTATACACTACTGTTACCCAAGAACCCATCACTAGATATCAGCATTCCCAGTTATTTTTAGAAAGAAGATGCAATGATGAAGGTATAGGTATTATATATGCCCAACTCCTACAATTGATAAAGGACAAGGCTGTCTTATATAGACAACACCATCAGGAAAAGGAAAATGATATTCAAGAATATTGTCCTTGAGAACAAAGACAGTTTTGGTTTTTGTCTTTGTATCCCCAGGATCTAAGTGCTTTGCAAATGGGAGCCATTTAATAAATATTAGTCGTTGAATGAACAAATGCACTACCAAATGCAACTTCATTAGTCCTAGTAGTTCCCAAGAGGATCCTATTCTATCCTCACCCCTCATACAGTCTTCTGGAAAAATTTCATGGGGCCCTACGATTGTTGTGTAGTTTTATAATGAAAAGTTAATACCTACAACCCAGTCCCAAAAATTTCCTTATAATGTTTGGGTCTGTTCAGACCTTATAATGTTTGGTTTACCAAAAGACAGTGTTACTCAGTGGGCAATATCTTTTCTTTTAAAAAAAAGTTCTTGGTAAACATTAAATTACTGTATATGTATGAATTATAATCAGTTACCTGTTGAACAACTTATGGGAATTAATCAGAGGAACAATCATATCTTTGTCAACTTTTGAATGGGAACTTCCCAACAGGGAATTCAACTTCTTACCTTGCTACCTGGGGTCTAAATGCAACTATTCACCCAGTAACTCCAGGAAGGATAGACTCTACACAAGTGGAATGCATCTAGTCCTTGTTGACTCTAGAAGAAAAGAAACACTGCTAATACTTTGATTTCTGCCATTGGTATGTACAAAACAAATACTTCTTTTCCACATAACCAAAAAAATCTGAAAGAGAGGGAAGGGGAAGTAATCAGTTCCATCATTGAAGTGACTCTTATGACTGGCCTTAAGAATGAAGGACTCTTTCCCACATCCACCTCAAAGACATATCCTGTTATCACATACAACTAATGTTGATGGTGCATCCCTTTTGTGGACAAACATTCTGAATCTATGTCAGACTTGGCCGGTGCCTTGGGCAATTTCATTACTCATTTAACAAAAACTAAAGTGCTTCCTATGTGCCATGAACTATGCTAAGAGCTAGGAATGCAAAAAAAAAAAAAAAGGCAAAAATAGTCCCTGCCCTTAAGAAGCCTACATTCTAATGGTGAAGACAGTAGCTACATAGAAGATAAAGAGTAGAAGGAAGTTATCTTAGAAGGGAAAGTATATGTACAAAATACATCCAAAATAGAAGGAAAGTTACCATAGAAGGGAAGACACTAGCAGCTGGGGGAGCCGCAGAGGTGGCTTTTAAGCTGATTCTTGAAGGAAGCCATGGATTGTAAAAGATAAGGAGGGAGAAGCCATGGATTCTAGGAGGTAAGGAGAGATACCATTCCAGGCATAGGAGAAAATGTCTGCAAAGGCACAGAGCTAGAGATCAACTAAGCTACATCATCCGAAGTATATCAGTGAAACCTCTCTTCTTAAATCTCCTATACTACTTCCTCCCTCTTCATCTCAGCAGAGGACTTCACTTCTTAATTTACTGAGAAAGTAGAGATCTTCTGTTGCAAGCTTCTTTTCCCTACTAAACATTCTAAAATCCCTCTTCGTTCTTCATCCTCTTCTCCTATGCTTCTCTGTCTCTGATGAAAAGGTAACTCTTCTCCTTCCAAAACCAACCCTATCACTTTTATCTTTGGTCCACTCAGCTTCTCAGAGCTATCCTGTTTTTATCATACCTTCTCTTTTTTCTGCAATCTCTTCTTTTCCACTGGCTCTGCCCCATTGTCACAAAATATGCCCAGGTCTTCTAATTCTTTAATTTTCTTTTTACTTGGTCCTATCATTCCTTCAATCTGTCTTCCAAAAATCTCTCTCTTTCATGGTCAAGATCCTAGAAAGGGGCCATCACATTCATTGCCTCATTTGTTTTTAAATTCTCATTTCTTGATCCCTGATGATAACCTGGTTTTTTTTTGTTTGTTGGTCTTTTGGGGGTTTTTTTTGCAGGGCAATGGGGGTTAAGTGACTTGCCCAGGGTCTCACAGCTAGTAAATGTCAAGTGTCTGAGGCCGGATTTGAACTCAGGTACTCCTGAATCCAGGGCCAGTGCTTTATCCACTGCACCACCTAGCTGCCCCCTATACTGCCTTTTTATATATTCTGCAGCCCAAGCAAACTGACCTCTTTGCTTTTTCTCATTCACAACAGTCCATCTCATGTCTCTTTGCACAGAATCATTCTTCCTCCACCATACCTGGAATGTGCTTACCGCTCTTCTCTGCCTCTTAAAATTCCTCATTTCTTTCAAAGCTCAGCTCATGTAACACCCACCTTAATCCTTTCCTCATCTTCCCAGCTGCTAGTAACTTCAGACATGGAATTATCTCCTCAATTTACCCTCCTTGATTTCCATCTACCTCAACACTACTCCCCCAATGTCCCACTCCATCTGCCCACCCTTTCCACTGTGCCCTCTGAAACTCCCTCTCCATTGGCAACAAACTTCCTTTCATTCTAAATTTCTTCCTCTCTTGCTCCTTCTGTCCTTTATGTGTTGTTTCCCCCTGTTATAATATGAGCTTCTAGAGATCAGAGATTGTCTTACTCTTCTGTTTATATCCCCAGCATTACCATAGTGCTTTACATATACTAAGTGCTTAATAAATGATTTTTCATTCATTCATGCATTCATCATTCATCTTTGGCACTCAGTGAGTAATGTCTGGCTTTGTTTGGATGACACTCCATTCTTGGCCATCCTTTTCAGCACTGGTTACACTATCTCATAACCTCCAACTCACTGATCTTAGTGAGGACATTTGAATATTTCTTCCTCCTCATCATAGACTCTTATGCTATTATTACTCAGCAACCTCTCTTCCTTTTAGATTTACAACTTTTTAATTTTTCACTCAATCCAGATACTAATGGCCTTTATCTACCAATTCTTAGGACATCCTACCTCCTTTCTTAATGAATTCAATGCCTGGCTTACAATCTCCCTCTCTTCTCTTCCCCTAGTTTCTACCCTCAAACTAGGAGACTTCACCGTAAACGTCTGGTGTGCTCACAAATAACTTAACTAGCAAGTTCCTCAGTCTGTTCAGTTCCCATTACTTACTCTTTTTTTTTTTAAGTGAGGCAATTGGGGTTAAGTGACTTGCCCAGGGTCACACAGCTAGTTAGTGTTAAGTATCTGAGGCTGGATTTGAACCTAGGTACTCCTGACTCCAGGGCTGGTGCTCTATCCACTGCGCCACCTAGCTGCCCCCCATGACTTACTCTTTCACTCTATTGCAGGTAGATACAAAAATGGTCAAATGGTCAGACCCTTTAGCTTGCCATCAACCACGTGTTCCATTTCTGTGTTAAAAATTCTTAAACTCTCTTAATTGATAATAACCTTTTATTAGGTAACACAAGTAGAGTATGCTAGTAAGGCCCGAGTTAAAATTCTACCTCAGATACTTACTAGTTGTTTGACCCCTGGTAATACACTTAACCTCTCCTTACTGGCAGATGAGTTTCTTCATCTGTAAAATGGAGATAGTGATAACATCAACCTCTCAGGGTTATTATATAAAGATAAAATGAGATAATACTTGTAAAGTGCTTTACAAACCCTAAAGTGCTATATAAATAGAATACACATTTATTAAGCACCTTCTATGTGCCAGCCACTGTGCTAAGCACTAGAGATACAGATAAGAAGAGGAAAGACAGGGACAGCTAGGTGGCACAGTAGATAAAGTACAAGTTCTGGATTCAGGAGGACCTGAGTTCAAATCCAGCCTCAGACACTTGACACTTACTAGCTGTGTGACCCTGGGCAAGTCACTTAACCTTCATTGCCCCCCCCCCAAAAAAAAGGAGGAGGGGAAAGACAGTCCCTGCTCTCAAGGAGCTTACAATCTAATGGGTGGGGAAAGACAATACCAAAAAAGAAGCTAAAAGAGAGGGAGAAGAAGGGGAAGGAGAAGGTAACTGGTGTTCGGGTATGATAATAGAGGAGTGGAATCCATTGTGCAGCTGATGGACAATGAAAAGTTCACTGAGCTTCTGAGCCCTCTTTATATGGAGGCTTTGGGAGGAATTTTTTGTTCCACCTTTCAGTCCTCTCATCAGAGGGGGAGAGGCTGCTAAGGGTTTTGATAGGGTGTGAGTACCAAAGTTCAAACAATTTCCTTGATGATAAGTTTCCAGGTGATGAACTTATGATGGTGGAGCAGAATACAAAGAATACAGCTGATGGGAAATGAATTATATAAATGTTTACTAAGATTAGTTTTCTTTATCCTTATTGTGATCTCTAGTCCCTCCACATATGCTTTAACTCTCTCACCTCTCTTCCTTATATTAATTCCCTTTGTGAATTAGTTCAACTCTACATTATCTTCTACTCTCAAATTCTCTTGTACCAAGATATTCATACCTTGTCCACACCTCAAACTAGTATTCCTCAGCACCCCTTAATCTCCAACCCTCCCAGGTGAGGAACTCAACCAATATTTCACCAAAAATTTGAAACCATTATCCAGCAGTTCCTTATTCTTTCCTTCCCCTTGTTTCAAGTCATTCTGACATATCCCCCACTTTATCCTTCACTCTGGTATATAATGGAGAGGAAGTGGCCTCCCTTCTTACCAGCGCCAAGCCTTCTACATGTACCCTTGATTCTGTCTTCTTTTCTTCAGCAGAGGACCTTCAAGTTCTATCTAATCTTTCCTCTCTCCATACTTACTGGCTCCTTCCCTGTTACCTACAGATATTCCCAAGTCTCTCCCATCCTTTCAAAAAAAAATTCTATAGATTCTACCAACCTAGCTATTATATCTTTCTTCCCTTTCTTAAATTCTATCATCCTATGAGGTTTCTTGAGAAAAGTAGTGATATGGTCATATCTGGGTTTTTTTGTTTTTCTTTGTATCCTCAGTGATTGACACAGAACCTGGCATATGGTATGCACTTGATAAATGCTTGTTGACTTGATAAAGACTACTTTAGCAGCAGCGTGAAATTTTATGCCATGTTGATGTCTGCCAGTCTTCCAAAGGACTAATGGCTGCCTTCTCAGAGTCTCCAAAAACTTATCCTCACTAACTATGTGACATTGGGCAAGTCATTAAACCAAATCACAGAATACCAGAGTTAGAAGGGACCTCAAAGCCCATTTAGTCCAACCTATGCCTCACCATGAATATACTCTACAATATTATTGAAATGCCCTTATACATATTTTTAAAACTTCATATGGTAGAGCAAAAGAAGTTTAGAACTGGACATGAGCTGGGCAATTTTATTACTATTTGTGTTAAATTTACTGTGGACTTAAAAACTGTTCTTTGCTTATTCAGATTTTCATGTTTAAGCCTATAAGAAGAAAGAATATTTTTTCCTGACAAAAGTATTTTATTATTTTCCAGTTTCACATAGAGATAGTTTTCAACATTTGTTTATATAAGATTTCCAATTTCAAATTTTTCTCCCTCCCTCCTTCCCCTCAACAGCAGGTAATCTGATATAGGTTTTATATATATATATATATATATATATATATATATATATATATATATATATATATATATAAAATCACATTAAACATTTCTGCATTAGTCAGGTTATAAGAGAATAATCAGAGCAAAAAAGGAAAAACTTCAAAAAAGAAAAACAACAGCACCAAAAACAAAAGAGATTGTATGGTTCAATCAGCATCCATATTCCACAGTTCTTTTTTATCCCTGGATTTGGAGAGCCTTTTCCATCATGAGTCCTTTGGAACTTTCTTGTACTGTTGTATTGGTGAGAAGAATCTAGTCTATCACAGTTGATCAACACATAATGTTGATGATACAGTGTATAATGTTCTTCTGGTTCTGCTCATCTCACTCATCATCAGTTCATGCAAGTCCTTCCAGGTTTCTCTGAACTCCTGCTCATCATTTCTTACAGCATAATAGAATTCCATTACATTTATATACCACAACTTGTTCAACCATTCCCCAATTGATGGGCAACCCCTCAAAAGAAAGAATATTTTAAAAGGTGGATGGTTCCCTAGCTCTGCTTGAAGACCTCCACCAGGGAGGGACCCATTACCTTCTGAGGCAGCCCATTTCATTTTGGATAGCACTGTTAGGAAGTTCATTGTTATATCAGACCTAAGTCAGTCTCTGTAACTTATACCCATTGTTTGTTTCTTATTCTGCTCTTGGGGAAAAAATACAAATTTAATCCTCCTCCTACATGACATCTCATCAGATACTAGAATGTAACTATATAAGTTATATTTTTGCTCTCAGTCTTCCCTTCACTAGATGAAATATCTCTAGTTTCTTCAACTGATCCTGATTTGATATAATCCCAAGGTCCTTGACTACCTTTGGCATTTTCCTCTAGGAATATTCACTCTAACATATCACTGTTCTTTCTAAAATATGGTGCCAGAAGATAATTTAGTAGTCCAGATGTAGTCTCACTAGGACAGAATAGCCAGAGCTACTACATTAGGTCTAAGGTTGAGTAGTTATTCAAAAAACTTTCTTACCACATTATTGACTGAAGTTTAAAAGTTCAATAACACCTCCAGGTCATCATCTTTTTTGTTTAAAAAATTTTATTCATATAATTTAATTGTAGATATTCATCATTTCCATATGTACATGTAAACATATATGTACATATTACATATGAACATGTATATTGTATGTAGATATAAACATGTTTACATATGTGTGCCTATATAATATATACACACAGAGACAGACAGCATATATATCCCTACCCATCAAGCAAAGATTTAAAAAAAAGGAAAAAAAGATCAGCAAAACCAAGCAATACATCAATTGAGCCTGATGCAAAGTTCTTTTTGTTTGTCCCCTTCATTCTCAAAGAGTACTGTAACAGATGCCATGACTTGCAGTGAATTGGATTTAAGTGAGGGAAGGCTGTGCAAGGTTACCAACATCACTCTCAGAGCCATCTGGGTCCAGTGGCAAAATATGTATCAGGACGACTGGAGATGGCCCCAGATGTTTTAAGGCAATTGGGGTTAAGTGACTTTCCCAGTGTCACACAGCTAATAAGTGTGTGAGGTGAAATTTTAACCCAGTTCCTCTTGACTCCAAGGACAGTGCTCTATCCACTGAGCCACCCAGCTGCCCATGCAAAGCTCTACCTCTTTAGAGAAAGGAGTATTTTGTCATCTCTTCTCCAAGGCCAAATTTGGTCATTATAATTGTACTACATTCAGTTTCTTTTGGTTCATTCCATTTACATTGCCATACATATATACATACATATATATACATATATACACACACATACACATACATACATACATGTTTCATCATTCTGCTTACTTGACTGAATCAGTTCATATGTCTTCCTCTACTTTGAATTCTTCAAATTTGTTGTTTCTTATAGTAAAGTTCCATCACATTCATGTGCCACAATTTGTTTAGCCATTTCCTAGTGGGCAGCTATTTTGTTTTCAATTCTTTGTTACTATTTTTAAAAAGTGCTTCTGTGAGCATCTTGGTCTATATAGGACCTTTCATATTGTCTGACCTCAGGGCATATGCTTAGCAGCAGGATTTCTGGATCAAAGGATATGATCATTTTAGTAACATTTTTGGACTTTGTGTGTGTGTGTGTAGTTACGTTGTTAAATTTGTAATTTAAAAGTATTATTTTCTTATATATATGTATATATATATACATATATATACATATATATATATATATACACATATATATATATAAACCATATCAGATTACCTGCTGTCGGGGAGAGGAAGGGGAGGGAGGGAGAAAAATTTGAAATTGGAAATCTTATGTAAACAAATGTTGAAAACTAAAATAAATATTTTTTAAAGTATTATTTTCAACATATTAGAGTTGGCCTAATCGTTTGGCCTATTGAAATCTTTTTGGATGTTGTTGGTACATTTATTTGCTTTGTGTCATGTGCAAACTTCATCATTTTCAGAAATTCATCATTCAGCAAGATAAAATCAGCTTTGAAATTCAACCCTCCCTACTGCTCCTTGCCCCTGGGGTCCCTTCATCCTTCTGATTGGACAGGATGGGGGAGAAGAGTGGACATCTGGGAGCTCCTCCCAGACTCCCTGTTTGAGGAGGGCCTTCAGGGAATTCACTTCATCTGGATTTCATCACCTCCAGAAACTCATCATTCTGCAAGATGAAATCAATTCTAACACACCTTCTCAGATCATTTCCCATTCTGGCTGCAAGACTTCATTATGTCCCTGAATAGGGAATCCTCTCCCACCTCACTTTTCAGCTTCTTTTCATGTGTTGTCTTTGTCCCATTGGATTGTGATTTCCTGTCTTGTGCTTTTCTTTTTATCCCTTTTCTTAGCACTGTGCCTGGCATATAGTAGTGTAACGATTGGAATGATGCCACCTGCTAGAGACTTACTGTAGGAAAGCTCCACCATGAGGGAAGGCCATGCAGCTTTTCTTTGGCATCAGGAAGTGACATTTGCTTGTGGGAGGAAGAGGGGGCAAGGCTAGCTCTCTCGCTCTCTTTCATTAGGACTGTGGTGGAGAGTGGAGCTAGAAATGCGGTCTCCCTTTAACAGATAGATGAATCTAGACCCTTCTCTTTCTCTTCACCAAATTCTTATTCTCCTTAATAAATGCTTAAAAGTCTAACTCTTGCTAAAGCTTATAATTTATTAGCAACCACTCATTAGATATTTTAGACAGACTACCTAGAATTTTATCCCCTTACAGTAGGCACTTAATAAATGTTTATTGACTCTGACTGTGACTTGAAAAATATGCCAACCTTGTATCCAAGCAGTGAACAAGGGATACATTTGGAGTCAATGGATGTAGTGTTGAATCTTTGTTCTACCACTTGCTATGTTCTTAACATCTCATCCCTAGTTTCTTGTAAAATGAATAGGCTGGGACTAGATGATCTCTAAAGACCCTTCCAGCTCAAAATCTATGATCCTATGATATGAGATGATATATTAAACAGTACACAGCCATGGATAAATCTCTAGATCATTCTGCTAGAGACTTCCTTCTAAGGTGTCATTGAATCATTAAGAACTACTCTTGGAATTTAGTAGATCCAGTTTCAGAAAGCAAATCTAGAGGAATAAGAATTATTTCTCTTCCAAAAAAGGTAAAATGGAGTTCCAACTATTTGATGCAGTAGATAGAGAATGGAACATGAAGTCAGAGGGACCCAAATTCAAATCCTACCCCAGATACTTCCCTAACTTTGTGGTTCTTTCTGGACAAGTAACTTAACCTCTGTTTGTCTCAGTTTCTTCATCTGTAAAATGGGATCATAACACCTACTTAGCAGAGTTGTTGTAAAGATAAAATGAAGTAACATTTGTTTAAAATGCTTTGCAAACCTTAAAGGCTTATAGAAATGCTAGCTATTATTATTACAAAATAGCCAGAAAAAAACTGTTTTGGGAAGAGAAACTATATGAAGTCACATTGGAGCAGAGTGATCTGTGTATCAGATTTTCTTTTTCCTCTTTCTTTTTCTTCTGGTGGATGGAAAACTAGGAACAGAAAATCAAACTTCAGACACTCTTCTTTCTTCCTCCTTCCTTTGTTTCTGGGTAGCTAATAAATTTAAAATCTGATACAGTATACATAGCCTGAAATAAGGTGCAGAGAAAGACAATTTATCTCAAAGAGCAGCTGGAGAGCTGTGGACAAGTCCTACAACTTGGTTGGGAAGTTTTTAGTGATGAATAAGACGTTCCCTTTGATTCTTGAAAAAAAACAACAGAGAAATGAAGAAGCAAAAATAGCTAGAGATGGGTGGAAAAGCTACCAAATATATATGCATTAATGATCTTTAAATCTTAGCTATAGCTGCATTTTAACATTAGGTAATAATATGAGCTAATATTTACCTATTTAAAATTAAACAAACTTAACCAAGTTGAAATTCATCATGTTCTTCTGGATAGCTGATATAAGACTCCTGGGGCTCTTACCTCAAATCTCACTCACACTGATGAGTCAGGCTTCCCAGAGCACTGGCTACTACCCCCCTCAGAGTTCTAGAGGTGCCTCTGAGGCATTGGGATCTTTTTAATGCTATTGGCTAAAGTTCCCACTCTGGTCTATACTCCCCAATATCAATCACCAGGGGCAACTAACATCTCCTCATTATTATTTATTAGTTTAATTAAAATGGCATAACATAAATTAGCTTTTTAAAAAGGGAGAGCTACTGAAGATGGTAGAGTGGGAGGAACAGTTGAGCCTATCTTTCCACTATCCCTTCTCCACATTGAGATCATGAAAACGTACCAGTTCAAATTCTGATCAGGAAAGCCAAGAAAAAGTAACAGTTAATTTTTCCAGCTCAGAGCAACTTAGAGAGATAGAGAGGTCTATATACTGGGGATGGGGCCAAGCAAGGAGCATGTACACAGTAGCCTGGAGAGCATTTAAGAACTCAGGGACAGAAAGAGGTCAGAGACAGGGCATCAAGGGGTAAAAAGAGATCCTAGGAGATCCCCAAACAAGTGCTGAGTATAGAAACAGGTGCTCTCAAGCAACTGTGTTTTCCAGTACCCAGTTGCAGGTCACAGATCCAGAATGGAGAGAAGTGATCTTGAGTGAGGGCCCTAGCTGTGTACTGAACAAAGAAGTTCCAGAAACAAAGTTGTGTGGCTCTAATCCCAGGAGCAGAGCAGCAGCTCAGTCTAGCCATTAGTTCAACATATAACTCTGTAGTGGAACAACCAGGGCATGAGCCCTAGACCACTCCCAGCCGGTTAACAGCAGGCCAACAGCACTCCATTAAAATTCTCAACCACTCAAGCCAGCAAACCCAAACCTGGGGCATGAACTTACAGAGATCAGATCAAGAAGGCAATGAACAGACTCACCCTGGATCATACCACTTTGGGACCACTAAAAACTTGCAGGTTCCCAAACTGAGCTGTGAAAGCAGCATAAAGAGGGGCAAAGGGCAGAAGATTAATCCCACTTCCTCAGAAGTATACAGATCCAAATACTAAAACAGTTCAAAGTCAGAAAGTAAGCTGGAAAAGGGGGCAAACAAAAAGAATCCGATGATAAAGGCTATGGTGTCATCGAAGCTCAAGACAGAAAAACAGAAGAATGACTTAAAAACATCTACAAGCAGATCTCAATTCAAAATGCAGCTGGAACACACAAGCCCAACAAGAATTTGTAGAAGAGTTAAAAAGGATTTTTCCCCTCCAAAAGACATGAGAAAGATTTTAAAAATCAAATGAGAACTATGGAAAAAATATATGAAAAGAGAATTGATAATTCCAAAGAAGAACATTTTTTATAATCTGTATTAAATGGATACATATAAATTATTTGTAGAGCAGGGTGGGTAACATTGTTGAAAAAGAGATAGATGTTTTTCTTTCAAGTGACACTTTATCTCAATAACTTTTTGTATTCTTATAGTTGCATTTGCATTATTTAAAAAATTGTTTTTTGTTTTTTGTGGGGCAATGAGGGTTAAGTGACTGGCCCAGGGTCACACAGCTAGTAAGTGTCAAGTGTCTGAAACCGGATTTGAACTCAGGTCCTCCTGACTCCATGGCTGGTGCTGTATCTGCTGCGCCACCTAGCTGCCCCCTTTTTTTTCCCCTTATTTTTTATTTTTTTATTTTTAGTTGTGTTTAAAGAACTGAGAAAGGAGTAGAATAACTGGTGGATTTTAGCTATATTAAAAACTGTCTCAGACACATTGATTGTGTGACTCTGGGCAAGTCACTTAATTCCTTTGTTCCTCCATTTCCTCATTTGTAAAATATGAGTGTTATGCCCCACAGGAAGCTAGTTGGTAGCACAGTAGATAGAGCACTGAACCTGGAATCAGAAAGACCTAAGTTCAGATCCAGCCAGAGATAGTTATTAGCTATGTGACCCTAGGCAAATCAGTTAACCTCTGTTTGCTCCAGTCTCCTCAGCTCTAAAATGAAGATAATAATAGTACCTATTTCCAAGGTTGTTGTGATCAAATGAAATATTATTTGTAAAAGTGCTTAGTATAGTGTCTAGTATATATAGTAGATGCTATATAAATGCCTATTCTTTCCATGGTCTCCAAGGTTCCTTTCAACTCTAAATCTGATCCACTTTTGATATTTACTAATGACATTTAGTCATCATCACTGTGACTAGATCTGTTTACCCTTTTTACTTCTGAAAAATGTTCCCTGAGTCATGAGTTCCAAAATCATTTTTTTCAGAAGTACATTAAAATCAAACCTTCCACAATAGGTTGTTTTTCTTCCCTGGAATGTCAAAAATACCTCCACCAAAGATTCTCTAGATTTTTTTATAAAATACAAAAGTCAGTGAAACCAAACTTTGTTTCTATAAATAACAAAATATTATCAATTTTAGGTTATAGAGCATCTTGTGACATCTAGGCCTCTACAGTAATATGGTGGCAAAATACCCTATGTTCATAGAAGCTGAAAATCCTAAGCTTTTTTTTTTTCTTTTTAAAAGAAAACTCTGTAAAGTAGTTTATGAATGGCGGAGCTTTCAGCTTCTCAAGGTCTATTCTTAGAGTTACTTGTTCTTTCTCTGTTTTTATTAAAAAGGTAATTTTCAAAATTATTCTGTGTGTGGCGCTAAGCAGTCTTAAACTGGAGAAAAGTTCTTCGTTAAGAGAGTTTTGTTAGAGTTAGATCTTCAATCTGGATAGTCTACCTTTTCTGAGATATGCTCAGTTTCTCAATAGATAGTATTAACACATGAAGTTGGAAGCATAGAGTTAGAACTGGATGGTACTTTAAATGGTATCACATCTAATTTCTTCATTTTCCAAGTGAAGAAACTGAGGCCCAGAGAAGTTAAAGGACTTGCTCAATGTTATATCAGTAGTAAGTGGTAGAGCCAGGATTTAAATGTATGTTATCTGCCTCCAAATCTTGTGCTTTCCAATATGCTACACTGCTTACTGGAAAACTATAAAGATAAGTATCCTCATTGTCTAGTTAGCCTGGGAAAACAGAGTATGATGGCCAGCCTAGAAGTTAGGAGAGTAGTAATTCAGTTCAAGGTCTACCATTAATTAGTTTTGTATCTTTGAGCTAGTTTAGAGCCTTAACCTTAACTTAACCACTCTGAACCTCAGTGTCCTCATCTGGGTGATCTCTCCAGGCCTCTTCCAGCTCTGAAATTCTGATTCTAATTCTCTAAGCCCTAGCTTGGTGCCTGAACGCTAAATGAAGAGCTGGATGACATTGAAACACTCAGATGGACCCTTATGGAGAATTTTTTCAGTCATTTCAAGGAAGTTGTTTTAAAAATTACTTAAAATCGTTTTGGGGTAGATTGAATATGAGAATGACAATGAATTTCATTTTCATGACCCCTTTCTTAGACCAAGGCTTCTTAGGCTTCTTAAACTTCTTCCACTCACAACCCTTTTTCACCCAAGAAATTTTTAGATGACCTTGGGTATATAGGTATATAAAATAAGTATACCTAACTTTTTTTTTTTTGTGGGGCAATGGGGGTTAAGTGACTTGCCCAGGGTCACACAGCTAGTAAGTGTCAAGTGTCTGAGGCCGGATTTGAACTCAGGTACTACTGAGTCCAGGGCCAGTGCTTTTTCCACTGCGCCACCTAGCTGCACCCCCCTAACATTTTACTGTTGCCAAATTTTTCACAACCCTCGCTTTCAGTTACATGACCCCATATGGGGTCACAACCCACAGTTTGAGAAGTTTTGTCCTAGACTGTAACAAAAGAAAAACATGCTAATTAATAGCTATATTAATGAATTAATAACATGTTGATACCTATTTCTCCACACTTTCTTCATGGCATTGCATTGTATTTAGGAAACTATGATGAGTACTTGAAAAACTGTGGTTGCAACTATTCACTAGGACTGTATTTTTAGTTAGCCAGGAAGTCACACATTTAATTTTTTTAGGTCTAAGTGCTTATCATTTCTTTTATTATGTCCTATAGATGTGAAGAGTTTGTTTTTGTTTCAAGTATCTATTTTTGGCTTGTTTTTGTTTCTTTGTTTAAACTAAAAAATCTTCTATCTTATGAAGAAACCCTGATCCTGTTTTTATTTATCTTATGTCTCAGATAATGAAATTTCCTCAATAGCTTTTCTGCTTCTAACCTGTTTCCACTTTCAGTAAGTCCAAAATATTTGCTCTGCTGAAGTCACTTTTAATACTTCCTGCTTTGACTGTACTACTTCCCTTACCAAAACCTTCCCCATCAGATCCAAAGTACTTAAAGTTCTAGGCTCTCCACCAGTTTGCTTCCTGTTTATGTCACTTTTTATTATTTTTTGCCCTCTACCTATTCTTTCCATCAGGTCTTTTCTTGGCTTTTTTTTTTTTTAATTCTGGAACCAGATTATCCTCTAAAACAAGGTTAAATCATAAACCCCTTCTCAAAATAATGTATCTTAAATACATAAAACACATAGGATTACAAAGAAAACCAATTATCTTGAAATACAGTTATCAAAATATTAAAAAATAATTCGTAAATCCCTGAAATCTATCCTTGTTCTAAATTGTCTGTTTCTAAAGAAAATTCTAGCTTGACCTATACCTTAGTTAATTCCTACACATGCTTCAAATCCTATTTTCAACACAAACTATTCTCCCACTGATTGAATAAAAATGAGTTGTGGGTTCCTAAGAGCTTTAAGGGGCCAGTGAGAAAAAAGGAAAAGAAAATCCAAAAAGAGAACAATCTATTCATGTTTGTTTTATTGCCTTTATATTATATGCCTCTACAGGGCAAGGACTAACTAAAATATGTCATTTGTGATTTTTGTACCCTTTGCATGTTAGCACTTGGTATTTAATCCACAATTGAAACATTAGTAGCTTTTAATAAGTTCTTATTCATTTTTATTTCTTTAAAAATTATTTTTAGCATTTGTTTTTCTTTTAGTTCCAAATTCTCTTCCTCAAGCCTCTCCCCCACCCATTGAGAAGGCAATATTATATCAATTATACATGTGAAATCATGTAAAACATATTTCTATGTCAGTCATATCACAAAATAGCAAGAAAAATAAAGTGAAAAAATTATACTTCAATTTGCACTGAGTTCATCAGTTCTCTCTCTGGAGATAGATTACATTTTCCATCATGAGTCCTTTGGAATTCTTAGACCATTGTATTGATCAGGGTAGCTAAGTCTTTCACAGTTGATCATCATTATACTGTTGTTGTTACTATGTTCAATGATCTCCTGGTTATGCTTACTTCACTCTGCATTAGTTCATATAGCTCTTGCCAGGTTCTCCTGAAACTATCCCCTGCGTTATTTCTTATAGCACAATCCATATCATAGTCACATACCACAACTTGTTCAGCTGTTTCACAATTAATGGGCATATCCTCAATTTCCAATTCTTTGCAAACACAAAAAGAACTACTAGAAATATTTTTGTACAGATAGGTCATTTTTCTTTTTCTTTGATCTCTTTGGGATTCAGGACTAGTAGTGCTATTACACAAGGGTATGCATAGTTTTATAGCCCTTTAGGCATAGTTCCAAATCGTTCTCCAGAATGGCTAGACTGGCTAACGTGTCTACCAATAATGTATTTGTTTCCCTATTTTTCTACAACCCTTCCAGCATGTCATTTTCTTTTTTTGTCATGTTAGCCAATCTGATAACTCAGAATTGCTTTTATTTGCATTTTCCTAATCATCAGCAATTTAGAGGATTTTTTTCATATGACTATAGATAGCTTTGATTTCTTCTTCTGAAACCTGCCTTTTCATATCTTTTGACCATTTATAAATTGGGGAATGTTTCCTCTTTTTATAAATTGTACTCAGTTCGATATATATTTGAAAAATAAGGCCTTTATCAAAGAAACTTGGAGAGTTCGGCTGGCGTGGTGTCTTTATTCCACCATCTTGCCTCTATCTATATTCATTTTTTAATAAAATTTATTTCTGATAGTATTTCCTGTATTGTCTAAGGTTTATCCATATCTAGAGATTGATGCCAGTTCATGCAATTAAGTTAGTAGGTTATGCTAAATGTGATAAAAATTTAAGATTACTTCAGTTAATATATTTTATATTTTTATAGTATGCTTATTCTTATAAACTGTCCAAATGATTTTTATCTGTTAGACTTTACTGTGAAAGAATTTTCATGAATCCATAAAATACTAAAAATTTAAAACAAAATATTTTTCAGTTAACTGTCTGCCATGTTAATATGCCTCATGCTATTCAAGTAAATAGCTATCTTAGATGCATTAAAAGATGAATTTTTCTCCCTTACACTTCCCACATCAAAAATTGCAAATAATTCAACAATGTTTTTAGTTGTTCCCCTGCTGAGCCAAATATTTTTTTTAAAATAGCCACTTCCCAATTGATAAATGGTCCAAGTATATTCATAGGCATGAATTTAGAAGAATAAGCATACTATAAAAATTTTCAGAAAAAGACATTAAAGCTATCAATAGTCATATTTTTAAATTATCCTAAATCAGTAATAATTAGACAAATGAAAATGAAAATAACTCTGAAGTACCTCACATCCATTAGATTGGCTAAGATGACAGAAAAGGAAAAGGAAAAATGCTAGGGGGAATATGGAAAAATAGGAACACTAACACACTGTGAAACCATGAACTAGTCTAACCATTCTGGAAAACAATTTGGAATTATGCCCAAAGGCCCATAAAACTGTGCATAATCTTTGACCCTGCAATAATACTACTAGGTCTCTATCCCATAGAGATCAAAGAAAAGGCGAAGGAGCCATATATACAAAAATATTTATAGCGGTTCTTTTTGGGATGGCAAAAAACCTTGGAGACTGAAGGGATGCCCATTAGTTGGGAAATGGCTGAACACATTGTGGTATGTAATTATATTGGGATATTATTTGTCCATAAGAAATGATGAAAGGGATGATTTCCAAAAAACCTGGGAAGACTTACATGAGCTGATGCAAAGTGAAGCAGAACTCATACAAAGTAAGAACAATATTGTAAGAATAATCAACTGTGAAAGACTTAGCTATTTTGATCAATACAATGATCCATAACAGTTCCAAATAAATTGATGAAATACACTATCTACCTGATGAATTCTGAATGCAGGTTGAAACCTATTTTCTTTACTTTTCTGACTTTTTCACATGAGTAATGTGGAAATATATTTTGCATTACTTCATATGTACAATGGATGTTGTATTTCTTGCCTTTTCAGTGGGAGGAGGGATGGGAGAAAGGGAGAGAATTCAGAACTGAAAATAAAAATTTATAATTGTTACCCTAGTCAAAGAAAAAAAAAGGGAGTGAACATTGCTTTCTATTTTGCTTTTTAAAAGTAAATTTCTACTCATTCCCTCTTAGCTTTGTATTTTCATTGAAATGTTTACCTATACTGGTTTTCTTTTTCAGTACCTTATTCTAGATTAACTCATCAACCCAAAGCATTTATTATGTTATGTCTTTCATATATGCCTTTCTTAGATATCATATGAACACTTGCTTTATGAAAATTTTCCTGAATGTAATATGTAAAGGTTATTGCTATTTTTTGCAAAACTTTCAAAATGAGCATTTACAAATAAAATGTTTCATAATTTCTTTTAATTCTCTAAAAGCAGTTCTGAGACATGAAAATTCTTATGTCCCTCTAGCCTTCTCTCAGAAACAATTTCCACACTGAGTCACACACCCAAAAAAGGCTATTTTCTGAGCATACCAATGGTTCTATTCATTCTGAGTTGTTACTTCTGATTCATCCCATTTTATGTACCCCGTTATGTACAAAACCCTTAAAATGATTTTATTCATTTTTTTCTTGATAACTTTAAAATTTTCCCATCTGTCATCCATATATATTCATATTCAACCATTTCTTCCTAGCTGTGATTTTCTTAACTATTTTTTGTCCTTAGCCATTTCATCAGCTGAGATAAATAACAGAAGTTCTTTTCCTCATTTTTATGCTCCAGATGTTTCCTGAATGGAGTTCAAACAAGTAAAATCATTTTTAAAAATTATCTTCCCATAATATATTTCCTATTGCTTCATTTACAGTTTTTAAGGATTCCTTCTTTTTTTCTCCTAAATCATAGGGAGAACAAAATACATAAAACTCACAGTGCAAGAACATGTACCTGTCAGATACACAAAACAAAATTTTGTTATACAGTACATTGGTTAATATAATTTTCCAGCTAACTAAGAGTTATTTTACTAGTGTAATACATGAAATACCATTGGACAACTGAGAAAGTACTTGTTGGACTTAGAAAAGTTTTGATAGAAATAAAAATCTGAAATTGTCTCTGAATCATTTATCTTTGTTTTTATTGTTTTATTTAGAATTTTATTTTCCCAAATTACATGTAAAAACAAATTTTAACATCAGTTTTCAAAAACGTGTTCCAAATTCTCTTCCTCCCTTCCTCCTCACCCCCTCCCTTCAGAATTCACGCAATTTAATATAAGTTATTCATGAGTAGTCATGCAAAACATTTCCACATTATCCAGGTTGTGAAAGAAAACAGACAAAAACAAAACTTTAGATAAAGGAACTAACAAAAATTATGCTTCAATCTGTATTCAGATACCATCAGTTCTTTCTCTATAGATGGATTGCATTTTACATAAGTCCTTCAAAGTTGTCTTGGATCATTGCATTGCTGAAAATAACCAAGTCATTCACAGCAGATCATCTTACAGTATTGCTGTTATTTTGTATACAGTACATTTCACATTGCATCAGCTCATGGAGGTCTTTCCAGGTTTTTGTGATAGCATCCTGTTTATAATTGTTTTTATAGTAAACAACATTTATATAATACTTTAGAAAGATTTCTTTACAATAAACCCATGAGGTTGATTTTTGCAACAACAGTAATAGATAACATTTAAATAGTACTTTATACCTGACAAAGAATTTCCTTCACAAAAACCCAGCAAAGAACCTTAGGTTCATCAATCAATATTCTTCCTCCTCATAATCAATCCTCATCTTCATCAACCAGTCCTAATCATCAATAAATCATCATCAGTCCTCATCTTTATCCAACCATCATCATCCATCATCATGATCATCATCTTACATTGCTCTTGCCTCTGCTTCAAAATGTTTTTCACAGTTACTGTTGCTAACTGTGTTTCCCATCATCCTATTCCCTCCCCATGATATTTACTCTATTTTCTATCTTCTTTCACTCTATCCCTCCTCAAAAGTATTTTGCTTCTGACTGCCCCCTTCCCCAATTTGCCCTCTCTTTTTTCACCCCTCTCCCCTTATCCTGTTCCCCTCCTACTTTCCTGCAGGGTTATATAGATTACCCAATTGAGTGTGTATGTTATTCCCTCCTTGAGTCAATTCTGATGATAGTAAGGCTCACTCGCTCCCCCATACCTCCCCCATTTTCCCCATCTACTCCATAAGCTTTCTCTTGCTTCTTTTATGTGAGATACTTTACCCCCATTCCACCTCTCCCTTTTCCTTTCTCCCAGTGCATTCTTGTCTCACCCCTTAATTTTATTTTTTAAAGATATCATTCCTTCATATTCAACTATTCCTGTGCCTGTCTAAATATACTCTACCTGCCCTAATAATGAGAAGGTTATTATGAGTTACAAGTATCATCTTCTCATGTAGAAATGTAAACAGTTTAGCCTTTTAATATCCCTTATGATTTCTTTTTCCTGTTTACTTTTTTTTAAGTGAGGCAGTTGGGGTTAAGTGACTTGCCCAGGGCCACACAGCTAGTAAATGTCAAGTGTCTGAGGCCAGATTTGAACTCAGGTACTCCTGACTCCAGGGCCGGTGCTCTAACCACTGTGCCATCTAGCTGCCCCTCCTGTTTACTTTTTTATGCTTCTCTAGGGTCTTGTATTTGAAAGTCACGTTTTCTTTTCAGTTCAGGTCTTTTTATCACAAATGCCTAAAAGTCCTCTCCTTCACTAAATTGCCATTTTTTCCCCTGAAAGATTATACACAGTTTTGTTGGGTAGGTGTTTCTTGCTTGTAATCCCAATTCCTTTGCCCTCTGGAATATCATATGACAAGCCCTCTGATCCTTTACTGTAGAAGCTGCTAGATCTTGTGTTATCCTGACTGTGGCTCCACCATGCTTGAATTGTGTCTTTCTGGATGTTTGCAATATTTTCTCTTTAACCTGGGAGTTCTGAAATTTGGCTATGATATTCCTGGAAGTTTTCATTTTAGGATCTTTTTCAGGAGGTGATCAGTGTATTCTTTCAATGTCTATTTTACCTTCTGCTTCTAGAATATCAGGGCAATTTTCCCTGACAATTTCTTGGAAGATGATATCTAAACTTTTTTTGATCATGGCTTTCAGGTAGTCCAATAATTTTCAAATTATCCCTACTGGATCTATTTTCCAGGTCAACTGTTTTTCCAAGGAGATATTTTACATTGCCCTCTATTTTTTCATTCTTTTGGTTTTACTTTATTGTGTCTTGATTTCTCATAAAGTCATTAGCTTCCGTTCGCCCAGTCCTAATAACTAAGCAATTATTTTCTTCAGAGAGCTTTTGTATCTCCTTTTTCATTTGGCTTTTCAAACTTTTGACTTTTTTTCATGACCTTCCTGCATCCCTCTCATTTCTCCTTCCTTTTTTTCCTCTACATCTCTTACCTTATCTTCAAACCTTTTTTGAGCACTTCCATGGCCTGAGACCAAATCATATTTTTCTTGGAAGCTATGGATGTAGGAGCTTTGACTTTGTTATCTTCTTCTGAGGGTATATTTTGATCTTCCTTGTCACCAAAGAAACCTTCTAGGGTCCATATTTTTTTCTGTTTGCTTATTTTGCCAGCCTATTTCTTGACTTTTAACTTCTTTTGTAAAGTGGTGCACTGCTTCCAGGGCATGCTGTCCCAAGCTTCAGGGGGTCCCAGGTGGTACAATTTAAGGAGAGGCATGTTCTATACTCCTCTGGCCTTTGCTCTGGTCTGTAAGTAACAACATGCCTGCTTGTTCTTTAACCTGAGAACACAATCCTGTTTCACTGTGGATGCAAGCTCTAGGAGAGCCTTTGCCCCTCCCCAACCTGAGCCTGCCACTCAAGACTGCTTCCTGATTCCAAGCATGAGCAATACAACAAAGTTCCACCTCAGTGCCAGCAAAGACCCCTGCAATCTACCACTGGCCAATCACTCAATCCCCTCACCTGTCCATGAGATGAGTTCCAGAAGTAGCTGCTGCCTCAGCTGATTCCAAGGGTCTAGGGGCCTGATTCTCTAGGGTTCGGTCTGGCTCTCTGTGGTGTGGTCCGGATCTGCCCTCCATTCTCACCCCAGTATGATAGACCTTTCTTTCCAACCTTCTAAGCCATCTTTGGCTGGAAAATGATCTCATCCTGTCATTTTGTGGGTTCTACTGCTCCAGGAATTGTCTTATGGCATTATTTGAAGGGATTTGGCAGAGAGCTCCAAAGGAGTCACTGCCTTTCCTCTGCCATCTTGGCTCCACCCAGGAAGCCCAACAATCCCTATTCTTTGAATCATTTGTCTTTGGACAGGGAAGTGGAGCCCAAATTCTTATAGTGTCAGAGAGATAAAAGAATCAATGATGGAAAGAGATGAAGGGGCAGAGCCAAGATGGAGGAGAAAAAACATTAAATGCATGGAGCTCCTGATACAATTACCCCCAAAACAGCAATAAAAGAACCCCTGGAGCAGAAAAACCCACAAAAAGACTGGCTGAGATTATTTTCCAGCCATAGACAGATTAAAGGGGGTCATGCTGAGCTGTGAGTAGAGTCCAGACCCCATGATCACACTGACACAGGACCCTACCCACCCACCCTAAAGGCATGCCATGCCAAAGGAACTTACCAACAAGCCTCCAAATCAGCTGCAGCACCAGTGTCTTCTGGAACTGAGCTTGCTGTCAGGTGAGAGGGCTGAACAGCTGGCAGGGGTGGGGGGCAGTACAGGGGTGTCTGTAGGACCTAGGGAGGAATTCAGCTGTCCCACCCCAAGGGTGAACTAGGAAGAAATCCTGAGAGGACGGAGGCCCAGGTTGGAGAGGGGCGCAGGCTCATTGAAGCTAAGAATCACAGCACATACAGTTCTGCTGGTTTGTTAATTAGTGTGCTGACTTGAGGTTATCTTCAAACCAGAGAACAGGCCAGGTGAGAGAAAAACCTGCCTTTCCTCAAACCAAAAGACCTGGGATCCTCTGAAACTTGGGACAGTGTAGCTTGGAAGTAGGGCCCCACTGTAAGAGGGAGTTAAAAGTCAAGTAAAAGACCACAAGATGAGCAAGCAGAGTAAGTTGAGAACCATAGAAAGTTTCTTCATTGACAAGGAAGATCGAGGTGCACCTTCAGAAGAGGATAACAACCTCAGGGCCCCTGTATCCAAAGCTTCCAAGAAAAATATGAATTGGTCTCAGGCCATGGAAATGCTCAAAAGGAACTTTGAAGAGAAAGTATGGAAAATAGAAGGAAGATTTAGAGAGGTGGAGGAAAGAATGGAAAGAGAAATGAGAGCAATGCAGGAGAATCATGAGGAAAAAGTCAACAGCCTGAAAAGCCAAATGGAAAAGGAGTTTAAAAAGCTCTCTGAAGAAAATTATTGCCTAAGAATTAGGATTGAGCAAATGGAAGCTAGTGACTTTATGAGAAACCAAGACACAGTAAAGCAAATCCAAATGAATAAAAAAGTAGAGGGCAATATGAAATATCTCCTTGGAAAAACAGCTGACCTGGAAAATAGATCCAGAAGAGATAATTTGAAAATCACTGGACTATCTGAAAACCATGACCAAAATAAGAGTTTAGATAGTATCTTCCAAGAGATTGTCAGGGAAAATTACCCTGATATTCTAGAAGTAGAAGGTAAAATAGAAATTGAAAGAATCCACCACTCACGTCCTAAAAAAGATCCCAAAAAGAAAACCGCCAGGAATATTATAGCCAAATTCCAGAGGTTCCAGGTCAAGGAGAAAATATTGCAAGCAGCTAGAAAAAAAGAATTCAAATACTGTGGAGATACAATAAGGATAAAACATTATCTAGCAGCATCTACATTAAAGGACTGGAGGGTATGAAATATGATATTCCAAAGAGCAAAGAACTACAGCCAAGAATCACGTAACCAGCAAAACTATGTTTAATTTTTCAGAGGAAAAAATGGGATTTCAGTGGAAAAGAGGACTTTCAGGCATTTGTGATGAAAAGACCTGAACTGAATAGAAAATTTGACTTTCAAATACAAGACACTGGAGAAGCATAAAAAGGTAAACAGGACAAAGAAATCACGAGGGATATTAAAAGATTAAACTATTTACATTCCTACATGGGAAGATAATACTTTGAACTCATAAGAACTCTCTCAGTATTAGGGTAGCTGAAAGGAATAATACACTTAGAAGACACAGGTCTGAACTGAATATTAAGGGATGATATCCGGAAAGCATTTATTTTTTATTTATCCTTGTTCTTTGTGGGGCAAGCAAGATGGGGTATCTAGTGTCTGGGGCTGGATTTGGGCTTGGGACATCCAGTGTCCAGGGCCAGTGCTTTGCCCACTATTCTACCTAGCTAACCCATGATGACCTCTTTAAAATAGGGTTGAGGGGTAGGAGCAATGCACGAGGGGAGGGGGAAGGGGACAGGTGGACTGGGGAGAGGTAGCTCACATAAAGGAAACAAGAAAAAAGCTTATGGAGGAGAGGGGAAGAGGGAGAAGGAGTGGGGGAGTGAGTGAACCTTACTATCATAAGAATTGGCTCAAAGGGGGAATAACATACATACTCAAGTGGATATAGTAATATATTTTTGCCCTGAGGAAAAGTGGGAGGGGAAGGAGATGGATGGGGGAGAAGAGGGGAAGGAGGGAAGGGCAGATTGGGGGAGGGAGCATTAAAAAGCAAAACACTTTAGAGGAAGATGAAGATGTTCTGCTTAACAGCACATGTATGACTTATATTGAATTGCTTGATTTCATAGGGAGGGTTGAGGAGGGAGGGAAGAAGAAAAATTTAGAACACAGAATTAGCTCAGAGACCTTAACCTCATCAGAATGGGCTCAAGGAGGGAATAACATACACACCCTATTGGGAGGAGTAATCCTACCAATTTTAATCCTACAGGGAAGTAGGAGGGGAAGAGGATAAGGAGGGAAGGGTAAAAGAAGGGAGGGCAGAGCAGGGGAGGGGGAAGTCAGAAGCAAAACACTTTTGAGGAGGAATAGGGTAAAAGAAGATAGAAAATAGACTAAATATCTTGGGGAGGGAATAGGATGGAGGGAAATAGTTATGATGATTGACTACAATGGCAAAACGTATGGTACCTACTCTGCTGAGCTGTTGTGAAGAAAATTCTTTGTCAAGTTTAATGTACTATATAAAAGTTATGATGAACAGGATGTTATCAGAAAAACCTGGAAAGACCTACATGAGTTGATGCAGAGTGAAATGTACTGTATACAAAATAACAGCAATAGTGTAAGATGATCTGCTGGGAAGCACATTGTTATTTTCATCAAGGAAATGATCCAATATAACTCTGAAGGACTTATAAAAATTGCAGTACATCTACAGAGAAAGAACTGATGGTATCTGAAAACAGATTGAAACGCATTTTTTGATAATTCTTTAATATGAAGTTTTGTTTTTATCTGTTTTCTCTCCCAACCTAGCTAATGTGGAGATGTTTTCCATGACTACTCATGTATAACATATTGAATTGCTTGAGTTTTTGGGATGTGGCGTGGGAAAGGAGGGAGGAAGAGAAGTTGGAACACAAAGTTTTAAAAAATTGATGTCAAAATTTGTCTTACATGTAATTTAGAAAATAAAATTATTTTTAAAAAAAGAATCAGTGATGGGAAAAGGAGAGAAGAATAGGAGGTAGCGAATCACAAAAATTTCAACTTATTTAGCATTTTTTCCCCAAGGAATCTGGAGCTTTTTATTTTATAGCTATAGCTTAAGAGGGCTCAAACTGCATTTATATCTTATTGGGAAAAAAATATTTATTCAACCTCTAGCATTATTTTGGTTTTCTTTCTATTGTTTTTGGCAGGGCAATGAGGTTTAAGTGATTTGCCCAGGGTCACACAGCTAGTAAGTGTCAGGTGTCTAAGGCCGGATTTGAACTCAGGTCCTCCTGATTTCAGGGCCGGTGCTTTATCCACTGTGCCACCTAGCTGCTCCCTAAATTCTTATATTTCTAATTAGACTTTGTTTTAAATCCCTGCCATTTAACTTGAACACTTGAAGTTTCTCTTCACTGAAATTTTGAGAAAAGATTTACTTTTCCCACCATGCTTATGGGAGTAGCTGTGTGGCACAGTAGATCCATCCCTAGTCTCTTACTAGCATTGTGACCCTGGGCAAGTCACTTCACCCTGTTTGCTTCAATTCCTCATCTATAAAATGAGCTGGAAACGGAAATGGCAAACCATGCCAAGAAAACCTCAAACAGGCTCAGAAAGAGTTGCACATGAGTGAAACAACTGAACATCAGAGACATTGTAACTTTGCCTTTTTATCTACTTCTTTAAAAGATTCCCCTAGTTGAAAGTATCTGAGTCTGCCCAGATAACTGTATGGATAAGTTGATTCAATATAGGTTAAATGAGATTACTGTTAAGTATATTGGGGGCTTATTAAATAACCATGCCCAGGATGTGTTGGATCATAGGTAAAAACCAACTTACAGGAAGGGCTCTAGGATACTGTCAGACAGTATTTAGTGACTCTGATGAAATAATAAAAGGGATGCTTAGCAGATATTCAAGTTACAAAAAGCTGAGAAAGATAGCTCAAATAATAATGAAAAAAAGAATCCTATCTATTTTGACAATTTGCTAAGTCCAAACCAACATGATTAAATATATTGGGGATAAAAGCAAAATACTGTTTAGGTTTAGAAAATAAATTGTACAAGTACAGTTGACTTGTCATTCTTTCCTGCAAAAAAAAAGTTATATGAGTAATTGTTGAAGAGAGAATATATCACTTTTTATTAGAGTATATACCTAAGGAAGCTTACATGTTAAGGCAAATATTTATTAAATAGTCAATTATAAGGAAAATCATATTCTAAACATTTTTAAATTGCCAGTTAAATTTTTCTTTAAAATACTGACTTTGAAAATGAGACAAAATTACCAGTTTTTACTGTAATGTGAACCAGGTATATACAAAATTGTAATCAGTTTTAATGATCTTTATATTAAACCAGCTAACAAACCAATCCAAATTGACCAGAAAAGATAACAAAGCTATTAGGGTGTCTATATGTATCCAGCACACTATGTATGCCCAAAATGGTGGTGCAATTCAAGCTGTAGAAGAAAAGAGTAAGGAGAGACATATGAACTATCTTCAGATATTTGAAGAATTGTCAAGTAGAAGCGGGACTAGATCTGCATGAGGGAACAAGCATGAGACTAACTGGAAGTTGGGAGGCCCAAGTTGTACTTGGTTGTTATACTTCATACTTGAAGAGGATCAAAATGACATCACTATGTTGGTGTCAATGTACAGTGTGTTCACCTATGGCTGATCAGACCAATACAAGCTAGGAAGGCTCTACTACAGTTAGGGAACAAATAGTCCATATGAACATTTGGGATAGAGATAGCTCTAAATTTGCTCATATTTTGTTTCTTTTGAATTACTGAAATTCTGCTTTGACGTGGGCATGCTATACTGAGTGGTCCTGTGCCACTGTCTCCCATATTTCCCAGTTGATTTCAGGGTTCTTCAGAGCAACCTTGAGAGTGTCCTTGTATTGCTTCTCACTTCCAATAGAGCGCTTGCCTTGTGTGAATTCTCTGTAAAATAATCTTGCCTAACAGATATCCATTTGGCATTCAAACAACATGGCCAGCCCATTAGAGTTGTGCTCTCTGTAGTAGAGTTTGAATGCTTGGCAATTCAGTTCGAGAAAGGACTATATTGCCTAGTACCTTATTTTTCCAGGTGACTTCAGAATCTTCCTAAGACAATTCAAATCAAAGCAGTTCAATTTTCAGGCATGGTGCTGGTAGACCATCTAGGTTTCACAGGCATACCACAATGAAGTCAGCACAGTGACGCTGTGGATTTTCAGTTTGGTAGTCAGTCTATTATTCTCTCTCTCACACTTTCCTTCAGAGCCTCCCAAACACTAATCTAGCTCTGGCAATGTGTGCTTCAACTTCTTCATCTATGTGTACATCCCTGGAAAGTATACTGACTGCCAAGGTGAGTGAACTTATCCACAGCATTCAGAATTTCTCCATTTGCTGTAACTGATGGTTCCATGTATAGAGGGTGTGCTATTGACTGATGAAGAACCTCAGTTTTCTTGGTATTGATTGTCCAGGATTAGCACAAGCAGGACAGAATAAATCCATACTCTGTTGCATTTCAGCTTCAGAGGCTGCATTGAGTGCACAATCATCTGCAAATAAAATGTCACATACCAAATCTCCCTTTACTTTAAGTCCTGACTTGTAGCCTTTTCAAGTTAAATAATTTACTGTTGGTACAGTTGCTAACCTTGATGCAGTTTTTGTCCTTGTCGAAGGTTCCAACAACATTGTCAAAAACATCATGCTAAAAGGCATAGGAGCAAGCACATACTCCTGCTTCACTCCATTGGTGACTGGGCAAACTCAAGAACAATATCCATTATCCAGAAGTCATACAAGCATGCTATCATGAAACTGATATACAATACTGATGAACTTCTCAGGGCAACCAAATTTTGCCATGATCTTCCACAAGCCTTCATAATTGACGTTATCAGAGGCCTTGGTCAGATTGACGAACATTGTGTACAGACCTTTGTTTCGTTCCTGCATTTATTCTGGAGTTGTCAGTGAACACCATATCAATCATTCCTTGGCCCTTTCTGAAGCCACATTGGCTCTCAAGTAGATGACCACCTTCTAGGTGAAGGATCATCCGGTTACAGAGGACTCTGGCAAGAATCTTGCTGGCAATGACTTAGATAAAGACCCCTCCCTCTGAATGTCACAGGACAACCTATTTCCTTTTCCTTTATAGAGATAGACAATGGAGGCATCCTCGAATTCTTGGGGGAATGACTTCCTCTTGCCATATAACCCAGATTTCAGTCAGGTATTGTAAGAGCAGTTGACCCCCTGCCTTATAAATCTCCTCCAGAATAGAATCCGCATGAGGCACTTTGCCACATGAGAGGAGCCTAATGACATTCAAAATCTCTTCTTCAGTTGGAATTTCATCTAGAAGTGAATTGACTCCAACCTGGCATATATAGTGGCTTCAGCATTAGCTGCTGACAGTCTTTTGAGAACACTTTGGAAGTATTCAGTCTAACTCTCTGGGATCATGTGACTCCATCACCACTGAGTAGTTGAGATGCACCATAGGTCTTTGGCCTGTAAATGGCCATCAGGGCATCATAAAAGTGCTTTGGATTATTACTTGTCAGTGTAAAGCTGAATTTCATCTGCCTTCTTAATGATCCAAGAAACCTGCATCTCTCTAAGCTTTGTTTGTACTTTTTTTTTTTTTGGTATTATTTTGATGCTGCCTTCTTGGAGATAGACAAACTATCCTGCTGGCAAACCCAGTGGAATTCTCATTTTTCATTTGGTAACTTCTGAGTTTCCTCATCATTTTCATCAAACCAGTCCTGATGTTTGGGTTAGGTTAGGTTAAACAGACAATTTTAGGGTACCTTTTTTAGCCCCTTTCTCATGCCCTGAAGTGATCAGTGCATTCCTTTAAAAAGGCTGCTCAGACAACCAGGAGGCACCGAATCTCACTGCTACTTCAGTCCAGTGAGAAGATGACCCTGTCCTCTGGGCCACCTGGATGCAGGGTGGTGACTACAGTTCCCAGTGTGTTCGAATATACTGCTTCATCAGTTACCTGTCACCACCGGACTGTGAGGTAGATAAAAATGGTATGGGTGATGCCTTTTGACTCACACATAAATTGGATGTGAGACAGAGGTGTGCTAAGTATTAGCCCTACTCTCTTTCCCAGAGTCATCAAAGTCCAGTGGCAAGACAAAAGCCAAGACAATTGGTGATGGCTCAAGATGCAGTGGATGACATTGGTGTCTTCAGCGTCTCACCAGGCTCTAAGCACTGCCTTTATAGCCTGCTGGAATAAATTGTTCACATTCATCTGTTCCACCAGGGAATTCTTGACATGCTTGGGGTAGACACCCCTCTAACTCACCAGTGGGTTTGATGTCTGTTGGTTACTCTTAGCTTGGTGGTTTAGCCCATCTGCCCAAACAATTTTACCATGATGTGGCCACTGTGCATGCTATAACTAGAGGTGAGAGTTGGGGGACAAATGGACACTAAAGATGGAAAGCAGCCCTAAAAGGGGGCTTGGTAGCTCTCATACCAGAGATACTAGTCTTTCCTGAACATCTCATAAACCCTATAGGCAAATTACTTTACCACTCTAAGTATTTTCATCTGTAAAATTAGTGTATCAGTGGAATAGTATAGTTTTATGGTCTATTTCCTTCTGTAACCCCTTTAACTTTTCCTTTAAGAATTTGGATGCTATCCCATTTGGTGCATGTATGTTTTATATAGATATTTCTTCATTGTCTGTGGTAGCTTTTTTAAATAATAAACATTTTTGGGCAGCTAGGTGGCGCAGTGGATAAAGTACTGGCCCTGGATTCAGGAGGATCTGAGTTCAAATCCGGCCTTAGACACTTGATGCTTACTAGCTGTGTGACCCTGGGCAAGTCACTTAACCCTCATTGCCCCGCAAAAAGAAGAAGGAGGAGGAGGAGGAGGAGGAGGAGGAGGAGGAAAGTGAAAAATAACATGTTTCAGTCTGTGTTTAATCAATATCAGTTATTTCTTTGGAGATGGATAGTATGCTTCATCATTAGTCCTTTGGGATTGTCTTGGATTGCTGCATTGCTGACAGTAGTTCAAACAACATTGCTGTCACTGTGTACAACTTTATCCTGGTTCTTCTCACTTCATTATACATCAATACATATTAAATCTTTCCAGAACTCTCTAAAATTATCCTGCTTCTCATTTCTTATAGCACAATAATATTCCATTACAATCATATACCACAGCTTGTTTAGCCATTCCCCAATTGATGGGCATTCCTTTGATTTCCAATTCTTAGCCACCACAAAAAGAACTGCTATAAATATTTTTGTACAAAGAAGTCTTTTTCTCTTTTTTGGGATGTCTTTGGATTAGAAACATAGCAGTGGTATTGCTGGATCAAAGGGAATGCACAATTTTATAGCCCTTTGGCCATACTTCCAAATTGCTCTCCAGAATGCTTGGATCAGCTCACAACTCCACAAGCAGTGGATTATCTGTGGTATCTTCTAGCAAAATTAGCTTCCTTGAGGATCTCTTTTAATTAGTATATTTTTGCTTTTGCTTTGTCTGAGATCATGATTGTTACCCCTGTCTTTTTTACTTCAGCTAAAGCATAATAGATTGTTTCAGCCTCTTATTTTAACTCTGTGTGCATCTTTCTGTTTCTTGTAAATAACATATTATTGAATTTTGGTTTCTAATACATTCAGCTATCTGCTTCCATTTTATGGGTGAATTCATCCCAATCACATTCACAGTTATTAACTGTGTATTTTCCTCTATTCTATTTCCTTCTCTTTAACCTTCTCTCTCTCTCTCATTTTTTTTTTACCCTACCCCTCCTCAAGTCTGTTTTGCCTTCTGGAATATCATATTACAAGCCCTCTGCTTCTTTAATGTGGAAGCTCATTGAGAGCTTACTTTTCTATTTTTTCTATAGTATTCCCAGTACTTCATACTTAGTAAGCACTTAAATGCTTTTTATTTATTCATGAACTCATTCATGTAAAATAAAAGTTGCTGGAATAAACATAGGCAAAGAGGAAACTAAATTATTGTTCTTTGCAGATAATATGAAGGTCTATCTAAAAGTCCCAAAGGAGTTTTAAATATATCAGTATTTCTGTATATTGCTCATAAAACTCACCAAGAAAAAATTAAAAGAGAACTTGCATTCAGAATAACAACAGAATGTATAAAATATTGTGAATCTGTCCACCTAAAGGTGCCACAAGACTGGAGGATAAATATCCTGATTTAAAAAAAAAAAAGTATAGTCAGGGGCAGCTAGGTGGTGCAGTGGATAGAGCACTGGCCCTGGAGTCAGGAGTACCTGAGTTCAAATCCGGCCTCAGACACTTAACACTTACTAGCTGTGTGACCCTAGGCAAGTCACTTAACCCCAATTGCCTCACTAAAAAAAACAAAAAAACAAAACAAAAAAAAGTATAGTCAGTCAACTAGTATTTATTAAGCCCCTACCTTATGCCTTGCATTGTGCTAATAAGCAATAGGGATATAAAGAAAGCCAAAGACAAAACACTCAAATTTTGAGCTTCATTCAAATTCTAGATGAATTCTAGACTATACAAATAAAAGTTTAGTTTTCTGAACATTTAAAATTGAATATGATGATAAATAAAGTAGCTTCATCAAGAAGAGAGCTCAACAAACTAATCTTATTTTTCCTTTTAGTAGAAGAGGGGAATTCTTTTGGTTAATGTAATTATAGTTCAGCAAAGTATCTGACAAAAATCCTTCATTTCATTCATGTAGACAAGATGGAACAAGGAAGATTTTGAGAATGGTATAGGTAGGTTCAGAACTGGTTGAATGACCCTATCCAAAAGGTAGTTATTTAATGGGCAGATATCAACTTGGAACAGGTGGTCTTCAGTGGAGTGGCTTTTGGAGGAATCTGATACCATCCTGTTTAACACTTACTAGTGGCTTGAATAAAGCAAATTATCATACTTACCAATTTGCAAGTGACAAAAGTAAAATAGCTGATACATTGGATAATGATCAGAATCCAAAATTATCTTGACATACTAGAATGATGGATCAGATCTAATGAGAGGAAATTTAATTCAGAGGAATACAGTATTTTATACTTGAGTTTAAATATCAATTTCAGGAAATATAAGATAAAGGCATGGCTAGATAGTCTTCCTTACAAAAACCCCCAGAAGAACTGAATATTGTAGTGGACTGAAAATTGAGTATGAGTCAACATTGTGACATGGCAAATTTTAAAAAATTAATACTTATCCTAGGCTACAATAATAGGTGTATTATGCCCTGAAAGAGGGAACTGATAGTCTTGCTTTATTTTGCCCTGGTCAAGTCATACCTGAAGTATCATTTTTAATTCTCTGGGGTTTGGTGAACTCTAGCTACCACATTTAGACAACCTGAACATTTAGAGGATTGGGATTCATACCATGCAAAGATCAGTAGAAGGAACTGAGGATTCTTATCCTACAGAAGATTTAGAGAAGACATACTATTGTCAAGTATTTGAAAGGCTTTCATATAGAAGAGGGATTTGGCTTGTTCTTATTGGCCAGAAAGGGCTGGACTAGGAGATGGTAAGCATGCTAATAACTACCTTCAAGTGCTTGGTAAAAATATTAAAATATCACAGGTTCAGATTCCTTTAAAAGGCACACCACTAAATAAATACTTCTATGTTGATATCAATCTACTCATAATAAGTACTCTTGGGTTGGGTCATTCAGCCATCTATGAAATTTTATTTTCTCAAATTACATGTAAAAACAAATTTTGACATCATTAAAAAAAAACTGTGTTCCAAAATCTTTCTCCCTCCCTCCTTCCCCACACACCAAGAACTCAAGCAATTCAATATAAGTTATACGTGAGTACATGTATAATATATATAACATACATGCAAAACATTTCCACATTAGTCATGTTGTGAAAGAAAACAGACAAAAACAAAATTTTAGATAATGGAACTAACAAAAAAATTATGCTTCAATCTGTATTCAGCTACCATCAGTTCTTTCTCTTTAAATGGACTGCATTTTTCTTAAGTCCTTCAGAGCTGTATTGGATTATTGCATTGCTGAAAACAACCAAGTCATTCACAGCAGATCATCTTACAATATTGATGTTATTTTGTATACAGTACATTTCACTCTGCATCAACTCATGTAGGTCTTTCCAGGTTAAAATTCTAAATCAAGAAAAAATGCCCATTGAAAAAGTCTGGGATGTATATATATATATATATGTGTGTGTGTGTGTGTGTGTGTTTATATATTTGATATAGATATATATGATTATGCTCAGTATTTCTTTCCTTTTGCTTTTAATGACAAAAATGAGATGGGCATTTCCTTCCAACATTTCTGTCACATTCACATCACCAATTGTCCTTGTGGTCAAAATTAAGTTCAGAATAGTAATTACTTGTATTAGTTTCTCCACCTTCTTTGAGGGAATAACTTCACAAAGCAAATATATCTTATTTTTATTTACTAGGAGAATAGAACTTCAAACAGATAATTAAATAATGAAGTTTTCTATTAGCACTATATCTTGCCTTTGTCCCAATTTTGCAATTTGTAAGCATACTTTACATATTGGCCATCTTATTGAGTGGTTTATTGTATTCCCCATAACAGTATCACTTCCGTTTCTTTCTTCTTTTACCTCTATTTTCTTTCTTTCTTAACCCAAATGATATCTCTTGAGCTTCTAAAATTCATGAATTTGCTTACAGGTATATACCTTCTTAACATGTTTCTTATCACGCTCTTTCCCATCATCATTCCCCTCTCATTTCCGAAAGAAATTCTGGTTTCTTCATGTCACTCTTGCTCAAAAAAAAACCTCAACAGTTCTACATTACTTACATGACCAAATATAAATTATTCTTGGCTATCAAGGTTCTTCCTGATCTGACTCCACTTGAAAGAAGTGTGAGGGAAATGGTGGTGGGATCTTTATTTATTTATTTGTTTGTTTGTTTGTTTGTTTGTTTGTTTTGGTTTTTTGGTGAGGCAGTTGGGGTTAAGTGACTTGCCCAGGGTCACACAGCTAGTAAGTGTTAAGTGTTTGATGCCGGATTTGAACTCAGGTCCTCCTGAATCCAGGGCCGGTGATCTATCCAGGTGGGATCTTTTTTTGAACAAGATCTTTAATGTTCATAGCCAGTTGCCTCCTAGATAGTTCTTAGCACTGGGAAGGGGTAACCCATAAGCACCACTAACTCTATGTACTTTCCTTCTAAAACTACTCCTCATCTTTGCATCCCTATTTCTGTTAATTAGATCGATCAATAAGTAGTCACCCATGCTTGAAATCTTGGAGTTAACTTTGGACCTCCTTTCCCCCTCCCCTCCCACATCTAATTTGTTTCCAAATTCTAAAGGTTTTCTGCACCATCATTCTCATCTTTCTCCTCCTTTCTTATTTCCATCACTATTGCCTTAGTTCAGGTCCTCTTTAGCTCTTGCACAAACTATTACTTTAGCCTTTTAACCTAATCTCTGCCTTCAGACTCATTATCTCCTTCAGTCCATCTGTCATAGCATTACCCAATTAATATACCTTTTATACACACATCTGATTATTATTAGTATCTACCAAATAAAGCCTAACTTCTCAGTTAGGCATTCTATTATAATTACTTGTATATGTAGCTTATTTCCTCCAATACATTATAGTATTCTTCTAGGCAGGAACTATGGTTTACTGATCTTTGTATATGCTACTACTGAGTACTGAGAATATAGTAAATGCTTAATATTTTTTTTATTAATTCAGTTGTCTGTAGCACTTATTTAACAGTGGCAGCTAGATTGTACAGTGTTTAGAGCACTGGGCCTGAAGTCAGGAAAATCTGAGTTCAAATCTAGTCTCAGACACTTAATTAACTATGTGACCCTGAGCAAGTCACTTAACCCTGTTTGCCTCAATTTCCTCATCTGTAAAATGAGCTAGAGAAGGAAATGGCGTTCTAATATCTTTGCCAAGAAAAACCCAAATGGGATCACAAAGAGTCAGACATGCCTGAAACAACTGAACAATTAATTTAACACCTAATTTTTAAAATATCTTGAATTATCATTCAACTTTTCACATTCCTCATATGTCTAAGATTTATGGATCAAAGGGATTTCAGACCTCATCTAGTCTAATCCTCATTCTAGAAATAGATTCCTAGAAAGGTTAAGTGATTTACTCAAGGTTATACAAGTAGTAAGCAAAAATTCAAGGATTCAAACCCACATTTTTTTCTTTTAATTCTATACTTTTCCCATTACAATTTGCTTCTCCCTCTCCCCCTTAAGCTTGCAAGTTCTTCTGAGTTTGATGTTATTCTTGATATTTTTATTTCCTTGTATTCTTCCAAAATATTTGTGACTTATTGGCCTCCAGATATATTACTTACTTCATCTTGCCACCTGTTGAAACAGTAATCAGGTTTTTTAATCATTATTTGTGTGTGTATGTGTCTAACCTATTCTCCCAGTTCAGACCAAAATGGGTTTGGGGAGGCCTTTTTGTTTTGTTTTGTTTTTCCTTATGGTCACTTAAGCACTGAAGAAGAAAGATCCATTTATTTGGCCTTACCTCCCTGCCTTGACTGGACACTACTCTAAGAAGGTCAGCATTTGCCAAAATATGAATAGACCTCTGATTGCCCATTTGCAAAACTTTACTTAAATTGTCAAACAACTCATGAACTGTGCCCTCCCATATTTAATCTATTCTCTTCTTTATTTTTACAAACTCATTATCTCTGAGAAGCTTCCTCTTAATTCACATATTTACTGTCTCGTCTCTCCTTTCCTTTTCAAGTTTTCAGTTCCATAGTCCCCTGGGAGGAGTTAGTTCCTAGAATATTACTTCTGTAAGCCCAAACCAAAAGATGATGGCACCTCTATCTTCCCTACTACTTTGTATGTACCTTTTGAAATGGTGTGCCTTTTGAAACCACCCATGTTTCCTTGGTAAAATCTTGTTTAGCAGGACAAAAAGCTCTCCTACTTAATGTCATTTTGACTCTACTATTCTCTTTTGGGAGAGCCTCCCATTTTCCTTCCCAGTTCTTTCTAACATATCAATGTTAGGCCTGTCTCTGCTAGCAGACCTCCCCTGGGGAGTACCTCACTTACACTTGGCTTGATAAACAGCATCAGCAAATACCACAGAGTGAGTTGCCAGTTCTTCAGATCAGTTTTTACCATTTTTACTCATAAACAAAACAGTTTCAATCTTTAAATGACTATTCACCTTTTTCACTCTAACCTGTTTTCCTTTTCCTTCTCATTTATGAAACAACTTTTTTCCTTAAAAATTTTTCTCATGTGTCCTTCATCTTTTTCTCTATTCTCATTGCCAAAACACTAAAATCACACTTAGATTACTATAGTAGTTGACCTCCCTGACTCTAGCCTCTTTCTGCTATCCACCTAGCAGTATACTGCTACTTAAGTACATTAAAGATCAACAATTTTGTTACTGTACGTACTCTCTATTGATGATGATGATGATGATGATGATATTTTATAATGATTTAAGGTTTGCAGAGCACTTTTCAAATGTTATCTCATTTTATCCTCACAACAACCCTAGGAGGTAGGTGCTATTATTATCCCCATTTTACAGTTCAGGAAACTGAAGCAGACAGAAGTTAGATCTTGCCAGATTGTAACTCTTCTTGCCAGAGTCGCACAGGTAGTAAGTGTCTGAGGCTAGATTTTAACTTAAGCCTTTCTGCTTCTAAGTCCAGCACTCTATCCACTTTGCTTTCTCAAATACAGATAGCAATCCCTCTGTAACAACAGATAATGTAAGGCAGTTGCTGCAGCTGAAAAATTCATTACCCTATGGCCAATGTAATTATGAACTTAGGTCATCCCTCAGGCAGAAGAAACGAAGTTCATCATTACACTCATATCCAAAACCCTTCCAGATGGGTAGAACCTTCCAGAAATTGTTCTCAGGTGGTATAGCTTCCAGTGAGGTAACAGAATAAGATTTTAGTGGAGCTGGTAGACTAATCTTACTAAAACTACTGGTTTTATCCATGTCACTCTCTTGCTCAAAAAACCTGAGTGGCTCCACATTGCCCACATGATCAAGTATGAGTTCTTCTTAGCTATCAAAGCCCTCCTTAATATGACTCCACCCTACTTGTTCAATCTTGTTCTTTCCCACTACTCCCTGACGCACACCCTTTACCCTAATCAGATTGTTCTCATCACTATCACACAAATAAAGCATGCTTCTTCTTGCCTTTGTACCTTCTTTCATCTTGTTTTCCACACTTGTTCCACTATCATTTATCCAAGTCCCCTTCATCCTTTAAATCTAGCTTTTTATTCTATAAAGCCTTCCCTTACTACTCCAACTCACCTTGACCTCCATGTCCTTTGAACTTCTTAGAGTTTCTAATGCACAAATTAGTCCTTGACTACATTCATTACTCTTATATTATTCATTGTTTTCTATGTGGCAGTCTTGACTCTCCAACTATTTCTTCAGGGTGGGGACCACATCTCTGACTTTTTATATCTCCCCCCCATAACAGCACAGTAGTGACACATGGTAGATATTCAATTGATTGAGAATTAATATTGATTTATTAATAATTGACCTATAGTTTCTACTTCAAGAGGCAAATTTATTGCTTATACTGTATCCATTTAATCTTTAATAAAATGGCTTAGAGCTGGAAAGTATCCGCCCAAATTGTTGTTGTTGTTTGTCCTTCATTCTCTCTTTTTTTTTTCCAGGGCAATGAGGGCTAAGTGACTTGCCCAGAGTCACACAGCTAGTAAGTGTCAAGTGTCTGAGGCTGGATTTGAACTCAGGTACTCCTGAATCCAGGGCCGGTGTTTTATCCACTGCACCACCTAGCTGCCCTTGTCCTTCATTCTCAAAGAAGACGAGACATCAGGGTGATGTCATGACTTGCAGTGAATTGGGTTTAAGTGAGGGAGGGTTGTGCAAGGTCAGCACCCTCACTCACAACCTCCAGAGCCACCTGAATCCAGTGGTAAGATATATATCAGGACGAATAGAGATGGCCCCAGATGTTTAAGGCAATTGTGGTTAAGTGATTTGCCCAGGGTCACACAGCTAGCAAGTATCTGAGGTGAGATTTCAACTCAGGCCCTCCCAACTTCAGGGCCAGTGCTCTGTCCACTACACCACCTAGCTGCCCCATCTACCCAAATAGATATGGGATATAGAGGGCAGTGTGAAGTCAGTAATATGCTGGGATATAATAGAGTACTTCTCTCTTGACAGTACTATCATGAATAAATATTGGAATATTGATAGTGTAATTATATTTTGGTTACTTCAACTCCAGCCAGATACAGGTTATTTTTAATCACATTTTATTTTTGTCAGTCAACAAAAAATTCACCTTCTTTCCCTCCTAATCTATCCTTCCTCCCAATCAAAAACAAAAGAGAAATAAAATTCCTGCCACAACAAAGCCAAAGCAAAACAAGCTTCTGCATTCACTGTGTCATAAATACACATACATGTATGTGTACATATATACATACACACACCTATATGTATGTATGTGTGTGTGTATATCTGTCTTACTTTGAACTCTCAGTCTGTCACTTCCCTTATCAGGAGACAGGTTGCATGCCACATCATAAATCCTCTGAAATGCTGGTTGGTCTTTACTCTGGTCAGAGTTCGTAATTCTTTCATATTTGTTTGTCTTTCTGGTATAGTTGTGATTGTATAAATTTTCTCTTGAACAATTCAATTCACTTCACTCTGCGTCAATTCACCCAATTCCAGATTTCTCCCTTTTCATCATTTTTCTCATATCAATAGTATTCTATTACATTTATATGCCATCACTTGCTCAGCCATTCCTCAAATCGTGGGTACCCCTTAGATTCTTTGTGACTTCAAAAAGAGCTTTAAATATGTTTTGCATATCCTTAGTTAGAGTTTGTTTTGTTTAAAATTAATCCTTCTCAGGGGCAGCTAGGTGGCACAGTGGATAAAGCACAGGCCCTAGATTCAGGAGTACCTGAGTTCAAATCCAGCCTCAGACACTTGACACTTACTAGCTGTGTGACCCTGGGCAAGTCACTTAATCCCCATTGCCCTGCAAAAACAAAAACAAAAACAAATTAATCCTTCTCTTAATAAACCATCCCCTCTAATTCTCCCTTCTCCTTCCTATTTCCCTGTTGATTGAAATATATTTCTGTACCTAAATGTGTATGTACTCTTCCTTCCAGGTGTCAGGTGCTCCCTCCACTTTCTCCTTCATATTTGTTTGAATGTTTACTTGGCTCACTCTAATTATGTCAGATAATTTTCCCTAACCTTCCTTTCCCTTACCCACCTAGTATATTCCTCTTCCTCTCTCTTTCCATTCTTCAGATTATCAAGACATAACAGAACCACTCCTATGATTTATCTCATTAGATTCCCATTATGACTTCTACTGATGAAAGTGCTCAGAAAAGCATCTTCTCATGAGCATCTCCTCATATTTGAATATAAGCAGTTTATTGCTGTTTTATCCCTTATTATTGCTTACTCATATTTATTTTTTATAACGTTTCTCTAAACTCCAGTGTTTAAACTTCAAAGTTTGTGCATAACTCTGAATTTTTTCCATCAGGGAGTTTTAGAAGTTCTCTATTTCATTAAATAGGTTAATCTCCCCCTCCACCTACCACCCCACCCCCGGAACATTATACTTAGCATTTCTGGGTTTGTTTTTCTTGGCTGTAAGCCTATATTCTTTTTCTTCTATAATATCATATTCCAAGCTTTCTGCTTATTTATAGTGAAGACTACTATATCATGTGTGATCAATCATAACTGCGACTCCTTAGTATTTTACTTATTTCTTTCTGACTGTTTGGCAGTATTTTTTCTTTGACCTGCTGGGTTTTGGCTATCATTTCCTGAGAGTTTTCATTTTGGGGTTTCTTTCAGGAGGTTATCACTAGATTCTTTCTTTATTTTGCCTTTTGGTTCTAAGATATTTGGTTGTTTTTCTTTTAAAGTTTTTTTTTTTTTAAGATTTCTTGAAATAGAATGTCTTTTTGTCATGGAATTCAAGGGTACAGTGATTCTTCTTCCTGAAGTCTTTGGTAATTTCAATTTTCCTCCCTCATATTTTTCCCTATTATTCAGTATCTGACCCCCTCCCCTCTGATGGCAATTTCCTTGGGGGCTGGATCTCAAAGCATCTCATCCTTCTTCCATGCTGGGCAATTCACAGTTCTCCAGCCTAGGTCTCTGTCCTGAGTGACTTTGGAGGGGACAGAACTGGTCCCATTTAGATGATGAGCACTTTCATTCAGGATCAGCAGAGTGCCCGACAGCACACACACCCCAGGATGATTTATTTTAGTATGCTGTCCCACTTCTTCTGTTCCTTAGTTCTCTTGCCTAGCACTAGCAGTTCAGAGATCTGTTGTACTGGGGCTACAGATTTAATTTCTGTAATTTGTTTCTCTGAGGCTCTGGGACAAGGGTAAGGTAGGGTGATATGTTGAATTCTGTTTAAAGTTCAGGCACATGTCCTGCCCCTTTCTCTCTATTTCTGGCTCTGCTGTGGAGATCTTTAACAACACAGACCACTTCCCACCATTCCAGCTGGCTCCAACTCCTGAAGCACAACTAAAGTACTGGCTATGTGACTCTAACAGGGTTCTGCCCATAGAGGGCTATCATAGTAAGAGCAAACTTCTGCAGTCTTGAAGCTAGGATTTCCTCAGTACTGGGGAGAAATTGGGGGGTGGATTGTGGGATTGGGCTTTTCTATGAGTCCCTATGTCTGGTACTTGGATCAGCTAAGTTCAACTTCTTCTGGTAGAATGGAATGTGGTAGAGGTGTGCTAAATAAACCCAGTGTAGACATCAGTTCATGGGTATTTGTTTTGTTTTAACCTTCTTTTGTATTCTTGGTATTCTAAATCATGAAGACAGCTGAAGTCATTTTATGACACATAATTTCTATTTTGAAGAGGTTTGATAGATCAGGGGGAATCAGAGAAAACGTCTAGTACTCCATCTTGTTAATCATGTGTGCTAGAATTCTCCATATCCAGAGATTCTTAAATTTTTCTCCTTGATCTGTTTTCCAGGTCAGTTGTTTTTGTTATGAGATACTTTACATTTTCATGCCCCTTGATTGGGGAATGGCTAAACAAATTATGGTAAATTAATTAAATTGAATAGTATCAGGTATAAAAAATTATGAAAACAATGAATACAGATAACATTGAAAAGACCTATATGAAAAGGTCACAACATAAAAATATAAGAGGATAATATTAAAGGTATCTTTGATAACTATGGCTAAAAGGAAAATTCGTAACCAAAAAAGGGATAGGGGAGACAACAAAAGATAAAATAGATGATTTCTATTATGTAAAAATCAAAAAACTTTTCTATGCACAAAATCAATGTACCTAAAATAAGAAAAGCTGTTAATTGGGGTAGCAGCTTTGTATCAAATATCTGTGCTGAATCTGGATGATATGTAAGATAGATATGGAATACACACACACACACACACACACACACACACACACACACACACACACACATATATATACATACATAATACATAATATATCCTAGATCCATCCCTAAATGTACATGTGGTCAGAAGAACTAAACAGTTCTCAGAATTGCTAACTTAAGATTATGAAATTGTTCTAAATCATTAATAATAAGAGAAATGCATTTTTAGAATACTGAGATCTCTTTGCTCTCCAAACAAATTGGAAGTCATGAGAAAAGCTAGAAATAATCAATGTTAAAGGAACTGTATGAAGACATATATATTAATACATTGTTGGAGTTGGGGATATATCCATCCATTCTGGAAAGCAATTTGGAATGGCATTTTTTAAAAAGATTAAAATAGCCATGATTCTTCAATGTAGAGAGTCTATTGTTAAGGATATACTGGGGTATATAAGTCAAAGAAAGGGAGAACTCATATATACAAAAATATTCATAGCAACACCTTTTGTTATAACAAAGAACTAGAAACAAATAAGTGCCTATAGTTTAGGAAATGACTAAACAAATTTTGGCATGTGAATGTAATGGAATATTACTTTGCTATAAGAAATGACATATATGAAGAATTCAGAGTAAAATGGGAATAGAAATTAATTGATGAAGTAAGCAGAGCAAGAACAAGAAAAAATAACAAACCATAATGATGGAAATAAAATTAAAACAAAAATGAACACTATATTATTATAATGACCAAGTTTGACCCTGGAGAAGAGGAAAGGAAATGGATTTCCTTTCTTTCACTGGGGAGGTAAGAAGCTATGAGTGTGAAATGTTGCATAGGTTGCTGCAGTTAATGTGACTGTTTGCTTTACTGAACTTATTTTAAATCAGTTACAAATAAAGGCTGGTGTGGCAAGAGTATGGAAAATGAATGTGATGGATAAATATGATGTATGAACAAAAGGCATCATTAAAAAAGAAACCATCCTTTTATAAAACACATAAGAATAAATTTTGCAATACAATAAGTAGATTAAACCATCTCCAGGGTTGATGAAGTTATGGATGGGTATAAAGATCATGTGCTTAGAACTAATGGAGCCTTTTGGCTCCCAGCTGCTAGTGATGAAGGTATGACTGCTTTTGGTCATCTTGAGTCCAGGTTCATCCAACACCAGCAGCTACCCCAGAGTGTCCAGGCTGAGCCTCTACCTTTTTCACTGCCATGCCACCCAAGTTTGACCCTAATGAAATTAAAGTGTTTTAAAGGTGCATTGCTGGTGAAGTTGGGGCTATATCAGCTCTAGCCCCCAAAATTGTTCCTTTGGATTTGTCTCCCAAAAGCGTTGGTGATGACATCACCAAAGCAACTGGTGAGTGGAAAGGGCTAAGGATCACAGTAAAATGTAGCATTCAGAACAGAAAGGCCCATATTAAGGATGTGCTTTCTGCCCCAGCCTTGATTGTTAAAGCTTTAAAAGAACCTCCTTGAGATAGAAAGAAGCAGAAAAATATTAAACACAGTGGAAATAGCAGTCTCGTTGAGATTATCAGCATCACTCAACAAATGAGGTACTGATGCTTGGCAAGAAAGCTCTCTGGAAACATTAAAGAGATACTTAAACAGGCCAATCTGTGAGCTGGAGCACTGATGGCAGGCATCCTCATGATGTCATTAATGACATCAGTAGTGGTGCTGTGGAATGCCCAGCAAGTTAAAAGCTACAATAAATCAACATTTGACAACAGACAGAGGCTCTTCATTTTTCAATCTGGAAATTTTTTTGTCAGAAGCTACCATGCATTCTAGGAAATAACTCTATTAACTTAATTTCTTTAGTCCTCTTGCTCTGCTGTAACTTTCAGCTAATTAGCAGTTGATTTGGAGAAGAGAATGTATTGTTAAAAGAGCAGGAAAGTTGTTGAAGCATCTTAGCATGGGACTGTAAATTGAAAGACTGGTTGGACAAACCAAAAATTGCCCCAGGGGTGAACAAAGTTTGTCATCTTTGCAGAGTGATAGGAAAGAGCCTGCACATTCTCCTTAACCTTGACTATTGTGGGGGAAGGGAAGCGAGGTTAGGTGAGGATCCCCTCAATACAAACTCAGAACAGTTTAGTTAATGGCAATAATAGCTGGGACTCAGGAATCAAGAAATTGAGAAGAGGTTCTAAAGGAATAACCCTTATCTCAAGATTTTTGCACAAATATTATGGGTTTATGCTAGGATATTTGTATGTGGTCAATATTGCATAAAAATTTTGTTTTCTAAAAAAGGAACTGATGGAGTATGAGCATGTCTAAATACAATAAAGTTCTAATTTTATACTATGTAAAATAATCACAAAAGAAGCTAGATAAAACAAATCATTGTGGCCAAAGATTATCAGAAAAATTTTCATGAAGTAGAAGGAATTTATGTTGATCTTTGAAGAATAAGTAGGAATGTAAATATGTGAAGAGACATAGAGAGGATATTCCAAAAGCTCTTAACAACATAAGCAAAGTTATAGAGGCACAAATGATCTTGGTGTGTTGGGGACTGTAAGGTTTGTTTGAAGGAAGCTGAGGATTTATATTAGGGAGTATATCAAAATGAAGTTCGATAGGGGCAGCTAGGTGGCACAGTGGATAAAGCACCAGGCCTGGATTCAGGAGGACCTGAGTTCAAATTTGACCTCAGACACTTGACACTAGCTGTGAGACCCTGGGCAAGTCACTTAACCCTCATTGCCCAGCCAAAAAAAAAAAAAAGAAGAAGTTGGATAAATAATGCAGATCCAGATTATGGAATTCTTGAAAGCCAGAAAATCAGTCAATCAGTAAGCATTCATTAGCATTGATTACTATGTGCCAGACCATATTGGGCTAGGAATTCAAAAAAATGAAACACCTAAAGAAGTCTATACTGTATTTGGGGAAACAACATATACATATATAAGTAAATGCAAATTTTGTGTGTGCACATACATATGTGTGTATAAACACACACATATATATGTAGGAAATACAAGACATTTTTGAGGAGGAGACACAAGCAGTTAATTGAAATCAGCAAAGGCTTCACATAGTAGGTGGCACTTAAGCTGACCCTTGAAGGAAGCAAAGAATTCTATAAATTTTTCAACCGAAGGCATGTATGACAAGCATAGAGGATACTCTGTGCCAAGGCACTAAGAAGGAAGATGAAATGTCATATTTGAAGACCAACAGTAGACCCATTTGGCTGAAAGGCTTAGTGTTTGAAGAGGAATGATATGATGTAAGCACACAAAGCTATGCTGGAGCCAGACTGTGAAGTGACTTAAATGTAAAACAAAAGAGTTTGTATTTTCATCTAGAGTCAGTGGGGAACCACTGAAGATTCTTGAGTATGGGAGAGATGTGGTCAGACTTCTACTTTGGGAATATCACTTTGCTAAATGAGTAGAGGATAGATTGGAGAGGCTTGAGGCAGAAAAGCCTATTAGGTAGCTATTTCTGTAGACCAGAAGAGAGATGATGATGGCAATAATTGTGACAGCTGATTGGATGGGAGGTGGGGCAGCGTGCTAGGGAGAGTGAATAAGATGGATGGATGGATGGATGGATGGATGGATGGATGGATGGATGGATGGATGGATGGATGGATGGATGGATGGATGGATGGATGAATAAAACAACAATAACTACAAAGTTGCAAACATGGGTGATTAGAAGGATGGTTGTATTGTCACCAGAAATAGAGAAGTTAAAGGAGTTTATGGGTGTGAGATTTAAAATTGGATATTAGATCATAAATCTCCCCTACTTAACCTTTCCCTTAATTTATCTCCCAAACTAGTAAATGGAAGAAGCTTTTGGTTTTCTAGATAGACCTTTTTATTTATTGTTATGGTAGTCACAAGGTGATGTTGATTAGAAGGATAGGAAAGTAGAAACACAATACAAATCGTCTTAAGTCTAAGCTTAGTCTATATTCCTTATAAAAACTCACCAAACCGAAAAGGCCACCTTTGGAGAGAGAGAGTATGTGGCGCCGTCAGGAGTCCCGCCAAGCAGGCCAAAGCCTCACTTCCGTTCTCTCCACCCCGGAAGTCGAGTCCCGCAGGCAGTCTGACATGCGCAGCAGGCGGACTGTTCGTCTCCTCCCCAAAAGGGTGGTCCTTGAAAAACTGGCGTCTTTCAGTTATCCTAACCAACTGTTAAAAACTTTCATATTTTACCACATGGGCATGAGGGGAATATTGTTTAGGACACATTAATTTTAGTTTTAGCTGTATAACTGGATATCAAGTGGGTAGTAAATAATTCAGGATTAGAGACCAGAGCCAGAATAAATAGATCTGGGGGTAGTCTGCACAGAGTTCCCAGGTCTAGATCTCTAGTGCAGGCAGCCTGGAAAAAAAATTCAGATATCATGGAGCCACAATCAGGATAAAACAAGATTTAGCAGTTTCTACATTAAAGGATTGGAAGGCTTGGAATATGATATTCTGGAAGGCAAAGGAGCTAGAATTAAAATCAAGAATCACCTACCCAGCAAAACTGAGTATAATCCTTATAGGGAGGGGAAATGGATATTCAATTAAATAAAATACTTTCTAGCATTACTTATGAAAAGACCAGAGTTGAACATAAATTTTTTTTTTACTTTAAAATACAAAACTTAAGAGAAGTTTTAAAAAGTAAATAGGAAAGAGAAATCATAGGGGTTTCAATAAGGTTAAACTGTTTACATTCCTACATGGCAAAGTGACACTTGTATCTCCTAAAAACATTCTCATAATTAGGGCAGTTGGAAGAAGTCTACATAGAGGGCATGGGTATGAGTTGATGGGATGATTATCTAAAAAAAAATTAAAGACTGGGAAAGAGGAATGCACTGGGAAAGGGGGAAAGGGATGGGTTGGACAGGATAAATTATCTCACATAAAAGAGGCACAAAAGAACTTTTACATTGGAGGGGAAAATTGGAGTGATGGGGATTGGGGGAAGGAAGTGAACCTTAATAGAATAGTCTATCTTACCCTATAGGAAAGCAGGAGATGGGGATAAGAGGAGGAGGAGGGCACAATAAAAATAACTGTAAAAACAACTTTACAACAAGTTTCTCTGATAAAGACTTCATTTTCCAAGTATATAGAGAAATGAGTCAAATTTATAAAAAATAAGAACCATACCTCACTTTATAAATGGTCAAAGAATATGAACAGGCAATTTTCAAAATAATCAAAGCTAACTATAATCTTATGAAAAAATGCTCTACATCGCTATTGATTTAAAAAATGTAAATTTAAACAACTCTGTGCTACCACCCCACACCTATGAAATTGACTAATATGACAGAAAAAGGAAAATGACAACTGTTGGAGTGGGGGGGGGGGAAATTGAGACACCGAAGCACTCTTGGTGAAGTTTGTATACTGACTCAACCATTTGGTAGAACAATTTGGAACTATATTCAAAGGGCTATAAAACCATTCATACCTTTTGACCAAGCAATATCACTACTAGGTATGTATTCTAAAGAGATGTTTAAAAAGGGAAAAGGACATATATGTACAAAAATATTTACAGAAGCTCTTTTAATGGTAGCAAAGAATTGGAAATTGAGGGAATGTCTATCAATTGGGGAATGGCTGAACAAGTTGTGGTATGTGATTGTGATGAAATACTATTGCAGGATGCTCTTAGAAAAACCTGGAAAGATTTAGAACTGATGCAAAGTGAAATGAGCAGAATTAGGAGAACACTGTACATAGTAACAGCAATATTATACAATGATTAACTGTGAATGACTTATTCTCAACATTATAATGATCTAAGACAATTCCAAAGGACTTATGATGAAAATGCTATCTATCTTCAGAGAAAGAACTGATGGAGTCTGAATACAGATTGAAGCATACTTTTTTCCTTTATTTTTCTCATTTTAGGGGTATGGTGGGGAAGGTCTGCCTTTTCTTTCACAACATGACTACTGTGAAAATACATTTTACAAGTAATGGGGGGAGGGGGAGAAAATATTAAATCATTAGGAAAAAAAGGAAAAAAAATAATGATACTCTGAAATGCACAGACTATGAAAGAAGCACAGACAAGCATGATAATTTTGAAAGTAATGTAGAATTTATTACTTTTTTAAAGCAAGTGATACAAACTCCTTTTTGTGAGGCAAATATTTTCCTAATACCTAAACCAAGGAAGGATAAAGTATAGGAATACTATAGATCACTATCATTAATGAATGTTGATTCAAAATTTTAAAATAAAATATTTTCAGATATACTACAACAATTTCTCCCAGAAATCAATCATATAACTAAGTTAGATTCATAGCAGAATACAATAATAATTCAACATTAGGAAAACATTCAAAACAAACAGCAACATCCAAAGCCATATTTGTCTCTAATTCAGAAAAGACCTTTGACAGACTATAATATTAATTTATGTTAATGGTCGTACAAATCATGGTCATACAAAATTATAAGGAAAGAAGAAACTAGAGAAAGAATTTTTGAAACAAGTATCTCAGATAAAGGTCTCATTTCTCAAATATATAGAGAATGTAGTCAAATTTATAAAAATACAAGTCATTCCCCAATTAATAAATGGTCAAAGGATATGAACAGACAGGTTTTTTTTAATTAATAAAGTATTTTATTTTTTTCCGTTACATGTAAAGAGAGTTCTCAACTTTTGTTTATACAAGCTTTACAATTTCAGATTTTTCTCCCTCCCTCCCCTCCCTCCCCCCTCCCCTAGACAGCAGGCAATCTGATATAGGTCATATATATATATATATATATATATATATATATATATATATATATATATATATATGTATATATATGTATGTATATGTATATATATGTATATATACACATAATAACATTAATCCTATTTCTGCATTAGTCATGTCAGACAGTTTTGAGACAAAGAAATCAAAGCTATCTATAAGTCATATGAAAAAATGCTATAAAACACTATTGATCAGAGAAATGCAAATTAAAACAATTGTGAGGTATCACTTCACACCTCTTAGATTGGCTAATATAACAAAAAAAGGAAAATATTGGATATTTGAAGGGATGTGGGAGAACTAGGATGCTAATCCACTGTTGGTGGAATTGTGAATCCAACCATTCTAGAGAGCAATCTGGAACTATGACCAAAGCACTATAAAACTGCATATACCCTTTGATCCAGCAATACCACTGCTAGTTTTATTTTTTTTTCAGCAACAAATATTTATTTTATTTTCCAGTTGCATGTAAGGGTACTTTTCAACATTCATTTTCATAAGATTTAGAGTTCCAAATTTTTCTCCCTCCCTTTCCTCCCCCCTCCACAAGATTGCAACCAGGTTATATATGTACAATCCACAAGTGTTCTTTTCTCAGTTCTTTCTATAGGGATGCATAGTAAGCTTCCTCATTAGTTTCTTTGGATTGTCTTGGATCATTGCATTGCTGAGAGTAGTTAAGTCATTCACAATTGCTCATTGAACAATACTGCTGTCACTATGCACAATGTCCTCCCAGCTCTGCTCACTTCACTACACATCAATGTTCATTAGTCTTTCCAGGTTTTTCTGGGATCATCCTGTTTGTCATTTCCTGTAGCACAAGACCATTCCACTACAATCATATAGCATAGCTTTTTCCATCATTCCTCAATTGATGGACATTCCCTTGATTCTCAATTCTCAGCCTCCACCAAGAGTTGCTATAAATATTTTTTGTACAATTTTCCCCCTTTTCTCTTTTTCATGATTACTATTGTTAACTGTTTCCCTTCCATCCTATTCCCTTCCCCATGATATTTATTCTATTATCCATCTTCTTTCATCCTGTCACTCTTCGAAAGGGATTTGCTTCTGTATGTCCCCTCCCCCACTCTGCCCTTCCTTCTTTTGCCCCTCTCTCTTTATCCCCTTCCCCTCCTAATTTCCTGCAGGGTTAGAGAGATTACTCCACCCAACTGAGTGTGTACATTATTCCCTCCTTGAGCCAATTCTAATGAGATTGAGGTCTTTGAGCCAATTCTGCTGGGTGTTAGGCTCACTTACTGCCCAGATTAAATAGATTACTCCACTCAGTTGGGTATGTCTTAGTCCCTCCTTGAGGCAACTCTGATTTTGTTGGGGTTTTTTTGTTTGTTTGTTTTTTTGTGGGGGGGGGGTTGGGTTTTTTGCCAGGCAGTGGGGGTTAAGTGACTTGCCCAGGGTCACACAGCTAGTAAGTGTCAAATGTCTGAGGCTGGATTTGAACTCAGGTCCTCCTGAATCCAGGGCTGGTGCTTTATCCACTGCGCCACCTAGCCGCCCCTCTGATGAGTTTTTTAAGGTCTTTGAGCCTTTTCTGATGAGTGTAAAATTCTTTTACTGCCCTGGTCCTCTCCCATCTCTTCCCCAACTCCATAAGCCTTTTCCTGTTTCTTTCATGTAGGATTTCACCTCTGCCCTTCCCCCTCCCCCAGTGAATTCCCTTCACCCCTCAATTTAACCCTAAAGATGTCATCACCTAGCTAAGTGACACAGTGGACAAAGCATCACCCCTGGACCCAGGGGGATCCCAGCCAATTTTTTATGGTTCTCTAGGGTCTTGTATTTGAAAGTCAAATTTGCCATTCAATTCAGGTCTTTTCATCACAAATATCTGAAAGTCTTCTTTTTCATTAAAGTCCCATTTTTCCGCTGAAAGATTATGCTGAGTAATGGTTGTATTCCCATTTCCTTTGCCCTTTGGAATATCATATTCCATGCCTTCCAGTCCTTTAATGTAGAAGCTGCTATATCTTGTGCTATCCTGACCGTGGCTCCACAGTACTTGAATTCTTTCTTTTTGGCAGCTTGCAATATTTTCTCCTTGACCTGAGAGCTCTGGAATTTGGCTATAATATTCCTAGGAGTTTTCCTTTTGGGATCTCTTTCTGGAGGTGATTGGTGGATTCTTTCAATTTCTATTTTAGCTTCTTCTAGAATTTCAGGGCAATTTTCCCTGAGAATATCTTGGAAGATGATGTCTAAACTCTTTCCTTGATCATGGTTTTCAGGTAGACCAATAATTTTCACATTATCTCTCCTGGACCTATTTTCCAGGTCAGCAGTTTTTCCCAGAAGATACTTCACATTGCCCTCTATTTTTTTATTCATTTGGATTTGCTTTATTGTGTCTTGGTTTCTCATAAAGTCACTAGCTTCCATTTGTTCAATCCTCGTTCTTAGGCAATTATTTTCATCAGAGAACTTTTGTACCTCCTTTTCCATTTGACCAGTTTGACTTTTCAAGCTGTTGACATTTTTCTCATGTCCTTCCTGCATCACCCTCATTTCTCTTTCCATTTTTTCCTCTACCTCTCTAACTTTATCTTCGAAGTCCTTTTTGAGCACCTCTGTGGCCTGAGACCAATTCGTATTTTTCTTGGAAGCTTTAGATATAGGGGCCCTGATGTTGACATCTTCCTCTGAGGGTGCCCCTGGGTCTTCCTTGTTACTGAAGAAACTTTCTATGGCCTTCACCTTTCTCTGTCTTCTCATCTTGCCTTTCCTGTACTTGACTTTCAGCTTCTTAAAGTGTGGCACTGTTTCCAGGCTGTAGTATCCCAAGCTTAAGAAGTCCCAGGTGGTATGATTTAAGGAGAATCAGGTTCTTCCCTCGCCCAGCCTTTTCCCTGGTCCTTAGATGACCCCAGACCAACTTGCTAATCAACCAGCTTTGTGTGTTGCAGTTGTTAGCTCCGATGAGCCTGTGCCCCTCCCCCACCTGGGCCACTGCTACTCGAGCCTACCTCCTGGTTCTCAGCAGGGGTGAAAAATCCTCTGCCTCAGCACCAGCATAGACCCCTGTAGTCTCTCCCCTGCCCGGGGCTCAGCCCACTCACCAAACTGTGAGCTTAGTTCCAGATGACACTGGTGCTTCAGCTGATTCAGAGGCTCTGGGGGTCTCCTTCTCTGGTGAGGACTTCCTGAGACTGGATCTGTGTCAGGGTGACTGTGGGGTTGGGCCCGACTCCTGTATCAGCACAGCAGCTCTCTCCTTCTGACCTTCCAAGCCATTCTTGCTTAGAAGATGATTTCAGCACATTCTTCTGTGAGTTTTGCTGCTCCAGGCATTTTCCTATGGCGTTATTTGGATGTTTTTTGGAGCGATCGTGTCATGAGTTCCCACTGCTAGTTTTATAATCCAAAGATATCCCCCCAATAAGAGAAAAAGACTTATTTGTACAAAAACATTTTATAGCAGCTCTTTTTGTGGTTGGTTTAGAATTACAAATCAAAGGAATGCCCATCAATTGAGAAATGGCTAAACAAGCTGTGGTATATGATTGTAATGTAATTGTGCTATAAGAAATGACAACCAGTATGATTTCATAAAGGCATGGAAAGACTTATATGAACTGATGTATACTGAAGTGAGCAGAACCAGGAAAACATTGTGCACAGTGACAGCAATATTGTTTGATGAAGAATGACTTAACTATTCTCAGCAATGCAGTGATCCAAGGAAATCCCAAAGGACTAATGATGAAGTGTACTATCCACCTTCAAAGAAAGAACTGATATTGATTGAACACAGACTGAAGCAGGCTATTTCCACTTTCTTTTATTTTTTCTTTTATTTGAACTTTCTTATACAAAATTACTAATATGGCAATGTTTTACACAATTGCACAATTTCTCTGATCAATAGTGTTTTAGAGCAGAAAATGAAGAAAGAGCATTTTTTCATGTGATTTATAGATAGCTTTGATTTCTTTGTCTGAAAACTGTCTGTTCATATCCTTTGACCATTTATCAATTGGGGAATGACTTGATGAGGGGGAGGTGGAGGAATAGAACTTGGAACTCAAAATTTTAAATAAAAATATACGTTTTTTTACAATTATTGTCATGGAGGGATCTTTTTAAATATAAAATATACCTATTAATAACCAAGCATCATATGCAATAAGTATACACTAAAAACTTTCCTAATAAGTAGAAAGGAAATCTCATTCAAAATAACTATAAAATGCATAAATAAATGAACAAAAATAAATAAAATTGGGAGGGCAATCTAACAATGCACATGAAATATTTGTATAGATTCAGTTACAAAGTGTTCCTTACAGAAATTAAGAATACCTTAAATAGCTGGAGGAAACATTGATGTATAGTGAAGTAAGCAGAGCTGAGAGGACATTGTGCATAATGACAGCAGTATTGTTCAGTGAGTAATTGTGAATGACTTAACTACTCTCAGCAGTGCAATGATCCAAGACAATCCCAAGGAACTAATGAGGATGCACCCCTATAGAAAGAACTGATAAAAAGAACACTTGTGGATTGTACGTATATAACCTGATTGCGATCTTGTGGAGGGGGGAGGGGAAGGAGGGAGAAAAATTTAGAACTCTAAATCTTATGAAAATGGATGTTGAAAACTACCCTTACATGTAAATGGAAAAATAAAATAAATGTTTGTTGAAAGAAAAAAACAATTTAAAAAATAGCTAGAGGAATATTGAGTTCTCATGGCTATGCCAAAATAACAGAAATCATACTACCAACAAAGTTAATTTACAGTTGTAATTTTATACCAATAAAACTGTCAAAGGGGTGATACTTTATAAAACGCAATAAAAGAAAAACAAAATTAATTTGAATAAACAAAAATTGAGAATATCAAGGGAAATTATGGGAAAAGATTAGAAGAAAAAAAAGAAAAATACTTCCAGACCTTAAAATATGTTATAAAGCAACATTCATCAAAACCATATGAAATTGTTTTAAAAGTGAAAGAGACTACAATAAGGGAGAATAAAAAACAGTGGAACTCAACCCTGTATTCCATAAATTTTAAAAGATAAATTACTTTGAAAAAAATCCTACTTGATAAGAACTATTGGGAAAGTAGAAAGCAGTGTGACAGAAATTAGACTTAAACCAACATCTTACATCATAAGCCACAATAAATTCAAAATGGGTACATGAGCTTAACATTAAAGACCATACTATGAATAAATTAGAAGAGAAGATAAAATATTTTTATAGCTATAAGTAGATGTATTTGAACCAAACAAGATAGAAGCAATTATAAAAGATAAAATAGGAAACTTTGATTTCATGAGACTGAAAAACTTATGCAGAAACAAAATTAATGTATCTAGGGTAAGAAATGAGGCAATCAAATGTGGGGAAAATCTTCACATCAAATTTCTCTGATAATGGTTTGGTGTCTAAGATATATAAACAACTAATAGATTTCTATGTCTATCACCAAAAGCCATTTCTTAATAGATAAATGATCAAGGGGCAACTAGGTGGCTCAGTGGAGAGAGCACTGGCCCTGAAGTTGGGAGGATCTGAGTTCAGATCTCACCTCAGATACTTGCTAGCTGTGTGACCATGAACAAGTCACTTAACCCCGATGTATATATCTTGCCAGTGGACCCAGATGGTTCTGGAAGAGAGAGATTGGTGACCTTGCACAGCCCTCCCTACTTAAATCCAGTTCACTGCAAGTCATGACATCACCCTGATGTCATGGTCCTCTTGGAGAACAAAGGACAAACAACAAATAGTTGTGGATATGAACAAACTCAGAAGAATTGCAAGCTGTTAACAATATAAAAGAATGCTTCAAATCACTAATAATAAAAAATACAAAATAAAATAACACTGAGATTTTACACCCAGAAAATTGGTAAGGATAACAAAGATGGAAATGTGTTGGAAGAGTTGTGGGAGGGTAGACACATCAGTCCATTGTTGATTCAGCTGCAAAAAGTACAACCATTTTGGAAAGCAATTCAGAATTATGCAGAAATTGGCAAAACTGTCTATACCCTTTATCTTAGATATTCCACTGTTAGACATGTACCCCAAGGAAGTAATTGTTATAAGGAAAAAAAAGTCCATGTGTGCTTTCTTTTTTTTTTTCTTTTAATTTTCAGTTCTGAATTCTCTTCTTCATTCCAGTCCCTCCCACACCCACTGATGAAGGCAAGAAATACCCATTATACATATTCATGCAAAACATATTTCCATATTAGCCTTGTTGTGGAGGTGGTAGGGGCAAGAAAAATAAGGTGAAATAGTGTTTCAATGTTCACTCAGTTCATCACTTCTCTCTCTGGAGGTGGATAGCATTTTTTCATCATGAGTCCTTTGAAGTTCTCATAGATCACTTTATTGATCAGAGTAGTTGTCCTTCACAGTTGTTCAATATTCTTGCAATATTGCTATTACTGTGTATGATCTCCTGCTTCTTCTTACTTCACTTTGCATCAGCTCATGTAATTCTTCCAGGATTTTTCTGAGACCACTCCCCTAGTCAATTTTTTGTTGGTTTGTTTGCAAGGCAATCAGAGTTAAATGACTTGCCCAGGGTGTCAAATGTCTGAGGCCAAATTTGAACTTAGGTCCTCCTAACTCCATGACCGGTACTCTACCAACTGCCTCCTCTTCATCATTTCTTATAGTGCATAATATTTTCTCACAATCATACGTGTGAGAATTGGAGCGCTACCCCTGCTGAGAAAGACATTGTGGGAACCAGGGCAGCTCCGCCCTGAGGAGAAAGCATGTGACATAGCATCTGGAAGGTCAGATTGGTGTTTGGAAGTTACTGCCTGTTAGTTCTGTCAATCAGTGCTACCAGCCAATTAGCTTGGAGCTGTGTGTGTGGATGGCCCTGCTTCCAGTTTTATAGGAAGCTTCTGGGAGAAACTGCTGAGAAGAGGGTCTTTTGGTTTCTGGACTTCGGCTTGGCAGCAGGGAAAGGCAGAAGAGGGAGAACTTCATGTGGGCTGTTAGGAAAAGGCAAGTTTCTCTCCCTGGCTATACTGAATAGATCCAAATCAGGGTTTTCCTCTCTTGCTCTCTTCACTAACTTCTGTTTGTTTTTTGTTTGTTTGTTTTTTGTTTTTTGGTGAGGCAGTTGGTGTTAAGTGACTTGCCCAGGGTCATACAGCTAGTAAGTGTTAAGTGTCTGATGCGGGATTTGATCTCAGGTCCTCCTGAATCCAGGCCCGGTGCTTCTTCACTAACTTCTAATATACTTTAAATAAATACTTAAAAGGCTAAACTCTTGCTAAAGCTTCTCATTTAAGGAGACTACTCATTATATTTTAGACATCACAGCTAGAATTTTAGACTTTACATATGCCACAACTTGTTAAGCCATTCCCCAACTGATAGGCATCCTTTCAGTTTCTAATTCTTTGCCCTCACAAAAATAACTACTATAAATATTTTTGTACATATAGGTCCTTTTCCTTTTTTCTCCAAACTCTTTGAGATATAGCCTTTATAGTGGTATTGCTGAGTCAGAGTGTGTGTATGTTTTTATCACCCTTTTGGGCATAGTTCCAGATTGTTCTCCAGAATAGTTAAAACTGTTTACACCTTCACTAGTACATTAGTATACATATTTTTCCATGTCTCCTCCAGCATTTGTTACCCCATATACTTTCTATGAAAATATTCATAGCATCACTCTTCATGGTAGCCAAGAACAGGAAGCAAAGTAGATGCCCGTTATTGGAGACTAACTAAACAAATTGTGGCACATGAAATGTAATGAAATGTTACTGTGAGGTAAGAAAGGATGAATTAATGAATATGGAGAATCACAGAAATATCTATATGAACTGATGCAGAGTAAAGGAAACTAGGCCAATGAAACAATATGCACTATGACTATAATAATGCAGATGGAAAGAACTACCACAAAGTAATAAAGAAATATTGCAAAATTATAAAGAACAAGCATAGCCCTAAAGCAGCAGAAGGCCCCTTTCCAGAAGCAGGAGGTCCATGAATATGGAACATGGCATATATTTTTAGGTTTTTTGATCAAGTCATTGGTTTCACTGATTTTTCCCCATTTCGTTTTAACTTTTAAAATCTTATATCAAATAGCTCTCTAAGAGAAGCAGGGAGAAGAACGGGGACTATATAGATGTAGGTTAGGGAAGAAAAGTTGAAAAGGTAGTAAGAGGGTATTTTCTTCTGCTGAGTAGAAAGTGGGAAAGTATAACTTGAAATGCTTGAACAAAGAAAGAAGATAGGTTTAGCACAGCACCTGTGGAAAGCACAGCACAAGTAAGAAAGAATAAAAGGATTACCTGGAGGCAATCAAGAGTCTAACTAAGATTAGATAATATAAATATGTAGTGGACCTAGTCAGCATAGTTGTGTGACTTCCTCCAGCACAGTTCAAACATAGAGAGAATACAAAGGAAGCAGATGGATAATAGGGGCAAAGCAAAGTGGAGTTTAGTAGGACAAGGGGGCAAGGGATTTGGAAAAAGAGAACAATGTGAAAATGAAATAGTTAACTCTGGCTTCAAAATTGGAAAAGGAAGAAAGTAAGGCCAAAGTAGGAACAATGTCCTGGAAGAGCAATGAAGGATGGAAATCTCAGGGAAAAAACATTTTGTTTGGGGAGATATTTATTGAATGATAAGAAGTATCAAAAAATCAGAGAGTAATTTCAGAATTTTTTATCATGAAAATGGAACATTTATGGGAGATGGTATAATCACATATGTGATAATTCCTATGTGTTCATAGCTGAGGCATAATGAAGTTTTAGGTCATAGATGTTGACAATCTGGGAGCAATGTATATATTGAAATCCCCTAGTATAAGCACAGAGGTTGGTGTGGAGAGGATGATTGTAAGCCAGGTGATGAAATTTTTGAAAAAGAAGGACCTTATGGCTAGAACATAAATGCTATAAAAATCTGGATAGAGTAATATATTTGAATACAGAGAAGCTCAGAGGAGCTGAGTTTAGACTTGATTCAGTGGGCAAGATCCATTGAGCTAGAGAATATGATATAGCATTATACAGAATGCATTGGAGGAAAGTGAAACTATGGAAAGAAATAACAGCTTGCAAACAATTGTAGTAATCCAGAGCTGAAGTGATGCTGTGTACTGACAGTGTGGGTAAAGATGGAGGCACAAGCAATGCTGTAAAAAAGAATTGTTGACCATTTGGATCAAAACAGTAATATCTTTTATTTTTGTCACTCTGTGACATGAGAAGTAAAAGACAAAGAAGAATTATAAGTTGCTTTAGCTCACAGTACGAAAATGTATTTGCTCTTAATTATTTCTCACTTGTTTTTCATTTTTGTTTTATTCCAGGTTACCCCCTCACTCATGGAAAAATGGATCATTCCAACCCTTGGAGAACCCAGCTCTCACAGCATTTAGACCTTACTTTAAGTCATCTAATTTCCATTTCAACATCATAGAACTTGCTAAAGAACTTAAACTAAATATTTTGTTTTAAAAAAACAACTTCAAAATGACTTTGTGAATTATCATGACATAGATGTCCTGTCCAAGAAGGTTGAGACCAACAATAGATCCTATGCCCAGGATTAGTGTCTTCTACAATGTGACTTTTCATTCAAACTCACATGTGCACTAGCTACTGTATCTTGGCAATATATCTATCCCACCATCAAGTTTTGTTTCCTTTTGCAGGGGAAAAATAACACTGCCTGACATTATCAAGTTATTACTAAATCTAAACATCAAAAATGTACATAGCCTAGGTGAAGAAACTAGGAAATCTAAGCTGAACCAGAACTTCTTGTGAATTCAGAATTCCACTAGGTGGATTTTATGTTATGGCAGCAGCCTATAGGCTTGTGGTTAGCACTGTGAACTATTACAACAGTGTTGTCATAGATCAGCGCTTTCAGCAGGCTATACATTATTGCACTGGAACTTGCCAGACCTTCAGGCATGGAGTCGACTGTATTGTGGTACATCATAGTGTTTGTGCAGAGCTCTTGCATATTCCTGTCTCTGGTGTCAAAAATGCAGTACATACTCCTATATTTCTACCTGATGAAAATGGTCTTTCCTTGGCTGAGAGTGAAGAAACCCATCAAATCCTCCCTGGTATACCTAAGGTCAAGAAGGTATCTGTGGTACAAAGCACCTGCAACCTAAAAGATATTGCAGGAGATGCAATCAATTTTGCCAGTGGAAAAATCAAGGAATTTTCTCTTGAAAAACTTAAAAACTCTAATCATGTGACTTACAGAAAGGGAAGAAAAGTTAAGAGTGACTCATTTAATAGGCGGTCAGTTGATTTTGACCTGATCTTTGGTCATTATGGCAGTGATGGGAATTATCCATCCTTTGGTTTACTTCGGAGTTCTTCACTTGAGGAAAAACCTGTGCCCCATAGTAATTTACTTGAAACAAATATGGCTTCCTTGTTTCTCCAAAATTTGTCTGAAGAGAATTTAATTACCCAGATATTGGAAAAACATAAGTTGGATAGCCCTTCTTCTGGGACAGATATAAAGATGTGTTTGGATATCTTGCTCAAGTGCTCTGAGGATTTGAAAAAATGCACAGACATCATAAAGCAATGCATAAAGAAAAAGTCAGGTAACAATATCAGTGAAGGAAGTGGTCATGATTCATTTTCAAGCTCAGAAACTATCTATATGAATGTAATGACCAGGTTAGCTTCCTATTTAAAAAAGATACCATTTGAATTCATGCATTCTGGACATACTGAGAATGCAGACCTGACCGAATTTATTAGTAATTTGCCAAACTTACAGCCAACTCCCTTCTCCCCAATATTTGGCACTGAACAGCCCCCTAAATATGAGGATGTTGTCCAGTTAGCACCAGAAACAGAGCAGTTCCATCCAATTGAATTTCAAGAAGACAGGCATGATAGTATTAAAACTGGAACAATTAAGTCTATTCAGACTAACTCCACAAAAGGTCCTTCAAATTCCTTACGAAGTTTAGAGCTAAATGACCCCAGAACTACAGAAGCTGTCAAACTTAAACCACAAACTTTAACTATGAATCCTCTAGAAGGTGTTTCTTCTACTGACTTCATGGAAACTCTTTATATTGAGGAAGAGTCAGATGGGAGAAAAGTGTTTGATAAGGAAAAAAGAACTGAGGACAGCTTTAATCAAGAATCTTTAGAAATGAACAAAAGTAAACCAGAATATACAGACCTTGATAACAGTCTTGAAAAATCTCCTACCCTAGTACAAGCTGAAACTCTTGGCAAGGCCTTTGAAAAAACAACTTATGGTTTATCTAAGGAGGACCCTACACCCAAAGTCACTAAAGTTGAAGAGAGAGACAACATAGGTATTATGAAACCTAATAATCAGGAAGAGATAGATAAGCTATTATTGGACCTGGAGTGTTTCTCACAGAGAATGGAGAGCACACTAGGGGAGCCTCTTGTCAAGAGTTGTGACACTAAATCTTTAAACAACCATAATCCTTTGGTTGAGCAAATACCTTTGGATCTTGAGCCCAAATCTAATGACTCTTCACGGTCAGAAAAATCTCCTTCCTCCTGTTTGACAAGAATTATTGAAACCAATGGACATAAAATAGAAGAAGAGGATCGTGCTCTCTTGCTGCGTATCCTAGAAAGCATTGAGGATTTTGCTCAAGAACTAGTTGAATGTAAATCAGGCAGAGGAAGCTTATCACAAGAAAAGGAAATGATGCAAATTTTGCAGGAAACTTTGACAACTTCCTCTCAAGCTCGATCATCAGTATGTCAAAGTCATACAAGTGATAAAACCAAAGATAATACTGCAGTGGTTTTGATTCAGCAGAGCCCTGAAGTAATCAAGGTAAGAACAACAATCTTGTATCTTGAAGTTTTATTAAAATAATACTTGTCAAATAAACATACCTGAAAATATGCTTTTGTTGATTATATTAGTGTTGTTTCTACTGTGAAAATACCTGCCTTAGAATAATAATCATTTCATTGACTTCAACCAGTTAACCAAATACTGGTGTGCATTTTCCAATACTGTGCAAAGCTCTCCAAGTGCTACAAAAGAAGTTTAAGACTTGGTGCCTACCTTAAGGGCGTTAATAATCTAGGTAAAGCTAACATACATAAAGGAACTGAAGAAAAATATATTGCTGAATAATGTGGCTCTGACTTGTAGGAGGTGGCATTTAAACAGGTATCTGATTAATCCCTGAAAATGGGTAATGTTATTTCTTATAAGAGAAGGGAGATAACAAATATTTCTCAACACACTCACACACACACACACACACACACACACACACACACACACACGCGCGCGTGCGTGCACAAAGTTGTAATGAGTCCTATTTTTTATATTGTGTTTTTTGTGTGTGTTTTTTTTGGTTAGACAATTGGGGTTAAGTGACTTGCCCAGGGTCACACAGCTATTAAGTGTTAAGTGTCTGAGGCCAGATTTGAACTCAGGTCCTCCTGAACCCAGGGCCAGTGCTCTATCCACTGCGCTACCTAGCTGCCCCTATTCTTTATATTGTTAACACTTTGAATATTTAATACTAATTATCAAGTACATGCCTAACCTAGCCTACCATCACTGCTTTGGGAAATTATGGGAAAAGAAATGGAAGGGGGAACATCTTCATCTTTAACATATATTAAGAATATCTTTCACTCTGCCAGTGGTGGAAGTGAAAGAAATCTTGCTCTACTACTACTTTTGGCAACTGTTGAACAGTTTACACTAAGTAAAGGTGCAATATTAGGATGGCCCTTCTACCTTTGTCTTCTATATGACTTTTCTCCTCCCTTTTCCTTCCCCTTTTCCTTTTCCTTCCCATTTCTTTTTTCCCCGTGTTCTCCCTTCCTCCTCAAAATCTAAAGTAACAAATGAGTGGGGCACTGGGTTCCTAGCCTTTTTTATGCCAAGGACTCCTTTAGCAGTCTGGTGGAGCCAATGGGACCCCTTCTTATAATAGTTTTTAAATGCATAAAAAAATTCATAGGTTTACAAACCAATTATATTAAAATACAGTTATCAATTTTAAAAAGAAAGGACAAATTCATGGTCTCTTGTAATAAACTCCCAAGGGCTTCCTGGAATCAACTACCTGTACTACAGGAATCAAAACTATGCTAGTGAATCAGGGTTAGAGAAGTACTAAAACTGCAAATTTTTTAAACTGTTGTTTAGTTGTTTCAGTCATGTCCAACTCTTCATGACCCCATTTGGAGTTTTCTTGGCAAAGATGCTAGAGTAGTTTGCCATTTCCTTCTCCAGCTCATTTTACAGATGAGGAAACTGAAGCAAACCAGGTTAAGTGATTTGCCCAGAATCACACATCAAGTGTCTGAGGCTGAATTTGAACTCAGGTCTTCCTGACTCCCTGCCTGGTGGTCTGTCTAGTGTACCACCACGCTGCCCAAAAATAATTTTAGAAATTATTTATTCTAACCTCTCCATTTTGCAAATGAAGAAAATTGGCAAAGAAACATAGTTCATGTAAGACCAGTACTAGATTTGGGTCTTTTATTTCCAGTGCAGGGTTCTTTTCATGGTACCATGTTATCACTTTTCTGGTCTCTCTTATTATTTCCCATCTTAAGTCTTACAGGTTATTATACCCAGAGGAGACTGTCTTTTTGAGCCATGAGAAAGTGGGAAAATATTAGGTGCTAAGGATACAAATTCAAAGAAGAAATGAAAGAAAATATGTTCCAAAGTAAAATTTAGAATTCAAGGATTTTTTAATGTGAAGATTACTGTCATCATTCAAAATATTTAGTCATTAATTGTAAACTTATTTCTTAAGAAAATCTTGTTTCATTTAGTAAGTCATGAGGGAAATGGCAACATTCAAGTGTCACATTTTTAAAAGTTGAAATGACTAATGCCCTGACTCAAGGCTAAAAGTTATTCATAAGATAGACAAAGCTGACAATTGACCACGATTAACAGTGTGTAATATATATTAATAAGAATTCTTTACCAAGAATGACAACCTTTTAAAACCAGATAATTGTGGTGGTTGTTGTTTGTCCTTTATTCTCGAAGAAAACCATGACAGATATCATGACTTGTAATGAATTGGATTTAAGTGAGGAAGGGCTGTGCAGTCACCAAGCCTCACTTCCTTCTCCTGAGCCATCTAGGCCCAGTAGCAAATCATTTGTTGTATTCAGTTCCCTTTCCCCTTGACCTCCAAAACAGTAGACTTTCCCTCTCTTTATTCTTTAACTTGTGCCTAGAATAGCTTGTTTTTTAAAGGTATTTTTGTTCTTCAAATTATTCAAAACTTTCGGCTTCCTGAGTTCCTAAAGGATCGTTCTGTTCTTTTGATTTGGCCGTGTGTGTGTGTGTGTGTGTGTGTGTGTGTGTGTGTGTGTGTGTGTATGTTTATGCATGTGTGTACATGTTTATGTTCTTGCATATATACATGTATATCCCATCTTTTGTATATTTTTTAACTTGAACTTAAATGAATTTCTTACTTCACTATTTTGTTCTCTGTAGACATTCCTTTATTCAGTCTAATCACCACTCATTCCTTGCCAAAATACAACCTTGAGTTACACCTACTATAAGCCTTCATTCCCTAAGCACATGCTACTAAATTCCAAGCAATGCAGTTACACAACTGTGCAAGTTAGATCCCTCCACAAAGTTATGTTATCTAATTTCAACCGGGCCCTCATTCCTGCATGGCAGTCCTTTTATTATTGTCTAATTGACTATCATATTTCCAACAACAACTGTTTGAAACCTCCTATTCTCTCCTCAAGCCTGCAACACCATATCCTTTCTCCTTCCTTGAAGCAATGGAGGTTACCTCCTAGTTTCCTGGGAAAGTAAAGGCCATTCATCCTGGGTTCCTAGATCTATCCTATTCTGCACCTCAAAAGTCCTCTATATCATCCTCCCCCCGTCATTCTCTTCTCCTATATTCTCTTCTCCTATATTCTCTTCTCCTATATTCTCTTCTCCTATATTCTCTTCTCCTATATTCTCTTCAAAGAGGAGATTCTCCTTGACAAAGCCAGCTTCTTCACTGGTGCCCTTGATCCTACCACTCCCTACTCTTCCAAGAGTTTGATCAGTTCCTCATTCTCTCTTGATCATATTCAATCACTGCTTATCCACTGCTTCCTTCAGTGCTGCTTATAAACATGCCCAGATCCCCATCCTTAAAATATTTTCACCCAAGGTCACTGCCTTCCAGCTATCATTGTATATGTATCTTCCCTTTCACAGTTAAACTCCTAGAAAAAGCTGTCTACACACTTACCTCCATTCCCTTTTCTTTTACTCACTTTTTAGACCTTTTCAGTATTACCTCTGACTCTACCATTCAACTGAAATTATTCTATTCAAGATAGCCACCGATCTCTTAATTGCTAAATCTCATAACCTTTTCCCTGTCCTCATCCTTGACTTCTCCATATCTTCTGACATGATTACTCTTCTCCTGGATACTACATCCTCCCTTGGCTTTCATGACACTCCTCTTTTCCTGGTTAGCCCTTCACCTATGTGACCATTTCTTCTCAGTCTGCTTTGTTGAATGATGATCCATGTCCCACCCCTTAACACTAGGTTGCCCACAAGACTCAGTCCTGTATTCTGTTCTTATATGTTTCACCAAACCCTCTGTCGATGATCTCATCAGCCCCAGTGGGTTCAGTTGTGATCTATTTGTATATTACTCACAAAACTATATTTGCAAACACTAACTTCTCTCCTGAATTCCATTTCCACATTCTCTACTGCATGTTAGGCTTATCTACTTGGAGATCCCATAGGCATGTCAAACTCAATATATCTCAAAGATACATATTATCTTACCCTCATGACACTTATCCCTTCTCCATATTTCCCCATTTCCACTGAAGTCTAGTCCTTCTAGTCCCCTAGAATCATCCATTCTTCATTATCCACTCTTGTCTCATCCCCTATGATGGGCCAGACTTGACTGAGGACAGTTAAGATTCAGGATTGGAACGGTAAAGAGACACTCATCCATCATTTGACAATTATCAAAAGGAAGCTTACTTAGCCATAGAAAAGCTTTCAACAAGGATAAGTTCTGGTAGACATAGCCCCCCTCATTTCCATAGAGAAACCTATCTGGTGTGATAAAAATTATTTATGGTATAGAGTAATGTCGCAAGTTTTTAGCTGAATCATGCACATGCTACTGAGCAGCTTTTGAAGGACCTCCCCTTTTGGAGGAGGAAAAACTGAATGCCAGACCTCCCCTTTTGAGGGGAGGAAAAACTGAATACCATCGGAAGGGAGGCAATTTCCAGTAGGCGAGGCGTGTTAAAAAGTTCTCTCTCTTTCGGCCTGGCGAGCAGGCTGGCAATGGCGGGTGTTTTGCTCTGTTTCAGGCGACTGCTGTTCTGATGAGTAACTGTAGACTGACCAGGGTTGGTGAGTTTAATTAAGGAAAACCCTAAATTCCTTTGAACTAGCTTAATTGGGAATGCTCTGGGATTGCATAGGCTAAGTTTAGAGTTAAGACTATCGGTATTTCTACTTCCTTATTTCCTTAATTGGTTTCACCTCTGTGGTTTAATTAATTCCCAAGTAATAAAATCTGATCCTTTATGAACTAAAGCTCAGAGGCTCCTTTCCTTATTGGCCTGGGAGGAATATATAAAAAAGAAAGTTCAAAGGGGAGATTAAACCTAAAAGAGTCCCTCATATCTCCAGGACCCCAATATTAAGGCAAGTCACCCAAATAACACTCCGTATATCAAATTTTGGCCCTCACACTGGTCAGAACACTTTTGACTTTCATGACAGTGGCACATCTGTCAGGTATAAATGGTGCTGCCTCCTTGTGGGCTGGCCTTTTTATGCCACCCAGGATTGAGATTTCATGTCAGTAGTTTGAGCCCTTGTCCCCTGGACCAACCAACCAATAGGATAGTAGCCTTACCTTTTATGGGAATATTTGCTCTATAATATCTTTCTGACAGCTACCCCCATTTCTTTACTCACAGGACCCACCACCCTGGTTCAGGTCTTCAACATTTCTCATTTAGTGTAGTGAGTAAAGGACTGGACATGGAATCGGGAAGACATATTTGAATCTTGCCTCAGAAACCGTGCCTTGGTTCCTCATCTGTAGTATAAAACAGTTGGACTTGATGACCCCAGTGGTCCCTTCTAGTTCTAAATCTATGATTCTTTAAGCCTATGGCCCATTGCAATAACCTTTTATTTGGTCTCCCTGCGTTCTAGTCTTTCCTCTTTATAGTCTATCCTCTACACAACTGCCAAAATAATCACCCTAAAGCACAGTAACCCCAAGGTCAGTAACTGACCTTGTAACCCCAATGCATAGGAATAGTCAGTGATTCTTTACTGGTGCCTCTTGGGCACAATACAGATTTCTCTTCTTGGAATATAAAGCTCTTCATAACCTGTTTCCAAGGTGTCTTTCCAGACTTATTTCACATTATCTCGCGCTCACTCTCTCTCCTTCCCTCCCTCTTTCCCCCTCTTCCCACTCTCTCCTCTCTCTCCTTCACTCTCTCTGTCTCTCCCCCTCTGTCTCTCTCCTTCCTCTCTCGCTCCATATATATGTGTATATACACACACACACACTTAAATATATACACACATATATGTTTATACATACACAAACATACATATTGTGGTCCAACCAAAATTCTCTATTTTCTGTTTCCTAAATTCATCATAACATCTTCTACTTCCATACCTTTATACAGGATTCCCATCATTTGTGCTACCTTCTCTTTTCTAATTGAGAATATCTAGGCTTTTTCAGTGCTGAGCTCAGGTGTCAAGTCAGAAAGAATTTATTGAATGTCTCTCTGTTCCAGGCACTGGGCTAAATGAGCCTAGGATTACAAAGATGAAAAGTCTTTGCCCTCAAAGAGCTCACATTCTAAGGGGGGAGAAAACATGCAACTATGTACATACCCGATGTATACAGAATAAATTGGAGCTAATCTTAGCGCTGGGGGGATTAGGAAAGGCTTCTTGCCAAAGGCAGCATTTTAGCTTAGACCTGAAGAAAGCCAGAGGTAGAGTTGAGGAAGGAGAGCATTCCAGGCCTAGAGGGCAGCCAGTGAAAAGGCTGAAATTGGAAGATTGAAATGTCTTATGCAAGGAACAGTATGGATCCCAGAGTACATGTTGGGGGAGTAAAGTATAAGGAGACTAGAAAGGTAAAAAGAGGCCAGGTTATAAAAAACTTTAAAAGTCAAACAAAGGTTTTACATTTTTTCTGGAGGTAATAGAGAGCCACAAGAATGTATTGAGTAGAGGATTGACATGATCAGCCCTTTGCTTTGTAGGAAGATAACTTTGACATCTTAGCAAAAGCTGGGATGGAGTAGGAAGAGACTTGAGACAGGGAAACCACCTAGAGGGCTATGACAATAGATGTTGAACAGTAAAATCCAAAGGAATTGACAACAAATTAACTATGAGAGGTGAGAGAATAATGAATTGAGGATGACCCCTAGGTCATGAGTCTGGATGACTGGGAGGATGTTTACCATAATCTGGAAGTTAGGAAAGGGAAGGGAGTTTAAGGAGAAAGACTTTAGACATATTGAGTTTAAGGTCTAGAGGACATCCAGGTTGGGATGTCTAGTAGGTAGTTAGAGGTGTGAAACCACAGGTCAGGAGAGAGGTTAGGTCTGGATAAGGGAATTGAGAATCATTGGCTTAGATATGTAAATGCATCTTGGGAGCTGCTGAGATTACCAGGTGATACAGTATAGAAGAAAAAGAGGAAAGGGTCCAAGTCAATAATGGGTGACCCTAGTGAGTGGTTAGCAAGCATGACCTGGGAGATTATGACACAGCAAAGAAAACAGGATGTGTTGGTGGAGAAGCAGGAGAAGGCAATGTCATGAAAACCTAGAAAGAAGAGAGTATCAAGGAGAAGAAAGACAATGTCAGAGGCTGCAAAGAGATCAAGAAACATGAAGATTGAGAAAAGATCGTTAGATTTGGCAGAGAGAGCGCATGCAAGTAGTTGAATAATGAAGTCAGAAGACAAACTACAGAGAGTGTAGAAGAAAGGGAAAGGAGAGGAAGTAGCATTGTATATAGCTTTCTCAAGGAGTGTAGCCACAAAAGCTAAGAGAAATATAGGACAAGAGCAGGCAGGGATGGACAAATCAAGTGAGCGATTTTTAAGGTTGGCGGAAGATATTAATGGATTTTTAGGCAGTAGCGAACCATTTATTTTAAAGGAAAAGATTAACAGTGAGTGAGACTGGGGTTGATAGAGCAATCTACTGGATAAGATGGGATGGAATGGGGTCAAGGGTATATGTAGAGGGGTTAGCATTAGCAAGAAGGTATATTTCTTATGAGAATGGGGTGACCCCTCACAGGAGGCTTTTCCTGATCCTCTCATAATCAGTGGTATCTCTCTCCTCCAGTTATCTTGTTTTTTAACTGTTGACATGAAAGAAGCATGGTACAATGGAAAGAGAACTGAATTCATAGCTAGAATTCCAGAGTTCAAATCTTTTTGTTTGTTTGTTTGTTTGTTTTGGTGTTTGGTTTTTTTTTAGTGAAGCAGTTGGGGTTAAGTGACTTGCCTAGGGTCACACAGCTAGTAAGTGTTAAGTGTCTGAGGCCAGATTTGAACTCAGGTACTCCTGACTCCAGGGCCCATGCTCTATCCACTAGCTGCCCCCAGAGTTCAAATCTTGACTCTGCCGCTTACTATCTGTGTGAGCTTAGAAAAGTAACTTAACCTCTCTGTGACTCATTTTCCTCATCTGTAAAAGGAGTGGTTGAATTAAGTGATCTTTAGGTCCCTTCTAGCTAGAAGAATCCTATGTTGTATTTTCTGATATAATATAAGCTGTGGAAATTTATTTTGATTTGGGGACCCTACCTTTAGGCTGAGATTAGAAAGCCTTAGGCCCTCAGGGTCTCCCCCCTCCTCCTCAGCTTCAGCTGAGTGAAAAAGCCCCGTGGGCTATACCAGATGCCAGGTCAGACAGCTGGGGGGAAGAAAAAAGCCCCCAGCTCCCTCTGACCTGAGCGGATCCCGGATAGCCTGTGCTGAGGCACGTGAAACTTGGAGCCCACCCCCCCCCACTAGCCGCAGCTCTGGCTGGCGGATTAGCTTGGTCTGTGCCAGCGAAGGAAGCCCCGAGATTTGAGTGGAGAGAAGAAAAGGTATATTTAGACCTGGGAGTTAGGAAGGAGACGAGGAAGGAGACGGACTAGATAAAGAAGGACAGACTAGAGGACAGGCTGAGGACAGACTAGATAGACAAGACTCAGGGGTTCGGACGGACAACTGACAGAGCAGACTGACAAGGTTACAGGCCTTAATACAAACCAGGGAAAGTGTAACTTGCCCTGAAGCCAGAGGCGGCTAAGGCCCTTATTGTATTCAAGAAGTTCCAAGCGCAGCAGGTGCAAAAGAGGCAGTGGAAAGAGACCGCAGGAAAACAGTCAGGTTGTACTTTATTTCCCTGTACTCCTAATTTGAAATAGTATCTCATAAATAAACTCTGCTTTGATTATTTGGTTAAGAGGCTTCTTAATCTTTAGTCTATCAGTTTGGGAGCAGTGTGGTGGAACTTTATAAACGGCCCACATTAAATTAACGAAGTCAGATAGCCAAATAGTCACAAGTCCCCAGTTTAGTCCTCCAGTCAGATTAGCCCCCCAAATTAGGCTAGTCAATTCAAAAATATTCTAACAAAGCAAAGACTGGTTTTCATTTTCTCTATCCCCAGCACTGTGCTTTTGAACATAGTAGGTGGTTAATAAATGCTTGTTGAACTGAAATGGATAACCAGCTTATACAGTCTTTCTTACATGGAGTGTTTTTGAGCTGAGTTTTAAATTCCTGAAGTCCATTTATAATTCTGGAAATTTGGAACAAATCAATTTGGATAATCTTCTCTTATGCAGAATCTACATATAAATTTTTATATGATTGATAAAGGAGTCACCCCTGTCTCACCAGAATGAAATTACAAATGGTATTTGCCTTCTTTACTCCTTTTTTTTTTTAAGCCACAAAGTCAGTAAGATATGTTTATTTTCTTCTTTGGGTCTTCAAAACAGTCAACCACTGTATCTGGAAAGATCTAATACACCCTTCTCATGAATCAAACTTCTTATATATGGCATTTTTTTAGCACTTCTTTATAGAAGCATCTGAGAAACCAGCCTTTTGGAGTTTCTTTATGAATTGAAATAATTTTTTTCTAAGGTAAATCCACTTTCACCTTAGTACTCTCTCACACATAATTTAAATTTTCTGTTACTCAGGTTGAATTGGCTAGTCATTGGTCTCCCACAAATATCTTCAAAACACAAGGGTAGAGGTTTTTTTCAACAGATGGGACAATCCATGCTAGGTTTTGTATTTGCTGCAGAAGACAAAAATAAAATTTTCATATTAGGTTCCAGGAAAGGACCTTCCAACTAGTTCTTTTCAAGAGACTGGTTGAATTTAGTATTTCTCTACTCTCTGCCCTTTCGTTTATTTCACAGGTGGTATGATTAAAAAAGTGGTTCCTTGAGTAGTAATGATTTCCTGGGACTGTTAAGGAACTCCCCTAACTAGGAAGTGATCCATTTTCCAAGTACATTTTGTGTGTGTGTGTGTGTGAGGCAATTGGGGTTAAGTGACTTGCCCAGGGTCACACAGCTAGTAAGTGTTAAATGTCTGAGGCCGGATTTGAACTCAGGTACTCCTGACTCCAGGGCCGGTGCTCTATCCACTGTGCCACCTAGCCGCCCCCCAAGTACATTATTAATTCTATAACCTATAGCCTTGTGGTTCCCAATTTTTTAAAGTATGAGAACTTCTCAATGTCAAAAAATTTTGCAGACCTCAATTTGATAATATTATGTTTTTAATTGCTTTGGACAAAGTAAAATATTTAAACATTAATTTATCCAATACACATTACAACTTTTTATATGTTTAAAGGCTGCTTAATATGCACTATGACCTCCTTTTGCTGCATTCACTTGTTTTACACAATTTGGTATTGAATTCACAAGTTTTTGACAATTTTTTAAAAAATTCTTCATCATGAAACCATACTTATCACATTGGATATTAAGCATACCTTTGATGAAGAATACATCAGTTTTGGGGCAGGATAAAGCACTGGCCCTGGAGTCAGGAGGACCTGAGTTCAAATCCGGCCTCAGACACTTAACACTTACTAGTTGTGTGACTCTGGGCAAGTCACTTAACTCCAATTGCCTCACCAAAAAAAGAAAAAAAGAATACATCAGTTTTCCAGTAGAGTTTAAATCAGACAAGTTCTGAGGCTATTAAAACATGTTTCTTCTATTTTCTTGGATAATTTTCTTAACCTTTTGTGACATGCCATAGTGGAAGATGATCTTGCTGTATTCTATCCCTACTTGGAAATTTCTGTTTTAAAGCACTCAACTGACAGGAATTTAAAACTTAGTTCAAAAACATCATGTGTAAGAAAGAATGTCAGAATTGTTTATCTATGTCAGTTCAATCCATTCAGCACAATCTGGTTTCAGCTGGTCTAGGTCTAATGTTTTGACCATACTATCAATAGAAACACACACATGGCCACTGCTGTTACAAAATGAATCAATATCGAAGTTATTGCTTGTCCCAAATAATTTGCGTTATTCTGTTTATTGATAGAGGAAAATATATGAAGGCAAAAGGCTACTATGAATTCAGTAATATTTTTTAATGAATTTGTTTTATTATTCACAACAGTATCTGGCTACATTTAAAAAGTAGTAATATGTGTGTGTTCTTTCTAAACAAAAATTAAAATTGTAACATTTGGAGCCCATAAAAAAAAATCTGAGATCCCTTGCAATAAGTACATAGCTCCAAACCCACCCCAGAGGTCAGTAGCTCACAGACTGGGAACCACTGTTATAGCCCAAGGCTCTAGCCCTGAGGGAATGGCACCCTGAAAGATACAAGTAACCAACTTGGACATTTCCCAGTACATGGTTTAGATGTTGTACTATCAACTTGGATATATTCATCAGGAAAGCATATTTGTTCTTATAAAGAGATTGTTCATATTAAGTGGTCAAAACTCTTTCTTCTGTCTTGATCTATACTCTTTTTACACTATGATCAATTAGACCTCTAAGTCCAATATATTAAAGTTCACTTATCTTCTTAGCATTCCAAATTCAATCAGAAATGTAACATTTTAGAATTGGGAGGGACCTTAGAAACATCAAGTCTAGAGCTTTTTACCTGTAATGCATTCCTTTATTTTTTCAATATTTGGATAACCATTTCAATATCATAGGTTTCAGTATAATTCAGTAGTTGTTTTGTGCATGTAAAAACCTTATTCTGAAAAAGCATCCATAAACATCACCAGATTGCTGAAGGAGTCCATGATGCAGAAAAATCTCTAAGCTATTCCAACCCATTTGTTATATAAATGAGAAAAGTAAAACCTAGAGAAATTAAGTGGCAGAACTGGAACTAGCACCTAAATTTCCTTATTAGTCTAGTACTTGCCTCCCACCACTTTAGGTCAGTGTCTGAATGACCAAGTCTTTCTGTGACATGCTGGTTCATGAAAGTCTGCCTCAAACAAAACTTCTTGTCTCTGTTATACCTCAGCTCTGATCTTTAGTTGTTCCTATGCCCTCTGTTTCCATTCTGCCATAGGCAACCACAGGGATTAGAGGTCACTACAGCATGAAATTGCTCCACTTCCAAAATCCCCTAAAATTCCCCAACCAGATCAATATCTGTCCTTCTACATATTCCACCACCTCACTCCACCTGTTCTTTGCCCTCTTTTTTAAAAAGAGGAAGGAGTGTAGGATTTGGAGTTATTGAACTTGGGTTCAGTCTTGGCTCTGCCACATATTACCTATTATTAGCTTAAGGAAAACAACACTGACCTCAGTTCTTTATTAGTAAAGCACAGAGTTAGATAATTCCTAAGGTTCTAAGTTCTTCTCAACTCAAAATCTATGATATGATGATTTCTTACCTATTGGCTTAGTCCATCACCCCACTCAGGATCCACTTCCTTCTCATTCATAGTTTTGAACATTTAAGAAGCCATTTCAACAATAATTCATCCTCCATCCCTGAATCATTTGGCTCTATCTCCTTCAACTTTCTTCACTGCTAATCTCCAGTTTCCTTTCATTCCAATGCCTACAGAAAGCTTCATCTGCTCCCACTTCTAGGTTGCTAGAAAATACTAACCTGTACTGAGTGCACTCCTAATTCCTACTGACTACAGCTAAACCCTGACTGATGCATGGCAGGCCTTTTATTGATTTCTGATCGAATCTGTCACATTCCCCAAAGCATCTCTTCCAGACCTTTCTTCTCAAGCCCCCAACTCTACCCCGACTCTCCCTTATATCCCTACCTCCACACCTCAAAAATCTATTTATTACCTCCTGTCTCAAAAATTTTTTTCCTCCCATCTTGAAAAGTAAGGTGATCCACCTTGTTACCAAGGACAACACCTATAATTAATAATGTTTTACATTTGGGGCAGCTAGGTGGTACAGTGGATAAGGCACCAGCCCTGGATTCAGGAGGACCTGAGTTCAAATCCGGCCTCAGACACTTGACACTTACTAGCTGTGTGACTTTGGGCAAGTCACTTAACCCTCATTGCCCCACCCCTCAAAAAATTGAATAATACCTTACATTTAACTACCACTTTCCCAACAAAACTGTGATATAAGTGGTTCTGATATTATTATTCCCATTTTACAACGAAGGAAACTGAGGAAGAAAGATATTCTGTGATTTGCCCCTGGTGCCAGAGCCTCTGACTGCATGTCCAGTACTCTTTTCACTACACTTTGCTACTGTTCATTTGTGCCGTTGGTACCATCCCTTCTAATGCTTTCTGTACCTTCTTCTATCAGTTGATCCCTCTCTCTCTCATTTCTATTAGTTCCTTCTCCTGGATGCTGCCTCTCTGCTTATATAAACTTCATCAAAGTATCATCCTATTTCTCCCCTCTCTCGCTATTAAACTTGTAGAAAATGTAGTCTATACTTGCTTCCTCCATTTCCTTACCTTAGATTCATTCCTCAATCCACTGCAATCTGACTTCTATCTCTACCACTTTTAAACTTTTTAATTTATTGACTTTATTCAAGTCAACCCTTAATTGACAAATCCAGTAGAAAGAAGGAAAAAACCAAACATTTATTAAATAACCAACATGTGCCAGGTACTGGACTTGAGTTAACATGTCTCAGAGTGAATTCAGCATCTTTCCTCTTCACCTTAGATTTCTCCTTCTTCAAGCTTTCTTTTATCTATTGATAGCACCATCATCTCAAAGCCATTTTTGACACTTTTCTTTCTCAGCACCTCCATCTACCTGACAAGTACTTTATTGCTAAATCTTGCCACTTTTGTTTCTACATTATTTCCTTCCACTCCCCCCTTTCTGTTCAGACTGCCAATAACTCTAACTCATACCCTTATTGTTTCTTACTTGGACTATTTTAATTCCCTCTTAACTAGTCTTCCCTTTAAAAAAATAATTCTATGATTATGACCATGACATGTATGAACATTTTCTTATACAAAGAACAGAAAAAAAAATAAATGACACCTTGAAACTCTACTACACACAAGTGGGCTTTCTTTGGGTGTTCCTGGAGCTGAACCCACTTAGTTCTCTTCCTGCCTGCCTTACTGCTCTTTCTTGATCTCCTTTGCAATAGCTTCATTCATATCACATCTACTAATTATGGATATTCCTCAAGACTCTATATTCAGCTCTCTTTTTTCTCTTTCTCATTTGGTGGTTTAATCAGCTCCCATGGATTCAGTTATCATCTCTATGCAGATGATTCCCAGATTTATTTATTCAGCCTTATTTTCTCTCCTGATCTCTATTCTGCTTCACTGAGTGCCTTTCAGTCATTTATATGTGAATGTCCAATAGGCATCTCAAACTCAACATGTCTAAAATTCATTATCCTTCCCGTCTTCCAAACTTCTCTATTACTGTTGAAGGTACCTCCATCCTTACAGTTACTCTGGTTTGCAACCTCAATGATATATTCAACTACTCACTTTTACCGCAGATATCTAATTATTTGCCAAAGTTTGTCATTTCTGTCTTCACAACAGCTCTTACACATCCTCTTCTCTCCACCAACAACAACTCCACCCTCATTCAGTCCTTCCTCAATTCTCTCCTGGATTGTGGCAGGACTTATTATAGCAGGATTATTAGACTCCCTTCCTCAAGTCTTTTCCCACTTTAATTCATGCTTACACAGCTGCCAAGGTAATTTTTCCTAAAGCACAGATCTTTCCAAGTCACCCTCCTTCTCAATAAACTCCAGTGGTTCCGTATTATCTCTTTGTTTGCATTGAAAACAATTCACAGGGGCAGCTAGGTGGCGCAGTGGATAGAGCACCGGCCCTGGAGTCAGGAGGACCTGAGTTCAAATCCAGCTTCAGTCACTTACACTTACTAGCTGTGTGACCCTAGGCAAGTCACTTAACCCCAATTGCCTCACCAAAACAAAACAAAAAAACAAAACAAAAAAAACCCAACCAATTCACAACTCATTCCCTTCCTACCTTTCCAGTTTACTTACATATCACTCCTCTCCAGGCAGCCTTAACTACTTGATTTTCCTCATACACAACACTCCATTTCCCATCTAGATGCCTTTGTACTGACTGTTTCTAATACCTGAAGTGCTTTTCCTTCTTACTTCTGCCTCTTAGAATCCTTGACTTCCTTTAGAGCCCAGATCAAATGTCATCTTTTGTCATAGGCCTTTCCTAGCCCTTTCAGAAGCTAAAGCCTTCCCCTCTAAGGTTATCTTGTAAGTACCTATTTATTTACATGTAAACATTCTTGAGGGAAAGGACTGTTTTTGCCTTTCTTTCTATTTCCAGGGATTACTAAGTGCTTAATAAATGCCTCTTGTTTGATTGATTAATATTAAATTTAACATGATGATTCCAATACTGCTCTGTGTCCCCTTTTGAACTGACTTCTGGGTTTTGCTCTGTTTTTAATGTTTAACTGACGTTATTTAATTTCTTATATTCTTTTTGTTAGTATAATCATCACTGATCCCCTCCAGACCACTACCACACCATAGCTCTCTTCCCAGGCAAAACTAAACAAATAAAAAACAAAAAACAAAACCCTTCCCTTGTAACAGATAAGCATAGTCAAGTAAAACAAATCCTTGGCTGTGTCTGAAAACATATGTATTATGCTGCACTTCTGGTGCATAACCTTTCTGCCACAAAGTGGGAAGCATGGCCATGAATGTTCTGGAGCTGAGGCTATTCATTGCTTGATCATAATTCTTAAATCTTTCACAATTAGAGCCATATAAATTGACCTTCTGATGCAGGTCACTTCACTCAGCATCAGTTCAAACTAGTCTTCCCAGGCTTCTCTGAATGTCTCCAATTATTTCTTATGGCATAAAATTAATTTAATATATTCATATACCATAATTCAGTCAGTCATTCCCCCGCTAATAGACATGTATTGTTTTCTCATTCACTACTATCACAAAAAGGACTGTTATAAATGTTTCTGTCCATATAGGTCCTTTCCTTCTTTCTTTATTCTTTTGTGTATTTTCCTAGTAGTGGTATTTGTGAGGGCCAAAATTTGATATACAGAGCGTTATTTGGGTGACTTGCCTTAATATTGAGGTCCCGGAAATATGAGGGACCTTTTAGGTTCACCCTCCCCTCTGAACTGCCTTTTTTAGATATCTCTCCCAGGGCAATAAGAAAAAACCCTCTAAGCTTTAGTTCACAAAAGGATCAGATTTTATTACTTGGGAATTAATTAAACAACAAAGGTGAAACTAATAAAAATCAAAGATAAGGAAATAGGAAAATAAAAATACAGATAAATATTCTTAACTCTAAACTTAACTTGTTCAATCCTCAGACTGTTTCCAATTAAGCTAATTCAAAGGAGTTTAGGGTTTTCCATAATTAACTCACCAAACCCGGACAGTCTACAGTTGCTCATGCCACCAGAACAGCAGTCACCTGAGACAACAAGTACACGCACCACCACCGCAAGGGGAGAAGAAGAAGAGCCCGCCAGACCGCTAGCATTCTGGAAGTACCCTCCGCCTCCCTTCAGGGAGTGTTCAATCTTTCCTCCCCCAAAAAGGGGAGGTCCTTCTAAAACTGCCTATGGAGAGTTCTCCTTCTGACCTCAGTAATATATGTAACCTCAGAGTGGGCCAGGTGTGGCCCCTCCCAAATGAGTCAGCTAAAAACTGCAATATTAATCTTTACCACAAATAATTTTTACCACATTCACCCCATTTGTTTCTTTGGAAAACACATATTGGTTTGCTCAATTAAACAGCCAAAAATAACAATATAATACCCTATGCTAGCAAACAATATGTTAATAACAATATAGAAAAGGGAGAAAGAAAAGTTTTGTCCAGAGGGGCGGTCTCTCATGAACCAACACTTTGACACTAGCCTGCAGAGGGAGGGCCTCTACGGAGAGTACATGTTACAGATGGTGTATATAATAACAGAAGGAAAAAAAACCAACAAAACAAAACTGTTCATTTAAAGTCTCTGAGCTCTTGTCTTCTTGGAGTGGTAAGATGTCATAAGGAGAAAACTTGACTCTGGTCTGGAAAGCTGGATTCTGGTCTGGAAAGCTGGATTCACTTCTTTAGCTGTTGAACTGCTGAATTTTTATTAATCCTTAGCATAGCATTGTCAATGATCAAATTAAACAGTGAGAGTTCTTCAAAATATAACTCATACTCAATCTCTCTCTCACTCTCTTACCAGTTAATTATTTCCCTTCTATTTCTAACATCGATTTTGTTTGTGTAAAACATTCTATTTTATGTAATCAAAATTGCCTCTCTTATCTTTTATTATTGCCTCCATCTCTTTTTTGCTCCAGAACTCTTCTCCTTTACATATATTTGGAAGATACTTTCCATACTTGTTCTCCTAATTTGTTTATGACATGTATAATAATAGTATGTTATATATCTATTTGGAACATATTATTATTTATGATGTGAGCAGTTTGTCTTTACCTAATTTCTACTAGATTTTTTCCATTTTCCCAACAGTTTCTGTCAAATAGTGAATACTCACTCCCATAATTGAATTCCTTGAATTTGTGGAACACTGTGCTATATTATTTGCTTCCTTAAGGGTTCAGTGTATCTAGTCTGTTCCACTGATTACTTTTTCTTTTTTCTTTTCCTAATCAGAACCAAATTGTTTTGATGATTACTGCTTTGTGTTATCATTTGAGATCAGGTCCTCCACTGCTTCCTTTTCAATTTTTTTCTCATTTATTTCCCTTGAAATCTTGACCTTTCATTCCTGTATGTAATTTATTCCTAGTTCTGTAGAGTAATTCTATGATGTATGAATTGTTTGACATTAAATTTGTTCATTAATTTAGGTAGTATTGTCATTTTAACAATTTGGCATGTCCCAACAGTGAACAATTATCTCTCCAGCTGAAGTCTGTAATTCTATTAAGAGTATTATGTTTTTTTAAAAAAGAGTGTTATGTAGTTGTATTTATATAATTTCTGTGAGTGTCTTACTAGATGGATATTCAGATATTTTAAACATTCTATAGTTATTTTATTGGAATTTCTCTTCCTATCTTCTTACTGAGTTTTGTTGGCACTATACAGAAATGCTGATAATTTATTTGGATTTATTTTATATCCTGATAGCTTGATGAATTGAATTCATTTTAGTTGACTCTTTAGTCTCCTCTAGGTTGGACATACATATAAAAAGTAATATTTATTTGCATGACTTGTTTTTCTTATTGTTATAGCTAACATTTCTAGCTCTGTGATTAATTAAAAGCTGTGATAATGGACATCTTTGCTTTATTCCTGGTGTTATTGGAAAGACTTCAAACCTTTCTCTGTTTCAAATAATGTTTATTCTTGATTTTTGATTAAGAAAAAGTCTATTCCCATGATTTCTAGTTTTCTTATTTTTTCAACAGAAACGTATATTGGATCTTGTCAAAAGTTTCTGGCATCTATTGACATAAAATGTGGTTTTCGTTATTTTTGTTGTTAGTATGACCAACTACATTACAGTTTTCCTTATATTATATCACCCCTGCATTTCTTTTTTTTAAAATAAAAGTATTTCATTATTTTTCAGTTACGTGTAGAGATAGTTTTCAACATTTGTTTATATAAGATTTTCAATTTCAAATTTTTCTCACTCCCTTCCCTCCCTCCCCCCCCTCCCCTAGACAGCAGGTAACCTGATATAGGTTTATATATATATACACACACACATATGTGTGTGTGTGTGTATAATAACATTAAACATATTTCTGCATTAGTCATGTTATAAGAGAAGAATCAGAGCAAAAAGGAAAAACCTCAAAAAAGAAGAAAAACAGCACCAAAACCAAAAGAAATAGTATGGTCCAATCAGCATCCATATTCCACAGTTCCTTATTTTTTTTTTCTGGATTTGGAGAGCTTTTCCATCATGAGTTCTTTGGAACTTTCTTGTACTGTTGTATTGGTGAGAAGAATCTAGTCTATCACAGTTGATCAACACATAATGTTGATGATACTGTGTATAATGTTCTTCTGGTTCTGCTCATCTCACTCATCATCAGTTCATGTAAGTCCTTCCAGGTTTCTCTGAACTCCTCTTGCACAATAGAATTCCATTACATTCATATACTACAACTTGTTCAGCCATTCCCTAATTTATGGGCAACCCCTCATTTTCCAATGCCTTGCCACCACAAAAAAGCAACTATAAAGATTTTTGTACATGTGGGTCCTTTTCCCTTTTTTATGATCTCTTTGGGAAAAAGACCCAAAAGTAGTACTGCTGAGTCAAAGGGTATGCACAGCTTTATAGCCCTTTGGGCATAATTCTAAATTGCTCTCCAGAATGGTTGGCACCCCTGCATTTCTGATATAACTCTGACCTGGTCATAGTGGATAATCATTTAAATATGTTGTTGTAACCTCTTTGCTGATACTTAATATCTTTGTGGCATACTTTGTGGAATACTCATCTGTAATGTTTTGTCTCCTTTTTTTCTCCCTAGCTTAGATACCAAGACCATATTTATGTCATAAAGTTTTATAGGATCCCTTCTATTCCTATTTTTAAAACTGTTAATGTAATATTAGAATTAGTTGTTCCTTGAATATTTGAAAAAAATTATAAATCCATCTAGCTCTAGAGTAGGTTGTTTTTTGTTTTCCACTTTGGGAGTTAAAGAAATGAATAAGCCAAAAATTATCTGATATTGGGTCTTTTAAATAATCCATGTCTTCTGTCATTCTTGGTATTTTTGTAAATATTTATACATTTCAGCTATTTTATCAGTTTTGTTGGCATAAGAAAAAATGTTTCTGTTAGTTTCCTTTATTTCTTCTTTGATTATGAATTCTCCATTAGAGGTATTCATTTTCTCCCAAGAGCTATTTTAGCTGAGGTAGCTAGGTGGCTCAGTGAATAGAGTCCTTCTAGTCCCTGTACCTGGAGTCAGGAAGCAGACATTAATAGTTGTGTGTGCGTGTCTATCTGTCTCTCTCTCTCTCTCTCTCTCACACACATACACACACACACACACACACACACACACACACACACACACACACACACACACACCAATCTGTGCCCTCAAGGAGTTCATAATATAATATAGGATACAATAGGCTAGTAGCAATGTACATGAGAGAGAGAGAGAGAGAGAGAGAGAGAGAGAGAGAGAGCGCACATAAATGGAAAGTAATTTCAGAGTTGATTCATTACATGAATTCATTTTTATTTCATTCCATTGTTCCAATTCTTTAATTATCATTCCCTCCCTTTTGTCATCAAATTGGCTTAAAATCCCAGAATGATGTATCAGTTCATTAGGAATATCTAAAAAGGGGGCAGCTAGGTGGCACAGTGGATAAAAGCACAGGTCCTGGATTCAGGAGGACCTGAGTTCAAATTTGACCTCAGACAGACACTTACTAGCTGTGTGAACCTGGGCAAGTCACTTAACCCTCATTGCCCACCACCCCCAATATTTTTAAAAAAAGGAATATCTAAAAAGACTTTAAGAAATATAATGTTCTATTATAAAATCCAGGAGTCAAAAAAAAAAAGTTAAATCCTCTACAAAGTACTATTTGGTAGAGAAACATTTTTACTTTTTCTTCCTCACAAGTTCTCTAATAAACTTAGAGATACTTGTTTCCTTTTTCCCAAATAAAGAATAGAACTAGTTTTAAAAATTAGAGCTCCTAATTCATAAAATGATGTTTAATAAAATAATATAGGCCAAAAGCAAGAAAATTCTAAAGGCATTATATACTCCATCTTACTTAAGATTGAAGGGTACAATAGTAACAGCAACATTAATGATTAACTGTGATAGAAATTGCATTACAATGATCCAAGACAATTCCAAAAGACTCATAATGTAAACTGCTCTCTACATCCAGAAAATGAACTATGGATTCTGAATGCAGATCAAAGTATACTATTTTCACTTTTTTGTTGATTTTGTTGTTGTTGTTGTTGTTGTTTCTTTTTCTTTGTGTTTTTTTCCCTATTGTTCTGATTCTTCTCTCACAACATGACTAATGTGGAAATATGTTTAACATGAGTGTAATGTATAACCTATATCAGATTGCTTTCTGGCTTTGGGAGGGGGTAGGGAAGGGAGGGAGGGTGAAAATTTGGAACTCAAAATCTTCCAAAAATGAATGTTAAAAACTATTTTTACATATAATTGGGGGAAAATTGAATGCTATTAAAAAATAAAAGTTCAAGAGATATAAAAAAAGATTGAAGGGTACATCTTCTGTTACAGCATGGACTATTTTATATATATTTTCACCTCATTTAAGCTGTGGTTTAACAAGTTAATATTGTCAAAGTTGATATATTTAGATATAGCTGTAATGTTTCTAACTTTAGCACTTTGGTAGTGGGTGCTTTCCTTCCCAGAATGCTCTGTGTCCACAACATGTGCAAGTCAGTTTGTCATAAAGCTACCCAGGAGCAAAGGTTCTGTTGCAGGATATGTTTCTAGCCTGAAAATTATGAGAAGGCACTGGAATGCACAACCTTGCTTTGAGACTCATTTGATTGTCAGTGCAGGTGTGGAAATTGTGGCCTCAAGAGGTTAGGAGAACATTATGCCTGAATATTATTTCAATGGGAGACAAGAAACAATTTCTTCTTTACAAGACTTATAACATTTTGCCTATAAACATATATATCATCAAGATTAAATCTAATCATCTTAAGGAGTATACTGGACAGTTGCTAAGTAAACTTGTTTTTCAAAGATGATGATCAAGGAAACCTCTCTTCGAAGGGACCCGGATTTGAGGGGAGAGTTAGCTTTTCTTGCAAAGGGCTGTGATTTTGTTCTTCCGTCACGCTTTAAGAAGAGGCTAAAGATATTTCAACAGACACAGGTTTGAAACTTGTGTTCTTTTTTATTCTCATATTTTTATAACTAATAAAATACACTCATTGAATTAAATTCTAAATATTCCTATAACTCACTTGTATCTTGATATTAGATAAAGGAATTCAACTATGTCCTCTATTCAGTTGTCTATTTGCAGAATGCTATTTGTAGCTAGATACCAACAAGTTTAAAAATAGATCTCCCTGACCTAGAGTATAGACCTCACACTTTTCATCAGCAAAAAGCGAAACAGTTTTTAGTGACAATCCAACTTCTTAAGCAATTAGCTGTATGGTTAAAATGCCTTGGACTTTTGTAGAGAAAACATTTTCAGATGATTAATAATCTAGTGTTTAAAAGTCTTATTGTATTTGAACTAATGGTCTGCAATTTGGTTACAATAATAGTAATAGGTTTTTATACTTTGAAGGCAAGAAGGTTCTTTTTAATTTGAAACTGAAGAAATGAGTATGTATACATATGTGGGTCTGCACTTATATGTTCACACATATACTTTGCATATACACAGAAAAGACCTTATTGAATATAATAGAATTTCTATCATTGGTAAGAGAAATGCTGGAATTTTTTCTGATGGTGTTAACTCAGTTATACAATCCACACATCCTCAGCACCCTATGGCCCAGTGTCTGATCAAAGCAAGATGGGTGATATAGATTAAAAATAAAGAGAGAAAAGCTTTTCTCACAGCAAATGTTATTGACTATCAGAGAAAACCAAGCCAATTTTCATACAAAATGACTACGTAATATGATTTGATACATAAAATTTAATATTTTAAAGAAGGAAATATTAGCATCAGCATTTTCGCCTAGAGCTTCTGTTCACAGCACATGGAATCATCTGGGTTCTTTGGAACACAATATGGAAACACTGAAATCAAAGTGGTGTTTTAAATGGGTTTTTTATGGCCATGTGTTTATAGTTAAAATAAAAAATAAAAATGAAACTTATATAAATCAGGCCCAAAAAAGCAAACTTTATATCTGGTCTTTTGTTATTTGACAACAAACATGTCATGGTGATGTTTCTATGTTTGAATGAAACCACTGTTTCAAAGTAAGCAAGTAAAATAAGGAAGATGAATAATAATAGGATTTAATTATAAAGTTGTAGAGATACATGTATAATAGGCCACTTATATCAAATTATTTTATTTTAAATTCTTTATTCCTCCATAAATTCTGCATAGAATATTTACTATCATAGGCACATGCATACCTATTTGTACCATGTTACTTTACTTTTAAAAATGAGCGACTAAGTTTTTTCTCCTATTAAGCATTAACAGCAGCTCTACTAAGTTGGAAATGAAGAAAATTTGGAGGCTAATTAGCAAGCATTTATTAAGTGCCTACTTTGTGTTGGGAATACAAATAGAAAAGTTAGATAGTCCTTCCCTAAAGGAAAAAGTGATCAACAGATAAGTATTTCACTAGAAAAAAATCATTAACAAGGGAATTAACAAAGATGTATGTGGGAGTGAATGGATTTATATTTAGGTTCATCAAGGAAGGCAGGATGAATTGCTGTCATGAAGTTAGAGGGACCAGGAAAGGCTTCCTGAGAAACACGACACCTGAACCTAGCCTTGAAGGAAGCTTGGAATTACAAAGAGGAAGTGTTTTCAAGGCATGGTGGATGGCTTGTACAAAAACATGGAAGTGGGAGATGGAATGCTAAGTAAAGGAAGTAGGTCAGAACTATGGTCTTCAAAGATTATTTGAGGTACATTGGAGCAATTTTTTAAAAAATTGTATTTCTTTCTTTTTTTTTTTTTTTTTTAGTGAGACAATTGGGGTTAAGTGACTTGCCCAGGGTCACACAGCTGGTTAAGTGTTAAGTGTCTGAGGCCGGATTTGAACTCAGGTACTCCTGATTCCAGGGCCGGTGCTCTATCCACTGCGCCATCTAGCTGCCCCTAAAAATTGTATTTCTAATTGGAAGAGTTATTATTGGGCCACGGTACTGTATTACAAGTTTATTAGTAGAAATAAATGAATGAATGGATGGATGGATGGATGGATAAATGAATAAATAAATAACAAATAATTGCAAAAACAAATAAGTTTATTATTAGTAACATGGTCGTCTGTTTAGGTTGCCTTACCATGCCATCACTAAATTCTTAAGCAAAATTAAAGTTATGCCAGACTTTTGTTTGATCTGCTTTTTTAATGTTAATTTAAAAAGCACATATTAAGTACTTGCTTTGTGCCAGGCATTGCTTTAAGTGCTAGGAATACACTCAAAAGATATCTCTACCTTAAAAAGTTTATATTCTAATAAGAAGAGAGAATACATCTAGGGAAGTGGTTTCTAGGGAAAAGTATTTTGATCTGGGAAGTCATAAGGATAGTGAATGGAGTCATGGGGTGGTTGATTAGGAGGTAAAGTATATGCAGTGGAAAGAGCAGTCACACAACAAGCATTTGTTAATTGCTAACTGTGCTAATACCTAGAGATACAAATACAATGAATGAAACAATCTCTAATTCTGAGGTGCTTCTAATGGGGCAGAAAATCAGTACATACCTTATACATGACAGAGACAGAGAGAGAATACAAAATAGATAAATACAATATGGTTTGGAAGGGTGAGCACTAGCAGTTCAGAGGATCAGGAAGGGCTTCCTGTAGAAAGTAGGGGTTGAGCTGTCTTAAGGAAGAGAGAACTTCTTTGAGGCAGAAGTAGAAGTACATTCTAGGCATGAGAGATGGCCAGTGAAAAGGCACAGATTGGAGATGGGGTGTCATGTATAAAGAACACAAAGAAAACCAGTTTGGCTGAATCTCAAGAGTGTGGGATTCAGTGGGGCTGGAAAGATAGGTTGGGGGCCACTTTGTGAAAGCCTATAAATGCTAAATAGTTTACATTTTGTCCTAAACATCATAGAGAGGCAAAAGTCTGGGACACCCATTATTTCTTGTTTGTGCATGGTTTTTTTCATGTTGTCTCTCCCATTATAATGATTATGAGCCCCTCGAGGGTAAAGACTTCTCTTTTGGTTTTGCTTTTGCCTTTCTTTATATCTATAACACAGCACCTGGCATATAATAGGAGTTTAATAAATGTTAGTTGACTGCCTCCTCACCCAATTTTTGGTTATAGCTAATTATTAGGAATTTTTTCTTTAAATCAAGTCTAAATCCTCCTCTGTACAACTTTTGTCCACAGCTCCTACTTTTGCTTTCCAAGGCCAAGCAAGACAAGTCGAACTCCTCTCCTATATTATAACTCTGGGGGCATTTAGGTAGTACAATGGCTAGAGCACCAGCCCTGGAGTCAGGAGGACCTGAGTTCAAATCTAGCCTCACAGATACTAGCTGTGTGACCCTGAGCAAGTCACTTAACCCTGATTGCCTCTCCAAAAAAAACTCCAACTGTATTATAACTCTTAATTAACTAGACATCTGTCATGTTCACTCTGAGTCCTGTCTTCTTCAAACTAAACATCTCCAGCTCCTTCATTTAATCCAAATATAGCATTATTTCAATTCCTTTCACCATCCTGGCTGACCTCCTCTTTATGTTATCTGTCTTATCAATGCTTCAACTAAAATGTGGTGTCTAGAACTGACCACGATACTTTAGATAAACTCAGACCAAAACAGTCAGATTGTCATCTCCTTATTCCTTGAAGTTATGTCTCTCCATACAGCCAAAGATGTCATGAGCTCTTTTGAGTGTTATATCATACTGTTAATTCTTATTGTGTTTGCAGTTCACTGAAATCCCCAAATATTTTTGAACTATTGCCTAACAATGACTCCTCATCTAATATTTTTGAAGTTGACTACTTTATCTCTCTTCAGTTTCATCTCATCCAATTCTGGCAATATCCTAACTTGTTAAGGTCTTTTCAGATCCTGACCATCCTTTCTGTCGTCTATCCTTGCAGTTTTGTGACATCTGCAAATTTGGTACCATTTATGCACACATACAAGTCATTTTAAAGAAATGCAAATTAAAACAACTATGAGGTACCACCTCACATCTATCAGATTGGCTAATATGACACAAAAGGAAAATAATAAATGTTGAAGTTGTGGAAAAAATTGAACACTAATGCATTGTTGATGGAGTTGTGAACTGATTCAACCATTCTGGAGAGCAATTTAGAACTATGCCCAAAGGGCTATGGGACTGTGCATACTCTTTGACCCAGAAATACCACTACTGGGTCTGTATCCCAGTGAGATCATAAAAAAGGGAAAAGGACCCACATATACAAAAATATAGCACCTCTCTTTGTGGTGGCAAAGAATTGGAAATCGAGGGAATGCCCATCAATTGGGGAATGGCTGAACAAGTTGTGGTATATGAATACAATGGAATACTATTCTGCTGTGGAAAATGATGAGCAAGCAGATTTCAGAAAAACCTGGAAAAAGTTAAGTGGACGTATGTTGAGTGAAGTGAACAGAACCAGGAGAACATTGTACATAGTAACAGCAACATTGTGTGATGATCAACTGTGATAGACTTAGCTCTTCTCAGCAGCGCAATGATCCAAGACAATTCCAAAGAACTCATGATAGAAAATGTTCTCCACATCCAGAAAAAACAACTGTGGATTCTGAATGCAGATTGAACCATACTGTTTCTTTTTTTGTTTTTGCTTTTCTTTTTTGAGGTTTTTCCTTTTTGTTCTGATTCTTCTTTCACACCATGACTAATGTAGAAATATGTTTGATGTGATTGTGCCTATATTGGATTGCTTTCTGTCTTGGTAGGAAAGGAAAAAAAATTGGAACTAAAAATCTTATGAAAATAGATCTTGAAAATTATCTTTACATGTAACTGGAAAATAAAATACTCTTATGATTTAAAAAAGTCATTTTAATACAGGCCCAAGCACAATTCTCTGAGTATTCCATAAGAAACATTCTTCTAAGTTGACATGAAAATATTGATTACTTCTTCGGCCCAGCTATTCAACCAATTATGATTCCTTCCAATTGCACTGTCATATAGCCCATATCTTTTCTACAAGAATAACATGCAAGATTATATCAAATGCTTTTCAGAATTCTAGGTAAACCATATTTACAATATGTTACAAGTTTAGTAGTAGTTTTTTTTGGGGGGGGAGTCAGAAAGGTTATCTGGAGTAACCTGTTGTCTATGAATCAATGCTGGCTCTTTAACATCACCACTTCTTTTATAATTCATTAGCCATTCTTGAATTTTGACAGGATCAGTGTCAAGCTTTTTGCCTTTAGTTTGTAGATATTATTCTCTTGCCTTTTTTGAAAATGAAAACAACTTTGTCCTTCTTATAATTTTTGTGGTACCTATCTTATTTTTCATGATCTTTCAGATATCAGAATGATTTTCCTTTGGTCAGGGGAGGGAGGTGGAATTACTAAGCATTTATATCCACCAGTTCCTTCTGTACTAAATAAACTGTTCATCTGGGCTAAGTGATTTGAACTCATAAAGGACAACTAGAATAATCCCTCATTATTATCTCATTTATTTTGGGTATCAACTTTCTATTAGCCATTTTAATTTTCTCCTTTCCAGATCAAAAGTCAGAAAACAGAAGCAAAATAAGTATTAAGCAGGTCTTCATTCTTTCTGTTTTCAACCAACATCATTCTGTCCATCTGTGCATCCACATCAGTCTCTTAATATGCATTCCCCTTTTTCCCTACTCCTCAAAACTGTTTGTGTCATTAGCATTTCATGAGATGCTACATAGTCTTCCTCTGAAATCTTTGAAATATGATCGCCCCAAATCTCGGGCACTTATCACATTATGCTTGACCTCTCTAAGAGGGAGTGTCCCTTTCCCTCTCAAATATCTCATCATTTCTGTACTCCAACAGCCAGTTCTTCCCTGTTGGTGAGAATCAGATCTAGAATGGAATTTGCCCTTGTTGGTTCATCTACTTTTTATGTTTTTGTTTTTGTTTTTTTCTTGCAGGGCAGTGGGGGTAAAGTGACTTGCCCAGGGTTACACAGCTAGTAAGTGTCAAGTGTCTGAGGCCGGATTTGAACTCAGGTCCTCCTGAATCCAGGGCCAGTGCTTTATCCACTGTGTCACCTACCTGCCCCAGTTCATCTACTTTTAAAAGTATAAAAGTATTGACTACTCTGCTTTTGGCAGTGAGTATTCCAGAATATGTCTGGAAAATTTAAGTCTTCCATCACTACTGTTTCCATCATGCTTCTCTGTCAGGCTTGTCATCTGTTTACTGAATTCCTCATCTGTTTTGTTCATCTGCCCATGTGGTCTATAGTATGCTATAATGATAATATTGTTTCTGTTGTTGTCACCATCTCCCCAACTACTTCATACAGCACTTGCCCTCACCCTTTTGGGTCCCTGATTTCCTCTCATGAGTGTATCTGCATAAAATAATACAACCATGCTCCCTCCACTTTTCCTGTCCTCTTTCATTTGAATAAGTTATAACTATTCAGATCCATATTCCAATCATTAGTGAGACATTAGGAGATCAAATTTGCCTCCTTAATTTAGGGCTTCTAATTCATCCAGCTTGTTGGACATACTTTTTGCATTTGAGTATGGACGTTTGAGGACATGGGTTTTACTATTGGTTCCTTTCTTGGATTCTTGTCTCTTGTGAACTTTGAGGTGTTTCAACTGCTATTCTACATTTAGCTGTTCTCTGTGTTACGTAGCTTAGTGGAAGCAGCTTTCTCCCTCCCCTTAATATTTTTCATTTAAAGCCCTTCTTGATTAAATTCATACATAAGACAAAAGAAAACAATATTCTTATCAAACTTCATTAAATATATTCCATTCCCGTATTTTATATTCTGTGAACCAAATATTTTTCTCAGCTATCACATTTTTAAGCAGCTGTTTACTTCCAAGATCTTCTTTTCTCTTCTATGTCTCTTGCAAAAATTTTACTAGGCAAAAATGGCAGGAGAAGGTGAGGGGGGGACCTTATGATCCTTATGATCTTCTCTTTTTTGCCTAAGATATAATTTATGAAAATGCTTTCTAGATTCCTTTTGGTATATATTGCTTTGTGAATCTCCAGAAGTAATTGGTAGAAGAGCCTTCAGAGAGTCTATGCTATGTCTTAGATAAATGCCCCCAAGAAGAAAACCATCCTCTTTATTGTTATCAAGTCGACAAATAGCTGCATCAGTTCTGTCTTGGCAAGTCACCAACCACCACTACTCTTCTGTTCTTTCTCTGACCTTTATTGGATGAACTTTGACAGTACCTGTGTATCTGTTTTTTATCACTCCTCGTAGGACAAGCAGCAGCAGTGTAATAGCAAAGAATAACTTTAATTTAGACAACTAACAAAAGTTATCAGAAAGTCTAGCTGTAATCTCAGCCAAGGACCTTGTGATTCAAAATAAATTAGGCTAAGAAATTATTGTTTCATTGGATTCTGCCCCTTTGGTAATTTTGAATGTTAAAAATGTCTTACAAATCACTAATGAAAAATCTAAAGGATTTTCAAAAAGTACAAGTGCAGCACAGATATAACAGTGATAAAATAACTTATTCATGACTCCATTAATTTGTTTAGCATATGTAAACATTTCCTAAAACACATCACCTGTAATGAGGTAAAATTCTGCTGTACAGTGTTTACACCAGCTTTTTGCAATGATATTCACTCACAAATTCCTAATCCAAGTGGAACTTTTTAAGAAACACATATTTATGAATCAGCATCCATATATTGTGTTCATATTGTCATTTCAGGTTCAGAATAAACAAGAAAAGAAACTTGGAACACTACTTGTACCTGCAGCCAGTGTTGGAAGCAGCCCCCAACCTCTTTCTCCTCTTCATGTGAATAATGTTGCTGTCAATGTACCATTATCCATAAACATTCCACGATTCTACTACCCTAAAGGACTTCCAGATGCATGTGCAAACCATGAACAGGCCATAAACAGAATTGAAACAGCCTTCATGGAAGTTGAAGATCAGAAAGCAGATATTTATGAAATGGGGAAAATTGCAAAGGTAATATAACTACTAAGTAATTTATACCTATCCCCTCCTCTTTAGGCCCTTTAATCTGTCTTCTACAGTGAAGATTTCTTACACTTTATGCATAAACAACCTCCTCTCTTGAAATAATTCCTAATTGATTTTAATATCCCGACTAGTCATTATAAACTTATTCTAAAATAAATATAGCCTTTTTTATACCCATTACATTCCTTTTTTCATTGTGTAAGTAATGTAATTTGTCTTCCAAAAGCACCATTTCTAATGAAACTACATTCTTAGAGGTTTTCAATGACCTTCTGCTCCCCAAGCCTAATGGCCTTCTTTTTTTTTTTTTTTTTTTGGTGGGGCAATGAGGGTTAAGTGACTTGCCCAGGGTCACAGAGCTAGTAAGTGTCAAGTGTCTGAGGTGGGATTTGAACTCAGGTCCTCCTGAATCCAGGGCTGGTGCTTTATCCACTTTGCCACCTAGCTGTCCCTCTAAAGGCCTTTTCTTATCCCTCATTCTCCTTGACCTTTCTGCAGGATTCAACACTTTTGACCTCTCTTCTTTGATAGCTAAGATATTACATTACTGTGATTCTCTTCCTACCTCTCCAACTGCTCCTCTTTTCATATCTTTTTCTTCTACTCTCTTTTAACTGTAGGTGTTTCCCATGTTTCACTAATCAGTCCTGTGGTTTTTTTTCTCATATTCCTTTAGGAATCCTATCCATTCATGTGACTATAACCTGTTGTTGTTGTTGTTGTTGTTGTTGAGACATTCAATCACATCCAACTCTTCATGATCCTGTGGACCATAGCACACCAGTATTGTCCATGGGATTTTCTTGGTAAAGATGTTGGAATGGTTTGCCATTTCCTTTTCCAGTGAACTAAGGCAAACAGAAGTTAAGTGACTTGCCCAGGGTCACACAACTTAGTAAGTCTTTGAGGCCAGATTTTAACTCAGGTCTTCTTGACTTGGGGCCCAGCACTCTGTCCCCTGAGCCACCTAACTGCCTTCATTATTACCATTATCCAGAAGATTGCTAAATCTCTTTTTCGAGCTTTAACCACTAATCTTCCTGAGCCTAGCAGCTCTTTTGAATATTTTCATTTGGATGTCTCATTATCACCTCAAACTTCTAAAATCAAACTCATCTTCCTCCTAAAACTAGCTTTCCCTCTAAGAGTTCCCTATTTCCCTGGATTTTCTCAGCCACCTACAATCAAATGTCAGAATAATGTTCCTTTAATAGGCATTTCCCATCAGCCAAAGAGTTTTATTGATTTTTATAGCCAACATTTTCCCCTGAAACTTGTTTGTTTATATGCTAATAAAAAAGAAATCAGCAAATAATTCTGAAATATGTAAATTATACTAGGGGCCAGCAAAGAGGATAAAAATTGTATTTTTATGTCCAGTTCAAATGCTTACCTACATAAAAATTGTTAAAACTTGAAGCCAAACTAAACTTCAAATTAAAAACATATAACACATATTAACCTCACTGAAGTTAAAATGATTTGTGCCTGCTCACTTCTTTTTTTGTTTATTTTGTTTTGTTTTGGGGTTTTTGTGAGGCAATTGGGGTTAAAGTGACTTGCCCAGGGTCACACAGCTAGTAAGTGCCTGCTCATGTCTAAAAAAGAAATGCTGGTAGGGAAAAAGTAGGAGGAAGAGAGGTGAAAAGAAGGGGAAGAAGGGAGAGAATGGAGGAAAGAGTGATTTTGTAACATGGTCAAGGGAAGGAGAATCCATATTTCTGTTTGTTTAGACATGCATACATTCCTCCTTGTTCTAGGTTTCATTTTAGGCTCAAAGTTGAAACATTAAATTCACTGTCAGATATGTGGCTCTTGACAAGTTTGCCACCAGGATTAATGGTTTGTCATCATACATATATCAGAGTATACCAATTGGGGGGAAAAAGCCATTTTTTTCTTTCTTCTCCCACTGACATTGTCCTAGAATCATAGAATTTGAGTCTAGAAAGAGTAAATCAGTCAAAGAACCTTAGAAATCATCTAGTACCTCCTTTCCATTTTACTGATAAGAAAACTGGAACTCAGAAAAGCTAAAGCACTTATTCAACATTATATTATTAGTGGCAGATTCAAAACTAGAATACAGGTCTCCTATGCTGAATTCAGTGTTCTTCCCAGGGAACCACACTGCTCCCATTTTGGAAATTTATCACTTACTTCCTGGATTATTATAGCCTCCTGACTGCTATGCCTGCCTTCAATACACGTAGTATGCCTTCCCTTCAATACATGTAGTATAAATGCTGCTAGATCAAACTTCCTAAAATACTAGTTTCATTTCATTCATTCTCCTTAAAACTGTCCAATAATTACCCACTGCCTATAGGAGAACAGCTAAACTCTTCTTCCAGACATTTCTGTCATTTTTCTTTAACCTGATTATTCATGTAAGGGAAAAATGTTTCCTGGTCAATGAATATAAAGTAAAACTTAGGATGATGATGTAGAGAATTTCTTAGTCAGGGATATGTTATCTTAGGTGGTACCTTCAAACTGACATTCTGTGAATTGGACACAATTATTAACTTCATATATTTTAGTCCTTCACAGATGTCCATACTAGGAGTTTCATACCCTGAAGAGATCACACATCTAGGTCATTTATATTTCATAGCTATAACTGCAGCACTGAAGCTTTCCACCCCTTATCCCTTGTCTCTCTCTACATAGGCAGACTCTACCTACTTTTCTGATAAGACATTTTTTGGGTGACACATTATACCACTTTTTATGTGCAAGCTTGTGAATCTGTTAACTGAAAGTGAGGAAGAACATGGCTTTCTATGTCTTAAAAACACAGAGACTAGAGATAGAAAGCCATGTTCAGGACACAGCTAATAGGTCATTTTGAATAGAACAGAGAATTGATCTTAGGATCATAGATTTAGACCCTAGAGGCCCAAAGAACTTCAATGACTTCCCAAGACCACAGAAGAGGAAATAAGCATATCAAGGATTTGAATCCAGGCCTTCTCACTATAATCTAGTACCCCAAATAATACTAGAAAAATCAATGAGAACTCTGCTTAAAGGCCTTTAAATACCAAGGTAAGAGTTTTATATTTCACTTTTGAAGCACTAGAGAGCTAATGAAAAAAGGTTGTGCCATAATTATATCTGTGTTTTAGGAATATAATTTTGGCAGCTTTTATGGGTAGCTTGAAGGGAAACACTAGAATCAGGATGACCAATTGCAATATTTGAGGCAAAAAGTGATGAGGTAGGAAGAGTTATGAATCAAAGAGAGCAAAGTAAGCAGAACCAGTAGAAAATATACACAATGACTACAGCAATGTAAATTAATTTACATTTTACAGAACATTCACATTTACAGAACATCAGCAACAGAAAAAAACAAATAAATGAAACTGAACTCTGTAGTTTTCCTGATCAAGTTTTCCTTCAGGGATGAGTTGAGAAGATGCATCTCTCTGCCTTCATTATGTAGGTAGGATCAACTAGAATAGACACCATTAGATAAGGGGATTAAGGCAGAGGAAAGGGTCTTTGACTCCAAGGCTATGAAATTGGAGCCTGGAAGGAAGGCGATGCCATCAATAAAATGAGGACGTTTGGAAGAGAAATGAGTTTGAGCTGTTTTGTTTTGGGTGTATTGATTTCAGATGCCTACAAGATATCTGAAGAGGCCCATCAGGCAGTTGATGTGACATGAGAGTTCAGCAAAGAAATCAGGGCTGAATTCTTATGGATTTAAGAGTAACTGGTGTTAAAAATAGTTAAACATTGAGTAGTTGATGGGGTCATGAAGTGAAAGAATGTAAAGAGAATTGAGGATAGGATCCAGGATAGAACCTTAGATTAGCCTATACCTAGTGGTTAGAAGGATGATCCAGCAAACAAAATTAAGAATTAGTCAGACAGGAAGAAAACCAAGAATATATCAAAGAAGGCAAGGAAGGAGAGAGTGTCCAGGAGGAAAGTATGGTCAAAAGCATTACAAGCCACAGAAAAGTAAAATAAAATGAGGAACATATAAGGCCAATAAATTTAGCAATTGATATCATTGCTCTTGGACAGGGCAGTTTCGGGTGAGTGGTGAGGTAACCAGATTGGAAGGGATTGAGAAATGAATAAGAGATGAGGAAATAGAGCCAGTAAGCACAAACATTCCTAGAATTTAATTGTGAAGAGATATAGAATAACTTGAATAAGGTGAGTGTTTTCAGAATAAGGGGAACCTGGAAATGTTTGTAAACTGTGAAGATGGAAGCAGTGGATAACAAACTGGAGGTGAGAAAAGGAGTAGGAAAAAACCAAGGGGGAAAACTCCTGAGGAAGACAGGAGAGATTTGGGGTCAAGAGCACAAGTGTAGATAAGGTAAGGTTAGTGTTAGCAAAGAAAAAACACACCTCTTCATCAGAGATTGAAGCAAAAGATTCAATTCCAGATCCAGCCTCTAGACATCTGCAATGCCTTTAGTCCAAGAAATATGTACTAATGAACTAACTTGGCAGGTTGTAAATCCAGTTTATATATACTGTTCTTTCTATTGATTTTCCTATCTAGATTATTAGGCTTTTCTGTTTCAAGTGTTCATTAATCTTACTAGTTGTGTGACCCTGGGCAAGTTACTTAACCCTCATTGCCCTGCCCCCCCCCCAAATCAAGTGTTCATTAATATAATCAAGGAATTCTCTAGCTTGATGAAATCAATACAATGTTACCTGCAGGCAACAGCATCTTTGAGACTTCACCATCTATAGGAAATCTCTAATCAATTTGGATTCTGTCTAGGATATCTTACATGATAGTGTATGATGCTGGTTATTCTCAGATCTACTTATCCAGCCCTAACTTTTCTGCTGACCTTCAGTCTCCTATCTCCAGCTTCTATTAAACATCTCAACAGGATGTCCCGTGAAATGAGACTGCCTTTTAACTTTCTTTGTATCCTTAACACTTGACACATCTTGCCCTTAATAGGTGCTTAATAAATGTTTATTGACTAACTGATTGACTTAGTATATCTCATTGCTTGATGTTAATAAAGGATTGTTAAGTACTATTTTCTCTGTAGTTTCATCTACCAAGAATCATATATGATTGATAGATATATGTATACATATCATATATACATATATTACATATATACATGTATATTATATATACATATATATGAGAGACATGGTATTGGAATAGAGCCATTTAAGGTTGCATTTTGCTCTAGCGAATCTTTTGAGTTTGCTTTTTCATCTTCTATTTTTGATAATCAACAAAATAAAGCAGGAGACATGGGCCAGTTAACCTAGGCATGCTGATGCTGGACCATCAAAAGCTCTAGTACAGTAATTGTAGTACAAAAAACCTCAAGGAATGAAATCCAGTAAGCAGAAATGTATCATAAATCCTTGATACCCTAACCATAAATTAAAAGCAAAAACCCAAAGGTTACAACTATACAAGGACAAAGAATAAAATGTCATGCCAATCAAAACTATACTATGGGCTGCAGGAATTCTTAATCTTTTTTGTGTCATAAGCCCCTTTAGCAGTTTGGTGAAGTCTATGGATGCCCTTCTCAGAATAATATTTTAATCGAATAAAATAAAATGTGTATGATTATGAAGAAAACCAGTTATATTGAAATGCATTTATCAAAATATTTTATAACCGAAGTTCATTGACCCCAAGTTCAGAATTCTTGAATTCTAGATCTAGAAATTAAGGTTAAAAATATACCTTCAATGCCTTGCAGCCACTTTCCTTTCATTTTATAGTAGATGTGAAACTAATTTTCCCCATATTGTTTCATATCAGTAAAGAATCTTGTACCTCAGGACTTGAAGAAATCTTGAATTTCCACTCTGATTCCATTATCTCAAAGCCTTGATTTGGTTATTCTGATGGGAGAGTCTCTTATTTGTCCACTGCTTGCCTCATTTTGCTTTTATCTTGCTTTTCATATTTTGAGTACCTGACATATGTGATCCTAACTGACTTTGTAACCGACCCACCTATCAAGAACATATAATATCAGATTATGTTTACCTCTTGATAGAAGCTAAAAAGGTAGCCTCCTATCAAAAGGCAGTTCATATTTGCTAAAAGTGAATCTGATTTATCACATCTCCAAAATGAGCAACTTTCCTATATAGTTCTCATCACATGAATCAGAGATACTGTACTGACAGGTTTTAATTTCTAGGATAAATAAAAAATACAGTCTTTATATACTAATAAGGTGTGGTACTCTAGACAGTTCCAGATTTGGAAGTGTGTTTTATACAAAGCTTTGAGTATACTAAGTTGTCCAGTCTTGGAAGCTGACTGCATTTCTCTGCTATGAGCTGAAGGTAGTTGCCAGCGATAGAAAATAAATTAGTATTTTTTCCCTCTAGTAAAGAAACAAGTGTGGACTTGGTAGGTCCAGGAGGAGTCACCTTTCTTTTAAGAAAGAAAGAAAGAAAGAAAGAAAGAAAGAAAGAAAGAAAGAAAGAAAGAAAGAAAGAAAGAAAGAAAGAAAGAAAGAAAGAGAAGGCAATAAAAAAAAAGAGATGACATAAGGGAATTCTGGGATGAAAGAAATGGGTACTCTTCCCTTTGGGGGTTATTGTTTCATTTTTCAGTCATGTCCAACTCTCTGTGACCCCATTTGGGATTTTCTTGGCAAAGATACTGGAGTGGTTTGCCATTTATTTCTCCAGCTCATTTTACGGATGAGGAAACTAAAGCAATTAGGGTTAAGAAACTTGTCCGGCTTAGTAAGTGTCTGAAGCCAGATTTGAACTCGGAAGATGAGTCTTCCTGACTCCAGGCCCAGCACTTTATTCATTGCACCAGCTAGTTTCCCTAGAATCTCTTTCTACATAGGATCCCTTGGGGGGAGTATATCTTAAATGTAATTTCTTTTCACTTCTCAGTAGTTCTTATGATCTTGAAATACAGAATCTCTTATTTGTGATGGCTTCTGATTTGCTAATATAATTTATGTGGTAGTATTGCACTTTCCCTTTTGATTATTTACATAAATTGTAGCACTCTTAATAAAACCTATTCCTTCCAGCCTGAGCTTTTCTGGCTTCTGGGTATTTTTTTTTTTTTTAATCAAAGACAAAAAAAAAAAATCACAAGCAAAGGATGGAGAAGGGTGCAAATAACAGGAACCGGGTAGCTACAAAATATTCAAGAACAGGGATTGACTTTATTTTTCTGCCAGGATAAGGAGAGAACAGGCAACAATAAGAAATGAAGCTTGCTTGCTATTTCTTTTTCTTCCTGCAAAGAAGGGGACTTATATATTGGACTTAGTTGAAGCTGTTGAAGGATAGATTTTTTTTTTTTTTTAGTGAGGCAATTGGGGTTAAGTGACTTGCCCAGGGTCACACAGCTAGTAAGTGTTAAGTGTCTGAGGCCGGATTTGAACTCAGGTACTCCTGAATCCAGGGCCGGTGCTCTATCCACTGCGCCACCTAGCTGCCCCTGAAGGATAGATTTTTAGAGCTAACACAGAGGCAAACCAGAAAAGGGAAAAGAATATTCTGAAAAAGAAACTGAGGAGGTAAAAGAAGTATTTTTTGTTTGTTTATAAAATTGGTGGTTTATATGTCTAACAAAATTTTCCTTCCTTATTTTTCCCCAATCTCCTGACTGTGATTATGGTAACCAAGTGTCCTCAGTTTTGTTTTCACTAGTATTCTTCTGCCCAAAAGGGAAGTTGAGTTCAAAAACCCATAAAAAAATTTTCTTTTTTCCTTCATCTCCTTACTGCCTCTCTGTTTGTGTTTTCAGGCATGTGGCTGCCCTTTCTATTGGAAAGCCCCCATGTTCAGTGCCGCAGGGGGTGAAAGGACAGGATTTGTATCTGTACATTCATTCATAGCCATGTGGCGAAAGTAAGTATGTGGGAACAGTCAGCCTCTTTTTGACAATTTCCTTTCTTTTCCACATTCAGATGTATCTGATCCAATCATATTCTTGTGCTATATTAGTGCTTTCCCAGGGCAGCTAGGTGGCACAGTGGATAGAGTGCCAGGCCTGAAGTCAGAAAAACTCACTTTACTGAGTTCAAATGCTGCCTCAGACACCAGCTGTGTGACGCTGGGCAAGTCATTATGTCCTGTTTGCCTCAGCTTCCTCATTTGTCAAATGAGCTGGAGAAGGAAATGGCAAACCACTCTATGGTGTCTTTTCCAAGAAAATCCCAAATGGGGTCACAAAGAGTCAGACGCAAATGAAATGACTGAACAACAACAACAAAAAGATCTTTTCCAATTGGATCTTTTCCAATATAGTCCCTATTATTTCAGTCAATAAAGATAATCATTCATATTTATATAGAATTGTGAGCTTTGCAAAATGCTTTCCTCACAACAAATTGTTAGGTAGATATTGCGAGTTTTACTATCCCCATTTTATAGATGAAGAATACGAACCATAGTTTAGTAGATATGCCTATAGCTCAAAGAGGCTTGTGCAGTGTCATATAGCTAGGCAGTGTCAGAGTGAGAGTCAGAACCAGCTTTCTTTTGACTAAAACTAGCACTCTTTTTACTTTATCATGCCACATCAGATCTATGGGCTACCTATTTAATAACTAATAATTTCCTAATTTTTACTTTTAAATATTGAGACATATTTAACCAACAAATACAGAATTGAATAAAGACTCCTTTCAGTAAGGTAAATGACCCCCCAAAAACAAATCTCCTGTGGGAAAAAAAAATGCATCATTATCCAGGAATAAATCTAGTTGATAATGTATTTTAATTAATTAAGTTCTAATCTGGACAACTAGAGATACTAATTTGTTGATACAATTGTAGATTTCATTATCTTGACCCTCCCAGATCTCTTATTTATATAATTTGTCTTTAAATGAAGATTCACATCACCCTTTCCTTCTCCTTCTGTACTTTGACTTATTTGTATGTTAATTCATTAACAAATATGTATTAAGTGCCTACAATATGCTAACCATGGAGAATATAAAGCTTATAGAGCACAGGATTGGATTTCACAGGTGTAAGGGACCTCAGAGCCTGTGCAATCTAACTTGTACCTGAAAAGAATCCCTGCTACAAAACATCTGACACGTTGACATTGAACCTTTGATTGAAAACTCCTAGTGAGGTTAAATCTCTTTCCTACTGAGGCAGGCCATTACACATAAAAAAAGTTTATTCATGCCCCTTCCCAAGCCCAGTATTATAGACTCTGATCTCTTATAATCCAAAGAAGAAAAGACAAGTACACCAGTAACCCTAACACAAGGGAACATGAGGTCATGGCATGGAAAAGTGCTATGAGAAATTTGAGATGGGAAAGATCACATTCTTTAAGGGAAGAGCAAGGGAGAAGAGAAAAGGCTTCAGGGAATGCTTCATGGAAAAAGTAGAACATGAATTGAGAGAGGTCCTTCAACTGATAGAGATGGTAATTAGAGGGATTACATTCCAGGAATGAGAAATAACATAAGCAAAGATATTAAGATGGGAGAAGATATAGCAGAAACAGAAGATAGAATTCCAGGTTGGCTAGAAATATAGGGAAATAATAATAATGAGATGTGGCTGAAAGAGTAAGTTAGGAGCAGATTATAGATGGTCTTAAATGTCAAGATGAAGCATTAATGCTTTAACCAGTAGGCAATGGGAAGCCACTCTTTTGGGGGTGTGGAATGGATGGAGGTGGTCCTCCTTTAACTTTAACAGTAACAGACAGCAGATTTAAGGAGCCCCACCTCAGTAGAGGAGGAGGCCCATAAAGACTCAGGAATGTCAGAGGGGATTTTTGGATGTATCCCCTACTGCTCCTTGATCATCTGCAATCAAAATTGGTAATAAATGAACAGTATCCTCTGGCAACCGCAGAGAAACAGCCCCATCTGGAGCACAAGATATGGTTGCTCTAGGTTTGCAAAGGAGATCACGACCTAATAAATTTACAGGGGCATCAGGCATAAGTAAAAATGAATGTTCCACTGTTAAAGGCCCCATAGATACCATGCAAGGTGTTAATTCTGCCACTCTTTGGGCTTTACCTGAGACTCCTACCACATTTAAAGATCCAATAGCATTACATCCAGGGCCTGGTTTAGTCATTAAGACTGATTTAGAGGCTCCTGTATCCAATAAGCAATCATAATATGTGTCCCCAACTTTGAGGGTCACATGAGGTTCCTTACTCTGGGGAGGAGAATGGATTGGGATAAGAGGATTAATGTATTCAGGATCTGGGAAAATAAAATTTTCAATATTTACTTTCCACTTCTCCCCTGTACACCGTCATTTTTCCATATTTCCCTGATCTATATCCTTTTGAGAGGGTCTGTGACTGTCCTCAGGTTGCTTCTCTATATCTCTGAAAAGGCCTATACCTGTTTTGACTCTGCTTGTCTGTATCTCCCTGATAGGATCTGTATCTATTTTGATTTTTTTGGTAATAAGACCTATAATTACCTTGATTCTGTCCTTCCATACCTTCCTGATAGGGTCTTCTAAAGTTATTCTGATTCTGTTGATAATAAGGCCTGTAATTGCCTTGATTGTTTCCTCTTTGGAAAAAATTTCTCTGATTATTCCTATTTCCCCTAAAAAAGTCATTAAGGGTTTCAGTCATTACCTGTCTCAATTCCTACCTTCTAGTTCTACACTCTCTTAACAAGTGTCCTTGCTTCTCACAATATTGACACACTTTAGGGGTCTTATACTGATTTTTAAATGTTTGACCTGAGAATGCAGGTGCTAGGATGCTTCTGTGAGCATGCTTTGCAGCATCCTGCATAGGAGGCTTCTGCTGACCTGCTTTTAAAGACTGGTCAACATCTTTTTCTAATTTCACGTCATTTTTAGTAGAGGGAGCTCTGGCATCCCTCTTAATACATGGCTCACTATGGGTACAATTCTTTTTCTCTCTCCACAGTTGTCTTCTGCCGCCTTTGCTCCTAGTCCTATGTTGCTGTTTGTCTCGTCCCCATCTCTCCTTTCTAATCTCGTCAGCCACCCTGCCGACCTCCAGTCCTCCTGTCAGCCCCCGTACCTTGTCAGCCCCGTTTCTCCTTTTCTGAACCGAACTCCCTTGCTGTCTAACTCCCAGGTCTATATATACCTTTTCTTCTCTCCACTCAAATCACGGGGCTTCCTACACCCACACACCAAGCTAATCCGCTAGCCAGGGCTGTGGCTGGGGAGGGTGGGGGGGTGCATGCTCCAGCTTTCACATGCTTCAGCACAGGCTATCCGGGATCTTTCGGATAGCTCCGCTCAGGTCAGAGGGAGCTGGGGGCCTTTTTTTTTTTTTCCCTCAACTGTTTGACCTGGTGTCTTGTACAGCCCGCGGGGCTTTCTGGCTCAGCTGACCCTGAGGGCCTAAGGCTTTCCAATCTCAGCCCAAAGGTAGGGTCCCCAAATCAAAATAAATTTCCACAGGGGGCAGGGGCGGGTTGAGGGTTAGGGGGAGCAAAGGAATAGCATCTTTGAGTGGTACCTTGGAATAGAAGATGGATAGAAGACAGAAAAACTGGATATGAATCTTTTACAGCTGCTTAGAGAAGAAAATATGGGAGGGGGCAGGAATTTCCTGCCAAGATGGCTACCTGAACAAGAAACAGGCCTCTCAGCTCCCGTAAACCTGCTTACTCCAGCAAAACTCTGAAGTGTGCACCAGAGTGAATAATGATCAAGAAATCCAATAAATGATTTCTTCCACCCACCCCAAAATTGCACAAAAAGTTAGCCAAAAGCACAAGGGCAGTGGGAAAGGGGGCATGCCAGCACATTTCTAAACACATCAGAGAGAGATCAGACACATAGGTAACTTTCAAGTCTCTATGGACAGAAGCAATGGCTGAGCTCTTTTAAAGATATTTCCCTTAGAGAACTCTAGGGAGGAACGGCAGGCAGCATCCAGCTTGGTGCCAACAAACATGATGCCACAATACTCAGACAAGAACAATCTGACCCAAGGGGCTTTCAGGGACCTAGCATTGCTGTCTTGAGATGCCAGAGAAGGCTCTAAAGATCCCAGTACCCTGAACTTCAAAGATTCAGAGGGCCCAAACCCTGGGAGGTAGAAGTCAACACAAGAACCCAGAGAACTGAGGGTACATCACCCAGAAATGCAGCAAGGATCAGAGCCTGCCCTGGCAAAGTTTGGGAACTAAAACTGTATAAAGATGAGTAAATCAAAAAAGCACTGTCTCCTACTAAAAAAGTATTGTAAATATAGTGCCATAACAACTATAAGCAGAGATGCAAAGAAAAAAAAATGGATTTTCTACAAAGACCACTTGTATACCTAGAAGAAATTAAACAAGAAAAAAATGAAATAAGAGCTCTGGAGGAAAGAATTAGAAAGAAAATAAGTGGCTTAGAAGAAAAAGTGGTAAACCCCACCCAAGTAATAGATTCCTCAAACACTAGAATAAAACCAACAGAATTCAGTAACACCATGAAGTTAGCAAAAAATATTAAGGTCAGGAGATTTTTTAAATATAAATATGTGTGTACATATATAATATATAGTGATTTCAAAAACAACTGATCTGGAAAACAGATCAAAGAGTGAATTTAAGAAGAATTATTTCCCTAATAGATAAGTCGTCAAAGAATATGAACAAAAGAACTCAACAACCATATGAAAGAATGTTCCAAATCACTAATAATAAGAAAAAAGTAAATCAAAACAATCCCAAGGCTTTACCTCACACCCTGCAAATAGGCAAATATGATAAAAGATGGAAATAGCCGATGTTAGAGTGATTATCGGAAGACAGGCACACTGTTATGCATTGTTGATGGAACTGTGAATCAATACAACTCTTTTGGAAAGCACTTTGGAATTATGCAAATAAAATGAACAAAATGTCCATATCTTTTCACCCCAAGATTCCATTACTAGGCTTATCTCCCCAAGGAGACCATTGATAAGAAGAAGGTCCCTATATATGCCGGAATATTGATAGTTGCACTTTTTTGTGAGGGGCAGCTAGGTGGCACAGTAGATAGAGCACTGGTCCTGGATTCAGGAGGACCTGAGTTCAAATCCAGCCTCAGACACTTGACACTAACTGTATGACCCTGGGTGAGTTACTTAACTCCCAACTGCCTCCAAAAAAAAACACAAAACCCAACAAAAAATAAAATAGGGGGCAGCTAGGTGGTGCAGTGGATAGAGCACCAGCCCTGGAGTCAGGAGTCCCTGAGTTCAAATCCGGCCTCAGACACTTAACACTTACTAGCTGTGTGACCCTGGGCAAGTCACTTAACCCCAATTGCCTCACTTAAAAAAAAATAAAAATAAAATAAACTTTTTGTGATAGCAGAGAACTCAGAACAAGTAGATGCCCCTTGATTGTGGGATGGCTTAATTAATTGTGCTCGTTCAGTCATTTTTCAGTCATATCCATCTCTTCATGACTCCATTTGCAGTTTTCTTGACAAATATACTGGAATGATTTGCCATTTCTTTCTCTAGCTTATTTTACAGATGAGGAAACTGAGGCCAGAATGGATAAGTGACTTGCTCAGGGTCATATACCTAGTAATTCTGTACGGCCAGATTTACTTTTTTTACTATTCTCTAATTTTTTGTGGGGCAGTGAGGGTTAAGTGACTTGCCCAGAGTCACACAGCTAGTAAGTGTCAAGTGTCTGAGGCCAGCTTTGAACTTGGGTCCTCCTGAATCCAGGGCCAGTGTTTTTATCCACTGCGCCACCTAGCTGCTCCCATAAGACCAAATTTAAACTCAGGGAGAAGAGTCTTCCTGACTCCAGGCCCAGCTCTCTATCTACTGCACCACCTAGCTGCCCCAGAAACTCATTGTGGTACATGTGTGATAAACATAGAGAAGATGTAGAAGAACTGATGCAAAGTGAAGTAAGTAGAGCCAAGAAAACAATATACATAATGACTACAACAATGTAAATGGAAGAATAATCCCCAAAATCTCAAAAGTCAGTGTTGAAAAATTATAAGGATCAAGCATGACTTGAAAGAAGATATAAGAAGACACTCCTTCCCCACTCTTTTACAGAGGTAAGAGGCCCACAAATATACATTGTATATATTTCCAGCCTTTTTAATGTATTCTTTAGTTAAGCTGATTTTTTTTCCTTTTTTCTTTTGTTGTCTTTTTTTCTGAGAGGGGAAAGAGAACGATACTGGGAGGAATTATGGTGATGTAAAAAAAGACATCAATAAAAACATTTTTTAAGAATTTTTTGGAGTTCCTGATTCAAAATGCTATTGTTCAAGAACAATAATAGTGTAGACACTGTTGTTCAAGAAATCATAAATGAATATTATCCAGCTCTATTAAAACCAGAGATTAAAGTAAAGATAGAATACACCAATCACTTCTTGACTGAGACTCCAAAAAGAAAAGTCCCAGGAATGCCATAGCCAAAATCCAGACTCTCCACATCTAAGGAAAAAATACTGCAAGCATCCAGAAAGGGGTTCAAGGAACCAGTCAGGATTACAGAAGATCTGGCAGCTTCTATGATAAACAAGAGAAGATCTTGTAATATAATATTCCAAAAGGCAAAAGATATCAACACAGTCAAGAATAACGTTCCTTGCAAAACTTCATATAATCAATCCTACATGGGGGGGAAAATGGGCCTTTAGTGTAATATAGCATTCTCAAGCATTTCTGATGCAAGAAGCAGAGCTGAGAGAAAACTTTTAAATATAAAAACAATAGTTCAGAAAAACCTATAAAAATAAGTTTATTTGAGGAATTGGAAGTGAATAAGTATTTATTCAACACTATATGCCAGGCACTGTGCTAAGACGTAGACATACTGCTAATTGGGAGGAGCTGTATGATGATGTAGTGCTAACATTCTAAAAAGGGGAGAAGAAACAGTTTTCCTTTCAAAATTTTATGTCTTCAGAGGTCATTGAGGAAATTAAATTTAAAAAAACAGAGGTCCAGGGAGTAGGTTAGTTCTGTTCTGAGGGTTTGAAAAGGAGCAAGAGAAGGGAGGTTTTGTTTGTTTTGTTTTGTTTTTTTAAGGAAATACACCAGTGTGGAAAGGAAGAAAGGGGTGGAAGTGTAGTACAGGAGAGTTCAGACAAAGAACACCAAAATGACACAGGAAGAGGAGTTAATAAGACTACTCACAGTCAAGAAGAAGACAACAAGGAACAGTCTTAATGTGTGGCCCCCTTGGTAGGTTCTAGATTTAGAACTGTGAAGTGGTTTTTATACTCTGTCCAAAGTCACAGAACCTTTCAGGACTCAAAGTAATATAGAGTTTAAGCTAGCCAGCTGGCACCAATGGGATACTGCCCTGTCATCCTTAGGAAACGATATTAGTATAGTTGAGACTAATGAAATAAGGCAAATAAATTGCCTAGGATTGAGAAATGAGGGGCAGGGGCAGTAAACTTAAATCTAACTGTCCCAAGTAAGAGGCTTGGGAGGTAGAATGGTTAAATTCAGTTTATTAACCTCAGCATCCTGGAGTACTGATCCCTACTAGTCAAACCAGTTTTTACCAGTTCACAATTAGCAGTTATGATCTTCCCCTGCTCCCCCAAAAGGACATTATAGAACTAACTAAAATGCATATAAGAAAATATAGAAAGAAGTTGAAAAGGAAGTACAGGCAAGCTGGACCATTATAAATCAGTAGAATTAATCGTTTTTTAAAGTAAGCGTAAAATGGATATTCACAGTTTCATATAGAATTCTCTCTTAAGGGACTGAATTAGGCTAATTGCTATGTGGAAGAAGTGAGGACATGTAAGGAAGAGAAAATACAGAGGTTAAAATCAATAGGATTTAGTTCCTTATTGACTCAACCCTCTACATTACTCTACACATCTAAAGAAAACTATGGGATTACAAGATTAGTCCTTGTTGACCAGGAAGGTGGTGGTGTTATCAGTAATAATAGAGTAGTTAGGAGAAGGTCTAGGTATCCAGCAATAAAATTATAAATTCTGCTTTAGACATATTTAATTTGAAGTACCAGAAAGCCATACAAGTAGATATATCTAGCCTCCAATTAGAATTATTGGAAATATGGAACTTTAAACTCCTTTGAGAAAGAATTATTTCATCCAGTACATTTTTATTCCCAGCAACTAGCACAGTACCTGGCACATAGTAAGTACTTAATAAATACTTCTTGATTAATTGACTGGACCTCTGAGGAAGGGAGTCATTGACATAAAAGTGAAGAGAATAAGATTATAAGCAGAGGTAATATAGAGTAAGCAAATGTAAGGACAGAGGTCCATTCTCACCTCACTGAATTCCAGAAAGTCCAGGCATCTTCACTGAATCAGTCCAAAGTAAAGTAGGTATAAATAAGTCCTTAGTCATTTTCAAAGGATCATTGGCATTTCGGTCATCAGATAAAATTGACACTGTATAAGAAATATCTTGTGTCTGCTTAAAGATCAAGTTATTTACTCCTCTAGAATTATATACAAAAACAGCAAGTTAGTTTGTAGTTCTACTCATTACAGTGGAAAAGGTTTGCAAGTTTGGGAGCTGGAAATTTCAGGTCCCTGAGAGAAAATTGCTCTGGGAAGGAGGAGAAGCATCTGTCTCTTCTACCTTTACCATTATTACCAGATAGAGCTTACTAGTAAGAAACTACATCCAGCTGTGATTAAAGAGAGACATGCTGAGAACAAGTCTCTCCAAAAAGAAGCAACTAGATATCCAGAAATGAAACTGACCAGATCATAACTTTGTAAATTTTAAAAGGTTAGAAGACCCAGAAATCCTGTTGGTAGCAATGTCTGCCAAAGCCATTAGCATTGTCCAGCTGAGTCCATAGTACCATCCCCAGAGTAGCAGTGGCTGAAAGCAGGATCTGTATCCAGAGCTGAGACATCCTGCAGACCAACCAAGTAAATGAAAGAAAGGCAGTTTTGAGATTTTAAAAGTACACCAACCCTCAAATAAACAAATTTACCTAAAGTGAGGATTCCACAAAGAAAGAAAAAGATTTCTAGTAGCTAGGAGCTATAAATTGCCCCTTTGGCACACAGATTCTCTGTCCCTCTGCCTTACCACCATTTTACCATAATTTTGAGCCCGCTTTCCCCAGGGACCTTATGTATATTAGGGGAGGGTGTACCCCTGGTTTGGGGTAATTATTTTTTGTAACAGTTGTCCTTTTATCATCTGTTTAGTAAATACTCTTTCTAAAAACTAATTAGGCCTCGATGATAATCAGTGGGAAGCAGATTGGTTGGGGCTCATCAGTGATAGTATTAGAAAATCCTATGGCCCTGAGGATTACACCTAGAATCCTAAGGAGAGTAGTACTTAGCTACCCTTTGGGAACTTGACTGCAGTGTTCGTTGTAGAAGTATCTCTAAATGGATTACACGGAAAAGAGGGCCGAGAAACCAGCCAATCAAAGGGAGAAGCCACAGGGCAGAGGGTACTTCCAATGTGAGTAGTCCAGAGGTATACTGAGCTTCCAGGTTGAAGAGGTTTTTATGGCACGGTAGAAAAAGTCCTGTAGAGAGTTAGAAGTGTAGCCTGAAGTATAACTGCCAAATAAATCCTAAGAACCTTTACTATATCATAGAATCACAGAATCTTACCATTAGAAAATAGCTCAAAGATGAGATAGTCCAGTTTATACCAAATGAAAGCAAAATGAGATAATCCATATAAAAGTGCTTTGAAACCCTTAAAAATGTCATATATTGTTATTATTAACTTTGATACTACACAGTTGCAACCTGAAAATAACATGAATAACTACTCTTATGAAATTAGTCCATAGACTATGCTTTGAAAAACACTGTCTAACCTGCATACCTAATAATTAGGAGAAGATAAACTGTAATTAAAAATTTTTCTATTTTTTACATTTTATTCCTTTAAAAAAAAGTGTAATGAGTATCAGGTTTCTTATAAAGGCCACTTTCTTCCCCACCTCTGAATTGTCTGACAGGCCTGGCTATTTGGCTGGCTTAGAAATTTGAAAATCACAAAAAATCACTCATTAAGTTGAAAGGGAACCTACAGGTCATTTAATCCAAACTGTGCCTTAAAAATAAACCCCCATACAATATCCCAACCAAGTAGTATTTCCAAGTTCTGGTTGAACACATATAGTGATGAGGAAAGAACATACTACTGCCTCCTAAATCAGCCCATTTTATTTTTATAGAACTCTTATTAGCAAGTGTTTCCCTTTCATCAAACTTAAATATTCCTCTTTGCAACTTTAGTCTTTTCTTCCTAGTTCTTCCCTCTGGGTCCAAACAAAGCAGCTCCAATCCTTCTCCCAACATAACAGCCTTTTGAATACTTGAAGACAGCTATCATGTCACCCCTACCTCTTCTCTTTCCTAGGCTAAACATTTCTCTTTCCATCAACCTATCCTGATATGATGTAGGTTCAAGCCCCTCACCATCCTGATCATCATTCTCAGGATACAATCTAGTTAGCCAATATTTTGCCTAAAAATGGGTTTGGTAGAATTTAACACAATTTTTCAGACAAAAGGAGAGTACAATGAGATTATAATTTCCCTTATTCTAGATGATATGCTACTATTAATCCAGGAAGGGAGGAAGGAATGAAGCATTTATTAAGCATTTGCTATGTGCCAGGCACTGTAGTAAGCAATTTACAAATATTATCTCATTTGATCTTCACAGCAACACTGAGAGGTAGTTGCTATTAGTATGCCCATTTTACAGTTTAGGAAACTTAAACAGACAGAAGTTAAGTGACTTGCCCAAGAATATACAGTCTGAGGTCGAATTTGAACTTGGGTTTTCCTTACTCCAGGCCCAGTGCTCTGTCCATCTAGCTACCTACCATGTCACACCACTCATGTACATTAAAATTGTATTACAATAAAAATTCCATATTATTTTCATATGATGTTTTCTAATCCTACCTTTCCCATCTTGTACAGCCGATTTTTTAACCCTAAATACAACTTCTTTTAGAAAAAGCCTTTGTATTGCCTTAAGCATTTATCATCAGCCTCAGTCTCTCATGACCTTTAGGATTACTGCCACAAAACACTGCCACACTTTTTATTCATCCTGTCCTTGTTTTCCTCTGCTTTACATCTCTTTTTCAAAGTCCTAAGTTGTTTGATTTATTTCCTGTGTATCCATGTTGGTCTTTTAGACGACATTCCTTTTCCTCCTTTTAGAAATTATTTGTGTTTCATTCATGAAAACAATCTCATTTCTCTATAGAATAAGCTATGGGAACCTACCTATCCGCCTAAGATGTAAAGTGCTTATTAGACAACGTCCAGTTTTCTCCTCCACATCAATCACAAACTGTAAGGTAGAGTGGCCATTTCCTCCTAATGTCTCTAAGTATTTCTGCTTGGATTGGTGTTTTATCAAGCTAGGAAGAGAATAAAAATAGCAGAACCTGAGGTGTCACAACTCCTTTCAACTTCCGCATATTTCTAAAGCACCTCTTCCTGCCTCCACCAGGCCTTCCCTTCAGGAACAGGGATGGGAAGCAAGCTCACCTAGCATAACTGATGTAAGCAATTGTCTCCTATCTAATAACCACCTTCACTGCTCACTCTCACACTCATGAACCATATGTGGTTAGAGGAAATCAGCCACAAAACCTGACCAAAAAATATCCATAAACATATCTCCACATATCCAAATAGTGATACAGAGACATATAGCCTTCCAGTCTCTCTCACTTCTAACACTCAAGTCTTCACATGCCAAGTAATCTATATACCCACTGGCTTGACTGTCAGTTTCAGACTCTCTACACCAAGACTAGTCTCTTAAATCCAACCCCTGTTACTACACGCTAGCCATTTACCTACTTCCTGGCATCCCTATGTCTCCAAGTAAAACTCTAATCAGTAAATACTGTACTACGATTGGTTTGTTGAAATACCTTGTTTCAATTTTAAAAGGGCAAACAAAGGTCATTTATAAAATTGGGATCATAAAAATAGAAGTCTTCATTTTTAATGTAACTGAAGGAATGCTCATAAAATTATATAGAAGGAAACCTTTTTCTCCAGTTAGCTGTTGTTGTTTTTTTAAGAAAATCCAGAGAAAACCTTTTTCTGTATATTTTTAAAACTTTGACAAACCAGTTGCCTGTTATCACCATCATCATCATCATCATCATGCCCTCTAGTGGTAGTACAGCGTCTTAAACACCTCTGAATTAAATAAAGTTCTCTAATGGAAAGAGAAATGTATCTATTTGGGGAGGATAAAGGACTAAGCAGATTTAAGTTACCAAACAAACTATCCTTTGAGGATTCATGCATTTGTTTTTATTTTATTTTTTTCAAATTGTACCCATTGCATAAAGTGCTTTGTGCTACAAGTAAGGTAAATTAAAGCCTTAATTAAAATACCAACAACTATGGCAAATAATAAAACTGAATTTAAATGCCATAACATATACATTTAGGCTTGCATAATAGATTTAATATCATCCTAAGTAAATATTAAATTCCTTAAAATAAAAGATATTCCAGTTCCTAGTAGCTTGGAACAGGAAGACTTCATTTTCTATCTTTGTGGTGATTTTAGGATGAGCAACCCAGTGTGTTTTTTTTTAAATCATGGCTACTTCTATGTTTTATAAATTAATTGCTATCGATATCAGTTTTGGCAGTAAGTATATTATTTTATTAATATAACATATCAGTAAAGGATTGACCATGTGTCTCCCTAGTTTCTCATGGTCTCAGCCATCAGACCAGTCTTAAGAGGGAGAGCCAAGCCCACAGCACACATCAAGCATCATCCAAGAGAGTGAGACAAGAGACAAGACAGTGATCCTGGTGTGGCCAAGGGTTTTATCCTCTTTTGATAGAGGCAAGTCATTATACATTGATCAAACCTAATTGGTTAGCATCATTCAATTCCATCGGTTGACATGACTTGAGGGTAGTCTAAATTAAAATAAACTCTACAGATGACATCAGGGAAAGAATGTAAAAGACCCTCATTGAAGGGCTAAGGCAAAGTCCATTATCTAGGTGTGGTCCTTCACTGAGCTAGACAAAAGAGGCTATCTCCATTTCTTTGGTTCCCTTTGCTTTGTCCCAGGTAAGAGCTGAACTTGGGGAGTGGGGGGGAGAAAGGACTGAAACTGATCTCTGGATCCCCCCAAGAAATCCATTATTAATAATTATTTTCTAAAAATCTCCCATCTGACTCATTGAGAAACTACCATTTCCTCAATGAATCAAACTAATATTACAAATATTTTACAAAAGGTTCTTAACTATGGGGCTTATGATGGTTAACAATGTGAAAGGAAAAAAAGGAGTAAACAATTAGGTGATGCAGTGACAAAACTAAAGGGGACAATCTCCTTTAGGAGATTTAGGGGAATGTCCATATAAGTCTCTGGAAGTCTCATCTACAGATGATTCTTGGGACGTCATCTTAATGCAGCTCTATTCCAGTGTGATCCAAGAGCCGTCTTTTCCCGGGTTCCTTAGATTCTCTTCCTCAACTGGAAAATATATCCTACAAAATTGATCTTAATACAACTTTAAATTACTTTGCCAATAACCAAATCAAATAGTTAAAAGTTAGCTAAAACCTTTATATCTAATGGAATTTGGAATCTTTTAGAGATTTTACAAGTATAGGTTACCCAATTGTTACATATGAAACTGAGATACAAACAAAAAATTTTAAATCCAATCTTTTTACGTAGCTTTATTTCACCAAGAACTCTTACCCTCTTCTTGCACCTCCTAACTTCCAGCCCTATATATCTTCAATCATATCTTCCTTATAGTTAAGAAAATTTATGGTAAAGAACAGTTGTGCCATAGTTCACTGTTAGGGTTCTTGTGTATGATTCTAGCAGAGCCCTTCTCCCATGTGGCTGTACTCACAGGGTCATGGTGAGGCTCAAATGAGATAGTGTGTTTAAAACATTTTGCAAACCTTATATCACTATATAAATATCAACTATTATAATTATTATTTTATTAACATTAAAGTAATTATGAGAGAGGCACAGGAACTGAAGTCAGGTGATCCTAGCTCCTATACTTATTATCTGTGTGACTAGAGGCAAGTCACTTTGTCCCACAGAGACAAGATTGTTCATTTATAAAGTAGCGATTAAAATATTTATACTACCTAACTTCTAGGATTGATTTTTATCAAAGTGCTTTATAAATCTTGAAGTAATATGTAAATGTGTAAGCTATTTTTATTAATATTATAGGGCAGCTAGGTGGCACAGTGGATAGAGCACTGGGCTTGGGGGTCAGGAAGACCTGAGTTCAAATTTGGCACCAGACACTCACTAAGTGTGTGACCCTGGGCAAGTCATTTAACCCTCTTTGTCTCCATTTCTTCATCTGTAAAGTAAGTTGGAGAAGGAAATGGCAAACCATTCCAATATTTTTGTCTTGGAAACATTAAATGGGGTCACAAAGAGTTGGACATGACTGAACAACAACATTTTTATTATTACAATGTATTGCTGACCTATATATATATGTGTGTATGTGTATGTATGTACACGTGTGTACACACGCACGTGTGCACACACGCACGTGTGCGTGCATTATGTTTATATATGTATATACACATCCATGTTGATATTCCCTCAAGCTCCATAACCTCAGAATTCATCAGGCTCCTTAAATCCCATAACTACTCCTTCAGTCTACCTCAGCCATATATAGAGATGGTCATACACTGGATCTCAACATTACCCAGAAGTGTTTCATTTCACTAATTTAAAACTCTGACATTGTGCTATAACCTCCTAAATTCCATCTCTCCTAATGCCTTAATCCATTCCTAGTCCTCATTGAGACTTTCAATCCTTCTTCCCCCTTACTCTTCCACAGTTAATCGATTTAACTCTATACTGTTCTCTATTCTGGAACCTCTTTCCAGTTTGTCCTATCCCTACTCATCCTTTCAGAAACCTTAGCCCTGGATTTTAATCCACTTCTCCTCATATGCCACTGAATAGAGCCAGAGTAAATCACACAATTGTGTTAATTAAGTATATTCAATTCATGTTATCCAACTTCACCTAGTCCCTATAATGAGCAAATCAGTCCTGTTGTTCTTCCTTAATTGTTTCCCTATCTTAATCCCCACAAAAGCTCCTCCAAACCATTTCTTTCCTCACATCTCTCCTATGTCCCATGCCTCACTTTCTCAGCAGAGGACCTCAAGTGTTAACTTTACTGAGAAAATTGAAGCCATTCCTTGAAGCCATGAGTTTTTTCTTCATCTTAAACCCCCTTGACATTGTTATGGGGGAAATGGGAGGGGGGATCCTTAGGATTTCCTCTTTAAAGAATTATACCCTTTTGCACACAAATCCAATAGAATAAGATAATAGTTTATTTATTGGATAGGGAAGGGAAATCAAGATTGAAATCCTTGGACTTCTTCTCATGGGGAGAAGGCATGGCCTTCATGGCCCAGAGGCATGGCTCTGAGATACCAATCTCCTGGAACAGGAGACAGGCAGATACTTTTATAGAGGACTGATGGGGGTGATCATTTGACTGTGGAAAGTTCCCTTACAGGGGAGGACCATCACCCATTGGCAGTGGCTGGGGGAGTTGGGTGAGGGGTGGCTACGGATCTCTCAAGCCATCTCTCTCCTCCTCAAGCCACAAAGGCAGTAGCTACACCTGATCTTATCTCCCCAGGGGTGGGGGAGACTGGAATGAAGGGGGGTGGTCCTGGAGTAAGCTCAGTCCTGATCTGGTGCCACTTATCTCTTTAGGGGTATCTGTCCTTTGGTTTAGTTTCTCAAGGAGAAGGTTCTTTGATGTACCCCAGAAAACTTCTGGGGTGCTAGGCTCATAACAACATCATTGCCTATTTTATTTTCTTTTCCCCTAGGTTCTGGCATTGAGATTTCTTCCTCCTTGCCAAGGCCAATTGATCTACATACACTCTTTTATTTATTTATTTATTTATTTTCAGGTTGTTTTTTTTTAGTGAGGCAATTGGGGTTAAGTGACTTGCCCTGGGTCACACAACTAGTAAGTGTTAAGTGTCTGAGGCTGGATTTGAACTCAGGTACTCCTAACTCCAGGGCCAGTGCTCTATCCACTGCGCCACCTAGCTGTCCCTACATATACTCTTGATTCTAATTGTTTCCATTTTTTCCAGAAGATTACAACTTGAAGAATCCCTTTTCTTTGTGGAATCTTCAGCCTTTGTTTATCTACTGGTTCCTTCTTCTACTGCCTCCAAACATACCTAAGTTTTCCCCAACCTTAAAAAATTTTCACTAGGTCCTTCCATGCCCTCAAGCAGGTGCCATATATCTTTCTCTTTTCTTTCTCAGCTAAACTAGAAAAAACTATCTACACTTAATTGCTCTACTTCCTCTGTTCTTCTCAACTCTTTGCATTCTGGTTTCCATCCTCAACATTCATGTGAAATTGCTTTCTCTGATATTAGCGTTGATCTCTTAATTGCCAAGTCTGATGGACTTTTCTCAGTCTTCATCCATAACCTGTCTGCTACATGACACTGTGAACCACTCTCCTTTTTTCCTAGATATCTTTTGTATTTCTTGACACTACTTTCTCCTAGTTCTCCTATTGTGTTGTTTAAAAATCTGAATTGTGGGTTCTAATCTGCCCTCTCAGTCTTGGGGGGAAGCTGGCTAAAATCACTGATAAATTCAACAAGAGTTTAGGCTTTTAAAGACTTATTAAAATATATATTATAAGTTAGTAAAGAGAGAAAGATTGAGAACAGATTCCTTGCATGGAAATCCTAGCTCAGATCTAATTCGGTATAGCCAGAGAGAAAGAAAGCAACTTCCTTTCCTAGCAGCCCACATGAAATCTCTCACCACCAAGCTGGTGTCCAAATGACTAAGAGGGCCGCCCCCCCTGCCCCCCCACCTTCTCTATCTGCCGCCACACTCATTCCTCCTCACCAGAAAGAGAGTTCTTCTGTCAGCGAGTGTCCACTTCCTAGTTCCTCTCTCCCTCCCCCAAACGGAAGGTCCTTCAAGCTGGTTGGTTGAGAGTGGTCTCTTGCTGACATCCATAGTACACCAATAGGTCATTCAGCGCCGGCCAGGTGTAGCCTCCATCCAATCATCCTTATTCTCACTCAATTCAAACAATACTAAATCAATCAGAGGGGCCCCTGGGCGTCTGCCAAATTCCATTATTTTATCACACTACTTGTCTAAATGCTCCTTACTTGGTCTCCTAACTGGTTCAAAATTCAGATTATGCCCCCTATCAGTGAGTGTTCTCCAAAGCTCTGTACTAGGGCCACTGGTATACAGAAGCCAGCTTGTGAGAGCCAGTTGTTAAATTTACAATGTGAGAATTTACACTTCAGAAATCAGCAACCACAATAAGTCAAGGTTTGATTTATTGTTTTGTTGATTGTCTAGACTTAAAGTGATAGAGGAAATGTTAATAATGCAGATTAAATTTAAAAGTATGCTCCAGGGGGGCAGCTAGATGGCGCAGTGGATAGAGCACCGGCCCTGGATTCAGGAGTACCTGAGTTCAAATCCGGCCTCAGACACTTGACACTTAATAGCTGTGTGACTCTGGGCAAGTCACTTAACCCTCATTGCCCCACCAAAAAAAAAAAATTTAAAAACAAACAAACAAACAAAAAAGTATGCTCCAGGCACATATTCTACCCCCCCTCCCCAGAACCAGTTGTAAAATAGTTAATCAGCACTACCCGAAGACCCCTTCTCTTCTCCTTCATCAGCTTTCATCAGTATAATTATAATCTCACTGAAGGCGACTCTAAAATCTATATACCTAGCTGTAGTCTCTCCCTTAATCTTTATCCCTGATTACCAATTGCCTACTAAACATATCAAAATGTATTTTCCAAAGATACTTCAAACTTAATCTGTCTAAAACACAATTCATTATCTTTCTACTCAAGCTTACCCTTCTTCCCTATTTCTGTCATAATCTTCCAGGTTTGTAACCTTGCTGTTACCCTCAACCCCTCACTCTCCCTCACCCTACATTTCAAGTCATTTGTCAAATTTTGCTGTTTCTACCTATCTCTGGAATCACAGAATTAACACATTCATTTATGCCCTCATCATCTCTCCTAATTGGTCACTCTCCCCATTTCAATCTATCTTCTACACTCCTGCCAAAATTATTTTCTTTAAGTGCAGAGCACTCCCCTGCTCAGTAAACTCCAATGGCTCCTGTTGCCTTTACAGCATGATATAATTTTTTTCCTATTTAGCTTTGAAAACCTTTCACAACCTGGCACCAGCCTTTATTTCTAGCATCATTGTAAATGACTCCCCCTCTTGCACTCTGCTATCCAGCCAAACAGACCTTTTCTCTATTCCTCACATACTATACTTTTATTTCCCATCTCAGTGCCTTTGCATTGAGTGTGCCTCATGTCTCCTTTTTGGGAAGGCTTAAACCAGGCCATTATCCTCTTAGTTCATCTTCAGTGTTGGAATGAAATGAAGCACCATAGGTCAATCAAGAGTTAACAAAAGGAAGTTTACTTAGCCATAGCATAAAAAGTATATTCAGTAAGGATACGCCAAATCCCCTTCCTCTCTCTATGGAAATGTATCTAATCAGTAAGGCAGGGTGTAGTGACTCATTAGATTTGGAGGCATGCAAAGTCTAAAAGACCTTGACTTCAACTTGAGCCTTATTCCCTTGGGCCAGTCAAGTGCCACGAACAGCTTTTTCAACTTTTAGGGAAATATTAGCCTAATTTGTATGAGAGAAGGGGCTAGGATGTTGCTCCCACCCCCCCTCACCTCTGCCTCATAGAATCCCTCTCTTCCTTCAAGGAGTAGCTCAAGCTCTATCTTCCTCATGAAACCAGACCCTCCAGCTGCTGGTGCCCTCCTCTCACTAGCTTATATTTAAAGACTTTGGATTTATTCTCTTGAATTTTATTTTATACATATTCATGTCCTTGTTGTCTTTATGTTCCTTGTAAGTAATTATTGTTTCATTAACTCTTTGTATCCCCACTACCTAGCACAAAGTAGGCACTTAATACCCGTTGATTCATTAAATTCTGTGATCTTCTGATCTATAAAGAATGTTCAGGGGAATGAAGATCTTCTCTCCAGCAAGGACAAATGGGATTTTTCTGTTAACTGTATAGAGTACTCAATGTTTGTGTCCCTACCACAGTTAAGTAATAACTGCATCTGCACAAAGTTCAAGTTGTTCTTTTTTTTTTTTAGATTTTCTTTTTTTTAATTAATAAAGTATTTTATTTTTTTCCCCGTTACATGTAAAGATAGTTCTCAACTTTTGTTTATACAAGCTTTCCAATTTCAGATTTTTCTCCCTCCCTCCCCGCTCCCCTAGACAGCAGGTAATCTGATACAGGTTTTATATATATATATATATATACACACACACACACACACACATATACATACACATAATAACATTAAACATATTTCTGCATTAGTTATGTTATAAGAGAAAAATCAGAGCAATGACGAAAAACCTCAAAATAGAAAAACATCAGCACCAAAACCAAAAGAAATAGTATGGTTCATTCAGCATCTACTCCACAGTTCTTTTTTTTTTTTTTTCCTGGATTTGGAGATCCTCTTTCAAGTTGTTCTTAAGGAGAGGAGAGGAGAGGGCTAGGAGAAGACTCTAGTTCATCAGGAAGAATGAAATTTTCTCTTAAAATGGGGAAAACTTCAAGGTAATTTTTAAAAGAAGAAAGAGCATTTGAAGAGAGGCAAAGGAGAATCCTAGCTTGTGTCAGGATGTTGGAAGATTTAGAGGAGAAAAAATAAGGACAACTGAAAATCTGGAGCCAAGTCATGGGTAGAAAGTTCTTTTTTTTTTTTTTTTTTTTTTTTTAGTGAGGCAGTTGGGGTTACGCGACTTGCCCAGGGTCACACAGCTAGTGAGTGTTAAGTGTCTGAGGCCGGATTTGAACTCAGGTACTCCTGACTCCAGGGCCAGTGCTCTATCCACTGCGCCACCTAGCTGCCCGAAAGTTCTTTTGGGAAGTACCATTGTTGCTGCTATGGCTGTCCTCCAATCCTGGGGCCATACTCATGTGGCAGTTAGAATGACTTAATAGTCAGAATAGATTATTCTAGTATTAGGGACTTCCCCTACATTGCAGTTCTTTGAAACTTTGGTTGACTATTTGTCATCTCTGAATTCGCTGAGATGCTGCTGTTTTACCATACCATTTTACACCCTGCTGCTGCTGCTGCTGCTCTTCCTCCTCCTCCTCCTCTACCCTCCATACTGGACCTCCAGAGACTGTGCCTAGCAGGATCCTGCTCAGCCACTCAGCTGACCTCTCTGAGGCCAGGCTTCTTCACTATGGCCATTTTCTACCCTAACTACTGTCCCATTTTTTTTTTTCCCTCTTCCTTTCAAAACTATAGTCTTGAAACAACAATACCCTTGCCTCTGGAAAGGTTGTGTCAATCCACCACCCTATTGTCACTTATCATCTCTGTGACTTCCTAAACCAAAACACCCTTCTGCTATATTGTATTATATCTTCCATTAGAATTTTTTAAATAAATTTTTATTGATTTGTTTTATAGTGCCTAAATTTCCCTGTGTCTCTCTCATTCCCCCTCCCAGAAAACTCTCCTATGCAACAAATAATTTTTAAAAGAAAAAAATTATTAGCAATATCAATCAATACATTTTTTAAAACCTAACAATATATACAGTGTTCCACGTATGTGAACCACCAACCTTTGCAAAGGAGTGGGGGAAGGTGTCTCTCATTTCTCTTCTATAGGGCTAGCATATTCTTTATAGTTTTGAAACATTCATTTTTTATTGTTTCTGGTTCCATTTATGTTATTGTAATTATTGTCTATGATATTTTCTTGTCCCTATCTCACTTTACATTAATGCATGTAAGTCCACATGTCTTTGTTTTCATCATATTTGTCACGTCTTTTCCCCATTAAGCTTCTTAAATGACAGGGACATTCCCAACCATTCAACAAGTATTTATTAAGCTCTGGTATGTGCCCAGCCACTATGTTAGGCACTGGGGATATAAGTATTAGGAATGGAACAATCCCTACTGCCAAGGAGTTTATGTTGTTAACAAGGGAGACAGTGACAGCAAGTATAATAAAAATATACAGGCTAAATTTAAACTTTATAAATATAAATATATAGAAAGTAGTTTAGGAGAGAGGGCAGTAACAGTTAAGGGAATCAATAAAGTATTTATGCAGAAAATGGTGCTTAAGCCTGTGTCTTAAAGGAAGAGAAGGACTCAGTGAGGAGGAATTGAAAGGGATTGAAATCCAGGCATGAGGAATAGCCAGTGCAAAGTTGTAGAGATGGAAGATGGAATGAGAAACATTTCAAAAGGAAATATGTATATATAATTCCCCTCTTGGTTTGTTGCACATATAAAACAAAACCAGAAGAAGAACATTAAGCCACTTTAAATGGGTTTCAGTACACAGTCCTTGTTCATAAGCTCAACTTGGCCTGAGCTCTGGGGATGGTGAGGTGTGAAATATTGGGACCACCCCCAGGCAAGGGTATACCTGGGATAGGACAGAGTCAGTGAAGTGGGTGCCTCTGTCATAATCAGTGCAGGGCAGGGAGCTGAAGCAGGGAGCAATTTCTTTCAGAAGCATCTTTACAACAAATCCAGCCATGTCCCTAGAGCTAAGAACGGCCTCTATCCATCTGGTGAGCTGATCAGCAATAATAAGGCAGGCTTTAATAGTGGCCAGTCCTAAGCATACAAGTGAAATCAAACTTTAAATGCTCAAAAGGGTATATGAACTAGGAGGTGCCCTCTGTAGGCAGTGGCACAGAAGGCATGCTGATTCCATGTTTGGCGAGGAGAGCAGGTATGTGGGTTGATGGCAGGCACCACCCTCCTCACAGTCTCCAATTGTTTGTGTACCAGAATGGCCCCTTTTATGAACAGACCAAAAAACCTGGTGACAAAAGCTCTGGGGGAGAACCAGTTTGCCTTCTGGAGTAACCTCCATCTACCTATTTGTCACAAAAATGCTGCTTCCATCTTGTAGTTTCAGAGACATTGTCAGACAGGGAGAGGTCAGCATTACCAGAAAGAGAAAGATGAAACACATGTTCAGGGCCTTCAAAGGCAGCGAGTTTTACAGCTATGTCAGCCAGGTTATTGCTTCTTGAAACAGGATTGGTTCCACTGGGGTAGGTAGTATAATAAACAATGGCCAGAGCATCAGAAAGCCTATGGGAAAATGAGATCTTGGATGAAATCCACATTCTCAATGATCTTGCCAGCTGAGGTCAAGAAACCCCTTTGTAGCCAAAACATTCCAGCAGCATAGACCCCAAATGCATACTCTGAGTCAGTATAAATTGTTGCACTTTATCCATTGGCAAGGTGCCTGGGCACTGAGATTAGAGTCCAGAGGGACCACCCAAGCATTGTCATGGTCAGAGGCTACAACACCCATGTAACAAATATCTTCTCATAAAAGACCAGTCAGTATACAAAATAGAATCAAGATTTTGCAATGACATGTCAGAGATCACCTCAAGGTTTTCCAGCCATGTCCACTGGAGAGACATAGTCATGCAGTGGCTCCCATGCAACTGACAAATCAAAAAGCAATGTAAGAGGGGGAAGCTAGGTGGTGCAGTAGAGCACCGGCCCTGGAGTCAGGAGTACCTGAGTTTAAATCCAGCCTCAGACACTTAACACTTACTAGCTGTGTGACCCTGGGTAAGTCACTTAACCCCACTTGCCTTACTAAAAAATAAAAAAAAATTTTTAAATTTAAATTAAAAATTTTTTTAAAAAGCAATATAAAGGGCGGCTAGGTGGCACAGTGGATAAAGCACTGGCCCTGGATTCAGGAGTACCTGAGTTCAAATCCAGCCTCAGACACTTAGCCTTCCTAGCTGTGTGACCCTGGGCAAGTCACTTAACCCCAGTTGCCTCACAAAAAATTTAAAAAAAAAAAAGCAATGTAAGAGGATTAAGAATAGCACATGGCGGGGGCAGCTAGGTGGCGCAGTGGATGAAGCACAGGCCCTGGATTCAGGAGAACCTGAGTTCAAATCTGGCCTCAGACACTTGACACTTAACTAGCTGTGTGACCCTGGGCAAGTCACTTAAACCCCCATTGCCCCTCACCAAAAAAAAAAAAAAAAGAATAGCACATGGCTTGAGAGTGATATTCTTTTTACTGAGTAAGGTCACTTCATACTTAGAAAGTCTCTGGTCAGAAGAGGCCTGAGCTTCTTGGTGAAGGGCCTCAACTGCACCATTAAAGGGACTCCCAGACCAAGTCTTCTCCCACCAAAAGAGTGATGGCAACCATAGCATCAAACTAAGCAGAATAAGCTACTTGTCATGAAGCAGGCCTGAATGTTGGGGTCAGGGTACCAAAAGCTGCCACCACCCTTCCCCTCCACCTTCATTCACACAGGGTGGGCCAAAAGTCATGAAGGAGTCTAATCAAATAATTTTTTGAAAATTTTTTTTCTTTATAGATTTAAATTATAGACACAAATTCATTTCCTATATATACTATATATGATGCTATGGTATTATAAATTAAAACCAAAAAATAAAGGAGTTATTAAATATTGAAACCCCTTCGTGACTTTTAGCCCACCCTGTATATAAAAAGAGTAAAGGGGTTTATTGTAATCTGGGAGACCCAGCACAGGGAACAACAATAGAGCCTTCTTGAGATCTGTAAGGCTGGAGAGGTATTAATAGTCAAGCTGCAATGGTTCTGGAGCAGAGTCTTTATCTTTAGTCAGAGAAAAAGGGGGTTTTGTGATCTTACCATAGGATGGGATCCACTGTCAACAATATCCAGCTGCCCGAAGATAGCGTGTAATTTTTTCTTGTTCAAGGGAGTAGATAACTTCTGTAGAGCCTAAGGGAAAACAAAAGCAAGCACTAGTAGAATGAAACCAAGATACTCCACCTGAGGGAGACACCACTAAACTTTTGATGTAGGGACTTTATGTCCCTTTTGATGGAGTTGAAAAATAAGATGACAGCTGTCTTAACACATCTCAGCATTTGGGGTCACAAGCAAGAGATTATCAGTGTACTGGATCAGAGAGGAGCCCTTGAAAGTGCTGTAAGGTTTAAGAAAACAGGTTAGAACTCTCTACATCCCCTTGAGGTAAACGAGGCCATTGTGTGTTCTTCCAGGTGAAGGCAAACAGGTAATAAGTATCTGGGTGAATAGGGCTGCTTTAAAAAAAAAGGCAGAGCAAAGATCTCTCATAGTAAAATAGGTAGCCTCGTGGGGAATTGAGTAAATAATGGTAGCAGGGTTGGGCATCACTGGGTGCCTGGGTCTGACATAAGCATTAACCGCACACAAATCCTGTATAAAACAGCAAACAAATTTGCCATCTGGACCTGCCTAAGGTTTTTAAATAGGGAGGATAGGAGTATTACAAGAGGAATTACATGGAAAATAATACCTTGATCCCTCAGAGTCAATAATGGGTGAAATAGCTTTGTTGGACTCCCTGGACAAAGGATATTGAAACATTGATTGGGGTGGGGGGGCAGAGAGAAGGACATCCCTTAGTCTTGATGATGACTGGGACAGCAGATTTTTAACAATTCTTCATCTGAGGATGAAGTAGCCCATAGAGAATCAGGGATGTCAAATGGACTATCACCAGGGGTCTCTTGGACCTTCTGAACCAATACAGGGAACAAAAAGAGAAAGTCCAAAGGGAGTTGCAAGGATAGAGATCCATCATGGGAGCAGTAAATAGTGGCCTGAGTTTACAAAGGAGATCTTACCCCAACAGATTTATAGGAGATTTGAGCATTAGGAGGAAGGAGTGTTCAACAGAGAACCAATAGATACCATATGATGAGACAATTTTGGAACACTGAAGTTTTCCTGAGACTCGTTCAGCAGCATTCAGGGATCCAATAGAGATACAGTTAGAATCTGGTTTATTCATTAAAACTGAATTAGAAGCTCCAGCATCTAGTAAGCAATCATAGATTACATCAAGTGTCATGGACTCACCAGTGGGGGGGGGGGAAGGGGCGGGGGAAGGGGGAATGCCTGGGCCAGAATGGCTGGGACAAGGACCTCAGGATCAGGGAAAACAAAAGTCCTCTTCAAGATCCACGGTCCCCCCTACCCTACACCCTCATGCAGCTGGATTCCCTTGGGCATCTGTAGGCCCATTTTTATTTTTACTCGAGGTCTCATTTTCTTTCTTTTTCTTTCTACATTCTCAGGCAATATGGCCCTTCTTGTGGTAGTAAAAACATTGACAAGACTTATAAGTTCCTGACTCAAGCTGTGCAGGGAAAAGAATAACGGTTTGGCCCTTTGGCTAAGATTTCACTTTCTCCCTACCTTTTTCTTCATAAACCTATTGGACAGTGCTCTTAAATTCACCTACAGGCTTTTCATGCCATCCCAGGCAACTCTTACAAAAGTACTTTCAAATTTCTGGCTGGAGTTGACTGACAAAAGCCAAATTTATAATTCTTGCATCTTGTGGGTTAAGTGGAGCTAGACCTGTATACTGATTAGCTCTTTTCATAACCGATCATAAAAGCAGTAGGGGTTTCATTTTCTACTTGAATTGTCTCCTGGAATTTACTCCAGTTTTCAGGACAGAGGGTACATGCCCCTATACCTCTAAATAATGATTCTCTAGCCTGAAGTAACCTCATCTAATCAGGATTGTTGGCGTTCCATGCCAAGTCTTATAATGACCAATTTAGGAGACCCACAGGGCACAGGCCAATTAATTCATGAAGAGAACAGGTTGGCAGGGGTAGAGGACTGAGAAGACAAGGTGGCAATAGCAGAAGTAGCAGCCAACAGATGTTGCAAGGGACCAGGCAAGACAGCATAGAGAGAACATACCTACAGGTTTGTTGAGCATGTGCCATTTGAAAGGGTTGCCCAGCAAAACAATACTTGATCTAATTTGGATGTTTATCTCCTATGGCTAGCCTTAAATATTTTAATTTTCAGTACTCAAAGGTACCGATTTGAAGGCAAAACAAATTGTCAGTTGAGTCTCTTGCAGTTCACATAACCTAATTGTGCTCTTCTTAATCATTCCCAGCTCCACTGGGAGCTTCTTCTGGTCCCAGGGTATAAGAAATGTCTGCAGGGAGGTTCCCTTAAGTACGCTAATACTGGATCCCATTCTATCCTTAAAGGGACTTCCCCAACAATGTGAAAGCCTACCTTAACAAGCTCTTCCTCAACTAAGTGGAGACCCACCTTGGCTCAGAAGAGTTGGGATTGAGGAGGAGTCCAACTTCTGGGGCAGTCTTCTGGAAAAGTGCTTCTGTAAGAAAATTGACTTGAGCACTCTAAGTGGTTTTTCAGAGAGGCTGCCTCCAGGGGCCAGGATCCCCTCTTGATCTCCTGGCTGGCTCATCAATTGTCATGAGTGAAATGAGGTAAATTGAGGAAACAGAGTCCAAGGAATTTGATATATTGGCAAGGCAGAGAGTTGCAAAACAAATCAGTTCCAAGGTCCCTCAACAGGAACAAGGACCTGAAGAGAGAATTACAAGGGTTTTTCTAGTAAAGCACAGTTACTATTTTTAGACTTTCTATTTTTAGATTTAGGAACTTTCCAGTATTTCATTGGTTCCATCCATCTGCATCTTACAAGTCAGCTAAAGATACAGTAATAGCTGATTTCCTTGAAATTATATGATTTACAGAAGAAAAAGAAAACTAACTTAGCTCAGGGAAATAGAACATAATTTCAACAATTATACAAAATATCAACAATAATACAAAATGGAATTGATTTGGTTATTCCAAGATGATATGATGGCTTACTCTAGAGCTTTAATTAAAATTTTTATTAAAATAATAATTTCAGTAAGGGGAAAGATACAAAATAAACCCATATAAATCATTAGGCTTTCTGTATATTTTCAACAAAATTCAGCAAGAAAGGATAGAAAGAAATTCTATTCAGAACTATATAAGCTTTAAGATATTTTGGAATCTAACTACCAAGACAAACACAAAATGTATTAATATAACTATGAAACAATTCTTTACAGAAATAAAGGCCATCTCAAACAATTGGAGAGATGTTAATTCCTTTGATTGGTCCAAGCCAATATAATAAAATGGCAATATATGCAAACAAATTATTCATCACCATACCAATCAAACTATGATAAAGTTACTTTATGATGTTAGAAAAAATAACAATTTATCTAGAAGAACAAAAGGTCAAGAATCTAAGGAAAATAATGACAAAAAAATTAGAGATCATAGCAGTAGCATGTCTCAAACTATTCTACAAAATAGTAATCATCAAAACTATTTGGTGCTGCTAATACATTATTGGTGGAGTTGTGAACTAGCCCAACCATTCTGGAGAACAATTTGTAATTATGCCCAAAGGGCTATAAAACTTGCCTGTGACCCAGCAATATCACTACTAGGTCTGTATCCCCAAAGAGAAAAAAGGAATGAACCCACATGTACAAAAATATTTGTGGCAGGTTTTTTTTTTTAGTTCTTTTGTGTTTTTTTCTTTTTTTAATAACAGTATTTTATTATTTTCCAGTTACATGTAAAAATAGCTTTCAACATTTGTTTATATAAGATTTCCAATTTCAGTTTTTTCTCCTTCCCTCCCCTCTCCCCTAGACAGCAGGTAATCTGATATAGGTTATATATATACAATAACATCAAACACATTTCTGCATTAGTCATGTTATACAAGAAGAATCAGAGCAAAAAGGAAAAACCTCAAAAAAGAAAAACAACAGCACCAAAAACAAAAGAAATAGTATGATCCAATCAGCATCCATATTCCACAGTTCCTTTTTTCTGGATTTGGAGAGCCTTTTCTACCATGTGTCCTTTGAAACTATCTTGTACCGTTGTATCGCTGAGAAGAATCAAGTCTGTCACAGTTGATCAACACATAATGTTGATGATACTGTGCACAATGTTCTTCTGGTTCTGCTTATCTCACTCATCATCAGTTCATGCAAGTTATAGCAGCTCTTTTTGTGGAGGAAAGTATTAGAAACTGAGGAGATGTCCATTCATTAGAGAATGGTTGAACAAGTTATGGCATATTATTGTGATGAATTATTTTTGTAGTATAAGAAATGACAAAAGGGATAGTTTCAGAAAAACCTGGAAGGATATGTATGAACTGAAACAAAGTGAAGTGAGAAGAACCAGGAGAACATCATACGCAATAACAATTTGTAATGATCAGCTGTGAAGGACTTAACTATTCTTATCAATACAGTGATCCAAGATAATTCCAAAGGACCTATGATGAAAAATGCAATCCACCTCCAGAGAGAACTGATTAACTATGAGTACAAATTGAAGCATATTGTTTTTCACTTCATCTTACTTGCCTTTTTTTCTTTTGCAATAATGGCTAAAATAGAAATATGTTTTGCATTACTTCACATGTATGAGTATCATATTGCTTGCTGTCTCAGTGGGTGGGGAACGAGACAACTGTGGAGAATGGAAGAGTTCTTGACCAAATAAGAAATAGAAAAGATCACAAGAGATAAAATCGACAATTTTGATTATATAAAACCGAAAATATTTTGTACAAATGAAGTCAATGCTATTAAAGTTAGAATGTGTACAAATGGGGGCAGCTAGGTGGTGCAGTGGATAGAGCACCAGCCCTGGATTCAGGAGGACCTGAGTTCAAATCTGGCCTCAGACACTTAACACTTACTAGCTGTGTGACCCTGGGCAAGTCACTTAACCCCAATTGCCTCACCAAAAAAAAAAAAAAGAATGTATGCAAATGGAGAAACTTTTTGATAAAGGTCTGATTTTTGAGATATAGCAATCATTCACTCAATAAATATCAAGGGCCTATTATATGCTAAGTACTGTAGTCCCTGCCCTCAAAGAGTTTATAGTCTAATGAGGGAAATAACGTACAGATAAATATATGCAAAGCAATCTATAGACAAGATAAATAGGAAATGATTAACAGAGGGAAGGTGTTGGGATTAAGAGGGGTTAGGGAAGACTTTTTATAAAATAAGGTAAAATCCCACCTGGGACTTACAGGAATCCAGGAAGGTCAGTAGTCAGAGAGGAGGAGGGAGACTGTTTCAGACACGGAGGACAGCCAGAGAAAATGCCCAGAACCAAGAAATTGAATGTTTTGTTTATGGAACAGCCAAGATGCCAGTGTCACTGGATCAGAGTATGTGTTGGGGAGTAAGGTGTAAGAAGACAAGAAAGGTAGGAGGGGGCTAGATTATGAATGGCTTTGAATGCCAAACAGAGCATTTTGTATTTAATTCTGGAGATAATAGGAAGCCACTGAAGTTTATTGAGTAGGGAAGTAACATGATCAGACCTATAATTTAGAAATATTTCTTTAGCGATGAATGGAAGGTGGATAGGAGTTGGGAGAGACTTGAGGCAAACAGACCCACCAACAGCCTGTTGCAGTAGTCCAGCAATGAGGTGATGAGGGCTTGCACTTAGAGTGGTGACAGTGTCAGAAGACAGAAAGGGACATATTTGAGAGATGTTGCAAAGTTGAAATCAACAGGCTTTGGCAAGAAATTGGATAATGGGGCGCGGGGGTGGCGTGGAGGTGGTGACATATAGTGAGGACTCCAGAATGATTCCTAGGTTATGAGCCTGAAGGCCTGGGAGGGAAGGTGTGGGGTAAGAGATGAGGGGGAAATTTGGGGGGGAATATGATGAGTTCTGTTTTGTACATATTAAGATGTCTACTGGGCATATAATACAAGATGACTGAGAGGCAGTTCGAGATGCAAGATTGGAGGTCAGCAAAAAGTTTCAGACAGAGTAGGTAGATGCAAGAATCATCAGCATAAAAATGGTAATAAAATCCATAGGACTTGATGAGATATTTAAAGAATTGATTCAAATGTATAAGAACAAGAGCCATTCCCCAGTAGATAAATGGGAAGATGATATAAATGGGCCACTTTTTAAAAAGGCAAATTATCACAGCCATATGAGGCAAATATGCTTCACATTACAAATACTAAGAGAAATGAAAATTAAAGCAAAGCTAAGGTTCTACCTCACACTCAACAGATTGGCAAAAATAATTTTAAGTAAAATGACAGCTGTTTAAAGGGCTGTGGGAAAACAAGCACACTAATGCACTATTGGTCAAACTGTGATTTGGTCCAACCATCTTGGAAAACAATTTGTAACTATACCCTGAAGGTCAATAAACTGTGAATACCCTTTCACTCAGCAGAGTACCATTACTAGACTTAAACACTAAGGGGAAAAAAAGAAAGAAGGAAAGAACCTCATGTACAAAAAATATTTTAGCATCATTCTTGTTATAGCAAAAATGGAAACAGTGGGGAAAGGCTCGACAAATTATAATCTATGAATATACTATAATGTTGTTGTTCCCTTGGGGGCAGCTAGGTGGCACAGTGGATAAAGCACTGGCCCTGGATTCAGGAGGACTTGAGTTCAAATCCAGCCTCAGACACTTGACACTTACTAGCTGTGTGACCCTGGGCAAGTCACTTAACCCCAATTCCCTCCCCAAAAAGAAAAAAACCCATAATGGATTGGACACAACAGAATAATGTTTATTTGGGAGGGATAAGAGGGGAACATTGTGTGAAATGGTTGAGTAGTGTTGATGCTGTATTTTTTAAAAAGGAAGAAAAAAAATAAAATGAGATTTGAAATACACAGAAGAGAGCAGAAAGAAGTTCAAAGACAGACAAGCAGGGCAATATTGTAATTATCATGTTAATTTTTTTTAAAACTACCAATAATTGGTGGTTGATTTTTTTTTAACTACCAATAATTGAATCACAGTTTCACATACAATTATCCTTCTCTTCTTTGTATAAGGAAATAATTGTGCTTATTGTCCATCAAGTTCATAATTCCTTTTTTTAAAAGGATGATTTCAAGGTTTTGCTTATAGGTTATGATAATACCAAAAATAGAGATAAGTCCAAGAGGAATCCTGGTTATAGAGAAAGATAATGTTTTTATTTAGGCATGTTAAGGTCAGGGTAACAGCAGGACTTAAAAAGATGTTCTTTCATCATCTAATCATCTGTTGGCACAAATAATCCTTCCAGAGTCTTTAGGAGTTACTGTGCAAAATCAGAAAAATACAGGGGGAAAAATCGCCTAGAGTTCAGATTTCTCATAATGAACATGTGTAAAACTAGGTTTGTTCCTCAGCAACAGAAACTATACTCAAAAGATCCATACTTGAAGCCTCCCTACCTTGACAGGACCTTCCAGAGTTTTCACTTTGTTTCCATAACATTTGAAAAGCCAGTGCCACCTCTGTCTATTCTGCATTGGTATAAGGTATTGGGCTATACTAGAAACAGACATCCAATTGAAAAGATCCAGCAGTCAGGTGGAAATTTATGGTTGGCTCACAAGAGAAATTAATGCTGAAGATGCAAACACCAAATCTTACATCAGTAAGCTTCTGCCTAACCTAAGCATAAATGTGTTAACTTGAGAAAACAAGACATTTGTAGGGTTTCTTATGTAGACCTAATGTTACTTTTTACCTTTTGGCTACTGGACATTTTCTAGTTGTTCACACTGAAGCTCTGGCTCTAGATGCAGACCTTACCTAAGGAACCAAGTGTTGCTGTTGTACAGACACTGTCATAAGAGGGTTGATCCTATTTTCCCTGCTTATTTGCATCGTCAGTATTGTGTAATTTAAGATTCTAAATGTGGATTCTAATCTGTTCCCCCAGTTTTGGGGGAAACTGACTAAAATCACTGATAAAACGAGTTTAGGTTTTTAAGGATTTATTGGAAAATAGAAAGAAAAAGATTGAGAACAGAATTCCAACAGCCTGGCATTCCTATCTTTCCTCAAATTTCCTGTGAAGTCCTCTGCCACCACCACCATCCAGTCAGGAACCCAAAAAACCCCAGAGCTCTCCACGCAGGCTCCCTTTCCTCCTTCCTGTCTCCTCCCAGACCATAGGAGGCTCCTCAAGTTGATTGGCTGGTAGCCTTGATAGACAGCACCCATGAGCAAACGTCATTTCCTGACGCCAAGGAAAAGCCACAATGCCTCTGAGGCATTTTCCTCATGGTGGAGCTTTCCCACAGCAAGTCTCCAGTAGGTGGCATCATTCCAATCATTACAGTCCCCCCTTTTGTTCCTCAAGAAACAAAATGTTTCCTTGACGGAACAGTAAAAAGAATATAATAACTATTGCTAACTAATAATATGTGAACAACAATATAGAAAAGGAAGAGAGGAAAGTTTTGTCCAGAGGGGCGATTTTTTTTTTTTTGTCCTCATGAACCAACGCTTTGACATTAGTCTTGCAAAGGGAGAGCCTCTGCAGAGGGTACATGTTACAGATGATGTATATTATAACAGAAAGGAGATAGTAAAAACTAACAAAACAAAACAGTTCATATAGAGTCTCTGATTTCTCTTGTCTTCTTGAAGTGGTAAGATGTCATCAGGAGGAAGCTGGATTCTGGTCTGGAAAACTGGATTCTGGACTCTGGTCTGGATTCTGGATTCTGGATTCTGGACTGGAAAGCTGGATTATCTTCTTTAACTGTTTGAATTGCTGTATTTTTACTAAACCTTAGCATAGCATTGTCAATGATCAAATTAATAAATTCCATTACATTCCCTCCTTTATATCCTTAGACTTCTAATAGAGGGTTGAGGTAGTTATGCAATCTGTAACACTTTTTACCACCATGTGTCTGGATCAAAGCCAAATTTAGTATGTGTTCATGACACCTGAAAATGTTATGGAAAGGTTATCATACCATATCTCATGGTTCCGAGACAGCCAGTGATTGTGCTAGGCCACAGGTGAATTTTTATCTTTTTATCTCACAACTGAGTGAGATAAAAAGATAAATAAGTTCAGTTAAATTAGGTGGGAGAGAGGATGAATACTGGGCTGTGCCTAGTAATTGTGCTCTACATAGTCACCATCATAAGCAAACCATGGACTTACGTATACCTGTCTCTCCTTTTGTTGCACATATATTCTCTCCAGGGCCTGCATCAGAGTTCACAGCAAGTTAGTCTCTGAAATGATAAGTTTCCATACTTCTGAAATCTCATTAATTTCACCAAAGACAGTATGATGGTAAAAAATGCGTGCTATGCTGCATAACTGAGAATATATTAGTGATATATACAATAATTCCAAACCATACCCAGAATATAATGACATATGAATAATAAACGAATATAAATAGCTGATTATATTAGACATTGTTACATAATCTTCTTTTAGCAAGTAGACCACATCATCTTATACATGAATTCTCTAGTATAACAGTAGCAGATACTTAAAGTGGTGATTAATTCATCAAAAAGAAATAAGACTTCAATTAGCAAGATTCAATATTCAATGTTTTCAGTGAGGTATCAAGCAATAGGGTTCAATAACCCTCTCTCAAAAAGAAAAAGTAAAAAAAAAGAATTCTGGTAGCTTCTGAGGCCCGATGGCCTCACCCACAGCATATACTTAAAATGTCTTTGAAAAGTCACTTAGTTTAGTTTTAAAGAAAAGCAAAAGAAACAAAAGTCAAAAAACAAAGCAAAACCAAAAACCAAAAATAAAAAGCAAAAGATTTGCTAAGCACCCTTTTGTGCTCTTAAAGAACTTAAAGGTGTGGTGAATTCCAGGTCTTTTCAGTGCCTTTCAAAAGTCAAAACAAAACAAAAACAAAAACAAAAAGGATTAGAAAAAAATAGGTATAGGGTAGGGAAAGGGTGGGAGAAATTGAGGTGGGCCAGAAAACTAGGCCATATGCTTCAGTGCTTTTGCCTGTAGAAGGAAATGCTTGTTAAATTTTAAGGTACTTAAGCTGCTAGAGTTTGGGGTATGCCACATTGTTTTAACTGGTTCCCCAGTTCTCTGCATGCCAAAGTGGCAGGGGTTTCTGAATTGTCATTGATCTTTCTAATGCTGTCATAATGTTCTTTATGGTAGAAAATGTGGAGTTCTCTAGCATCAGTTTTGTCTGTGCCACTGATTTTCAATAAGGGCTGATTTAACTGATGAACTACAACATTCAGCTGATGCTGCTTAACAAATGCTACAATTGTATCATTTCCTCCCCACTTTCCAAATTTCTTTAATTCGTCAACATATTCTTCAAAAGGGGAGTCATTTACTCTAAAAGACTCAAACTTTTGTCTATGGTTAATCATATAAGAAGCAGCTTCTTGTCTATGTCTGAGATGATTTCTACAGTGACCTTCTAGCTGGTCTGCTAAAGCCCTAAAAAGGCAATTTCCGTCTCCTGATACTTTACGAAGACTGAGTCCCAAAGCATTTAACTGATCAGTGGGATTATCAAATGGGAACTGCCTATTTCCTCTGGACTCTCTTTGCTCTTTAACAGTTGCTATCGTTAGGGTTTTTAGCTCTTTAGTGTCTACCTCAGGTCTATCTGAAATCTCTTCACCTATGAATGGTGCAGGCTTTACATGAGAGCAATGAATCCATGAGTCTTTTTCACCAATTTTAATGGCAGTAGGAGTTGTCAATAATACCTGAAAAGGTCCTTCCCAGGCAGGTTGGGTTCCACTGGTTCTCTGAAAATTCTTTACATGTATTTTATCTCCTGGGTTGAAGTTATGCAATGAAAAGTCTAATGGTCCTGCCTGGACCACAGCTCCTGCCTCATGGAGTTCACGTAGCCTGGTTTGTAATTCCTGTATATAGGAGGCAACAGAAGTATCACCTCCCACCAGTGATGTATAAACTAGGGAAAAAGTTTTAGCTTGGATAGGAGGGTGACCAAAAAGCATTTCATAAGGAGATATATGAAGTTCTCCTCTTGGTCTACTTCTTAGATAGAATAATGCCAATGGTAGAACATTAGGCCATTTCAAATGGGTTTCAGTACATAATTTACCAATCATACTCTTATGCTCTTTATTCATACGTTCAACTTGGCCTGAACTTTGTGAATGGTAGGGCATGTGGAATTTTGGAGTCACTCCCAAGAAAGAGTAGATTTGGGATAAAATCGAATCAGTGAAATGTGTGCCTTTGCCAGAATCGATGCGGGCTGGTGGGCCAAAACGAGGTACTATCTCTTTAAGAAGAATTTTGGCAACAAAAGCAGCTGTGGCTCAGGGGCTGGGAAATGCCTCCACCCACCGAGTGAGCTGATCAACTATAACAAGGCAAAATTTATAATGTCCTGCTTTTGGCATAGTAATATAATCAATTTGTAAGTGCTCAAAAGGTGTATATGCTAGAGGACGCCCTCCATAAGCTTTGGCCTTACAAGCATACTGATTATAAGACTGACATGTGGAGCAACCCGAGCAGATTCGAGATGCTGTATTAGTCACACCTGGTGCTATCCAGGTTCTCTTAATAGAGTCTACAATTCCTTGTGTACCAAAATGGCCTTTTCTGTGAACAGAGAGGCATACCTGGTGGTAGAATTTCCGGGGAAGAAATGGCTTACCTTCCGGAGACACCCAGATGCCATTGATCTGTTTTGCCTTAAATTTCTTTTTCCACTTTTCTACTTCAGAATCATCATAGGTTAGGTTGGAAGGAATATCCTCAGAAGGTGAAAGGTTAAATACATGTTCAGGAGCTTCTAATGCAGCAAGCTTGGCTGCAGAATCGGCTCGTGCATTTCCCTTTGAAACAGGATCACTATTCCCTGTGTGGGCAGGGCAATGTACAACGGCTAGGGAAGAAGGCAGTTTCAGGGCATCTAAGAGGTCCTTGATAAGGTCCCCATTGGCAATAGCCTTGCCCGAGGATGTTAGAAAGCCTCGTTGACGCCAAATCATACCAATAAAGTGGCATATGCCGAAGCCATATTTCGAGTCAGTAAAAATAGTGGCACTCTTACCTTTGGCTATATTACAGGCCTCTGTAAGAGCCACAAGTTCAGCAGCCTGTGCACTAAAATGGGAAGGCAAAGAAGCTGCCCAGAGGGTGTCATAATCAGAAACTACAGCAGCCCCAGTAAAACGGGTTCCCTCTCTCATAAATGAGGAACCATCTGTATAGAGGACAAGATCAGGGTTTTCTAAAGGTGTATCAAAAAGATCATCACGGGGTTTTTCAGCCATATCGACTAAAGAAGCACAGTCATGCAACGGTTCCCCCGAGAATGGTAAGTTAGGGAGTAGTGTTGCTGGATTAAGAACTGTGCAGCGTTTTAAAGTGATATTCTCATTACCTAACAGGGTTATTTCATACTTAGCCAGCCTTTGATCTGAAAAGGCTTGTGTCCTGTGACGTAGTAAGAGAGCCTCCACTTCGTGAGGGCATTGCACAGTTAGAGGGTTACCTAGGACCAAATCAGAGGCTTTTTCTACCAAAAGGGCTGTGGCCACCACTGCTCTAAGGCAAGGTGGCGCTCCAGCCGCTACAGGGTCCAGCTGAATTGAATAGTAGGCTATAGGGTGTTGGTTAGGCCCCAGTGATTGAGTCAGATCTCCAGAAGCCACCCCCCTTTGTTCATGCACAAAGAGAGTGAAAGGCTTACTATAATCTGGTAGTCCTGGGGCAGGTGCTGATAACAAGGCCCGTTTTAATTCTTTTATGGCTGAGAGATGCTGGGGATCCAACTGTAAAATGTCTGGGATAGAACTTTTTGTTAGAGCAATGAGAGGTTTAGTAATTTCACCAAAAGAGGGTATCCATTGTCTACAGTACCCAGCTGCTCCCAGAATGGCTCTTAATTGCTTCTTAGTAGAGGGGCAGAAAGTTGTTGAATGGCCTGGACTCGCTTAGAAGAGACAGAGCGAGTTCCAGCAGCCAAAATAAATCCTAAATATTCTACCTGGGGCAAATACCATTGTACCTTTGACTTGGAAACCTTGTGTCCTCTCTTGTGCAGCTCCAACAGTAAGTGACGGCTATCTTCCTGACAAATTTCAGCATTAGGAGAGGCCAAAAGTGAGTCATCAACATATTGTACTAGTGTGGAGGCCTTAAAGGTAATAGAGGCCAGATCCTGCTGTAAAATTTGGGAAAATAATGTGGGACTGTCTACAAATCCCTGTGGGAGTCTAGTCCAGGTCCACTGTCTATTTTTCCAGGTAAAAGCAAATAAATATTGAAAGTCCTCATGTACTGGTATGGAGAAAAAGGCAGAGCAGAGGTCTACCACTGTGAAACATGTAGATTCATAGGGAATGGAAGAAATTATGGTAGAAGGGGAAGCCACTATAGCATGTCTAGGGATAACATAATTATTAATTGCTCTAAGATCTTGCACAAAACGATAAACAGGTTTACCATCTGGCCCAGGCTTGGGTTTTTTAACTGGCAAAATGGGAGTATTGCATGGAGAGTGATGACATGGAATAATAATACCCTGGCTTTTCAAAGCCTCAATTATAGGTATGATCCCTTCTATTGCTTCCCTAGACAATGGATACTGTGGAATGGAGGGGGGTGGTCCCCCCTTAACTTTAAAGGTAACAGGCATGGCAGACTTAAGGAGCCCCACCTCATTAGGGGATGAGGCCCATAAAGACTCAGGAATGTCAGAGGGAATTTTGGATACTTTCCCTACTGTTCCTTGAGCTTCTGTAAGTAAAATTGGTAATAAATGAACAGCATCCTCTGGCAATTGTAGGGAGACAGCCCCATCTGGAGCACAAGATATGGTTGCTCTAAGCTTGCAAAGGAGATCACGACCTAATAAATTTACAGGGGCATCAGGCATGAGTAAAAATGAATGTTCTACTGTTAAGGGCCCCATAGATACCATGCGAGGATTCAATTTTGCCACTCTCTGGCTCTTTCCTGAGACTCCTACTACATTCAAAAATCCTACAGGTCTACACCCAGCATCTGGTTTGCTTACTAATACTGATTTAGAAGCTCCTGTGTCTAGCAAACAGTCATAATACGTGTCCCCTACTTTGAGGGTCACATGAGGTTCATTACTTTGGGGAGGTGAATGGACTGGCACAAGTGCATTCAAAAAATCCGGATCTGGGAATATGTTGCTTTCATTATCTATGTTCCATTCCTCCCCTTCCTCTTGTCAATCCTGTGCCCCCCTTTGAGGGAGTCCACGGTTACCCTGATTCTGGTTCTGTCCTTCTGTTCCTCCTTGATAGGGTCTACGGTTATTCTGATACTGTCTCTCTGTATCCCCCTGAAAAGATTTATATCCATTTTGATTCTGCCTATAATAAGACCTACTCCGGTTGTTTCCTTTCTGATAAAAGTTTCCAAAATTATTTCGATTTCCCCCAAAGAATTCCTCAAGGCTCTCGGTCATTGTCCTCTTAAGGTCTTGTTTTCTAGTTCTATATTCCCTCAAGAAGTGTCCTTGTTTTTTGCAGTACTCACAAAATTTAGGGGGTTGATAACGATTTTCAATTTTCCAGTTTCTCTGCCCTGTTGTTTCCTGTACTGGAGCTAAAATGTCCTGTCTGTTCCTTTCTTCTCTCTCATTTCCTTCGTAAATATATGTTGCTATTTCTTTAAGTCTGTCAGGATTCAAACTATTCCACCCAGGACATTGCTTTTTAAAATATTTCCGAATTTCTGGTAAGGACTGGTTTACAAAATGAGAGCAGATAATATGGGTGTCTCTACTGTCTAATGGGTCTAGTCTAGCATATTGCCTGGCATACTTACACAGCCTGTCATAAAATCTATTAGGTCTCTCATCAGGTCCTTGAACTGTATCTATAAATTTTTGCCAGTTATCAGTCTTTCTAATACAGGATTCCATTGCCTTCAGCAATGTTTCCCTTGCATCTTTCAACATATCAAAATGCTTAGGGTTATTGGGGTCCCAGTCAGGGTCTTGAATAGGCCACCCAATATCAACCTTTCCCGTGGCTTCCAGGCTGTTTGCTGCAGCTACTATATCTGCTCTTTCTCCTGGGGACAATATTATTTCCATAAGGTCAGTAACATCATTCCAAGTGGGCTAATATGCTCTAAAAATTGCTCTAAACTGCCTGATAACTGCTGTGGGATCTTCATCAAATTTAGGAGTGCTTTGTCCCCATAAAGCCAAATCCTTGGGTGTAAAAGGTGTGTATTGTCTGAGCTTATGTATAGTACCTTTTTGACCATGGGCGAGGATCTCTTGAAGGGGAAAAATTTTTACTTTCTCTGTCTCCTCTACAGGGGAATCATTTCTTTCTTTCTTTATTTGTTTGTTTGGCATGGAGGAAGTAGAGGGCGAGGGAATAAGAGTTGGGTCATTTGGAATTTCAGTCTGAACGGCCTTGGACTGAGTTGTATTATTGGGCGTTTCGGTTTGGGAGGCCATGTCTTTCTGCCAGTTTATTGTTTCAGTTTGGGAGGCAGACTCAGATGTAAACTGGGGCCTGGATTTTCTTCGTCTTATATTTTTAGTATGATAATTTTCGCTTGCTCTGGCCCAGATTTTCCAATAACGTAAATGTTCAGGTGGACATCTACTTAGGGTTCTTTGCAAATGCCTCAATGTTTGGGGATCAAATGACCCATATTTGGGCCATTCTTCCTGTAATTCCTCATGCCACATAAAACACAGTCTGATAAGCTCTCCTCTGGTCATGGTTCTATTTAGTCTAAGTTTTCCCTCATTCCAATCCATAAGTAGCTTTCCTAATGGGGAATCCCGGGGAATCATCTTTATTCTAATATTATCTAGGGCATGCCAAATTCTCCATACCACACCACAAAGCCCCACAAAACCAAAAAGAGTAATAAAAATATATTCAAATTCAAACTGGCCAACATCTCTGATTAGTGAAGGTAAAGCTAGAAAAGGGGTACTTAAGATGTTTAAAAGATCCATTTGAAATTTAAAACAGCCTATACTTGATAGTACTTTCCAATTTAAAGGGACAGGGGAGGGAAATCTTACCCAATCAGAAGATCAGAAGATGAACGTTCGGTTTTCCTCTTCGTGGTCAGCCAAACTGTGTAATTTAAGATTCTAAATGTGGATTCTAATCTGTTCCCCCAGTTTTGGGGGAAACTAACTAAAATCACTGATAAAACGAGTTTAGGTTTTTAAGGATTTATTGGAAAATAGAAAGAAAAAGATTGAGAACAGAATTCCAACAGCCTGGCATTCCTATCTTTCCTCAAATTTCCTGTGAAGTCCTCTGCCACCACCACCATCCAGTCAGGAACCCAAAAAACCCCAGAGCTCTCCACGCAGGCTCCCTTTCCTCCTTCCTGTCTCCTCCCAGACCATAGGAGGCTCCTCAAGTTGATTGGCTGGTAGCCTTGATAGACAGCACCCATGAGCAAACATCATTTCCTGATGCCAAGGAAAAGCCACAATGCCTCTGAGGCATTTTCCTCATGGTGGAGCTTTCCCACAGCAAGTCTCCAGTAGGTAGCATCATTCCAATCATTACAGTATAATAACAACTCCATAAGTTTTCCATCCAAATAATAAGATAACAAGCACCTATATACATATGTGGTATTTCTCCAAACTCAATTCCAAACTCCTCAAGGACAGGAACATTTTTGGTTCCTTTGTTTCCTCAGCACATAGTATTGGATGCAATTATTGATTAATTGATTTGGGGTATGATGGGGCCTGCAAGATTTGACTAAAATCACTAATTGTCAGTAGCCTTAAGTTCAGCAGATGAATTACAACCTACATTGTTTCTTTTGCAGATTGCTGTCTAACTGCCATGATGATGCATCTAAGTTTGTTTATCTTCTAGCAAAGCCCAACTACAGTTGTCTAGAACAAGAGGATTTTATTCCTTTACTTCAGGTACTTTTACTTGCTCATGAAAATGGTTTCCATTTCTATAGAAAGGTATTTTAAAAATAACAGTATAGGGGCAGCTAGGTGGCGCAGTGGATAAAGCACCGGCCCTGGATTCAGGAGGACCTGAGTTCAAATCTGGCCTCAGACACTTGACACTTACTAGCTGTGTGACCCTGGGCAAGTCACTTAACCCCCATTGCCCCACAGAAAAAACAAAAAAAAACAACAACAAAAAATAACAGTATATGTAATCACATGGAGCACTTCCAACAACCAGATGTTAAGCAAATAACTCTCACAAAACCCATATAACTTAACTCATTAATTCATTCCTAAGGGACCTATGTGCTTTTACTCTTATTTTATACAGACTTCTAACAAGCTTAGTATCTTGGTTTCTAAACCTGCCAGAGACTAGGAACAAGATATTGAAAGCATAAGGCAAATGGTGGAGAGATTGATAGCTTGTAAACCCCTTTTGTCCAGTTAATAAAGTAGCCTTTCAGTGACTCTAAAATGCCTCTGCTCCAGTTGGTACATCCTGAAAAATCAGCTCTGAAAATAATCAAATCTCTATTATCTGTAAAAATGAAGGGAAACAGCAATGGATAATCTCAAATATAAAATTATCATTTACATTTGACTTTGGAATAGTTTGCTAGCCTCAACATGACCCATTCTGCTAGAGTGTCTTTGCTATCTGCCAGGCCTGTATTGCAGTGTCCTCACTTCCACTTTTTTAGAAACCCTAACCACCTTCAAGGCTCAACTTCACCCTGCCTTCTCTATGACTCTTTTCCTAATCTCTTCATCTTCCTCTCCCTACCAACAAAAAAATTCTTTGTATTTCTTTTTCACATCTATGCAAAGCCCTTTTGACCAGGCTAGACTAAGTTTCTCCAGGTTACTGTGGTAGTTGTTTTTCTGTCAAGCTGAAAAGAGAAAATTGGTATCATGGAATCAGAACTGGAGGGCAGAGCTTCTGGTACAGCTGAAGTTTAAAGAACTTTATGGAGAGAGATTTCAGGAAGTTGTCTGTCTACTGCCACTGTGCACTTATGCCAACTCTCCTCCTGTTCCTCTAAAGAGAGTTCTTTAAAGTCCAGCTCCATCAATTCTACTCTCCAGTCCTGATCCCATGATAATAGTTCTCTTTTCAGCTTGACAGAAATACAGTTCCCAGGGTCCTTAACAACTTATGCCTCCTCAGAAAAAGTTAGTCCAACATTACTAGAAGAACTGCTCCACAAATATCTTCATTTATTCATAGATTCTTACTCTTATTTTATATACATTTCTTACCATGTTGATTTTTTGGTTCCTATTCCTACCACAGATTAGAAGCAGCATATAAAGGTAAGGCAAGTGGTGGGAATAAGAAAATAAATACAAGCATATTTTGTCAAGTTTTTGATGTGTTAACAATCTTCAGTGAGGACCATAGGAATAAATTCAAAAATCAAAACCCTTGTTTGAAAAATGATGATGTAAGCCTAGTCTATTTTTTTTTGTTCCTCACTAATGGATAGTGGCTAGTCCACAAAATTTGATACATACAAATGTCAAACTGCTTAGTTATCCTTTCAAAATTTCTTAGTGTCTCCAAAATTAGGGAGGAGAATTATTATAATTGGATTGTGCCTGACTTCAACTTTAATTGTTTTTACCAAGGTCTGTTGGATTAATTTCTCTGATGTGACTGACATGAGAGAGGCAATGTGGTATAACGTAAAGAATGCTAGATATGGGGGGCAGCTGGGTGGCACAGTGGATAAAGCACTGGCCTTGAATTCAGGAGGACCTGAGTTCAAATCCAGCCTCAGACATTTGACACTAGCTGTGTGACCCTGGGCAAGTCACTTAACCCTCATTGCCCTGCAAAAAAAAAAAAAAGAAAATCATATTTAGATCTTGAAAATGCTGCTGATCAGCAAAAAGTAAACTAGCAACTTAGATTACTAAATGATGGGGAAAAAAGGATTTTTTAGCATTTTGCTTGGCTTGTTCTTTATAGGATGTAGTGGATACACACCCTGGCCTCACGTTTCTTAAGGATGCTCCAGAATTCCATTCCCGCTACATCACTACGGTAGGTTGACTTCTCAAGTATAGAAGTAACTGAAACTTCACATTGTTTTTCTTTTTAATATTATCAACCAATAATTCAACCTTTAAGATCCTTATGAAAAAGGTAACAAAGATAACAAATGTTTTAAGTGGGAAGAAAGTATACTATATGATTAAATTTATCATTTACTTTCTGTCACCTTTTTTAAATGTTCTTACCTAGTACTTGAAAAGGTGTTCGATCTACATAATTAAGTGTGAAACTCTACAAAAATGGAAAATCTCACCCAAAATTGCCAGTAAATAATATTAACCAATTTCTGCCCATTAGCTAGAAACAAATAGGCAAAATTATGAAATAGATCTTGTGTTTTTCCTAAATATTGATACTTCACTGAACCTGGGTATTGTTCATCAAGAAAGAAGAGATGATTCAGCAGGCCTGTCTAGAAAATACGCTGACCAAGTCAAATAACATTTTCTCCACGGAGGTTTTTCTGAACCTTCCAGCCAGAAGTGATCTCTCTCTCTTCACTATCTCTCTTGGTATTTCCTGTGTACTTCTCCTAGGCACTTATATTCTGTTATTATTATGGTCACTTGTTGACATATTTTATCATCCCCACTAAGCTTCTCAAGGACAAAGTCTTATCACCACTATTTAGTACAATGCCTTTCACCTAGTAGGTGCTTAAGAAATGTTAAGAAATTTTATAGCAAAAAAAGTTAGTAGGGGTAAGTGTCATCCAAGATAAGAACACAAATCATGCAGAAATGCATATGCAGTATTTCTTAGCACATTTTTGTTATATTTTTCAAAGAACTTTTACATAGATTTCTTTTTTAATGAAATAAACATTTTCTACACACTGACAAAGACAAACAAGACATGATCGCCATCCTCAATTTAGTAAAAATGATAAAACATATAAACAAGTAACATTTAATTAATTGTTTTTAATGACAAAGGCAAATAGCATCCAGTTCAGAGACAAAATAGATGACCTCTGAGGACAAGACATGTGGCTTTAGTCCTCTGTTTGTAGACCACATTTGCTCAGATGGAAGAAGTCTTGATCTCCCTGCCAAGCAATCTCCTTAGGCTTGAAAAGTTTACTTGCTCTTCTCATTAATTAGAATGACTGTACTTGAGATTTCTGGACTAAACTGTTATAAATTAGTTTTTTCTTCTTTTCCATGTATATAAAACCATGTCTAAGCCAATAATGCTTTTCTTCCCCTCCAAAAAAAAAATTAGGCATGCTCTAATGAATTTGGATCTAGTTCTGCCTGATGTAGAAACCCCTTCTACCATATCCCCGAATAATGATCATCCAGCCTCTGCTAAAAATATTTTCTAGAGATAAGCAACTACTACTTCACAAAAAAAAAATCCATTTTACTATTGAGCAGTTCTAGATGTTAGAAGGTTCTTTCTTTTATTGAGTCAAAGTCTGCCTCCCTATGACTTCCATCCACTAGCACTAATTAGCTCTGCCCTCCATAACAACAAAAAACAAATTTATTCATTTTTCTTCCTGGCACCCCTTCAAATATTATAAAACAACTCTGAAATTTCTCGTTAATCTTCTCTACAGGCTAGACCTCCTCAGGCTTTTCACCTACTTCACTGTTCTTATAAAGGTTTCTGTGTAGACACATTTTTTTATATAGTGACTTCCCCTTTTCTTTCTCATTGAAGTTATTCAACATTGTATAGCCAAAATTGTATATTTTTAGGTCCTCTTATTCCTCTTGAATGGTATCCTCTTTTAAGAGTCTGTCCTAGGGGCAGCTAGGTGGCGAAGTGGATAAAGCACCAGCCCTGGAATCAGGAGGACCTGAGTTCAAATCTGGCCTTGGACACTTGACACTTACTAGCTGTGTGACCCTGGGCAAGTCACTTAACCCCCATTGCCCCGCCAAAGAAAAAAAAATTTTAAAAAAAGAGTCTGACCTATGTTATTTCTGAACCTTTGAAATCTGTTTTCCAAATGTCTGTTAGATATGTACTATATAACTACAAGAATGTTGTTTTTTTCTCCTCCTCCTCTACTTTGCCATGTACTTACATTTACCCACCTTATTGACACTGCTTTCCTTCCTCTCAGAGTATTTTTATGTACCTTTCTAGACTTGTTTCCCATGCTAAGAACCATTTTCTCTCTCTAATAAGCCCTTTTACCTTTTTCCTCCAGCAGGGAGGCCAGCTTGAATTTGCAGGAACCATAAATGGAAATGTTTAGATAAAAACACAGTGTGTACCTATTACTTGCAACAGCAGTCCCTTTGTCTTATTTCTTGGTTTGCTAGATTTTTCTAAACCTGTTTGACAGAGTTCCTTTCGTGATCACAAGAACTCCTCAGAAGGATCTTTAAAAGCCTAACTGTCTCCCTGCCATCCCTCAAGCTACTACTCCCCTCTCATGTGCTTCCAGTAGAAGTAATCATCATTTAGCAGCTGTGATTGATATATCTTCAAGAAGTAATATTTCACTATATTCCACTTAACCTTTTCCCACAGGCATTGTGTACTCCTGTTTTCAGTAGCTCCTGTTTTGCGTATCAGTAAAAGATTTTACCAGAGTTTGTACTTTATTTAATCAGAGGAGAGCCACCTAAAATGCCACCTAAAACAAAAATACCTAGAATAAACAGAAAATCTCTAATAGAAACAAACAAAATTAAGGATTTTCTTTTCTGAATTCCCAGTAAACTGCCAAATGAAGATATTGTTAAGACAAGACATTCTTAGAATAAAGGAATACAAGGGTATACTTTATTTACAAGAAATAAGTCTAAGAAATGAGAGGGGGAAAGGAGGGAGGTAAAAGTCCTGACTATCAAGAAGAGAAACAATTGTATGGAAATATGTAATTTGAGCCTGAAAGCATAATAAAAAGTATTTGTGTTGAGGATACAAAAGATAATGGATGGGGTGTGATAATGGATGGGGTGTGATTGTGGAAAGATACTACAGACCCCTGGCTCTATATATGATATGGATAGTGTTGCCTGGTAGAGATTATAAAACGGACACAGAGAGAAGCTACAGCAATGGTGGGAAATGTCAACTCTCCAGCCATCTCCTGGATGTTTTACTCTGTTAAAAGAAGAACATCTGATAAATCCTTGACTTGCCGGCAATATCACTTTTCAAAATATAAAAGCAATAGATAAAATAAATACATTCTAACCAAGAGGGAAGAATCAGTGAGTGGTGTAAAAGTGATGAAAATCTTGGAGGGCAAGGATGGAATTTCCACATCATTTTGCAATTCCTAATAGGAAAGAAACATTCTTCATAGTCAAACATACTTTAGATGTTAAAACAGACTTCAAAAGGTTGAGAAAAGAGTTAAGTAGGATCCCAGTGGCTGGAGACTCTAAACAAAAAGAAGCAAAATGATGACATTCAGTGGCTCCCAGAAGCTAGGGGCTGAGGAGTACAAGGGAAGGGCAAGGAAGGGGAGGAATCTAGAGTTATTTCCAGGAACCCATCTCATTAAATTGTTTGATAGATAATAAATAAGCAAACATACCTCCACAAATAATGTCTTACATATTTGTTGGACTTTTTTAAATGACATGTACATGCTTTTGTGATGAATATTTTAAAGTATTAATAAATCATACTGGCTTTTTATCATATTTTCTCAATTAGTAAATACCTTTTTAAAAGGACCCTTATGAAAAAAAGGACCCTTATGGGGGCAGCTGGGTGGCACAGTGGATAGAGCACTGGCCCTGGATTCAGGAGGACCTGAGTTCAAATCTGACCTCAGACACTTGACACTTGACACTAGTTGTGTGACCTTGGGCAAGTCACTTAACCCTCATTGCTCCAGGGGGAAAAAAGGACCCTTATACTTAAAAAGTTTGGGAACCACTGGTATAGTAGGAAATATACTGAACTGGGATTCAGATGATTTTAGTTTGAGTGCCACCAGTTCTATAACCACAGGCAAATCACTTCACCTCTGTGTGCCTTCATTTTTTCATCTGTTGAAAAAGATTAATAACGCAAAGCACTATTCTGTTCAAAATATATTTATCAGTTACCTACTTAGTATACATGAGGTGCTATATTAGTTGTTAGGATACATAATAGATATGCCACAGACCTCTTCCTCGAAACTGTCTATTAGTAGAAAAGAGCGTACATAGGTGATTTTTAAGACAAGGGAACATGAAATAAGTACAAAGGAGAAGTCCAGGTGAAGTACCGTGAAAACTTTTAGGCCTGAGGGATTCAATTCTCACCTGGGTAGGGGGCAAGTGAGAACTAAATAGAACTTTATAAATGGAACCTAAAATGAGCTTCTAAGAAATGAAAATGATTCCAGATATGGGTTATGCTATGTACAAAAACATAGAGATGGGAGAAAATAGAGCAAATACAGTACACAGTAAAGAATTAAGTTTGGCTGGAATGTGGAATACCTTGAGGAGTAGAATAAGATGATTCTGGAAAGTCAAGTTTGGAATCAGGTTAATTAATAATACAGAATTTATACTTTATGGTCAGTGTGGAGAGGTAGGATGATGGATGTTGCAAAAGGAATGTCAGAGTTTCTGATTAAAAAGAAATGGAACACTCATGGGTCATGCTGAAATTCAGTGTGTGACCATCCTTATATGCAGCTGAGGTAGAATAAAGGAGTAGATCACAGAATTTAAGAAGACAGAGGAATTAAGAGTTTAAGGAATTAGAACATCAGTAGGAATATTGGAATCCCTTGGTCTAAGGGAAGAAGTGGGGGGTGGAGAGTAGAGAAAGATGGTGAACCAGGTACAGAACTTGCCAAGAAGAGAGAGAGGATGATTTGAAGTGTCCAACAGCCACCGTCATTGTTATTAGGTAGAAAGTTATTCTTGAGTTCAAATGAGAAAAGGTGATGGAAGCAAAGGGAGAGTCTGGAAATGGTCGTGGGGAACAAGGAGTAATCTGACTCCTCATCCCAAACCAAAATGCCCAAGGCTGTGAGAAAAGCTATAGCTGGTGCTGGAAACAATGACCAGGGAAGCATCGTTGCCACAGGGAAGGTAGGTCTCAGTGAGAGCCAGTATATGAAAGGAATGGGCCAAGGATGGGTAGAGGGGAAAGTGAGGCCATAATAAGATTAACCAACCAGGAGAATATGGAACAATCTAAGAATAAAGTCATAATGAGGCAAAAATAGGCATGGCAGAAATAAGGGAATAGAAAGGGAAGCTTCAAAGTTCAGGATGTTTTGGCATGATCATGAATGAAGTACAGGTGAGACAGAGTTCATAGGAGTTGAGATATTAAAGAAACTGTTAGTTCTCTCAGTAAAATTCGAAAGTAACAGAATGGACTAATGATCAGGATCCAACAATATGCTGCTTAGAGAAAAAATAGTCTTAAAAAATCTAAAGAGGAAAAATGAAAGCATGGTCTAAAGTTTACCATGCCGTTGCCAAATGATGAAAATCAAAAGTGTCACTAAATGGCATCAAGAAAAATCTAATTCAAACACAAAACTATTAAGTCTGATAAAGAAGGATGTTATATCATCCTAAAAATTTCTATTAAAAATGAGAAAATAAATATGGAAATATATTTTTCATGACTACACATGTATAACCTATATTGAATTGCTTGCCTTTCAATGATGAGGTTGAGGAGAAAGGAAGGGAGAGAATTTGGAACTCAAATTTTTTAAAATGAATGTTAAAAATTGTTTTTAAATGTAATTGGGGAAAAAATAAGATGATAAAATAAAAAATAAAATAAAAATGAGAGTATATCAGTCTTTGTTATATTCTGCAGTAGCTCTGTGATATAATTTTTGTGGCCATGGTCTTTCACAAAACATATCAAAACCTTTGCATGTTTTCTTATCCTGTGCAAGTCTTTTTCATGTCATGTAGTCCCCAAAAGGGTCCACCCAACACACTAGGAATATCCTTTTAAATCTCAGCATTTATTTTTACCCAAAATTTAGTGACTGAAAAATATAAATAACCTCTAACCTGTGAGCTTATTTTCTCATCTCTACCAAATTTTTGTGAGGAGAATCTACACAAACATTGAGAGCATCTTCCTTTGATGAAAGCATGAAAAGGAAATACACAGACTTTTTCAAGCAATATTCTATGACAAACTATACTTTTACAGTCATAAAATTAATTTAAAAGTGTCCAGAATACAAGATCCTACTGTGTTCAGTGTTTGTTGGCTGACACCCCAAAGTTTGACTTAATGGGGAAAATTGCCTCTTAAGTGTTCTTCCCCCAAAATGTATCATATATATGTGGATGTATATATGCATACATCTAAGTTTATGTTGTTAAAATTATACGAGATTCCCCTGAAAGATGTAAGATAGATATTTTATTCAACAACCCTATAATTGTTAATATTAAGTAAGGCATAAAACAAAGGCAAAAATATGTTGCCAAAAATGTTTGCCATTATCATTAAGATGTCCAATGCTTGACCCAATTCTCTTGTTCACAGATGATATTGTTAATTGAATATTGCTGAGCCTCCTAAATACGACTCATGATCACTTAAAAGTTTGGTCTAATTACCCATACAGGGAAAAAACAAGTAGATAAAGAATGCCTACTATTCTTTCTGTGATAGGTAATTGGATGGACAATCCGTAAAGCTGGTATGTGACTGCATATAACTTGAACAAACATTGCAGATATGTAGTGAACTGATCCCATAATTGAATAGGAGGAAAAAATTAGGCTGGATTGCATTTGGTGAAATACACAGTGCTTTTAACAAACTCAAGCTTTTCTCTGAAATAAATGTCCATCTTTCCAACGTCAAAATATTTCTGGTTAGACAACATGGTTGTGAATCATGGACTTCTACAATCTCTAAAGAATTAATGCTGCTACAACATAACTAATGCAGAAATATGTTTAATGTGATTGTACATATATAACCTATATCAGATTTCTTACTGTCTTGGGGAGTGGGGAGGAAAGGGAGGAGGGAGAAAAATTTGGAACTAGAAATCTTATAAAAACAAATGTTGAAAACTATCTCTGCACATAACTAGAAAATAATAAAATAATTTTATGATAAAAAATAAAAAAGAATTAATGCTGCTATTCACATAAAGAATAATGGAGAACTGTGGTGAAGAGGCTACAACATATTACAGATGAGGAATGTGGCATCAAAGATGTCATCAGGAAAATGAATGATATAAGAGAGAGAGAAGTGGATTCCTCATGTACTAAGAGTGAAGAGTAATTAATTGACAGCTTGAATACTTCATCAATATCTGTGCATTGACAATGTATCAAGAAGGGACACCCCCTCCCCCTACCATGTTTGGTGGACCCCTATGGAGGAATTATTTGAGGAAGTGGATAAGAACTTCATAGAAGTGGCATACATAGTTTGGTTTTTTATCTTCACTGCAGACAACAGTATCTACATAGATAAGATCATTGATCCATTGAAGTATTGCTTATAATCTAGTATTCTCCTAGGTAAGATTTTACAAATTAGATTTTGTTCTAATACAGTGTTGCCCTTGGCTTCTACATTTATCTGCTTCTATATTTTTTCAGAGAGAAGTTATTTGCTGGCAAAGGAAGTTTCTAGGCTATTGAGAGCTCTTTATAATGATTATTGATTTACATTAAAGTTTTTATAGGAAATAGGTTACAAGCTGTCTCAATAGCTTTTCTTTTATCCATTTTCCATTTTTGACATCTCCAGCTTGTTTAAATAACAAATTACAGCGCCTCAATCACATGCCATATCTTCTTATTCTTAGTTTTTCTTCTACTTTGACATTGTAAATAAAGCATGTCCCAAAAGTCCTAAAGCAATTTTAAGCTTTAATAGCTTTGAATAGCTTAAAACTACCCTAGGATTTGGGGGAGCACCCTGAATTTGATCTTTGTTTTGTGGGATTACACTATCTCCTCTAAGCAACTGAATTTTACCTTCCTCCTTATTCCATACTTATCTAAAAAGAGCATCTCCCATGATACTACCACAGTCAGGGATCTAAGATTTGTATATTAGACCTCTCAGCTACTAGTATAAAAATCATAGCACCCAATCAAATATAAAACTAATTTCTATTCTTTTCTCTGCAATTGTTAAGGTACTTCTATTGAATTAAATGGGAATCAGGTAGATTCAATAGATAACAGTTTTACTCTAAACAAAACTGAAGCAGGTGTGGTATCTTCCCACCTTCCTTATTCCTTCCTTGTGCTCGTAAATACAAGCCCTGATAACCCTTCTCTGAATCAGTACTTTATCCCCAATACTTTATCCAGTATTTTCTATCTGCTGCTTCCTAATAAAAGACTAGATTATAACTACAGTGTTGCTTAGGAACGTGATGGAGACTAGGTCTGTGATTTTATTGGTAGAGTGAATCATGGATGAGAAAATGCCTTCAGCCAATGTAGATTAGCAATTTAGCTACAGTTTATAATCTTAGAGAGCTGCTTAGAGTAATAAGGGGTTAAGTGTCTTGCTCAGGGTCACACAACCAGGATGTGTCAGAGGCAGGACTTGAACCCAAGTCTTCCTGACTCAAAAGCCAGTTCTCTACTGCACTATGCTACCTCTCATTGCTTAAAATGTTAATTTTCATTAGGGAATTCACATTTTCATATAAAAGTACTCTTGAAGACCAAAGATCTTCAAAACACAAAAGGAATCATTGCCCCCCTCATATAGACTGCCACCTACTAAGTAGATATATCCTTGTATACTCATCTTCCTCTCTACAATCATGACTTAGACAATGTAATACATGGATAATAGATAGTCTAGGGCATTGATTGATGCGTGTAATAGGGACAGAAACATGAGAAAGTTGAACTTGTAGATAATATTGAATTATTCGCCCCATCAATAATATGTACTATAGAAATATGTAATTTGGGAACAGAGGGATCTGTACAAAAGTATCATATTTCATTTGAATAGAAATTACTTTGGAAAAAGAAATTAACTAAAACATTCAGTTGGTTTAATTAATAGGACAGCCTATTAATATTTAATTTTGTATTTAATATTATGTTGCTTTCATTTTTGGACACAGGTTATTCAGAGAATATTCTACACAGTCAACAGATCCTGGACTGGCAAAATCACTTTGACAGAGCTAAGGAAAAGCAACTTTTTGCAAGTATGCCAATGACTTGTTTTCAGATTTAAAGAGTACTTTTTATAATAGCATATCTCTTGGAAGCTTTTTTTTATTGAATAATCATTTTCATGCACACTCTTCCAGGCCTGTGTAGGGAAGAAGGTATCAAAATATTTTTTTGAGAAAGGATAAAATTCATATTGTTGCTAGGACAGTTTAACAAAAGAACTATAGGTTTAGAGTAATGCCCACTCATTGGAGTCTGTCAGTGAATGACCTTGCTTATTGTCTATAAATAGTGTTTATAACAACCTAAAAATCAAAACCACAAGGGAATTATTCATATTATGGTAAAAAGAAAATGGAACATGTTATTGTAAGTAAATATGCTAGATGAATCTTAGGCTATAATATGAACATAGCTTAACATAATTTTGTTCATTTCTGCATCTGTAACAGATATAGCATATCATAATCAGAAGGCTATGGTACATCCACATAAATATCTCTGTTTACATAGTGAAAAGTCAACGTCATTATAATTAATCGAATACTTACAAATTGCATTGCTATTTTACTAAATGTTATGAAATCCAAAGATATGCAGGGTGGGAAGGGGACATTAATTGAGAATAAAAAAACCCATTCCCTCAAGGATCTTATAAGTAACTGAACTAAAAAATGCATTTATAATTAAAATATATGTATAGAAATATGAAAACATGCTTTGGGTATATACAGCTGACACTGGACTAAGAGTAATTATACAATCCTTTGCCTTAAGGAAGATGTTTTAAAGGATATTCTTTGATGAGGATATAGCCTGATCAATGTTGATAACTCCTCACACAGTATCCTTTATAACAATTCTCTGGAACAGTTCTTTGTTGATAATAAGTTACATCTTAGACACAACCCATTGTATGCCTCTTCAGTGCCTTTTTGGTGACTATAGTTTTACATGATTCACCACCCATATTGCATCAGCAGAAATATATTGATGTTAAAAACACTAGGCCTTTGATTCAGGGAGAAGTTTGGGGTCATTGAAAACACTTTTATCTTTTTCATATTATGTTCCTAGCTTATTTGTAGCTTCAGTATTTATTTTTAAAATGCTACCTCTATGATCTGTCTATCCATATATATAGAATAGTAAGAACTGTAGCCATTTTCATTCACTCGATTTTTCGGGTGCAGAAGGTTAGGCTAAACTGTTTTGTGTGGTTACAGATCACATTTATCAGTTTCTGGATTTAAAATCAGCTCAGTGTCATTTGCAAATAGAAACATCTAGAGGAACTCATCCTCCAGAGTGAGTTCCTTTTCAATGTATACTCTGCCCTCTATATCCTTCATAACAGTGGCTAACTCCTTTAGTGAGCATATATCTCCCAATTTTATTGCCATAACTTTTACTTGATATTAATAATTTTAGGATTATCTGGAGTGTTTTTAAGGATTAAACTTGAAAAGAAAACAGATGGACAAAAATAGAAAAGATCTGTCAAAAATTTTATAACAAACTCTTCTTCATTAGCCACCAAATCAGCATCTATGCAGCATCCGTCTGCAACCTAGCCTTATCCTGGCTCTCCAACTATATTTTCTCACATTCTGAATAATATCTTTATGTTGTAGTCAGGTCAGTCTCAGAACCATAAAATCTTATAGATAGGAACGACCTCAGAAGCCATCAGTCCAACAAGTACCTGAAAGAATCTCCTTTACAATATCTTCAACATTCAGCTATAGATTAAAACTTTTGTTTTAAAGTGAAGATTATTGTCCAATAGGAAATGACAAAAATAAGGAAGTCAGAGAAATATGAAAAGATATGTATGAAATGATAATGGAGTAGAATGAGGGAACCAAGGGAACTATATATAATAGCTAAAACAATATAAATGAAAAGATCACTTAACACAAATTTAACTGTGAGTAAAATTCTGTACCTTGAGTCCATCATCTCTCAAGAGGCATATAGCATGCTTCATCTTTACCCTCTGATGTCTTTCTTGTTTGCTCACAGCTATGATCAGAGTTCTTAAGTCTTTCATAGTCATTTTTCTTTTCATATAAATTGCCCTCCTGCTTCTGTTCAGTTTATTCTGTATCAGGGCATACAAATTTTCTCAAGATTCTCTGAAACCTAAGTGGAACAGATTATATATACAATATATAGAAGAACATGAGTACAGTAGCCTAGTGCTTGCTAAACCCAAATATTCCAACTATTAGAGCAAGAACTCACTATTCTTTTTTATGTTATTCACTGTGCAGTATATATCCAGCACTATCCAGAATTCTACAATTACTAGAGTCAGGAAAACCTGAGTTTGAATCCTGCCTCAACACCTACTATGTATGAGACTCTGGGCAAGTCACTTAACCTCTTTCAGCCTTGGTTTCCTCATCTGTAAAATGAAGATAATAATTTACTTCCCAGAGTTGTTGTAAAGATTATATGAGAAAACACATGTAAAAGACTTTGCAAATGTTAAAACACTATATAAATGCTAGCTGTTACTATTATTTGACAAAAACTATTGGGAAAACTGGAAAGTAGTCTGGAAAAAAGTAGATATAAACAAATTTCATCATATACCAAGATAAACTCCAAATGGGTACATGACTTAGACTTAAAATGTGACCTTGTAAACAGAGTAAAAGAGGGGCAGCTAGATGGCGCAGTGAATAGAGCACCGGCCCTGGATTCAGGAAGACCCGAGTTCAAATCCGGCCTCAGACACGTGACATTTACTAGCTGTGTGACCCTGGGCAAGTCGCTTAACCCCAACTGCCTCACCAAAAAAAAAAAAAAAAAAAGGAGAAGAAGAAGAGCTGAGACTTCTGTGTAATGTGGGCAACAAATATGGAAGACTGGACATTTCCTTTGATCTCCATAACATCTCAAATCTCTCTAAAATGGAAATTATCCATCAAAGATAAAGCAACTTCAGCTGTTTCCATGGCTCAAAAGAAGATAAAAAAAAACCTTATGCTCATTCATGCTGAGCTCTCTTAGCAACCTCTCCCACCTCCCATACTACCAGCAGCAAGGCTATATAGCAGACCCAAAAACCTGACACAGGCTTACAACAAACTCACTTCAACACCCCAGACCCACTTCATTCTTTCCCTTGCTGTGGAGACCCCAGCTCTATGATGCAGAAGTTTGCCTGGACCATGAGAGATGGCCAGCAGAGCTGCAGCAGGAACAAAAACCTGCTGGAGACTGCAGCCCTATAGCACCAGTGCTCCAAAGTTCTTAGACTGCCAGTGCCAGGGCAGACAACCCCATAGCACCAACACAGAAAAGTTATAAACTGCCCATGCAAGGAAGGACAACCCTGTGGCACCAGTATGGCAGCTCTCTGAACTGCCAATGCTGGAAGAGAACTAAGGAATTCAGGGAGCAGGACAGGGCTCCAGGAGAGGATACACAAGAGGTGGGGTAGGGCAGAGAATGTGTAGCATTCCACAGAGCCTGAGAGAAAGAGCACAGCATCCAACTGAGGGCATGTCTGGCTATACTTGGGATAAAGAACTAGTTTGGTGAACTGTGAATTGCCCAAAAGGAGAAGCTGAAATGCTTTGAGACCAAGCCCCTAAGTAAACCACCATCAGAAGGGAACAGTCAGAAAGTGAATAAGGTAAAATTAAGGGAGGAAAAAGACTAAAATTACTAAAGATTTCAGAAAGAAGAAAATTCAAAGGCCTTGAACATAACCAGATAAATCAGTAGAATAGAGAAATGATTAACAGCCAAAAGAAATATGACCTTCTTGTCTAATAAACTAATTCAGGCATCCATGAATAAATATTGCAAAACAAAGGAAAATTATCCAGCATTTGATGAGATTGAGGACTCTGGAATGAGAGGAGAGCATACAACCACAATATACTGTTCCTGAGTGGATCAAAATAGAAATGAGAATTAGGAGAGCCAAATTTATGACCTTCACAGCAAAAAATAATGGGCAAAATAGAAAAACTGAAATCTGAGATGACAAGTCTCAACAAAAAAATCAAAAGAGAGAACAATAGATTGGAAATTCCAATGCACAGAATTGAAGGACAACCCAAAAGAAGAGAATCAATAACATTAAAAGACATCCTTTCTAAGGAAGCAAAACATACTGTTCTTGAAGACAGGATGCATAGAAATAGCCTAAGGACCATAGGTCTCCTAAAAGAATACAACAGGATAGAGAGGTTGAAGCCAAGATGGCAGAGAGAAGCCAGGAAGTTGCCTGAGCTCTCCCCAATTTCCCTCAGAAACAACATTAAATCAAGCCTCTAAACAAATTATGGTGCTACAGAACCTACAAAAAGATGGAGTGAAACAATCTTTTGGCTTAAGCTAACTTAAAGGGACTTCAGGAAGGGTATGTCTCACTTGGGTAAAAGGGGAGCACAGCACAGAGGGTGTCTGGGCAAGCCAGTGGGAGGCTTTTAGCCACAATATAGATCAGCAGTAAAGGGCCCTCAGTGCTGGCTCAGCAGGCTAGTGGCACAGCTTGCCAGTTGTGAAGCCCCCAGCCCCAATGTAGAAGGCAAATCTGCCAGCTAGAGTATCAGCTACACAGCAGGTACAACTAGGCTGGGCCACCCCAGTGCAGTGAACAAGCCCCAATCTGCTGAGACCTCAGGGCAGAAAGCCAGTGATCAGGCCTCTGGTCCCCAGAAAAAGAAGGTTAGAACTGTGACCCCTGTTCCCCAGGAGCAGAGCTCAACTTTAAAAGGCACAAAATAGGCCAAAATATGAGTAAGAAACAGAAAAGAACCCTCACCATAGAAAGCTACTATGGTGACAGAGAAGACCAAAACACAAACTCAAGAGGACAGTAATGTCAAAATGCCTACATGTGAAGCATCAAAGGGGAAGATGTATTGGTCTCAAGACCAAAAAGCCTTCTTGAAAGTGCTCAAAAAAGGATTTTATAAATCAGAGAGGTAGAAGAAAAATTGGAAAAAGAAATGAGTTTTGCAAGAGTCAATAGTTTGGGAAAAGGACAAAAAAAAAATTACTGAAGAAAACAATTCCTTAAAAAATACAATTGACCAAATGGAAAAGGAGGTGCAAAAACTGATTGAAGAAAATAATTACTTAAGAATACAACAGGACCAAAAAATTTACACTTTGTAATAACGGAAGGAATAAGAGAGAACTGCACAGAACTTCTAAACATAGAAAATGAAATACCAATTAAAAGAATTCCTAGATCCCTTCCAGAAAAAAACCCAAAGCTACAAACTCCAAAACACATAGTGTAAATTTAGCAACTGATTTCAGAAACAAGTACTGCATGCAATCAGGAAAAAGACCTTCACATATAAAAGAATAGAAATTCAAATGACACAAGACTATTCTGCACTCACCAAAAAACATAGAAGAGATGAGCTAATGTGTTCTGAAGAGTATTGGAGCTCAGAATACAGCCCAGGGTGACCTACCTTGCAAATCTAATCTTAAACATACATGAAAAAAGATGAATGTTCAGTAATAAAGAGGCATTTGAAACATTTTAGAAAGAAAACCAGGCCTGAAGATTGTTCACTTCTCAAATACCTCAGATAGCAAAAATGTATGAGGAATACATAAATGCAGAAGCCAAGGACAGCAATAGCAACAGAGTGGCAGCAGAGAAGCCAGTAATAAAGAGGCCTACCATGGGCCATTGTCTTCTCTGGCACCTACAATAACTGGCATTGTTCTGAGAGGTACAAGGAAAAAAAGGAAACCATGGGGCAAGCTCTGTAAGGCAGTAGCAGAAATTACCTAGAGGGGAGAACCAAAATGGATACCTTAGGAACTTGATTGCATGAGGAATACAGAGAAAAGAGAGGGATCAAATAATTATAGGGGTCATGAATCAGAGAATATGGGTAGAGAGTAGCTAGGAAGAGATAATGGATAATGAAGAGAAGGGGGTTAATCATTTTGGGCAAAGGGCACACAAATAGACACACACGTATGTAAATAGTGAACAGGACTCATTGAAGGGGAGGAGAGGAAAGGAGAATCTATTTGACTGCAAGGGAAAAAGTCGGGGAAGATTATATAGCCAAAGAAAAGCAAGAGGGAAAAAGAAACTAATAAGCAAAACCCCCAAAAGAGGTAATAAATAAGAGAAGACTGGAAGTAAGGGGAAGAGGGGGAAATCCATTGGGAAGAGGACTACCTTAAAAAACATTAATTGAAGGGAAGTGGTGCTTCATTTATAGCAAAAGAGGTTTGGGAAAGGGGGAGTCATAATTTTTTAAAAAAATAACATTAGAGATGGATGGAGGAAAATATAAACCTAACTCTCGTAACTTTAAACATGAATTGATTAAACAATCTAAGAAAACAAAAAGGAGTGACAGATTGAATAAGAAAACCAAACCTTACAATCTGTTGTTTACAAGAAACACAGCCAAAAAAAAAAAAATAACACAAAACTGAGGGGAATGGAAAAATATTTACTTTGTATCAAGTTAATCCAAAAAAAGCAGGAGTTGCAATCATGCTATCTGACAAAGCAAAATCAAACATTCAAAAAATTTAAAAAGGGATAAACAAGGAAATGTTATGATGAAATAAACTGCAGACAACAAACTAATACAAGAAGAAGAAGAAGAAGAAGAAGTAGTAGTAGTAGTAGTAGTAGTAGTAGTAGTAGTAGTAGTAGTAGTAGTAGTAGTAGTAGTAGTAGTAGTAGTAGTAGTAGTGGTAGTAACTACTTAACATTTATATAGTGCTTACTATATGCCTGGCACTGCTTTACAATTTTTATCGTATTTGATATTCATAACAACCCTAGGATTTAGGTGCTATTATTATTCCCATTTTACAGATGAGGGCACTGAAACAAACAGATATAAATGCCTCCATGTTCATAAAGGAAACATTATCAGAGTTAAGAAGACAGCCAGAAACACAACAGTGACCAGAAGCTTCAATATATCTCTCTCAGGTTTGGATAAATCTAACAGAAAGATAAACAAGAGGGAAAATATAGAACTGAACAAATTGCTAGAGAAACTAAAGATAAAAGACTTATCTTCTAAATGGGATAGCAAAATAATATACATATACCTACCACAGCTATGGGCAGATGTATTCTTAAACAAGAGAAGTAATAAAAAAAATAAAACAGATAACTGATTACTAGAAAATGAAATGTAGTCATCTGCATCTAAACATAAAAACTAAGTTAAGTTTTAGCTTAATTGCCTCACTCCAAAGCTGAGGTGGTATAGGGAGGATTATGCCCCCCAAGGTGTTGGGAAAAATGTTTCAACATTTGTTCTTGCTATATCTCTTTGTAAATATTCTTTTATAATATCTCCTTGTAAAAGATGCCTATTTTTCAATCTTTAGAATGTTTTAATATTTCTTGTTATCTCAAGTAGTCAATGATTTGTTTGATTTATTCTGATTTTCAGAGTCAGGAATGGGTTACCACATTCTATCCTAAATTATTTTTCTTGTAATTCTTTCCTCCAGACTTTGATTTCATTTTTTTCTCTTTCATAATTTCTTCTAGGTACTTATATAGTCCTTGTGGAAAATCCATTTTTTACACTGGAGTCTCTGTTTCTAATTGTTGTGGAGTTATTCTCTCCTTCTAGGTTGAACTTTTAGGTATCTCTGGATTTACAATAATTCTTGGTAGTTGCCAATGTCTTTTTCACTTTACTCATTTCTCCCAAGCTTAGTTCTTAAATTGAAGCTTTGTGCCGGGACAAGACTCCACTCTGTGGTAGTCTTGAGAGGGAGGGTTAACTCTGCTTGGTCTTGACATGGGTGGTAACCTGAGTTGCTCTGCTGAGGAACTCCCAGGGTTAGGCTCCCTCGTATCTCTGAACTTCAGAGTACTTCATTTTCATGGCCTTCTATGGTAATGCCACACAGAGTTCTAGGGACCTTGGAGCCCCAGGGCCAGAAGTGTCCTGATCCCAGCACTGAAGTGCAGTACCAGTTGTTGCTGCTTCTGATGGCTTCCAGGGTCCAAGCTATGGGTTTCTGACTCCCCCTGAGGTTTTCTCTTAGGAGCCTTCCCTTTATGCCATCCAGACACAGAGCCTTAAAGTCTATAGGTGTCTCCAGGCTTTCACTGGGTTGCTTTTGGAAACTGCTGTCTGATTTGTCTGGGATGACACTGACTTTTCTGACAAGCTTCTTTCCCATTGCCATTGGGTTTCTGATGGATTTTTTTGTTTGCAGTTCCAGCATGAAGTTACTTACTTTATTTTCTCATTGAATTTATTGATCATTATTCAATCAGGTGTTATTTTTAAGTTTCTGCTGGGGTAGATATTGTAGTACCTGGGCTTCCTGTCTCCATTCAGACAGCCATCTTCCCTGATCCATTTTATTAGATTGGCATAACCAAGGGGAACCTACCACCTCTTGAAGTAGCCTATTCTATTTTTTGATAGCTCTGATTGTTAAGAAGTTTCTCATATCAAATCTAAATTTGCCTCCTTGCAACCATCACCAATTACTCCTCGTCTTGCCCTCTAGGCCCAAACAAAACCAATCTAATCCTTATACATAACCTTTCAGATACTTGAAGACAGCTATCATGTGCCTCAAATCACCTCTTCTTCAGGCTAATCATACCCTGTTCCTTCAACCAGTCCTCATTTGACATAGAATCAAGGCCCTTCATCACCCTGTTTGTCCTCCTGTGGACACTCCAGTTTATCGTCGTCCTTCTTAAATCATGATTTCCAGAATTAAACACAATACCACAAATAACAACTGATCAAGGCAGAATACAGTTCCCTATTCCTAGAAGCTGTGCCCTTCTTAATGTAGCCCAAGGTCACATGAGCTTTGGTAGGTGCTATAACATGTGGTTCAGTTCTATTGCTTATAATCCATTAAAATTCCCAAGAGTCATACCAAACCAAACATCACTGAAACAGGTCTTCTCTCTAAAAAAACTTAGACACCTTTCCCAGTTAACAAATGGAAGTCCACACACACGTACATACCCCTTATGGAGCCATTGTCATCTCAACCTTCAGAGTCATGCAGTTCTTGTCCATATGTACTATCACCCTACATAGATTCTCCAGGAAGCATCAAAGTAAGTCTTGATTGAGCACTGGAATCAAGCCCATGAGCTCCTGCACTTGAAATAGGTATTTCTCAGGTTTAGGGAGTGCACTAACTTTTCTAAGGAGGGGCAGCAGCAGTGCAGAAGTAAGTTGAAGGAGTGGCAAGTAGGAATGGGAAAAGTTCCCAAAGAAAAAGCTTTAGGGTCCCAATCACAAAACAAATGTCATCCCAGTCTACACTGTCCAGGTCTAACCAACCGTCTTGTCTGCTTGCTCTGAAAATATTTATCATCTATCTGAGGTGACTGCTCATTTTGGTGAGTACTATACCTGTCCATACCTGGAGATGGGGCAAGGCAAGGCCAGCTAGGTAGCACAGTGGATAGAGCGCCTGGGCCTGGAGTCAGGAAGACTCATCTTCCTGAATTCAAATCTGGCCTCAGACACTTACTTCCTAGCTATGTGACCCTGGACAAGTCACTTAACCCTGTTTGACTCGGTTTCCTCGTCTGTAAAAATGAGCTGAAGAAGAAAATGTCAAACCACTCTAGAATCTTTGCAAAGAAGATCCTAAATGGGGTCATGAAGAGTAGGACATGACTGAAAAGAAAGGGTAAACCAGTGAGCATGGTTGTCCCTTCTCCCATCTGTGCATCATACTTTGGCCTGAATTTTTCTTATTCTGTCATTCTTCTACTCGAAATATCTCTTCATTGTCTACTCTCTTGTCTATACTGGTGATGCAAAGTTGGACTTTGCACTATGCATGTTTGGCATAGTGTTCCCTTCCTTCTCACATGACTCCATTTGACATATAAACACTCCTGCAGGTTCTGAAAAGTGGGATCACAATGAAAGGATCTGTCATGGATACTGAGCATGAGCCTCTTTTAGATTACAATTTGTTAAAAACAAGATCTGGGTCCTTTTTCACTTTTGTAGCCCCTGAACCTAAAAAAAATCCTTGACACATTGTAGATGCTTAGACACAACTGGTGCAAAATGTGTTGAGTTAGCCATTTTCTCAATCCTCTTCATAAAGGTAATAATATGATATCAAATTATAATAGCACCTACTCACAATAACATGAGAATGTATGTACAGCCCTTTGCAAACATTAAATCACTACATGAATGGGAGTTATTATAAAGTCACTATAATAAAAATTAACATAAAGTTTTCAGGCTTTCCCTATATTAACTAAAGCTTCTATTTCATGATTTTACAATAAATTTCGCCTATTTATATAATTTCAGACATTAGCCCTTTTGGAAGAAGAAGAAGACATAAACCAAATCACAGATTATTTCTCCTATGAACACTTCTATGTCATTTACTGTAAATTCTGGGAACTGGACAGTGATCATGACCTCTACATCAACCAAACCGATCTATCGAGATATAATGACCAGGGTAAGTTGTTTTGCTCATCTTATCTTATCTTATCTTACATTTTAGTACCTGTGCTGCCAAAATAAGCACAGGATTTTTGGTTCTGAAGATGAAGACCACACATTCCATTGTTTAGAATATCCATTTTTTTTATGGAAAAAAATCTAATGAATTGGCTATTTTAGAATAGAAAATATTAAAGAGGTGAGATTATTTTGTTCATAGTTTATTTTTAATGTGCTGATTTTAGTGGGGGGTTTTCATCAATGTCACTTTCCAATAATGCTTTTCCCCTGGAACCCTTATTTATGTATTTATCTGTTTAGCTGTTTGTTTATTTATCTGTTTATTCATTCGTTTGCTTATTTTGGGGTGAGGCAATTGGGGTTAAGTGACTTGCCCAGGGTCACACAGCTAGTGTCAAGTATCTCAAGTCACATTTGAACTGAGGTCCTCCTGACTTCAGGGACAGTGTTCTATTCACTGCGCCACCTAGCTGCCTGAAACCCTAATTTATAATAGGGAAACATTTAAGCAACAAACCTACCCATCAAACATATCTAACAGCATTCTCCAACTGCATGCAGTCTACTCTGGACCTAGTCATTGTGTTATTCTAAATTCTAGTTTCTTTTAGTGTTCTTAAAAATGTTTTATTGATGCTTTTTAAGATATCATTGTTGTATGACCCTGGGCAAGTCACTTAACCCCCATTGCCCTGGGGGGGGGGGGGAAAGATATCATTGTTGCTTCATAATATCTTCCCAACCCTCAATAGAAACTTCTATTGTTACAGAAAGGTATAATTAAGCAAAACATTCCAAAACTCTGGCCATGTCTGACAACATGTGCTTCACTCCATACCTATAGTCTACCACATCTCTACCAAGAAGAGAGATGCTCCCTCTTAAGGCCTCTAGAGTTAAGAGTGATCATTACATTGAACAGAGTTCTGATATCTTCTGTTAGTGGGGTTTTTAACTCCCTATCATTGTGCTTATTATCCTCTTGGTTTTGTTTTCTTTGATCTGTATTCGTTCATATGTGTCTCCCCAAGGTTCTCTCAATTCCTCAGTTGTTTCCTATTGTCCGCATTGTTTCCCATGCCACAGTAATAGGTCCTTACATATTCCACAGTTTTTTGAGCTGTTCCATCATTGGTAGCGCCTACTTTGTTGCCAAGGGTTTTTATTCCTTCTTCTCTAGGAACACTGTGGTAAATATGGCAATTTCCCCCCTTTTCTTTGTTCTCCTTATTGTATATGGCCAACAGAGATGAATCCAAGTGTAACATTTTAGTCCCCTTTTCAGTGTGATTCCAAACTGTTTTCCAGAATGATGTGACCAGTTTACAGTTCTGCTAACAGTACCCTAGAGTATTTATCTTCCTGCAGTTACTCTGACATGGACTGTTTATGTCTTTTATTATCTTTGCCAATTTGATGTGTTTTAGTAAAACTTCAGTTATTTTAATTTGTGTTCATCTTATTAGTGATTTACAGCATTTTTTCATGCTTGTTGCTAGTTTACATTTCTTCTTTTGAAAATTGTTTATAACAATTTACACAGAAACAGCAATATTGTAAAGATAAGCAACTGTGAAAGACTTAGTAACTCTGATTAATACAGTAATCCATCACAATTCCAAAGGACTCATGATGAAAAATTCTATCCCACCTACAGATAGAAAACTGATACACTCAGAATGAAGATTTAAGCTTATTTTTTCTCTGTCTTTTTGTCATTATTGTTGGGTTTTGGTTATTATTATGGTGTTGTTGTTGCTTTGTTTTATTTTTCTAGAACATGGTTAAAGCAGAAATTAGTTCTGCATGTCTTCATATTTGTAATGGGTTTTATATTTCTTGCCTTCTCAATGGATGGGAGAGGGAATAGGGAGGGGAGAAATCTGGAAATGAAAAGAAAAGAAAATTGAAAAAGGTTACTATAATAGTATAATAATTTACTACTTTCTTGTATGTCTACTCTATTCTACTGAGCCACCTTTCTATTTCTTATCCAGTACCAGATAGTTTTGATAATTACTGCCTTGTAATATAGTTTAAGATCTGATACTGCTAAACTGCCTTCCTTTACATTTTTATTCATTAATTCCTTTTATATTCTTTATCTTTTGTTCTTACAAATAAATTTTGTTATTCTTTTTTCTAGCTCAATAAAATAATTTTGGTAGTTTAATTAGAGTGGCATTAAATAAGTAGATTTGTTTAGGTAGAATTATCATTTTTATTATATTCCATATGCTTTTCAATGTCTGTCCAAGGACCCATACTATTACATTCCTGCCCATTTAACTCCTAGAAAAATAATGTTTCAGGGCAGCTAGGTGGTGCAGTGGATAAAGCACCAGCCCTGGATTCAGAAGGGCCTGAGTTCAAATCCGACCTCAGACACTTGACACTTACTAGCTGTGTGACCCTGGGCAAGTCACTTAACCCCCATTGCCCCACCAAAAAAAAAAAAAAAACAAACGAAAAATAATGTTTCTGACTTGTATGCTTTCTCTTATTAAAGAACAAAAATTAAATCACAAGTATATTTCCCTTAGGAATCAAAAGACCTAGAACTAAACTTATTGTCCATATAGTGCCAATGTGCTCAGTTATGAAACCTGAACACATCTATTTCTTCTTTCTTTAGATGGCCTTCTGTTTTGTCTTTAAATGCCTTAACTTGCATTGTTTTAATGTCATATCAAGTCCTTTTGGAAATAGGTAGGGTAAAAATCCTGCATAACTATAATATGAACTGCCTTTTTTTGGCTCATTCATGACTATTGATATTTCAAGAAAGAACTTTAGTGAAAAATATTTCATCAAATTTTACATACTAAAGAATGGGAAAAAACTATTCTTTTTACCAATGGGTTCATTATTACTAGGTGACAGAGTTAATAATTAGCTGTTTGACAAGTTCCTTTGTGTATTCCTTAACATAAATATTGGTATATATCCCAGTATTACTGCAATCACAATATACACATCCCTACCTTCTTCAGTCTTTCCAGTTTTCCATGATGATGTTTTGATCTTTAAATGAAGATCTTCGATTAGGAGTTGAATCGGAGTCATAGGAGAGAATGGGCTTATAACTCTACTCATGTTCTCATTAAAAATGATTGTCGGGGCAGCTAGGTGGCGCAGTGGATAAAGCACCGGCCCTGAATTCAGGAGTACCTGAGTTCAAATCCGGCCTCAGACACTTGACATGTACTAGCTGTGTGAACCTGGGCAAGTCACTTAACCCCCATAGTCCCGCAAAAAAAAAAAAAAAGTCAAAAAAAAAAAAGAATGATTGTCAGGGTTTAACTGGAAGCTTTTACTAGGAACACAGAAGTGCTACAGTCTATCTACAGTGTTTTCACAATTTACGATTCTGTATCAAAACGAAAATAGATTTATAAAAATTGTGGATTATAAAGAATGTTTCTAATTCTATTCTTCATTCATTTTCAGCATCATCAAATAGGATTATTGAAAGAATATTTTCTGGAGCAGTGACAAGGTAAAAAAATGCCTCAGGGATTTCATTAAGCACTTTACAAATTCTTGTTGACTGAACCATAACTTTGGGGCTAAATAAAGTGGCAGTAGTCAGAACTGTAGGAGCCATTTAATAGCCACAGTGCCATGTTATGAGGAAAGGTATCCCACTTCTTTTCTTAACAGTATTTTCCAAGAGAGGATAATGGGTTGCATTTCTTTTGGTTTCTTTAAACATGGTAAGCATTCAATTTTTTTAAGTTTTATGGGGAATTTTCATTATTCTTAGTTTTGAGTCTGTTTGCTCTCTATATTTCCTTCCCTACCTGACTTATTTTATCTGTTACATGTGAAATAAAAGAATTTTTTAATTCATCAAAGAAAAAGCATCACTTAAATAGTTAACTGCTAATAATGGAGCAAGGACCACATTATAACAGGTTCATTACATGATAACCATGCCTCAATTCATGTCCAAAAACATTTATCATAAAAACCTAATGAAAACAGGTATCCTCTAATATATGCTTTAGTTCTACCCAGGGTTCAATCAGCCAACAATTGACAGGTATTTATTAAGTGCCTATTCTGTGCTAAACACCATACTAGGGCCTGAGAACACAAAGTGAAGTAGTTCCTGTTCTCAAGCTTACATTTTATAAGACAATAATGTAGGAGGAAACAACATGTACAGGTAACACAATGTAGAAACTATATGCAAAACAAAAACAAGAACAATTGTTGGGGGGAACATACTTGCATCTGGAAGAATCAGAAAAGGCTTCATATAGTAGGTGAGCTTAGCTTTTAAGGAAGCTGGATTTTTAAGAGGCAGAGGTGACAAGGAAATACTCTCTGACTGGGAGGCTGCTATTGCAAAGGCACACAGGGGGGAGATGGTATGCCATGTGTAAAGAACTAAAAAGATCAGTTTAACTTTACACATAATGTTAGGTGACATGGAATAGAACTAGAAAAGTAGGTTGGGACCAAGTTATGGCTTTAAATGCTAAACAGAAGAGTTTATAACTAATAGAGGGTCGCTTTCTATCATATCAGATTCTTCATGACCCCATTTGGTGTCATCTTGGAAAAGATACTGAAGTGGTTTGCCATTTCTTTCTCCAGCTCATTTACAAAAGAGGAAACTGAGACAAAGAGGGTGAAGTGACTTGCCCAGGGTCACAGAGCTAGGAAGTGTCTAAGGCCAGATACCTGGCACTCCATCCACTGTGCCACATAGCTCCCTCACAAACTACCTTGTACTTAACCATTTTGTATATATTTCTATTTATTAACTTTATATTTGGGGGGAATTTTTTTTCAGTCAAAAAACAAGCATTTATTAAGCACCTACTATAAACCAGGCCTTATACTGGGAACTGGGAACACAAAGACTATGATGAAATAGTCCATGCCTTCAAGAAGCCTCCACTCTGGGCTGTATGTATTTTTACAAACATTGTCTCTCCCATTAGAATGTAAACTCATCATGAGTAGAAATTGTTTATTTTTACTTATATCCCCAGTGCCTAGCAGTGCTTAATATATACTTGTTGGTTGATAGAAACTAGGTCTGAATATGTAGACTTGGTCATCTTTAGCATAAAGATGAGAATTAAACACACGTAAACTGATGAGGTCCCTGTTAGTTTAGAGAACAAAAAGGAAAGGGTGCACAGTAAAGATTTATGATATGAATGATAATCCAGCAAAGAAGGCCAAAGAGTAAACAGATAGGAGTGAGGAGAACAAAGAGCATTGCCATGAAAATCCAGGGAAGAGAGAGTATCCAGCAGAGTTCTGCTTTAAACAGAAAGAAAAGGGGGGCAGCTAGGTGACACAGTGGATAAAGTACCGGCCCTGGATTCAGGAGGACCTGAGTTCAAATCCAGCCTCAGATACTTGACACTTACTAGCTGTGTGACCCTGGGCAAGTCTCTTAACCCCCACTGCCCTACCAAAAAAACAAAACAATAAACAGGAAGAAAAGTAGCTCTTCTGAAAGGGGCCATAACAAACATTGTTACTCCTTATTTTCTATTCTTAGTTATCTTTGTGGCTTGCTTGTCAATCTCCTCCTAAACTTCTCCATTTTTGAAACTCTAGAACCATTACTCTTCACAACTTCAGAAAGACATGAGAGTCTGGTTAACTACAGTGGCCTAATCTTCCCTTTGGAATATTTAAAGAGCTGTAGTTATGGTCAGCCTCTTTCTAAGCCAATTCACTTGAGTCTTTTCCATAAATAATCTTTGTTAACAAGGAACACTAGGTAAGAAAGTATGAAGAGATCAGTACTGACCCAACCCCATTACTCAAATTCAGTTTTTTAAAAATGTATTCACACAGGGTGGCTAGGTGGTGCAGTGGATAAAGCACCGGCCCTGGACTCAGGAGTTCCTGAGTTCAAATCCGGCCTCAGACACTTGACACTTACTAGCTGTGTGACCTTGGGCAAGTCACTTAACCCCAATTGCCCTGCAAAAAAACAAAACAAAACAAAAATGTATTCACAGAATCTGAGTTAAAAGCTATTTTCATTTACCCCACCTATACTTACTTGAACAAGAATTCCTTCTACAACATGGATGACAAGTGGCCATTCAGCCCCTACTTGAAATCTCTGGTAAGAGAGAACCAAATTATTTGAGGTAGCCCATTCTAATATAGACAGCTTTATTAAATATCCTTGTAACCTATGGCCCAAGGCCCCCACTCATATAGACCAGCTCCAGTTCTAGGGACTCACCTCAAGGTCATTTTCTTTCTTTGGCTTGCTGCCTCCACTTGTTACTATAGGGAAATTTCTAAATATAATGTACAGCTTAATTCTGACTGCATTTCCCCAGATGTGGCTAACAGAGTACCTTGATACTAGCATTCAAAGTACCAAGTGCATATTGAGTAAAGCAGCCTTTATTTCACTCCAAAGAAAATGCAGAAGAAAGAAAAAAGAGAAGGAAGGAAGGAAGGAAGGAAGGAAGGAAGGAAGGAAGGAAGGAAGGAAGGAAGGAAGGAAGGAAGGAAGGAAGGAAATAGTGGTCCATTCTGTATACCATTTGACTCTAAAATAAAGACTCATTTTTTTTTTAGAATTTAACATTTGCAGAAGCCTATGAGTTTTAATTTCTCAGTCTTAGTAAATAGATTAAGCCATTCATTAGAACACTAACTTAAATATCCATTTTGCTGATTTTAAGTGTTCCTGAAATAAAATTACAAACCTTTCATAGAAAAATGTTACTGTGATTTCTGAATGTCATGCCACTGAATTTATCTAAGATATTGCCTTGAAAATTTTGCTTACATATCATTTTTAGGGGGAATGTTGTACAAAAAGAAGGAAGAATGAGCTATGCAGATTTTGTATGGTTTCTGATCTCTGAAGAGGATAAAAGAAATCTGACAAGGTATGATTTCTAAGTTTACCTTTCTGTGCTTCTTACTTCTATGCTACTTTACTGTACTTAACAGTTTTAGAGTTGAAGCATGCTGAAGCACTGTATTTTGAAGTTACTTAAAAGAAACAATAAAACAATATATGGCAACCTAGATAGGACATAATTTTATAGTATTTGATTACCCATTCCAGTAAGAAACTAATCAAAGGAGTTTAAAAATAATTCTGCAGAGAGCCATTCACTTATACAAGCAATTGGGTATGAAAGAATGAAAAAGCATTTGTAAATTAATTACTTTATGCTAAGCACTCCGCTAAGGATACAAGTACCAAGTGAGACAGTTCTTACCTTCAAGGAACTTATAAGAGGAAGCAAAACATTTAAGAGAATGTGGCGATAGAGGGATGGTTTGGTTTGGGGTGTCAGAGGATGGTGGTAGGGGACCTAATTGGCATAGTCTTTGCATTAGCAATGTCAATACTGTTTTGATTACAGTTCCAGATCTGGAAAGGGGTGGGGAGGGTTGTGTTAGGAGAGATGGCAAAATTTAGTAGTCTAGTGGATGCAGAGACTGGGAATGTAGATAGCCCAAGATAATGGTCCAAGGGGACTGTGAATCACAGCTGGGGCTAGATAGATAGAGGAGGCCACGTGAGGAATTCACCAGTGAGAACCACCTGGGCCCCAGCGTGAGATGGTTGAGTCTCCCAGGAAGGCACAGCATCAGGCAGGGCAAATGGCAAAGTCTAGTGGCCCAGAGATAGTGCAAATGACAAGAAAGTGGCTGGGCTGGAAACAGAGTAATGTATAATGCAGGGGCAGTTAGGTGGTGCAGTGGATAGAGCACCGGCCCTGGATTCAGGAGGACCTGAGTTCAAATCCAGCCTCAGACACTTGACGTGTACTAGCTGTGTGACGCTGGGCAAGTCACTTAATCCTCATTGCCCTGTGCCCCCCGCACGAAAAAAAAAAATGTACAATGCAGATTTTTTTTCTTTTACAATGTATGTAGATACTATTTTTGCCTGTATTATGTAAAAACAAAACATAATTTTAAACATCTTTAGGAATGATATCCTCTAAAGGCCAGAAGATGTCATTATTCCATGAAAGTAGACCTTTTCCTCTACAAAAACATGTATATTAGTTACTCTTATACCTATTATTCTCAACTAGAAATGAGGGGAAGGCTTTAAAACATTTATGCTTCCAAATTTGTAGTAGAAATTTAAAACCTTTTAAATTGACAATTACATAAAACTGAATAATATACTTTGTAATGTTGTCTTTTAATTTACTCTTTTTTAAAAAGCTAAATTAAGTTGCTTTTCACTTATATGACTCTGAAATAATTGTTTTTCCTATGGAACATTGTCCCTTATTTAAAGATTCCCAGTCCCTGTATTATAATTTTTTTAACTATATACATTGATAATAAGCAAAGATGGCTATTTTAAAATCTAATACTATATGTTGGAAGCCTTTATTTTTAATATAGGACAATTTGCTCGTATCACAAGACAAAATAGTGTGGTTAAAGAATTGAATAGTGCAGAAACATAAATAAATGAATAAAGGATACTGAATACTTCAGATACTGATGCTATAAAGTCGTATACTTCATATTACAAAAAAGTAATGTTTCTTTATTTACTAGCATTGAATATTGGTTCCGCTGCATGGATTTGGATGGGGATGGTGTGCTCTCCATGTATGAACTTGAATATTTCTATGAAGAACAGTGTGAAAGAATGGAAGCAATGGGCATTGAACCATTGCCATTCCATGACTTGCTCTGCCAGATGCTTGACCTGGTGAAGCCAGAACTTGACGGTAATACTGATTTATTGTACACCCTGCCCATCTATGGTTATGACTATTATTAATACTTGATGTTGTATGATCTTTTAGAGTTTCCCAGTGCTTTACATACATTGTTGCATTTAAGCTTTACAATATCACTAAGAGGCAGATATATAAATATTAGTATCATTGCTTTGAAGATAAGGAAACTGGGGCTCAGAAAAGCTAAATCACAGGTTTAGGTTTACACAAGGGTATAAAGATCCAAATTCATGTTTTGTGATTTTGAACCTATCATTCTTTCTACCACACCAAACTTTACAGAATGCATGTGTTGAGTGGCATAAACCAAAACAACGCTAAACTCACCAAATTCTTCCTTAAAGTATAAGTTTTATTGAGAGCAGAGGTCTTTCGTGTGTTCTTTACCAAAGTTAGCATTTCTAATACAATGTAAGTATTAACTAAATCATTTAAAACAAATCTTCTGTAGGGAAAAAATGGTTTTTATGATATTAAAACATGTACATATTGTGTTTAAAAAGGATAAAATTTTTTTCACTTGAGCTTTTGGTGAAATTACAGACTTTGCTTTTTATGCAGGCAAAATAACTCTCAGAGACCTGAAGAGGTGCAGAATGGCTCATATTTTTTATGACACTTTCTTTAATCTGGAGAAATACCTGGACCATGAACAGAGAGATCCCTTTGCAGTGCAAAAGGTATCAATTAATTTAATATTATTACACCCAGCAATAAATGCTATAAGATCCTAGGACCATATATTTAGAGCTGGAAAGTACCTAGAAGTCCCATTATATAATTTAACTTTGCCCTCAAAAAACCTATATTCTTTTTTAAAATAATTTTTATTTTTCTTATTCTGAACTTGACTACATACCCACAAGAGCAGGAGAAGAGGACTATGTGTAAAACTGAAATTTTCTTACATACAATTTGAATGTTTAAAATATACATATAATAAATTCAACACATTAGTTTCAAAATTATCCTGAGAAGCTGCTTCTTAAAAGAAGCAGCAAATCAACATATAGATTGAAAGCATACATGAAGCATTTGGTCAAATAGATGGAGGCAGAAGGTCCAAGTAAAATATCTCTCATGACTACAAGCCCACATATGTTTAAGTTAACCCTAAGATGAAGCTGCTTCAAAAAAAGGTTTGGGAAAAGTGTCCTTCATAATATTTTGTCCATCTAGGCAACAACTCATCATACAGAAATTGAAGCTAGGGGAAATAACTTGTCTGTGATCACACAACTGGTAACTGACAAAGGCACAAAATTAGATACTTATTCGGTATTCTTTCCATTACACCATATATCTAAAAAACCAAATCACTACCCTAAGTGTCACTGAATTCTGACATATATATATATATATATGTAACACTTTTGTGAATGCTAAAAATAGCTACATATAGATATTAATCTGGAGATTCATTTTTATGTCCAGGTAATGAGCATCCTCCATAATTAAAAAGAATTATGAAAAAATTAAGTCAGTTTGTGAAAATAACTCAGCATGTTCAAGTACCACATTAGGACATCATTGTGGCATGGAGGTAACCATGGGTTCTTAGAGGGAATACTGGTAGAATGAATTCTTTGGCAATTTCTAGCACACTAGAAAAGGTTTGAGTGTGAATGGGACAGAATATGTCTACTGTCCCAGGAAAAGCTATGGATTCAAGACAGAGAAGCTCATCATTAGAAAGTTGGCCACCAAAGAGGATGTTTTTGGTTTTGTGGCCACAGCAATCCATGAAATTCCAAATGTAAAACATTCAGTCCTTTTTTAACTACCTCTTTCTACAATGTCAAGGTAACAGAAAAGGGGAAAGAGGGTGCGAAGAATAAGTTTTTAGACTCCATGTAAACATGCAATCTTTTTCCAACAATCAACAAATTTACACACTCCTGGAGGAAGAGAACCACATGTTTAATACATATCCCAGTTATAAATGAAGCTAAAAGACATAAAAATGTTGGAACCACATGGAAAGGTAGCTTAGAGATTCTCATCAAAATTTTAAATAAAAAAGTTTAGAGTTGGTTTTGTTCTGTACTTAAAATGGAACAAAATGATCACTTGATGAAAAACTTGCTCATCACCTTATAGTACTCATAATAATTATAAAGAAACTAAATCAAACTGCTTATCAATATAATGTGTGAATATTTATTGCCAAGGAAGAAGAACTTGAGGAATTCTATGAAGACTCTAAGTTGTCAAAGAAAATATTAAATTAACAAAAAGACTAAAGATAAGACAACATAATATAAATCAAAGCATTACCAACCCAACTTATTAAAACAACCTGTTATATGAACAGACAGTTCTTAAAAGAATTGTAATCTATTAACAACTATGTGAAAGAATGCACCAAATCACTAATAAGATAAATGCAGATTAAAATAACCTGGAGAATTTTTTCCTTTTTCTATTGTGAATTTAACAATCAACATATATTTCAGAATACAGAAAAGAACAAGGGGTTTGTTAGACCCTATGAATTTTCACGTACATGTACATTTGCTTTTTTAAGAATCATGCTTGACATTTGTTAATGTAGCCTAAAATCACATTAGGTTTTTTTGGTTATCACCATTACTAAAACCCCATAAGCCCTTTTTACATGAACTATCATCTAGCCAAATCTCAACCATTCTTTACCTGTACAGTAGTTTGCGGGTGGGAGGTCCAAACCTCAGATGTAGGATTTTACATTTATTAAATATAATCTTACTAGATTTAACTAATTGTTCCAATCTGTTGAGATCTTTTTGGTTCCCAATTCTGTCATCCAATGTAATCAATATCCTCATCTCCCAGTTTTGTGAAATCTTCAGATTTGATAAGCATGCTATAAATCTTTATCCAAGTGAATTAAAAGCCCTTCAGTATTAAATTTACTCCATTAAATCAATCACTATTCCTTGACACTTCTAGACCTACCTAACTAGACTTCTACCCCACCCACAATTCTCCATCTTAATTTTGGTAGATCTGATATCATTGAACAACCTATACTTTGTGTGACTCTAGCCAAAACTGGATTAAAGGTGATTAAAAACTTTCATTTAGTCAATATAATTCTTGTACTTGTAATTCAGTACTTTGATGGATCCATGATCTCATTGATATATGGTGCTCCCTCCAAAGATCTGAATTACGGTCTATCCAAACTTTCTCATCCTTTGAGATTCTTACACACATTCTCCCATAAATTTTCCACAGGTTATCAAATCCATACACTGGGAACCTTCTTCTAAATCTCTTGACTTTGAATGGATCTATATAGTTCACAGGCTGTTAATGGGTTATATCCCTAGCTCTTCAATATGACCAACTCCATTTCCATTCATACACTTCTGATCTTATCTCTACAAAGCTTCTTCTTCACAGTTCTTCATTGTCAATATTTTGAAACCTACTCTCATCTGTCATGTACCTTTCCATTATTCTTTGAGTGACCTTCACCATTAATCCTTTAGAAACCTTGGTTTTCTATCACTTTTTAGCCATACAAAATACTAGAATTATACAGATGTTTTAAAAAGATGAGCTTTGTTTCAGGAAGGAGCCTGGAGTCATGAAAAATAACTCTCTTTGTCTATTCTTTGACCTACATAGCTGTAAGGATGCAGACAACCTTTAAAATTAACATTTTTCAGGTTTATTTGGTGAACTTCAAGGAAGATTATTGCCAGTCTAACAATTGTCATCCTCATTAAAGGCTTTACTTCACCACTGCATTGCCAACATTTGGGCATTTAGTTTTCCAATACACTCATAACCCAAGAGCCTTACAAAAACTGTTGAATAACTTCCAGTGATTTTGAGAAATTACTTATAAGGAAATGTTGCAGTTGGTGAGAAACACCACACACTTCTACTGTCATGGTTTGGTGAGAAGTATTTTATTCTTTTTCCAGTCTCTTTATTTGTGTAATTCAGTGTCTTCAAGATTTGCTTTCTCTTAGCTGAGGAACAAAAGGGCAACCAATCAGAAGGTGGAACTGATAAGTATTTTTTCTGATGTAAGAAGAACATGTCTAACATACACATGTTGAAGTTAAACTTATTTCGATGGATAATTTTTAATTCTAAAACACATTGTATTCCAATATGTATTTTATTTTTTGTCACGTATACTTCGTCTAAAACTTATTTTGTTTCTTTTTTCTCTTTTCTTTTTAATCAGGATGTTGAGAATGATAACCCCGAACCTTCTGATTGGGACAGATATGCTGCTGAGGAATATGAAATTCTTGTTGCAGAGGAATCTGCTAATGAGCAATTACAAGAAGGGTAGGTGGGAATCTCTCTACATTTCAGAATTTTTTCAGCTATTTCTCCTGTGACATCATGACAACACCAATTAGCTGTGGCCTTGTAGAGATGCAGGGCATACAGAGTGTTTGGGGAGGCTCTCTGGATGGCAAGAACGTAGGTAGTGAAATGAAGTCAAGAAGCATTTATTAAGTACCTCCTCTGTGCAGCATGGCTGGACTTGTCTGAAGTAGTGGGCCCTGCATTACCTTTTAGAAACCCAACCAGAATCCGAGGTTACCCCCAATACTAACATTAAGAATCCCTTCCCACCCTTCCCTACCCCTGAAGCTCATACCAATCCTCTGTCCATACTAAAAAATGTTGGTACAAATATTATGAACTTAGATTCATAGAGCAACAAAAAACATTCATCCTTCTCTGCGCTAATTAGGTTTTATGATTGTGTCAGAACAACATAAATACTCTGGAAATCTCCATTGTACCATTAACAAATTCCCTGTGGGTTTAGGTCATTTCCTAGGTCTTCTCCCTAACGTTATCTCCCTTCTACCACATCTCTGTCTTCTTGGTAAAGTCATATGCATGTTGTCTCCCCACTTATACTATGAACTCTGAATGCAGGGGTTGTTTTGTTGCCCTTTTTGTATCTCCAGCATTTAGCAAAGTTCCTGGCACATAGTAAGCCCTTAAGAAATGCCTATGGCCTTGACTTACTGTAGTACTTAAACTCTCCAGGCACTCAATTCACTACATAATTTGTTTTATCTTATCTGAACTGGGACCTCAGTGCTACATAGTAATCCTTTTATTCTTTCCTGATTAATTCTCTATTGCATTACCCACAGTAGCTCTTCCATTACCTCCTCTTGGATGCCCCTTCCCTTTGACTCTCTCCTGGGCCGTTTTTTTCTATATTCTCTTTCTTGGTGATTGTTTGTTCTCACGGGTTCATCTCCATACAAATTATATACTTTCTCTTCATATATATAGGTATATGTGTGTGTATATGTATATAATCATTTGTAGAATATAGAATTCTGTGTGTATGCATAGCAGCTAAGTGGTGCAGTGGACAGAGCACATAGCCTGGAGTCAGAAAGATCTGAGTTCAAATCTAACCTAAGAAACTTCCTAGCTGGGTAATGCTGAGCAAGTCACTTAACCCTGTGTTTGCTTCAGCTTCCTCATCCGTAAAATAGGTTGAAGAGGAAATGGCAAAACACTCTAGTATCTTTGTCAAGAAAACCCCAAATTGGGTCACAAAGAATTGGACACAGCTGAAAGGACTGAAGAACAATATACGTGTATATATGTATGCACATGTATATGTGTGTATACCCCTAATAATTTTCCAGACATCTCAGCCCAGATCACCAAATTCCTGCTAGAAAACAGGATGTTTCCTAAATACTTCAAATTCAACTCATTATCTTATCCCCTAAACCTACCTCCTCCAGATTTCCTTATTTCTGTTAAGGGCACTATCACCCATCCTTCTGGTTGTCAACCTCTATGATATCTAGTTCTTTGCTCTTCTTCATGCTGCATAGCCATTCAGTTGACAGTCAGCGCATCTGTCTCCACAACATAATCTGTCCTCTTCTCTCCACTCAGTCACCACCCTAATTCATCTTTCACCTCTATTTTTGTAAAAGCCTATGTAGTTTCCCATTTTCTAGTCTCTCCCTTTCCCATTCCATCCTCCACATAGCTGACAAATTTTTTATTATTAAAACACAAGTCTGACCATTTTAAACCCTTGTTCAAGAGGTTCCCAATGGCTCCTTATTATCTGTAGGCTAAAATATGAATGCTTTTAAAGATTATTACAATCTGCCTCCCTTCTCTCTTTCCAGACTTATTTCTCATTCATTTTCCATTCCAAAAAAACTGATATACATGCTTTCCCCCAAACTAACTAGTTCATCTTTGCCCAGGCTGTCCCCCAGGTCAGAAATGCACTTCCTCCTGACCTCCACCACCTCTTAGAATGCTTCACTACCTTCATTTCTCAGTTCAGTCGTTGCCAGTAAATTTTGCCTTAGTCAACAAGTATTTGATCACCTTCTTCCTATGTGCCAGCTACTGTGCTAAAGATACAAATACAAAGAATGAAGCACTCCCTACTCACACTGAAACTCACATTCAAATGGGGGAAAAAACAAATGGGTATAAAAATACGTAAACTAAATATAAAATTCAAAATGCAAATGAGTGCAAAGTAGTTAAATATGACAAATGAATATAAAAATATAATAACCTAAACATAAAGTAAAAAGTGCAAATATATACAACAAATAGATATAAAATATATAGTCTAAAGTCAAAAATGAAAATATATACAAAGTAGTTAAATACAAGGTAGTTTGGGAGGGAGAGCACAAATAAATGGAAGAACCAGAAAAGGCTTCATGCAGAAGATGGCATTTGAGCTACTTCTTAAATTCTATGAAGAAAATTACTCTGAAGTAGAGATGAGAAGAGAGTACATTCCAATCAGTGGGGGATAAATGGGAGATGGAGTGTGGTGTATGAGGAACAGAAAGAAATCCAGTTCGGTCAGATTACAGAGGGGAAATAATAGCCAATGAGGCTGGAAAGATAGGTTTTAAAAGCTAAACAGAAAAGCTTATGCTTTGTCCTAGATGCAAAAGGAACTGGAGTTGGCCCAGCTGCATCTAAGGACAGTTACTTTGGCAGCAGGGTAGAGGGAAGGCTGGAGCCTGACTAGTTGGGAGGTTGTTGCAATCATGTAGGTAAGAGGTGGTAAGGGCCTACATTAAGGTGGTAGATGTACAAGTGAACAGCACGATATGTTGTAGAGGTAGAAACAGCAAGATTTAGAAACAGATTGGCTATGGGATGGGAGAGTGCAAGAAGTCTAGGAAAATTCCTAAGGCTACAAACTTGAGACACTGGAATGATGATGATGTCTTTGAGAGAAATAGGGAAATTTGGAAGAGGATGAGATTTAGGGGGAAAGCTAATGAGTTGTTTTTAAGCAAACTGAGTTTAAGATGTCTCCAGAATATCAAGTTTGAAATGCCCAACAGGAAAAGATGAAGCAGAACTGAAGAGAGAATAATGCTGGGTATATGCCTGGAAATCATTTGGATGGAGGATGATAGTAAAACCTATGAAAGCTGATGAAATCACCACCTTTTTGTATATCATGGCATCTTCTGAGAATATTTTTAAATGCATAAAATACAAAGAATTACAAAGAAAATCAATTGTATTGAAATACAGTTATCAAAATACTTCTTAAAAACAAATTCATGAACTCAATAAATCCTAGTAGAGTAGAATAAGAGAAGAGATCCCGGGAAAGAACAATGAGGAATCCCTACCATTGTGGGGGTAGGAATGATGTGGATGATGGGCCACTAACAGAGACTCACAAGGAATGGTTAGAAAGGTAGAAAGTAAACCAGAAGACAGTAGTATTGCAAAAACTAAGAAAGGAGAGAGTGCTCAGCAGTGTCCCAGTTTAGCAGAAAGGTCAACAAGGAGGAAGCCTGAGAAAAGACCACCAAATGTGGCAATTGAGATCATTGGTAACTTTGAAGCAAGCAGTTTTAGGTGAGTGATAAGATGGGAAGTCTGATTACAAAGGGCTGAAAAGAGGAAAGGAAGTGGAGGCAGCAAGCAAAGACACCTTTTTCAAAGGACTTTGGCTAAGAAAGGGAGTAAAGATATATGAGGAGATGGTATCAAATGATTTCGTTACCTACAATGCAATATAAACTTCTTGAAGGCAAGTCCTATTTTTTTTTTTCGGTATCCTCAGTGCTTTGCAAATAGTACATGCTCGATAATATGGCTTTTCCTTCAAACACTGTGGATTATTTAACTCTTTCACACCTTCTCATCCTTGAGATTATTCTCTCTGTCTTCCCATTATTCTCCAGGATTTACCCAATGTGCTAGAGACATTTTTCTAAATTCCTAATATTGTATAACTCCCAAGGGAACACAGGACTATCTGTGATTATCTTTTCCTACCTGGCCCTTTTTCTGGTCTTATTCTTCTTTAATGGGATCTTTTATATTGCTTTTTTTTCATTGGTAATTTGCTACAACCTACTCATATCCACTCTAGATCTTTCCATTTGGATTTCTTAAACATTAAACAAATACTGCAATTAATTCCCTTCTAACATTCCTGTATAAGCATCCATTTCCATTTTTCTCAAGCTAACAAAATAATTACATAATTTTATTTTCAAGTGATGTATATAAGAATAGGTATGATTATTCTGAATTGGGAAACTAAGATACAAAGAATCAGATTTTCCAAAAAGTCAATAGGGAAGCTAGAATTTTAAATTGGGCATTTCAGTTTTCCCCTTATGTAAAATGAGTTTTGATGAAATAGTATTTTGACTAGAACTGGAAGAGATCTTTGAGATAAAATAAATTATTTAATTCCTTGATTCCAGTTCAGGAAACTTAGACTACTAGCCTCCCCATAAGTTAGAACTTAAATATTTAGGATTCTATTTCAAAATTAGATATCCCTTTCTCTTGTTTTGTTTTCAAAAACCATTACTATTGATAGATCAATGATCCTTAATCAGATTGATAGCTCTTTCACTAGCCGACTGCCTGATCTATTTTCAGTCCAATACTAAAAACTCATTTCTAATATATTCTTTCCTCTTAGTAATAACAAACTATTTGCTAAAAGGTTACTCTGGATTCATAAATGCCATTGAATGAATGTAATTAAAACCTGAAAATACATTTTACATAGTGAGGAAATGGATAAAGAATATGCCTTCTGTTCACTGTGTATTGTGTATTTGACAAAGAAACATCCATTCTTTAAGACAGTGTCCAAATATGCATGGTCTTCTGGAAAGAGCCATGTTTCCTCTTATACAATAAGATATAGCATGAGATAAAATCAAGCATGAAAATGTTTAATAATAGAGCAAGGGATGTGACCCAGCAGCCATACTATTAGGTATTTACCAAAGGACACCAGGAAGCAAAGTTGTGATAAAACACCACCTTTCATTAGATGTAAAGATCAGAAACAAAGTAGGGGTATATGGATGGGATAATGGATGAACAAACTGTAGGATCCAGTGGTGATGAATATAAAGTGAGGAATGACAAGTATACAGAGAAACATGAAAAGATCTGTATGAAATAATTTAGAGTGAAATTAGCAGAACAAAAGGTACCCAGTGACTACAATACTGTAGATAAAAAATAACTGAAAGCTGAAATCTGAGTCACCAGAAAAACCAGTAACAGTACCAAAGTCAGGGAAATTTGCCCCCCTCTTTTAAGCAGAGAAAGAGGAACTTCAGGGGAAGGATGTATTGTCATTGCGAGACAAGGTCACTGTATCAGCTGTTTTTGCTTGTTTTTGTTTCAAGGAGAGAAGGAATTTCATATATCTGTGATGTAGAAACAAAAGGCATCAAGAGAAGAACAGATCAGGAGTTCCATAAGATAAAATAACAAGAGTCCAGATGATTATGTGGGTTTGGGTGAAAGAAGCAGAAGCTATGATTTTTCTCACTAGAGGATAAACAAGTTGATTGGTGCCTCGGGGTCCTGTAATGCCTAACATTGTACTCAGTTCAGGAGAAGGCGGAAGAATAGAAGAAAAAAAGGAAGGGGAAAAATAATAAACATTTGTTTATATAGCAGTGTGCAGGCATTATGCTAAATGCTTTAAAAAAAATTTTATCTCATTAGATCCTCCCAGAAACTCTGGGAGGTAAGTGCTATTATATTGGGGGGGGGGGGGGCCTGGGCAATGAGGGTTAAGTGACTTGCCCAGGGTCACACAGCTAGTTAGTGTCAAGTGTCTGAGGCAGCATTTGAACTCAGGTCCTCCTGAATCCAGGGCCGGTGCACCACCTAGCTGCCTAAGTGCTATTATTATCCCTCTTTTACAGATAAAGAAACTGAGGTAAACAGAGGTTAAGTAACTTGCTCAGGGTCACACAGCCAGTAATTAGTGTCTGAGGCCATATTTGAACTCAGGTCTCCCTGCTTCCAAGCTCAGGGCAGTGTGCACTATGGTGCCACCTAGCTAGCAGTGCAATCAGCTTCCACAGCTTGTCACCCAAACACATGATGGTTGTCAAGTACAGATGACAAGTTCTGTCAAGGCATCAACATTAGTAAAAAAACCAAAAACACAAAACTCCTATTTAGACACTCTAGGCAGTCACATGTGGGCCCAACCCGATTGCCTCATCCCAGGATGTCAGGGGTTGAAACACACCCAGGAGATCCCCTGGAATATTTTGCCCCACATCAAAGTCCTAAGCAGCACAGGCCCTATACTACTTTTAGCAAGCTGAGTTTTTTTTATAGGGATTCTATAGTGTCCCACAGCTTGATGCAATCACAAGCATCAACTGAAAATAACATTTTGGAAACGTCACTTGTCTCACCTGATGAGACAGCCCTTCTCCTTGCCTCCCCCCACATTCCTCTAGTAGACTGCCCCTCTGTCATCCCCACCCTCTTACTTATCCTTGTCTATGGGCTGCTTCCATGTTTCCCACATCCTCACTTAAGCCATTCATCCCTGCTAGTTATTATCCTAAATCTCTTCTCCCTTTTGTGGCTAAACTTATTGAAAAGGCCATCTACAACAGGTGCTTCCACTTCCTTTCCTCACATTTCTCTACTCTCTACAGTAAGAGACTCAATCAGTCTCTCAAGTACTATCTAATGGCCGTTTTTCTCAATCCTCATCCTTCTTGACCTCTCCATAGCCTCTGACACTGTTTATCACATGGTTCTCTTCTGCTTCTCCTCCTGCCTGTGTAACCACCCCTTCTCAGTCTCCTTTGCTGGATCTTCATCAAGGTCAGGTTGATAGCTGTGCTCCAGGGCTCTGTCCTGGACTCTCCCAAGGATTCAATTATCATCTCTATGCTTATGCTGATGGTTCTCAACTCTACTTATCCAGCCCTAACTTCTCTGCTGACCTCCAACCTCTCATCTCCAGTAGACAGACATCTTATATACATGTCCAAAACTGAAGTCATTATTTTCCTCCTAGAACCCTCCCCCCCACCACCACTAATCTCTGTTACTATAGAGGGCATCATCCTCCCAGCCCCTCAAGCTCACAGCCTAGGTAGGTATCATCCTCACTCACCCCTCCCCCATATCCAGTCTGTTGCCAAGGCCTGTTAATTTCACCTTTGCAATCTCTCTTTAATGCACCCCCTTCTCTCTTCTGACTGGCACAGGCCTTCATCATTTCACACCTGGATTCAGTTGCCAAAGTAATCTTCCAGGTCTGTAAACTCTAGTAACACCCAGTCAACTACAGGATCAAATACAAAATGACCTGGCATTCAAAGCCTGTCATAATCTGTGCCACCACCACCCCCCAACCTTTCCAGTCTTCTTACTTACATTCCTTCTCTTTCATGTACTCTTCAGTCCATAAGGCCGTCCTCCTGGCTGTTCTCGCAGAAGACATTTGGGGCATTTTCACTGGCTCTCCTGTCCCTGGAATGATCTCCCCTCCTCATTGGTCTTGGCTTTCCTGGCTTCTTTCATGTCCCAGCTAAAATCCCACCTTCTTCAGGAAGCCTGTCCTGATTCCATCTAATTCTAGTGCCTCCCCTCCACTGATAATTCTAAACTTTTCCTGTACATAGTTGTGTGTTGCCTCAAGATTTCATTAGACTATGTGTTCCTTGAGAGTAAGGACCGTCTTCCTTCTGTTGTTGTTTTTTTAATCCCTAGCATTTAGCACACTACCTGGCACATAGTAGCTATTTAACAAATGTTTAAAGACTGAGGGCTTCAGGGCAGCTAGGTGACACAGTGGATAAAGCACCGGCCCTGGATTCAGGAGGACCTGAGTTCAAATCTAGCCTCAGACACTTGACACTTACTAGCTGTGTGACCCTGGGCAAATCACTTAACCCTCATTGCCCTGAAAACAAACAAAAAAGACTGAGGGCTTCAATATCTAAAGAGTATCTTTCTTCCTTAAGTTTGTATACTGATCATCCTCCACTTTATTACATTATAACTCATTTGATATTAATAATCAGAGGATCAAAGATTACTTTTGTTGCATCAATCAAGTAATCATGTATGATCTTCACATATGTATGGGAAACTCCTTTTTGGAGAACCTTTAAGACTCCCTTTTGCACTAACAGAACGGTTAACACAATGGGGTCTTTTCTTCTTTATACTTTCATGGACAAAGTTCTCACAGATAAGAGTGCCAAGAATTAAGTTAACATTTAGAGATGACCTGAAACTATGCAAAATGCTTAACATTTTTACCCCTTTTCCAGAATGCTATACTGGAGAAGCAGAATTGAGGCGATATAAGACAGAGGGCCATTTTGTATTTTTGTTTCACAGATTACCCTAGCCAAAAAATTTACCATTAAGTGGTGAGATTATTTATGACAAGTCTCTCTATGCTTAATGAGCCTAAGTCTGCTGCCGGGACCATACTTGCAGGCTCTCCATCTTGGTAAAACCTGAAAGAGCTTAGGTTCTGCTGGCCTTGCCTCCAAGAACTTGGAGTCACCTCCACACCACCATGGGCAGTGCAGTAGAACTTTTGCAATTGATTTATGTTCAATCTAAATTTAACTTTCTGGAGCATTTTAGTTTTCAGAATGCTTTCATGTATATGTTTCACTTGATCTTCATCTGGAAGTTTAAAACAAACCAGCTAAAAGAGACATCACAAAACTTAAGCATAAATGCATGTTAAGCATCTAAAGGACTCTGTAACAGCCTTATTGACTATTTTACTCACATGAAATAGGAGCAAATCATATTTAACCTGATTATACCCATTGCTCATAGTGGCTAAGATATGGGACCTATTATTCATTAAGGAAAGCCAAAAGAAATCAGAACTCCATAAATTAGTGTGTCTGGATGTCAGACAGAGGCTCTTTCAGAAAAAACAAAAAACAAAAAACATGGGAAAGCCATGGGATGGCAAATTGAGGGAAGGAGATCTTGCCCTTTTTTTGGGCAAGAACACTCTGAAAAGATACAGTAGGGCAGCTAGATGGTGCAGTGGATAAAGCACTGGCCTTGGATTCAGGAGGACCTGAGTTCAAATCCAGCCTCACACACTTGACACTTAGTAGCTGTGTGACCCTGGGCAAGTCACTTAACCCTCATTGTCCCACCAAAAAAAAAACAAAAAACAAAAAACCACAGTAGCCTCATCTGTAGGATTTGGTCATTGGTATTATATACCAGTGTGCTATACACACACAGAATTACTGACTTCATGTGGATGTGAGCTGACAACATGGGGCCAGAGATGGGTGGACCTTTACCATCAGATTTTAGTACCAACACTTAAGTAGTTTTACTGCCTGCTGTATACATTTTCCACATTGGTGTATGATCCTCCAGATTGGTCTCCCTACCACTAGTCCCTCCCTTTCTCCAAACCACTGTTCCCACAGCTGCCAAAACAATCTTCCTAAGGCACAGGTCTGATCAAGTTAGTACTGTGCTTAAGGACCTTTGTTTGGGTCCCCGTTACCTCCAGGTAATGTCTACCTGCCATTTACAGCTTCCCAAGTCTAGTTTCCACCTTTCCAGCCTTATTTCATAATATTGCCTCTTCAGATTCCATATTTCAGCCAGACTGGACTCCTGGTCATTCTTTGATGTCATTCTGCCTTTTTCTGCCATTTCATGCTTTCTTCACCATCTCCCTACCTAGAACAGTCTCTACATGTCCACCATCCCTGCCTGTTGACATCTTTTTCTTTGAAGGTCATTCACTATTTGTTCCAGGATGTCTTCCCTATTCCTCAACAGACTAAGCTAGCCTGACAAAAGACACACAAAGGAGAGACAGAAAACAGCCCAAAAGCAAACCACCAGCACTATTTAGCCACTGTCTCCCCTCAGACTTTGAAGGAGACAGCCCAGGACCATAAAGCCAAGAGCCTTGAGAATAGCAGTACCTCCCAAAGCAAGGAACCTGCTTTGTGCTTAAAGCCACTCTTTAGGGGAACAACTCCTGTGGAGAAGAGGCCAGCTATTCCAAACGACTGCCACACACAGGGCAGAAAAGCCAGGCTGGCCAAAAAACAACTGTATTTACTTAAGTTCTGATGGAGACAGCCCAGGACCCTGAACCATAGAATATTTTGAATAGTAATACTTTCAGCCCACAGCCATCATCCTGGGAAACAACCCCTACAGAGATGCATCCTGACAGATGCTCTTGCAAGTGCTACAATCACAGCTACTTAAATCCCAGAAAAGAAAGTTATTGCCAGCAAAGTGTCAAATGGTTCAACATCAGAAACTGGTCTGGTATCACTTTATCAGTGGAAAAGATGTTCAAGGTATTCCTATCTGCCATTCTAGTTAGAAATTCCCTTCCTCCACAGATGTTTCTTGGTTGTTTAACCTGTCCTATGCACTGCTCTGTATTCCAGTGGTGTGCATACCTTTTCCCCTAAACTGTAAACTTCTTGTTGCCAGACAGGTTTTTTTCATTTTCTTATCACTGGCACCTTGTACACTGTCTATTCAGCTTCTTCACTTTTAAATAAAATAAGTAGTATGGCAATATAGAAAAACCATTGAACTACAAGTCAGTCAGGTTCTGGTCCCACTGCCACCTGCAAATTATGTAACTTTTAAGAGAGTTATAGTTGCCACCCTAGGGCTCTTCCTTTTCACAGCAAACTTCCAGAAAAAACCGCTTGGAAGCTGACTTTATTCCTATGTGACTGAAACTACTCTCTCCAACGTTACCAATGACCCCTTATTGCTAAACCCCCAAATCATTGTGCAGGCCCCATTCTTCTTGACTCCTTTCATTCTAAATACTCTGTATTCCTTGAGATTTGACATTGTTCTGTCTTAGTTCTCTTCCTAAGACTGAATCATCTTGATATACTTTGTGGGCTCATCATCCATGCCCTGTCCCTTTTTTTTACATGGGTGTTAGCTGAGATTCTGTCCTAGACCCTTTCCTCATTTCTTTATATATTTTCCCTGATTATCAATTCCCATAGATTCGACTATCTAACTCTGAAATAGACATATCTAGCCCAGAGTTCCTGTCTTACATCTTCCACTGCCTGAATACCATGCTACATGCTAGAGATACAACGAAAGGCAAAATTAATCTCTCCCCTCAAAGAGCTTATGTCCTAATGCCATTCTCATGCCAGACAAAACACTTCATTAACTGGGCTTATACAAAATGTGTGGAAAGCAGACAGGAAGATTAACAAATGAGTGAACCAGAAAAAGGAATCCTTCAGAAGGTGGAATCTGAGGTGAGTCTTCAAGGAAGCTAAGAGACCAGATGCAGAGATAAAGAGCAAAGAATAGCCCATGAGATGAGATTTGGGGCCACAGTAGCTGAGAAATGAGTAAAGTGTAACAAGACGGGAAAGGTAAGAAAGCATCAAGTTATCAAGAGCTCTAAGTGCTAAACAGTTTACAGATTTGATCCTGTACTAGAGTACAGAAAGACCAACTGTAAGGCCACTGAAACAGTTAAGTGATATTGTGAATAGTGTTGCACTTGGAGTGAGGTGGATTTGAGTTCAAATCCACTGTTTCTTCATCTGTAAAATGAGGATTATAGCACCTACTTCAATAAGGTTATTGAGAGAATCAAATAATGTATGTCAAAATGCTTCACAAACCTTCAAGTACTATATAAGTAGTAATTCAGTTTCACTGATCTTTTCACAAACACAGAAATGAAAAACTTTTTCATACATATGTATATGTACATATATATGATCACAAACTAGATTTACATAAAATTAATGGGATTGCTTTGTTTATACTTAACTTGTATTTCTGTACAAACATAATTATGTATGATACGCTTAAAAGTTTTCAGTAATTTCATAAACTGACCAAACATTTGCAAAGATACTTAAGTGCCTACTATGTGCCAGGTACTGTGCTAAATATTGCAAAAAAACAGTCCTTGCTTCATGATATAAATCAGATAAATTAGGGGAGGTCTCAAAAGCAAAGCAGTAAGATTAAGGACAAGGAAAGTCATCTTGCTTGCTCAGACTTTCAAGAAAATACTTGGAAAATAAATTCATTTTCTTGTTCACTAATCATTAAAAAAAAAAAAAGACTATTGCAATAGACCAGGCAAGAAATGAATTGACGGCCTGAACCAATATGGTAGCTGTGTGAATAGAAAAGAGGAGGTGCCTGAGAAATGTTGTAAAGGTAGAGAAACAAGATTGATACTACTGCAGTATGAGAAATGATGAAAGGGACAATTTCAGAGAAACCCAGGAAGACTTGTATAAACTGATGCAGGGAGAAACAAGCAGAACTAGATGAACAATTTATACAAGTAAAACTAAAAGACATATAGGGAAGCCCTGCCATTATGAGAAGCCTGGTGAGGACAAGTCAGGTGGTCTTTGGCATCCAGAAGCTGGCCAGTTTGCATTTGTGGAGCCACCTGTTAGTCCTGTCCATCAGGGCTGCCAGCCAATTAGCCTGGGGCTGTGTGTGTGTGGACAGCCCCTGTGTGGGATACGGGGCTTCTGGGAGAGAGAAGGGAGGAGAGGTCTCACTTTGGCACGCACGAGAGAGGGAGAGGGATGCTGCATAGCAGGTTCTCTTTGGAACTGTGGATTCCGAGTGGTGGTGAGTTTGTGTTGTTGAGCCAAGGCTAGCTCTTTGGAGCTAGCTGGGTTGGAGGCAGGTTTGGGGGTACCTGGGGCATTTTTACCCCAGAGATTCAGATTCTAATCATCTGGGGAGCTGGTCGTATTTTTTTTCCTTCCCCTGTTCCCTTTCTCATTGTCCCTAGTTCTATTAACCTTTCTTGTGTTTTAAATGTTCCCATTAATAAAAACCTGTTCTGTTGTTTTTTGAAAGAGGCTGTTAATCTCCTTGCTTACCCCAATATTACAGTGAGCCGCCCAATTAACTCTCCCCATACTAAATTTGGCCCTTACAGACATAAAGAACTCAGATCATTGTAATGACCAGCCACAATTCCAGAGGTCAAATGATAAGCCATACTACCCACCTCCTGGGAGAGAGAAGATATACTCAGGGTACAGAATGAGATTTTTTTGAACAATCAGTGAGGGTATTTGCTTGACTGTACATTTCACTTCAGTTACAAAAAAAGCTTCCCCCCCCCTTTCTTTTTTTTTTCCTCTTAATTGGAGGGAATAAAAAAGATTTTTGTCAATTTTTTAAAAATTAAGAACAGTTGGGGCAGCTAGGTGGCGAAATGGACAGAGCACCGGCCCTGGAGTCAGGAGTACCTGAGTTCAAATCCGGCCTCAGACACTTAACACTTACTAGCTGTGTGACCCTGGGCAAGTCACTTAACCCCAATTGCCTCACTAAAAATAAAAAAATAAAAAAAATTAAGAACAGTTAAAGGAAGGTTGAGGTTAGGGTTTGAAGAAAAAGATGAGTTCTGTTTTGAACATGTTGAGTTTGAGGTATTTAAAAGGCATTTGGTGATGTGACACAGAGAGAATAAGGCTGGATATATACATCTGAGAATCATCTTTGTAGAGATAATTGAATGCATAAGAGCTGCTGAGCTTACCAAGTAAAATAGTATCAAGGGAAAAGGGCCTAAGACAGAGCCACGGAGGCTATAGCTACTAAGTGTGACACGAAGAACCAGTAAAGGAGACTGAGATAGAGCAGTGTTCCAAAAGCCCAGAGAGAAGGAATCCAGTGTCAAATGCTACATAGGTCAAGAAGGATAAAGATTAAGAAAAGGTCATTAGATTTGGCAATAAGAGATAAGTGCTAACCTCGGAGAACAGTTAAGGTGATAGAATCAGAAGCCAGACTGCCAAGGGAAAGATTTATTTATACATAACTGAAAGAAGAAGGTATAGAGACACATGAAGCTTCCTCAAGAAGTTTAGCCACTAACAATTCAATGAGCATTTATTAAGTGCCTATACTGTGCTGAGTGCTGGGAAGGAGAAATGACTACTTAGAGATACAGCAGATAGAAAAATCAAGTAAGTTTAAGGATTGGGGGAGAGATGCGGTTATGTTTGTAGACATCAGGGAAAGAACAAATCAGGAGATCAAAGATAAGAGAGAGTAGGTCCTGGGGCGGCTAGGTGGCACAGTGGATAGAGCACTGGCCCTGGAGCCAGGACCTCAGTTCAAATTCGGCCTCAGACACTTAACACTTACTAGCTGTGTGACCCTGGGCAAGTCACTTAACCCCAATTGCCTCACTAAAAAAAAAAGAGAGAGAGAGAGAGTAGGTCCTAATTCTGATGATGAAGGGACAGGATAATCAAGAGGCGAGGTTTGTCAGGGTGTGGTAATAAGACAAAGGGGGCAAAAGAAAAAGGATAGTGTAAAATTAGTTTGAGGATAGGAGAGAAGAGAGTGTAATCCATGCAGGGTCAATGGCCTGAAAAAAACTCAGGGGTAGAGGTGCTAGAAGTCAGTGAGGGTGAAAAGTTAGAGGGCATAAGGAAATATAGAATGAATAACAGTTATGATCAAAGCTTGTCAACATGGAATACAATACTGCTGAGTGACAGAGGATATGACCATCTGTGTAGCTGAGATGGACTTAGTCATGGGAATTAAGCAGATTAAGGAAATGGAAGGTTGGGAGTATCTGAAACAGCAACATGTATGTTTCATTCCACCCAAGTAGGAGGGCAGAAGTTGGGATGAGCAAGGGCATAAGGCAGGCACTTAATCCACTAAGGAAAGAGAATTGGATAGCAGTTGGAGAGCACCTAGCATAGTGCCTAGCACATAGCACAAATGCTTGACAGATTAACAAAATTTAACGTAATTCTTTGCTTAAAAATCTCACTCCCTGTTACAGTATAGGGCTAAAACCTGGTCTTTGGTTAACTAACTCTGGAAATGTTTAACTTGAAGAAAATAGGGGATATAATAACTATAAGTATTTGAAGAGTAAACCATGTAGAAGAGGAATCAAGATTTGTTCTTAGCTTAAGAAGGCAGAACTAGGAGTAATGGAAATTGTTAAATAAATTTTTAAAAGGCAGATTTATTCTTGAGGTAAGGGAAAACTTGCAAACAACAACAGTGTCCATAAATGAAATAGGACGTTTCAGAAGGTAGTCTGTTTCCTCCTCATTGAAGATCTTCAAGCAAAGGCTGGATAACCACTTGTCAAATGTGTTGTACAGAGGATTCTGTTCAGGTAGAGGGGCTAGGTGGCCATTGAGTTCCTTCCCAACTCAGATTTTGTGATTCTGTGGAAAGAAATCAGGGGTAATAGTCAAAGAAAGGCCCACATACAAAAACTGGCTTACTCAGTTATAAGAACCACCTGTCCAATACAAAAAAAAAAAAAAAAGAAAGAAAGAAAGAAAAGAAAAAGCATGGCCAGGGTTTAACATCTAAAGTTAATCTTTAAAGAGTTTATTGAACTTTAGCCTAGGCCCTTAACCACCATCAGGCTATATTTAACTCTGTCCCCAGCTTGGGGTCCCTTTCAATGGTGTCCTCCTTTACACTCTGGCCCCACACCCATTTTGCTGTTTCTCATACCAGTGCCATGTTCTAAATCATGACCTTCCTTGGCCACAAAGCTTAGACTAAATCACAAAAACACATAGACTTGGCCTACTGGAAATTCAGGTTTTATTTCATTTCAACCCTTTCTGGCTAATGAGCAGCATTTTTATTGATTTTCTGTTTATTTCCCACTACTCCCTCCCACAGCACCCATGAAAACTTCCTTATGAGACTCCCCCAGTTACATCCCTTCTGGCATGACCTTATTCCAAGACATCCAGCAGAACTTTATAAAATGCAGTATAATCAATGAAACAGATTTGCCTCTCGAGCCATATTGCCATTCTTCTTCTCTAATCCTAACCACTTTTAACTTGCATTCTATCCATCCACTTCCTTCTTCTCCACTAAGGGTTTGTTCCTCAGTTTCCCGTGTGTGTATTCTTGAAAGAATTCATTGCTTTCCACAGCTTTTACATTGTCTCTGTGCAGCTACGGTCTCCATTTGCTGCTTCACTTTTTTGGATGACACTTAGATCCTTCCCTCCAAACCCCAGTTTTCTTTTCAAGCTCATCCCCCTATATATATATATATATATATATATATATATATATATATATATATATATATATATATATATATATATATATATATATATATATTTTAGTGAGGCAATTGGGGTTAAATGACTTGCCCAGGGTCACACAGCTAGTAAGTGTTAAGTGTCTGAGGCCGGATTTGAACTCAGGTACTCCTGACTCCAGGGCCTGTGCTCTGTCCACTGCACCACCCAGCTGCCCCTCAATTTATATTTTAATATCTTACCATCACCCTAAACTCTCAGTATGCTCCTTTTCTATTCTTTCAGCTTCTCTCCAATCCTTCCTCCATAGTTGACCAAATTGAAATTCCTAAAACATGTATCAAATACTCAAAAACCTTTCTGTGGCTCCTTATATTACCTCTAGGATAAATCAGAGACTTCAGCCTGGCATGGCATTTTAAACCCTCTGATTCCCATCTGCCTTTTATTAAGCATGTTGTCTCCCCCAGTGCCTTGCAGTTAAACATTAAGTGACATTTAAGATGAAAATTGAACTCAGACTTTCTCCACCAAAAAAAAAAAAAAAAAAAAAAAAAAGCAAAGCTTTGGGAGAGGGGGAGAACAACACTTTACTAACATAATCACCAGAGCCTATTAATTATTGCTTCATAACTATTACTAAAGAACTTTCTCCTACATATGTCCCTTCATATTTCCACAGCCAGCATTCTAGGTCTGTTTCTCAGTGCCTCATAACTGGACTAGTGCAGTAATAGTCCCTAACTAGTCATCCCTGTTGCATGAGTCCATCCTATGAATAAGCAGAGTAATATATTCTTTAAACCACTCCATGTCACTCTCCTGCTCAAAAATCTTAAATGAAACATCACTGCTTAAGGATGAAGTCTCAGATCTTTAGCATGAAAGTTCAACTTAGGCACAACCTTTCATACCTCATACTAAAACCCAAAACAAGCGTCTACTGTATATCCTTAACTATATATTTCCACCTTTACATATACCATTCCTCATCCCTCTCTGACCATTCAGGTCAAATATCTCTTTTGTAAAAAAGTCTTCCTTAACCCATAAGTATTTTATATGCACCAGTACTTTGTGGTGTTTTAGTGTTTTTGTTTTGTTTTGTTTTAACATTTAGCAAATTACATTTTCAGTGGTGTCAAGAATGATAAAGTATTATAGTTCACGTTGTTACCACTAGGTGGCAATAGTGATTACCTCCTTCCACTGCAAAAGCATTTATAGTCTGACCACTAATTAGCTTTCTTTCAGGCAATTTTCACTAGTTCTTTAAATTTTATGATGTAGCCACTACTATTTATCATTGGCCACTTTGATTTCTTACAGGCACTTTAGTTTTGAGAAAGTTAGAAATATCTACTTCTGTTAAAGATCCAGCCAGGGATGTGTATTGAAAAGTACACTAAGCAGCAAGTACCTAGACATGTGGTTTCTAACTGTATGACCCTAGGGACCTTAGGAGTTTCTAGGCTTCCTTTTCCTCATGTTAAAAAGGAGCTTAATGGGATGATCTCTAAGATCTGATCCGCATCTTACAAAGTTTGTAAGTTTTTATATAAGTAGAACAACGAAGAACCTCAAACTGTAAGCCTAACTGTAATTGTCATGTTCTATACTTAACACCAATTTGAAGCTCGGGCGTGCACGCACACTTCAAACTCTGGCTGTCACATAACCAGCTAAGTGACCTGACAGAAAGAAAGTCTCTGAACATTAGTTCAACATTAGTTGCAACAAGTAAAATATGTTCCTTATTTATTATGTACAAAGTTATTAGGAATCAAATGACAGTTACGTGAATATTCTGTAAACTCTAAAGCAAAAACCAGTTATCAGAAAACAGGATCTGTGATATGAATATTTTCCCACGAGATTTGCATAGTTATTTCATTATTTCACTATTTATACCATTTTTGTCACAAAAATCCACATACAAATTTAAAAATTAAAATAGAAGTTGTTTTTGTTCTTACAGCTCTTTTGAAGAATATGAAGCAGATGAACCTGTTCCTCCTTCTGAACTTGGAAACAAAGGGGACAAAATAGTCATCTCAAGCCTTTCGGAGAAATGTGGAAAGCTTCACTCAGGAGATGAAGAGTAGCTGCCAAGCCCAGTGAAGCCAGCACACATGTATCTTAAAGTTTATTTCCTCATGGAAAGGATATTTTGTATACTGCCACTTAAAATCTTTCGTATCTGTAAATGTACAATTGCACTGGATTAACTTAAAATGGTTTTTGTGCAATAGGTCTCAATGTACGTTCTAATTTGGGGCTTTTCCAGTTTCCTCCTATTAATTTTCCTTAATGCCACAATATGTGGGAAATGAATAGAATTGTTACATCACCACTAAAAAGATGGCAATCTGTGGCATGCCCTTGAATATATTAGAGCTCTTCTACATTTAAGTGTTCAAAAATATTAAGTGATATCTTCTAGCTTCTCACTATGTCCCTGTAAACATAATATAGGTATGGTTCACTCACACACACCCCCCCCCCAATAAAATCAAGGCAAACTAAGACATAAAAATTAAACCTGAAAAGACTCAAATCTACTTGTCCCCTGGGTATGTGTATATATGTGTGTATACATATGTGTATACATATATGTATATGTTATAGTGTTCAACTATTGCAAAGGGATTTCTTTTAGTTACGAACATGGACTGCAGTACAAAGATCAGCTTACTCAGCCATTGTAGTTTTATAATTAATAAGCCAAATGGCTTCATCCTCAAGCATTATGAACTACTAGGAGTTACAACTCTTCTTTGAAGCTAGGTAAATTTCTTTCCCCCAAGGTCATTTGACTGAATTAAAAGGGAGAAGTAAAATCCTGATAGCACCTATAATTTCCAAAAAGGAGAAATTTGCTTAACTCAAGATATGAACTACTTCAGGAATCTGACTCCTTGAGAGTAATCTCAGTTTATATACCTATAATTATGTCTGAAGAAAATGAAAACTATTGAATTTTAGAACCTAACAAATTTTGTTACCCAGAATCCCCATACCCATTGTTTTCTTTGACAGAAAGAAAAAAGCCAACTTGAAGACATCAGGAAATTAACTCCTACAATTATTACTTCAACATGAATAAACTTTTTTAACCACAGCTTACTCATTTAAATTTCTGGATTGGACTTTCATAGGAAAATGGAATGAAAATTTTAATTCTTTTCATAAGGAAAAACAAACCTGTGTTTGTCCCCTGTGGAGGCAAGGAGGTGGTTGAGAATGTTCGCAAGAAATGTTCCACAAAACCAATGCCACCAAATTCTACATCTAATAACATTTTGTCTTACCTTGAAAATAAATAATAATGAATAGTAAATAATGATGAAGACTTGAAATATACTTTAATAGAAAGCTACAGATAACTTTTTTTTTAAGATACCTTATGCCAAAAGCATCTTTTGTCCTAAACTTTTGTTGCCAAACTTCCAGTGGTAACCAGGTTTAGTTTTTATTTAGGTTATCAAGTGTATTTCATTTACCCTCTCACAGCCCCTTTTTGGTGAAGGGTCAAATGAACAATGAAATAAAGCATAGGCAACAATGTAGGAGAAATTAAGAAAATGTATTTATCATTAAAACTTTGAATTATCAATAATTCCTCATACTTACACTTCAAAAGTGAGGATTCCAGGGGCAGCTAGATGGTGCAGTGGACAAAGAACCAGCCTTGGATTCAGGAGAACTTGAGTTCAAATACTGCCTCAGACACTTGAAACTTACTGGCTGTGACACCCTGGGCAAGTCACTTAACCATTGCCCCACCCAGAAAAATAAAAATTTTAAATTCCAATTTCTTTAGTTGCTTTACCCTTCGTGACTAGAAAGTGAACTTTTCATTTAAGTTCAAAAGAGAAATCATTACCAAAAATTCCTACTTCCCCCAGAAGGAACTCAAAAATAGAACTGACATCTGTAGAGAAAACAAACCTGTGGCAACCTAAAAACCCTAGGATTATTGCTTCTTTTCCTGATACAATTAATTGCATTTACCTACAATCCTCAATTTTTTTTCCAGCAGAAGAAATCAACTGTTTTTGATCCTGCATGGTATGATAAAGGGTAATAAAACTGATTTTTCTAGAAATGAAAATGAATGTAGTGTAGATGATCTGACATTCATAATGGCTTATATATACTGTTTCATTTAGACTCAGGAAAGAAAATTAAAACTCAGTTCTATATTTTAAAATAATACAAGCTAGGCTTGTTTCTTGCCTTCATTTGGCCTATTTTGTTTTGACTTTGCTTCTCTACTAAATTCCCTATGCTTTAAATAGATAATTTATAGGTAATTTTGCATTTTATTCTGTAAGTAAAAACACAACAGCCAATGCCATTAAAAATGACAAACATTTCTTAAATTAAAATTTTAAGGTACCTCCAATTTATAAGGCTCTCAGGCATATTTTAAAAATAAAATGTACAATATGAGAGCTTATTTAACATAAAAAAGAAATCTGTAGAACTGGGTAGTATGTTGTTTGATTATGTGCTACAGAAATCATGCTAAGATTATCACATTATTCCAGAACTAGCAACACCACATCACATCACAATTCCCGATAAATCTTAATTGATGATACTTACATTATTATTTATTATGGTCTTAATACTATGCAACACAAAATAAACTTCAAGAGCATAGCACTAATTGCTATGCTACAAATAATTAAATACAATTTTATGGCTTTTTCCCATGCATCTTATCCCATTTCTTTGTATAATATTTGAGTAGTGTTTACAGTGGCTAAAGATATAATCAATTAAGTTGAGTGACTTGTGCAGACTTGGAAAATGTGTTGGGAGGGGGAATGGGAGGGACGCATGGTTTTATCTTTGATTCACTTTGTTTTTCCCCTTTTTGAAAATCAAATAAAGGTATGTGCAAGAAGGCATGTTTACTAAAGGAACTACAGACTATCTGAAACAGAAGTCACTTTAGAGGTTATCTAAGTTTAACCTGTACATGACCTATCCCTTCTACAATATTCCCAACAAATAGTCAAATCATCTATTAATGTGGACCCTACCTACTAGGACAGCCTGATCCTCTTTAGGATGGCTCCAAATGTTACATTTAGGCAAAAATGTGGCTTCTAAATTTCATCACTGTTAATAACTCTGCCCCCCTCTGGATCTAAACAAAACAAATCCTCTCCTATGTGTCAGCCAAGTGCAGCTATCCTGTATTCATTGGCACTACCAGCTTTGTGTCATTTGCAAATACTATCCAAGTTGCTAATGAAAAGGGTGACAGAAAAAAGACTGGTGACCCCATCCTATGGTAAAATAATGAACCATTTCTTCAGCCCAGTGATTCCTTCCTTAATCACAGGTCTTCTGGATTTTAAATCCACCTAACTTCCACTTGGCTAACAATCTTTCCATATTGCCCACAAGCATATCATAAGACACTTGCTGAAATTCAGTTATAGTTTGTTGTTTATAGTATTCCCTTGATCAATTTAGTCTAAACTAATAAAAATAAGGAATGAAAGAAAAAAAAAGACATCAGAATGGCATGACTTATTTCTAATGAATTCATATTGGTACTTGCTGATCACTATTCTTTTCCCAATGTGCTCACAAACCAACATTTTAATAATGCATTTTAGAATTTTGCTAAGAACCACACTCAGAACCTTATAAACAACCCAATGTCTTCCCCTTTTATAAAACGACTTTTTTCATTATTACAATCACACTGAACAGTTTTACAAAGTGCAGCAATCCTATCTACAAATTATTTATTTCATTGGACAACTGTCTTACCTGTTAATTCTCTATAATATTAGGCTTAAAATATATAAATAAGTAGTTTTCTCCATTCCCCTCCTTTCCCAATTTAAAGCTCTTTTGATCACAAACACCTTCATTCAAATACATTCTTTCTGGCCCTCAATAACATGCACTCCATTCTCAGTCAAGTACTCAATTCCTTTACCTAAAACCCTGCCCCAGAAATGTAAATAAATGCTGTTTGCCCTGCAGACCATTTTTAGTTTAGCATAAGGTATATCCATATTTGAAAAAAAATTTTTTAATCTAGATTTCAAATTCTCAAATTTACTTCAGAAGTTTTGTGAATAGTTTTTAAAAGTATAAAGTGCTATACATTCAGTTTATAATAGAAATAGAACTGTCGATTTCTAAATCTAAAGCACCGTATATTTGGGTGTCTTCATGTGCAAAAATATGGAATGTTTCTGCCTATTTGTTTTCATAAAATCTACTTTTCCTCAAGTTTTAAGGAGGCATTTTATTAAACAATATTTCCTACCTCTTAACTTATAACTCCTACCATCAAATATATAGGAATTTGAACTTAGGCATGATGATAAGTTTTTAAACAACAAAAGTTCTACCTCCAAGCATAAAAATAAAGCTTTGAGTTAATATTCCTCACAGAGGAATAAGATGTGACATTGTAAATAACCGTGGCCATTAAAAGCAACTTAATTCTTCTGATCATTTCAGATCTTCTTAGACAATTTCTGAGACAACTTAAGACCTCTTCAGTTGTTTATCTTCCTTTTAAGTCACTAGTCATCAGTGTTAAATATTCACAGGATGTAGAAAAGCAACAAAATATAACCATAAAAAAGGAACAAGATGCAATCAAATTGTTGTTCCTAAAATTACATATTAGAAAACACTGAGTACATACCATCCCAAAGCCCTCAACATTCTACAACATGGAATTAGAAAACTAACATTTATTGATAGACTTAGGGCATAATACATATTTCAAAAAACGTGGCAGTGAGAATACCAGCATAAAAAAGGGAAATTTGTGTTAAAAACAACCTGAAATCATTTTCAACATTACACAACAATCAGAGGTCTCACATACTCATGGTTTCCACATTTTCCAAATTGCCACCATCCCATGCAGCAATAAATAGGAAACTAAGGGAATCACATTAAATTTAGGAAACAATCAGGTAACTCAATTTAGAGTTGTAACATCAGCTGCATTAAGAAAACCTAGGGGCCTTGCAAAAATATCCCAATTAGTCCATTTCTAGCATTTTCTTTGCAATAATCATTTCTGGAATAAATAACAACTAATTTACATTTTAAGTTATAATCATCAACCCATGAAAGTAGATTCTATTATATGGCAATTTTTGGTCAACATAATTATTACAAATTTTGACCAAATACAGTTTTCATAAAACATTGCTAACACATGACTTAAATAAAATCTTGAAATTAGGGGTAGCAAATAAAGACAAGACGACTAAGAAGCATTTTCCACCATTTACTCTTGTTATCAAAAATAGTTCAACTCTTCTTGCAAAACAAAAACAAAATAGTACATACTGGACACATACATCACATTTTTCTTCCTATGGCTTTAGCCCCCCACCCCACCAAAAGAGACAAAAAAAAAAAAAACAAAACAAAACAAAAAAAAAACCCCAACAACAAACAACAACAACAACAGAAACAACTCTACCTGACCACATTCACAGAAAATGACACCAGGGTACACTACAAAACAGAAGGAGGTGTCATCTGCTCTGTGTCCAAAGGTTTTCCCTCGTTTCTTGAACTAGGTGAGTAACCATCATTGTACATGCTGTGTGCCAAATCAAAACATATCTTCAATGTTATGTCAGATCTCACTTGAGATGGTGGACGTAGTAGAAATTGGAAAATTTCTAGCAGTATTTTTCTTTACATGTGCTGTCAAAACAGCAACTCTTCTTTTCTTTTAAATCAGTAGGGCATTTCTTTACAATCTAGTCAGTCCTTGTTTTTGTTTGTGCTGTGCTCTTTGAAGCAACTGACTAGATTTCCCTTCAACAGAATGTTTGTGATTCATCTGTCTCCCCAGCAGAATAGGAAAGGGAAGAGGTGGATTTAAACTGAAACATATTTTGTGCTTTACATGCAAAAGAGCATTCTAAAGAAGATTCCCCTATTTTCAAACCTACCTAAAAAATACACAGGCTTCATATAAAGGCGGTTTTTAAAGTTTCTATAAAGAAGCCTTCATAACCAAATAGCACCTTTTTAACTAAGAGCCATATTCAAAATAATGTATGTTGCAAGAAACTGTTACAAAAACCAAAAAAATGAAGAAGTGGCCTATGGCAGTAATATAACGTATAATAAATCTGGACAAGTCATAGGGCATTATTCCAAAATTATTTTAAACAAATCCCAATTTCTAAATGAACTATTGGTTCATATATTTATTTTGTCACCTAGTAGAATCTAAATTTGATTGCCTTCAGAATAAAATGGCTCTTCTCCACTTCCTTATGTAGCCAATTAGAACATTGCTCAAAGTGAAGGAAGAACTTTATATATTTTTTTAAAACCAGAAATTAATCAGACTTAACTAATACAGGGGCTCAACTTAGAAGAGCTTACAGCATTAACAGCTTAATGTTTGAAATCTAGCTGACAATTTCAGTTCTTTTACTTAGACAGATTTCTTAAAAGCATTTCTAGTGAGGGGCAAATTTTCTTTCATAATACTGATTTAAGAACTGCTACTTACACCACGTAGCCAATTTTCATGATCAGAAATGGTATGTCAGCACATAGGTTGGGCTGGATACATCAGCTTTTCAACAGGAGAAATCGATGGCTTTTTGGAAGCAACACAACCTCCCTCCCTCCCCTCCCCCCACCAAAAAAAACCAAGCTAATGGCTACTTTTCCACATAAAATTAGCACAATCTTGATGGACTGACTAGATACCACTTCCTTACATTTAATCAGAAACTTTGATTACGCACAAAGCATGACCAGAAACAATGAGGTTAATGTTATTTTCCTTGCCAAAGATCATTTTGTATAAATCAGTTGCATCAGCTTTTGTTCTCAAACTATGAGGTTCTGTAAGAACTAAGGACATATAGTTGTAGGGTTACTCCTCCATTATCTGCAAACTATTTCCCCGACACTAACACATATAACTTAGCAATGAAAACACTTGATACAAGTGATCTATATGCAGGAGCTCCGGCAAGTTAAACCAACAGAACCATAGCTGCCTTAAAACTGTAGCTATTTCCCCAACAGAGCAGGGTGAGAAGATAGACTGACTTAACAGTCATATCTCATGTCTATAGCTTCATCCAAACTTTTATCATCATGTGTACTGGCAGCTAAAAATGTAGTTACTGGTGACCCTGTTACATTAATTACACTGGTGCTTGTGCTGGCATTGCGCACAGCAATGCTGGTCACATTAATGCCCAAAGTAAGCCTGGTCTGCTCCAAGGCCTTTTCTGGCACTGCAAATGCCTCCAGCTTCTTCTCACCATTGGCCATATATGAGTTTTGGCAGCCACGACATATACAGTCTAAGCAGGCTTTGCGGTTAGAGTAGCAAGGGCAGCGTTGGCCTCGGCAGGTAAGAACACTTGGATTTTGAGTAGCACGCCCACACTTACACCCTTTCTTCTCTTGTGGCTTTTTGTACACAGTCTTGGTAGGACTTCCTGGCATAACATTATTGCTAGGAATCTTTTCCTTTGTTGCTTTATCTTTTGTTTTCAGAAGACCTGGTTTGGCTTTAGGGTGGGATTTTTTGGGTCCATGTTCCAAATTCTTTTTCATGCTTTTATTAGATAAAAGTACAGTTTTGCTGATTTTGGGAGTAGTGCCTCCATTAGGAACAGTGGCTATCGGCTGAAGAGAGATTTTGCTCTCTCGTTTCACTGTTACAGGAGCTGATGCCCCCAGTGTTGGGCCCCGGATGATGCTAGAAATTGGAAGAGGCTGAACTTTTTCACTATCACTTTCTGACCGTGATCGTTTTCTATTTAACTTTGCCACCTTGGGTGTTGCTGCTGTACATGATATCCCATGAGGTGATGGATTGGTGGACATGAAAACATGGCTAAGAGGCTGGGAAGGGAGCTGCATAAAAGGTCCATTGGATACACTAGCTTCCAAGTTAGGCTGCAAATTAGAACAAACCACCTCTGTGTTGGAAACAGTTTCTAAGCTCCGGAGTACTTCCTCAACACTAAGTAATAAAGAGTCACCAGGTTTTATATCTTCACTGAAACTGCAGATATTGATGCCTGCTGGACACAAGTCAGGAGAAACTGAGTCGCAGACAGGTGGCAAGCTATTAGAAATATCTTCAGTTTTTATGTCAACTCCAGTGTTACAAACATCAATTGTATTTGAATGTTCGGGTGAAGGAATATTTATACCAAACTTATCTATTGAAAGCCCATTGCAAGTGGGCAATCCATTAATAACAGAACTGCTGATATCAATATTGAGTGTGCTTTCGGGTACTGGGGATAAACTAGCTTGAGGGTCATTAATAGGTTCTGAGGTTGAAGGTAAAGGGGAATGTGTCAAACACAAAGCAAAGGATGAATCCGAGGGTTTTTCCATCTCCTCACAAAGCAAAGATCCATCTTTGAGCAACGCCAAAATATCAGCAGAACAATCGACTGCTTCTATTATGTCCCGTGCCAATGTAGTTTGTGTTATATATTCACATAGTTTTTTGTAGCAGTTTACTAAGATGCTTAATTGCTTATTCTCCTCAAACTGTTCATAGTCCTTGCACCAGCTACATGATGGCTTCATCATCATTTTCTTGCCTTTACAAGTTTTGCAGACATAGTGTTGACATGTCGAGTTGGTGGGAGCAATAGGATCTTGCAGCAAATTTCCTAAGAGAAAAAAGGGAAGGAGGAAGACTTTAGTATAACAAAATCTGAATTTATATGAGCTGGACATGAGCTTGAATTAAAGTTGAGTTTCCATTTACCTTGTCACAACTAAGATCACTTAAAGTTTACCAGACCAGGTTATAGTTAGAAAAAGAAATCTACTAGGAAACCAAACAATATTGAACTGGGAAATTTCTGAAATCAAAATAAAATGTATCAATAAGAAAATAAAAATTTTTAATGCCCACTGTCTATGTTACTGCCAACTTCCCCATGCCTTTATATGAAAACCAGGATCTTTCTTGCTTATGTGACTGTACTATATAACCCAAATTTTTGCCCCTTCTATACCCAAGGACTTACTGAGGTAAAAGATAAAAGACAACTCCCTAAACACAAGCTGGAAGTAGGTGAAATAGCTGAATTAATGTAACTTTAAGGAATCTACTGTGAATTCTCTCTACAGAGAAAAACTGCAAAATTAATTTCTCTCTATCCCTAGCATCACTGGCGGCAGCAAGCAAGAAGGAGGATGCCATCAACACTCTGAATCTAAGTGTCTGAAATGAATAAAGAGGCAACTTTACATTATCTTAAAACTATTTCACACTATGTAGCCAGAGACTTACTTAATCCACCAAAAGGAGTCAGGACAAACTTTCCTTAAGCGTGTGATGAGAATTTTTGTTGCTTTTCCAACAGAAAGAACTCAAATAATATTCTGAGAATTGTCATTATTACTGAAATATGTAAAAAATCTAACAAGCAGACTACTCTTTGAAGACATTTATTTGGATTTTTAAATTCTTGTGTTGCTGCTTTATTTTTTTATTTAGTTTTTTTTTAGTGAGGCAATTGGGGTTAAGTGACTTGCCCAGGGTCACACAGCTGTTAAGTGTCTGAGATCAGATTTGAACTCAGGTACTCCTGACTCCAGGGCCGGTGCCCTATCTACTGCGCCACGTAGCTGCCCTGTGTTGCTGCTTTAGAAAATTATTTTCTTCACCTTTTCAGGGTAAAAATTGTAAAAGGCTTGGAGTGTCTACCTCCTCCTGCATTTTCATAACATGGTTCATAACAGAATATGATTTGACATGGTATGACATGGTATGAATTACCAGTTACCAGAATGAACTAGACTGCTATTGACATGGAGAGAATTAACAATGTGTATTCAAACATAAAATCATATTCTATCAGTATAATTAAGAAATGTATATACTATGCAAACCAAAGCTATGCACACAAATTTACAGGTTATTTTTATATTATCTATCATTCTGGATGAGTTGTGTTTCAAAGGAGGAAGGGAAAAGATAAGAACAAAAAGGGAAAAAGGAACTCTATTTTAAAAGATGAGTTAATAAATTTTATACCAATGCCTGTCCATCTTAGAATGAAAAACCAAGGACTATAGTCTCAATTTTATTCACCCAATAACAATAAAAAACTAAAGAGTTAAAAGTAGTATTATTAAAGGGAACTGGTCAAATTTTTCAGACTGTGGTCAAGAACCAACTATGATTATAATACGGATACAGAAAGTACAATAACTTGCCAACTTAAAAGTTACAAATTACAGTGACCCATACATGTACCCTACTCATAGCAACCTGTCTTGAGATAACTGCCCTTTAATTCGCACTTAAATTAGTCCTTGGGTGTGGAAGAAGCAAAAAGATGGCTCATAGTACATATATAAAGAATTTAGTCGCATAACCAAGAAAGATCCTGGTTTTCAAAAAAGGCATGAGGAAATTGCCAGTAGTATATACATAGTTGGTATTTTTCCTCCAACCTTCTCCATTTAACAAGATAGCACATCCTGGAGTCAGGACCAAAGAGACAGAGTGCAAGCATGCCCCAGACTATATTCTCATTATATCTTTTGTTCAGTTTTCCATTAACAAATTACAATTAGGTAATCCTAAACTAGCACAGTAATTCCTTTAGGTTGAACAGATAATAAATAAGTCAGGCAAGTGATCAAGGGCCTAGAAATGTTATATTTGTTTAACAAGAATGCAGGATCCCAAAAGTGGTTTTCACTAAGTACAAAGTTATAAAAAGTCAAATAAATGGCTCTAAAGTAATTACACATAACAATTATGTATATAAATAGTATTTAATATACCTTTTAAAAAATCGATCTTGCGAGTGCAATATAAATTTTCTCTGATATATACAAATATATACAAAAACATGTGCATGTTTGTGTGTATATGTTTTAATGTCCAATGTTGTACATTTAATGCCAATTTTCTGCTCAGAAACCTTCCCTATCTTCCTTCCCACTGCCTTAACAAATAAAAATACCTAATGCCACACTACATCTGGCATTCAAGGCCTGTCACAATCTGACTACCTTTGTAGCTTTAACTCACATTATTCTCCTTCATATATTCTAGGCTCCATGTAAACATGTTTTCCTGAATCTGTCCCTCAAATCACTCCCTATACATCAAATGGTCATCCCCTGCCATCTCTTCTCCCTCTTTTCTTTACTTTCTTATTCCTATCTACATCTGTTGCTATCTTCCTTTATCCTTCAAAGATCCAGCTCAAGGGCTACGGCTTCCATGCAGTGTTCTCTGGTATATTACTGAAGTATCAATTCTCATTAATGACTCCTAAATCTTGGCATCTAATTCTGCCCTTAAAAAATTTCCTCTCGGGGTAACTAGGTGGTACAGTGGATAAAGCATTGGCCCTAGATTCAAGAGGACCTGAGTTCAAATCCAGTCTCAGACACTTGACACTTACTAGCTGTGTGACCCTGGACAAGTCACTTAACCCTCACTGCCCCGCAAAAAGCGGGGAAAAAAGCTGAAAGGGATCTTGAAGGTTAGCAGTTCTTGTAGGAAACCAGGGATTCCCAAGTTACGGAGGTGGGAAAATGAAAGGGGAAAAAAAACTTTCCTCTCACATCCTGGCTTCATGCCAACTTTACGAGACAAGCAGTGTATGTGTTTTGGGGGGGGGGGGGGTTGGGCACACAGCTCCAGCCTACAACACACATGGAATGCCAATACAACAATATGCTCTCCTTTCTCCATGGAGTAGAGGGCTCTACAAGACAATTTAAGGTAGCGTTTGGGGGACTGTTTTCAAAAAAGGAACCACTTTCCACTTTCTGGGTAATGGGAAATTGGACTGGGAACAAAATTCTAGTCAACTAAAAATTTGTCTTACCCCTCCATCTCCCTTTCTTTTATCATTCTCCCAGCATTACCACCTCCCTGTATCCAACCATAGGCAGCAAGGGGCACAATGGATAGATTGCCAGTCCTGGAGTCAGGAAGACCTGAGTTCAAATTTGGTCTCAGACACTTACTAGCTAGCTATGTGATCCTGGGCAAGTCACTTAACCCTGTTTGCCTCGGTTTCCTCATCTGTAAAGTGAGCTGGAGAAGGAAATGGCAAAAAAGAAAACTCCAAAAAGGGTCACAAAGAGTCAGACACAACTGAACAAGTTCTAACTATATATATATATATATATATATATATATATATATATAGAGAGAGAGAGAGAGAGAGAGAGAGAGAGAGAGAGAGAGAGAGAGAGAGAGAGAGAGAGAGATAGATAGATATCTGGAGCAGATATAGATCTGCTCCAGATCTCCACACCCAGGAAAGTTGCTAACGCACCAAAATGCCTTTTTGCTGTTAATGATAATTACACTACTTCACACTAAAGTGTGACTGACATCTACAATTCACTCTCCCAGGCACATTTGTTTTAAAAGATCACTTCTAATATGTAGAACAAAATTTTTCACTTCATTAGCAAACAATATTATACTATATATAATTGCATTTTGACTTAAGTTCTTCAACTATACTATGAAGTTCTTGAAAACAGGGATGTCTTATGTTTTTTTTTATTTTTGGAGGCACCCAGATATGTAACTGACTGACAGAAGGGCAGAATGATATAAGAGAAAAACACTGGACTGGTATTAGAAGACATTAGTCTTGTTTTGCCACTTTAGCAAGATCATCTTAGACAAATCACCTAAAATGTCTCCAAGCTTCAGCCCAGTTATTTTTCATTTATAAAATAGGAATATGTATACTACTTACTGACTCTAGTAAGGCGGGGATCAAATGAAATATTGTCCATAAGTTGTTTTATAACCATAAAGTATTACTTCAAAATTACTAAGAACACAACATAAATCAATTTCATAATTCTAAGTATTAAAATCTGTTTTACATTTTGTTTTGGATGAATCTAGTGCCCAATAATCTTTTACGCAGTGCATTTATAATGAAAATAACAGTTATATGATATTTTCCCCAACTACTTTAAATTGTGGTGCTTAATTCTGATTCCAAGACTTTTAAAAATAGAATCTTTACCCAGTAATCAACTTCATTAGGAATGTACCTTGAAAGTGCAAAAACCCCAAATAAAAATTACTTGTTTAAATATTTCATATCAGAATTGTATGCAGTTACAAAATAAAGCCAAATTATCTAAATGTATAACAAGAATGTGATTAAATAAATTGTGCTATAAATCATAATAGAGTACTATAATGTAATTAAAACAGACAAGTATGAGAAATACAAGGAAATCTGGAAAGGCATTTATTATGTAATACAAAGCACAAAGCAGAACCAAAAGAATAAAATATATATTTTCTACAACCACATAAAGAGGAAAAGAATGATAGTAATAATGTTGCCCCAAAAAAGAGGCTCACTGAAGCATTATTTTAAATGCACAGAAGAAAACAGAAGAATTTTGAAAGGAACACAAGTAGGACAGATTTGAAAGTAATAATAATCACAAAGATATGAAAGTATGTTGAATTTATTATATACATCCATATATACTTTAGGATGGGTTTGAGGGGCAATGGGGGTTAACTTGCCCAGGGTCACACAGCTAGTAAGTGTCAAGTGTCTGAGGCCACATTTGAACTCAGGTCCTCCTGAATCCAGAACTGGTGCTTTATCCACTTCGCCACCTAACTGCCCCATATATACTTTAAAGAAAGTAATATTAGAAATTTGTGGTTTCACATGTAACTTTCTATTCTACTCTGCATATAAAAGTGTTTGTTTTGAGGTTTGTTAATTTCAGATTTTTAAAAGAAAAAAATTTAAGCTGTTTGTTATTTTTAGACTGATTTCTTTAATAATAACAAATTGCAGCAGGCTTGAGAGAATCAAAAAATTATAGTTACATGCTTCCAAAACATGCTTCCTGAAGATAGGACGATGAGCGTGACAGACTTGTGCAAACAAATTAGCTTTTACAACTTCAGTTCCTGGGTCTAAAAAATGTTCCTTGATGCTTTAATACTAACTAATTATAGCAAATGGCTTAATCATTTAAATTACAAATTTTCTTCATTTCTAGTTTTAAATTTTGATCATATTTAATATTAATTGAATTGAGGAGAAAGGGGGAACGAGAATGGACAAAATTTTGGTGAAGAATAAGAGGGAAATCATTGAAAAATGATTATATTTTATGTAGTTAGTTACTGAACAAATTCAGTTTGTCCTTTTATTGAATGTTTAATTTTTAATAAAACATTTCACTAAAAAAAGGGAGGGGGGAAGGAATCAACTTACCAAAAACAAGTGAAAATTTAGAAGAGGTGATAGAAAGCCTCTCCTGAAGAATGACTTCAATATAATACACAGACCCTGGAGTTCCCCTAGTCCCTTTCTTCTGTGCTTCACTATCATAGCTACTAACTACAAAGACGTACGTCACTGTACCCCTTCACCTAGCAGCTCTGGCAATGAAGAACAGAGAAACAAATAGGACCTCCAAGCACTGTCGTGTTAAAGTAAGAAAGGAATATAAAATTTTAAGTAATAATTTTGAAAATCAGAATATGAGAAGGAATATGCAAAAATGTTTTGTGAATATTATGCCAACAGGAAAAAAGGTATAAAATGGAGAAGCTTTTTTTACAAGGGAAGCTGGAAGAAAAGATTATATAAAGTAAAGCAAAATAAAATCAAAACACGTAAAAATAGAGCAGAATATATCATTTCTACCAAATAGAAAGAATTCTAAAGTTACACAAAATTTATACCCAATCTCAGGAAATTAGGACCTAAAGGACACTCCTATTGTACCCAAACAAAACGGTCTTTGCTGTTAAAATTCCATCTTTCTCCAACAGGTGGTGTGGTTTTTTATATATTAAACTTCCCTCACCATCTAATTTTACATTCCTAATCTCCAAAACAAGTTTTACTATTTAAAATGCATGCTTAAGGAAAAACCTAGTTTTTACCTTTAAAATATGTGTATATATGATTAATAATTTACCCACTGACCAATTTCCATAAACTTCCTTGCTTTGTTGCGTTACCTCAATTTTCTCTATAGTGAATATAAAACCTTCCTCTGAGAGACTCCGTTTGCTATTTACATGTACTATTTCTACACTGATCTTAAGGAGATTTGCATTTTTCATACACACCCTCACCCACCACATTGTCTATTTTCTGGCTCCATATCCAAAAAGACACTGAGGCTGACAATCTATCCCCATTTTAACTCACTTCAGCACTCAAATTTAGGTTAAAACACAAGTGATCTCAGAAATGTTGATGTCGGACCTCTAATCTTAGGTAGTTATCAATAAGCTACTTAATCTTTGATAACGTTTTTCATATTATGTTATGTTGATTTAGGTTTGGAGTTGGGGGAACCTTTAAAATCCAGATAGCAATGAAGTAAAGCAATCTGAGAGGATTTTCTAATGTCTTAGTTTCAAAAGAAATAAAACTTCTGGGGTGATCAGATCAGCTATTTTTTCCTTTCTTTTTCCAGACTTTAACCTAATTTATTTAAACCATTACCAATCATTAAATCAAGTTACTTCACCAGGTTTAGACAAGGGGAAAACTCCCAAGTATGATGGCTAATTGTCTTTGACACATATAAAGGAGTTGCTACTTCTATACCAAACCCTGCCCCTAGTCCACCGCCTAGAATTGCTGCCAAAAGCTTACTGGAAGCTCATCTCTCCTAAATCAGTGGTTCCCTCAGTGCCCCATCAACCGGCAGTAACTCAGCATTAGCCTTAATCTTCCCAAACACATATATCACAAGGAAGATGGGGTCAGTATCTTAGCAAACTCTTTTTAAGAGGATTTTACAACTTTCTCCTGTGTACTTCTTGCTACGCATTCATTTACAGGGAAGAGAATAAGGAATAGTGTAGAGCATTTACACACTGCCTACTGTGTGTCCAAATACTGCAAAGCACTTTTTGAAAATCACATTTGATCCTCACAACAATCCCGTAAGGTAGGTGCTATTATCCCCATTTTACAATCAAGGAAACTACAGGTTAAGTGATTTCACAGTAGATGCCTGATGCCAGAGTTGAATTCATGTCCCCTCCTTACTTGACACCAGCTACTCTCTGGTAAACCCCAATTTTCATATTATATCCAATATAAAAGGAAGTAAGGGAAATTATATAATCATCTTGGTCTTCATTGACCAGAATCCTTCATTAAGATTTTTATTCTCATACTAAAGAATCCAGAGTTACACAGCAGAGTGAAAATCATCTATAACTGGTCTATCTCTACTAATAATTTTACCTGCTTCCAACAATTACAAAACTTAACTGTAAGGCTACCCCCTATGTTAAAACAGCTAATATGCAAGTAACTGAAAAGTACAACTGCATTTAGCTTTTCCTGTGGGTCCTAAGTAGCATCTGGTCTAGAGAAAAAGAGGCCCTCCCCACAGCACACACCTCAGCAACTGAAATAGTCATTGGAAAGCCAATCCCAACGTGCCTGGGGAAATAAGGAGAAAGGTGGCAGTAAGCTACAGTTTGGGGGCTGGCTGTTTTGTATTGCATAATAACTAGCTTCCTTTCATTCCATTAGAATGCAAGCTCACAGTAAGGATTTTTCAAATTATTTAATTCTTCTTACTTGTACCCCAAGTGCCTAGTCCAAAGGTTGGCAAATATTACTAAAGACTGTGAGCTTCTTGAAAGCAAGAACTACGTTTTGCCTTACTTTGCATCCCAGACAGCCCAGTGTCTGGCACAAAGTAGTTGTTTACTGACTGCTTAATAAATACTTGTTGACTCCTACCTCATACATATGTTGAATGCTTTTAAATTTAAGCCTGTCCTAGAAAGAATATAGGATATTCATCATTCTTAAAGGAGCCTCCACTGGCCATAGTAGTTGATGTTTTAAATCATAAAAAGTGTTCAGTAATGTTCCGGGAAAACATGACAAAGAAAAGTAGAGATGATCATATTCATATAAATATAGCCTCTCTTCCCTTAAAAAAAAAAAAGTACTAAGATCTATCTCTCAGTCTAGTTATTTTCTCTGAAAAAATTAACTTGGGGGCAGCTAGGTGGCGCAGTGGATAAAGCACCGGCCCTGGAGTCAGGAGGACCTGAGTTCAAATCAGGACTCAGACACTTAACACTTACTAGCTGTGTGACCCTGGGAAAGTCACTTAACCCCGATTGCCTCACCCCCCTCCCCCCAAAAAATCTTGAATTTCTGAACAGAGAAAAAAATAATTTGTTGAATTTGAATACAGCAGAGTATTAGAGTATTAGGACCTACCTAGAGTAGGTATCAAGTCTCAGGTGAGTAAATAAGGTCTGTGCTTTTTAAATTATTGGGCAATCTATTTCCCCTGCCTGTCTTCTTTATCACACTAAAATTATTTTACCCTCTTCCTACATACAGCAACCAAATTATTCTTCCCAAAACAGTAAGTATTTTGTACATGTCACTCTCCTGCTCAAAAGTTTTCAATAGCTACTTCAAACTCCTTAGCTTAGTATTCAAAGGGTAGAGGGAAAGGGAGTGTACAGATTTTCCCACAATATTTTCCACGATAACATGAAAATTAGAAAAATGTTTTTAAATTTCCCCCAATGTTTTTTACTAAAATAATTCATGAAAGAGAACAAAGTAGATGTCCATTGACTGTGGAATAGCTAAAGAAAATAATTGTAATGGAATGTTACTGTACCCTAAGAAACAATGGATACGAAGAATTCAGAGAAGTACAGGAAGACGAATATATGCTGAGTAGATCTACAAGCAGCAGCAAGAAACCTATATACTCAGTGACATAAATGATAGAAAAAAACTTAAAAAGCTAAACTGAATACTGACTGTGTAATTATGATAAACAAACCTGGCCTAAAACAACAAGAGGAAAAGTGCATGTTCCTCCCTTCTCGAAAGGGAAGAGACTACAAGCTTGGAATATCAAATATCTTTTGTCAGATTTGGCTGATGTGCTAGATAATGTTGCTGAACTATATATTCTTTTTTTTGTTCTATTATTAAAGGATGGCTCATTAGGTAGGAACAGAGTAAAGGGATTTATTAGTAAAGAAGGTTACATAAAAACAAAAGACTAAGATGGAGGAAAAAACATAAGCAATAGCAAACTATTTTTTCCAGCATAAATCAGGAATAAGATAAGTTAAAAGTCTTAAATCAGGGGCAGCTAGGTAGGTGGCACAGTGAATAAAGCACCAGCCCTGGATTCAGAAGGACCTGAGTTCAAATCTAGCCTCAGACACTTGACATTTACTAGCTGTGTGACCCTGGGCAAGTCACTTAACCCTCACTGTCCCACCACATCTTCCAAAAAAAGTCTTAAATTAGAGAAGAAAGAAGCCTAGATTTTATATTAATGAGAAGTAGTAATCTGGCTCCTGGCACCTTGGGGTGAATGGGACAGTGTTAACCGAAAAAAGAAATAATCAACTCCTAGTTGGTTTCCATTTTTTCCTCCAAGGGGAATAATCTTCAGAGAATGAAAAGTACAGAATAAACAGTTAAAAGGGGACTGAAACTTCAAGACATGAGAATGTGGGGCTGCCTGAAAAGAGAAAAACCACCTAGCTCCCACATACCTCCAGCAAAACCTGAAAGTCACACCAGATCAAATAATGATTGAGGAATCCAATAAGAAACCACAGTTAAATGACTTCTTTTGCCACAAAATTACTACTCAAAAAGTCAATTAATACAAAAAAAAATATTATAGATTTTTAAATTCCCCCAAAAGGAGACTAACTTCATTTTTTTTAATGAATTTTCCACAAGGACTAAATGAAAACCTAAAACAGGAAAGAGATGGGGGAAAAAAAAAGAAATACTACAACCATTCAAGAATGGGAAGGAAAATAAATAGCTCAGAAAGAGAAAGTGGTACATCTTACCCAAATAACAAATTCCTTAAAAACTAATTAAAGACCAAAAAGAAATCAATAACTCTCTTGAGACTTGAATATTAGAACAGAATTTTTAAAAATTTGAAAAAAATAGAAAAGCCATAAGAAGAAAGTCTCTATATGCACAAAAATATATAATAGCAGCACTTTTTGTGATAGCAAAGAATTGGAAACCCATCATATGGGGGATGACTAAACAATTTGTGATATATTAATTTAATGGAATATTACTGTATTCAAAGAAATGTGTGTGATAAATACAGAAAAGCATGGAGATATCTATATGAATGAATTGAAAGTGAAGCAAGCAGAGTCAAGAAAACAATATGCAATGACTACAACAATGTAAATGGAAAGAACTACACAAAAATCCAAACGTGAATGAATTATTCATTTATAATCATTTATAAAAAGTTATAAATGTCAAGCAGGACTTGAAGAGCTATGAGAGGACATCCCAAATCCATCCCTTTGTGGAAGTGGAAAGTCCACAAGGTGTTATACATTGCATTTTTAAAATTTTTTTCAATATATTATTCGATGTTTTTCCTTCTAAAAAAATCTATTTGTTACATAGAATGATTCTCTGGGAAGAGAGCCTGGGATAACTATGATGATGAAATAAACAGAAAACATCAATTAAAACTTACTTTTAATAATTTTTTAGAAGAATAAGAAAAATACCTGATATCAAAAACAACTAACTTGGAAAACAAGTCAAGAGGTAATTTAAAAATCACTGAGCTCCATGAAAACCATTGATTTTAGGTGTGGGAAATTCAGTTTCATATACTGTATTTCAAGAAATCATACATTTAAATTGTCCAGATAAGTATTAGGGGGGTAAATGGAAAAAGGAAAAATCCATTGGGGGGGGGGAACCTCCAAAAAGGAACAAGTCTCAGTAATGTCATAGCCAAAATCCAAAGCTTTCATGTCAAAAATATACTGCATATATCCAAAAGAAGAATTCAAATACCAAGAAACCAGTCAGCATTACAAAAGACCTAGCACCTTCTACTATAAACAAGAGATCTTAGAATACAATAATCCAAAAAGGAAGAGAGACCAATCAAGACAATCAATAATAACTTATCTTGCAAAGCAGAGTATGAGTATAATACAAAAGGCAAAAAAAAAAAAAAAAAAGAACTTTTCATGGAAAGGAGTACTTCCAAACATTTCTGATGAAAAGACCAGAGCTGAGTAAGAATTCTGAAATGCAAACACTAAAGTCAAAGAGAAACCTAGAAAGGTAAATTTATTTGAGCAATTTAAAAAACTATAAAGATAAGTTATTTCTAACATTCTAATGGGGAAGAAGAAAAAAGTATCTCTTCAAAATCTTAAAGTCTTCTAAAGGCACTGAAAGAAAAAGGAAAACAGGATTTGGGGATGGACTAGTTCTGTTCTGAAGCTTTGAAGAGTGGAGAGAAGCATAAGTAAACAGAATATACTAGTGTCGAAAGGAGAAAAGGGGGTAGAACTTGCTACTTATCATAACTGAGGTACAAGAGTATACAAATTCAGAAGGAGCAGGGGAAGCCAGCATCAAATGAACCACACTCTTATCTGATAGGAGAAAGGACAGTTAAATACACACTCTGAAGAGGGAGGGGCATACCAGGAAGGAAATAGCTGGAGAAAACAAATTTCCTGGTCCCGAATGGGGGAAGAGATATAGGAAGAGGGATGAGACTGGAATCTAAGGGAATATCTATCAACTAGGAAATGGACAGACAAATTGTGGTATACAGAAATAAAATATATTACTGCAGCAAAAGAAAAATGACAGAAGATATGATTTCAGAGAATCCTGGTTAATGTGAATTGATACAGAATAAAGTCAGCAGAACCAGAAGAACAATTTTACAAGTCCAATAATGTTGTAAAAGAAACAATTTTTGAAAAAACTTAACTTTGATCACTGTTAAAATCAATTATGTCCCCAAAAAACCTAGAATAAAGCCTATTACCCATCTCCTAACAGAGAAATGATGGGCTCAAGGCACAGAAAGAAACATATATATTTGGACATGGTCATGAGTAGGTTCATTTTGTTTCAAGGGTGTGGTTCCCCCCCCCCTGCATCTTTAAAGGGGTTGGAGAGGATGAAGGTGTGGGTAGCAATAATGATAAACCCAAAAAAGGGTCCACTGAAACTTTTTTTTATAAATTTCAAGAAGAAAAGGCAATTCAGATGAAAAGGCAAATATGGAATTTATTATATGCGTTTTTAAAAGCCAACAGTATGAAACAAAAATTCACAGTTCTGTATAGATGTAAATGCTCCTTTTTGGTGTTAAAATTCAAATAAAAAATATTTTCAGTGAAAAAAAATAAAGAAACCTAAGATAAAAGATGTCACAGGCATGCAACTGTGCTCAATCAGCTCTAGTTATCAGGCCCTGAAAGACTAAAATCAACAGTGTTAAAACTAATTTACATATCTGACTACTGCTTACTGTCCATGATCTCTGAAAAATCCCATGAAACAGGAAAGGTACAAAAGGAAGAGATACCCATAGTGGATTTTAGCACTAGATCTTGAATCAGAGGGCCAGGGTTTAGAAAAATTATGGAATCTCAGAGGTAGCAGGGACCTCAACAAGGGTGTTTAAGTCAGACCCAGGCTGATAAAGGATTTTCTACATTTCTCAAGGAGGTTAATCAGACTATCCATTTTTCTTTTGAAAAACTACTACCTGGTAAGGAAGCACACTGCTTTAGAGTAACTATAAGATATTTCCTTACATCAAGCCTAAATCTACATTTTTTGAATGTCCATACACTGCTCCTGATTCTGTCCTCTGAGGGAGGCGGTATATTAGTCTAATCCCTCTTCCCCGAGATAGGTTTCAGTTATTTGCCAATAACCATCATATCTCCTCATATACCCTTTCCTTTCCTCCTCTTTATATAATTATTCCAGTGTCGTCCTAGATAACCCTCAATTTAATAAAGTCCTTCCTAAAATACCTAGAACTGAAGATAATACTCCATATGTGATATGACAAGAGAAGGCAAAATAGAGGACAAACACCTCCCTTGTTTTCATTGACTTTTTAAAGTTACCTACATTTTGATTCTTCTAAGATGCTGTTCCATGACAGCCTAACTATACCTCTATCTCCAGGGAGTGATTTAGTGTTTAACTTACAATATAAAAACCAAATTTTTCTTTCTCCAATCCAAGGCCTAGACCAATAACATCTACAAATAACTGAAAAGGAATAATATATAAGTTACAAATAAACTTAAATCAGAGTTTACTAACTATAGCTCCCTCCCCAGAATATTTTTAAATACAAAGTAAAACACTTAGGACTACAAAGGAAACTAATTATACTAAAAAGGCTATCAAAATATTTTCAAACAAGTTCACAAACCTTAGATTAAAAAATCTCTGATAAATTAATATACCTTACCAATTTTCCATAGAATGCAAAAGCATACGAAATATGTCCTCCTGCATAACTTTAAAAATTTATCACTCATATACATTCAATGAGGAACACAGTCCAAATGACTCTAGCTCTATTCAGAATTCCTTTTGTATTACTATTATATTAATAACAACAAAGCTTGCCCTATCAAAAACCAAACACTGCAATTATTCTATATTACAAAAAATTCAAATGACAATTTAAGATTTTGGAGAAATATGAAAATCAGAAACATGATCCAAGCTCTTGTAACAGCAATATATTTGTCTTGAATTACTAAAAATGATGCACTTTTACAACATTTAAATGACAAAGACCATCATACCCATCTGCCTGATAAGCATTCTTTGAGTGTCTTTTACTGAGAGAATATAAAAGAAGTTTGTTATTGTTGCATCAAGCTCAACTCTTTGTGACTCAGGGTTTTCGTGGCAAAGATAGTGGAGTGGTATACCATTTCCTTCTCCAACTCATTTTACAGATGAGGAAACTAAGGCAAACAGGGTCACAGAGCTAGTAAGTGCCAGATTTGAACGCAAAGATGAATCTTCCTAATTCCAGGCCCAGAACTCTACCCACTGAACCCACCTAGCTACCCTATGTAAAAGAATAATATAATCTACATACAAGGAAGAATTAAGGTGCTTTGCTTCATTAATTCTTTCTTGTATATTTATAAATATGAGGACAGAAGGAATCAGTGATATTGGAAACCACCTTTTTTTTTTTTTTTTAAACAGAAAAATTGACAAAGAAGAGATCAGGGTCAGCATGTAAAATGGGAATTTCAGACAGAATGGGTACTCTTATACTTAAGTGTTTTGCTTTACCAAAAGATAAAGAACATCAAAGCATCATGAGAGATCACAATGGATATCCATTTATAATTGCAACACAGCACACTGAATTTGTTTCTTTAAAAGTAGCATCACGGGCAGCTAGGTGGCACTGTGGATAGAGCACCAGCCCTGGATTCAGGATGACCTGAGTTCAAATCCAGCCTCAGACATTTGACACTTATTAGCTGTGTGCCCCTGGGCAAGTCACTTAACCCCAATTGCCTAACCCCCCCCAAAAAAAAAAGCATCATCAAGTTACACATTCACATAAAAAAAGACATCTAGAATTTGTATAAAAGGCATAATCTGCTCAATGTTGTCTATAAGGAACAGCAACACAATCATAAACACACAAACCATAATGAATTTCAAAAGTAATTATATTTTCCAATTTTACTTTTAAAAAAACCGAACATCTCCCCAAAAATTTATACTGTAGATCTCAAAATAACAAGCATAAAAAGAATATTGTAATTGAAGATGCCTTGAGTTAATCTGTGAAAATTTCTGAAGATTCCAAATTCTATTTTTTTAAAAACACCCTTTTTGTCAGACATTCCTTTACAAATGATCCAGATAAAACCCACTATTTCCGATAATTTTAGTATATCATCTACAGTACAAAAAGTAAAAGATTTTATTAAGAAGGAAAAACTATATAAGCAAAATGCAGCTACTAATCTCTTAAGAATTAAAGGCAGAAATGTCATTTTCCCTAGGAAAGGAAGAATTTAGTGGCTTCTTTGCTTGTAGGATTCTTCTTAATGACTTTTGATCTAAAAGAGGGTGGTGAATACAGTTCCTGTCCTAAATGAACTGAAAATGGGACACCCATTTATTTATTTTTTAAAAAACAATAAGGGATAACACTACTATTATATCTGACTGGATTACGAAGTTGGGAGATGTCTGAAAGATACTGTAAAATGCTGGAGAGCTACTCTAGGTGTTTGATTCAGGAACACTCTGAGATTCTGCCAATAAAAAGCTTTTGCAACATGATGCCAAGACCTTTTACACAACACACCCTCAAATTCCTTACCTGATTCAAATTCCTCAACCTGCTGCTGCACATGAAAGAAACATTAAGATTTTGGAAATACCTACCCCCAAACATAAACAAAGTGCAAAATGATGTATCTAAGCAAGTGGTCAGTTTTCACAAATTCATAACCACAACTAAAACTGAAAAAGCAGAGGCAGAAACTGCTGATGGTGAGAGATTAAAAAAATTACAACTTATGTTACATATTCAATGATTTTGACGGATTTTCTTCTACTTAGTTCACATTACTGAAAATAAACTGTCTACATTTAACATTGTGGCAAGCACTAACTGCAGAAAGCATAAGAATTCTGGGTAAATGTCTTAAAACTAAACAGTTTGTTCCATTTTTAACAAAAATTTAACATATTTGAAAATACACTATAGGACAAAATGAGGGAAAAAAATAACTAGAATCTAAGATGCCTCAGAAAACTGGGGAGTGACTGAACAAATTTTTGTATATGAATGTAATAGAATATTAAAGCACTGTAGGAAATCACTATTGATTAGAGAAATGCAAATTAAAACAACTGAGGTACCACCCTCACCTATCAGATTGGCTAATATGACAAAAAAGGAAAATGATAAATGTAGATGTGGGAAAATTGAAACACTAACACATTGTTGGTGGAGTTGTGAACTAAACCAACCATTCTGGTGAACAATTTGGAACTCTGCCTAAAGGGCTATAAAACTGTGCATACCATTTGACCCAGCAATACCACTACTAGGTCTGCATCCGAGAGAGATCATTAAAAAAAGGACCCACGTGTACAAAAATATTTATAGCAGCACTTTTTATGGTGGCAAAGAACTGGAAAATGAGGGGATACCCATCAATTGGGGAATGGCTGTGGTATATGAATGTGATGGAATACTACTGTGCTATAAAAAATGATGAGCAGGCAGAATTCAGAAAAACCTGGACTTACATGAACTGATGCGGAATGAAGTAAACAGAACCAGAAGAACACTGTACACAGTAACAGCAACAGCAACACTGTACAATGATCAACTGTGAAAGACCTAGCTCTTCTCAGCAATGCTGCGTTCTAAGAACTGATCCAAAATTTATAGTATAAGCCATTTCCCAAAACGATCAAAGGATCAAAGACTATGAACAGGCAATTTCAAAGGAAGAAATCCAAACTAACAATGGTCATATAAAAAAATGCCATAATTAGAGAAATGCACATTAAAGCAATTCTGAGGTTCCATCTTATACCCCTGAGTTCAGCAAAGTTGACTAAAAAGGAAAATGATAAACGTTCAACGGGCTTCAGGAAAATAGGTAAATTAATGCAGATCAATGAAGTAGTCCTATCATACTGGAAAGCAATTTGACACTATGTCCAAAGTTCCTAAACTGAGCATATCCTTTGACAGTGATAACACTCTAGGCCTACACTCCAAAAAGGTCAAAGAAAGAGAAAAAGGATCCTAATGTACAAAAAAATACTAATAGTTGCTCTTTTTGTAGAGGTAAAAAAATTAAATAAGAGGGTGCCCGTCAATTTGAGAATGGCTGAACATATAATGTTACAGGAATATAATAGAACATCGTAATACTGTAAGAAATGACAAAAGAGATGGCTTCAAATGCAAAAACTAGTGAGTAGAAATGGAATATTAATCTATCTAATAACATTGTGTGAAAGTCTTAAGAGCTCTGATTAACCATATTCCAGAGTATGGATGATTAAATATAATACCCACCCTCCTGAAAAGAGACATAATGGACTCAAGATATAAAATACGTTTTGACATGGAGATTGAGGTAATCTGTTTTTTCTGACTATGCACACTTTTTACAAGGATTCACTATGAACAAGTCATGCCAAAATAAGCCCTTGGCCTTTGAGGTTAGATCAGGAGATCAAAGTCCTGTGGATACTGGATAACTTGATTTATACAAGTTATTTACCCAAGTTTCTCATATAATTGTGAACAAGATGGCAAAGAGAGTTGAATGATATAGCACCTAAATTACAATACCCTAGAAGTATTGATTAATGAAAGAATTTCAACTCAGAAGGCTTTTGAGTGGTGTTATCACAGAGTTCCAAATTAATTAATTAAATATAATCCTAAAAAAAAAATTTTTTTTTTAAATAAATTTCGGGGGCAGCTAGGTGGCAAAGAGGATGGAGCACCGGCCCTGGAGTCAGGAGGACCTGAGTTCAGATACGGCCTCAGACACTTAACACTTACTAGCTGTGTGACCCTGGGCAAGTCACTTAACCCCAATTGCCTCACCAAAAAACAAACCAAAAAAAAAACCCAACATATAAACAAAAAAGAATCTTTAAATTAATTAATTGATTGATTGATTGATTGATTTCAGGTTCCTGGTAGGACAAAAGTGCTTTGTCCTTTTCAATAGAGGGTATACACTCATGTTCATCAAATTTGCAGATGAAGCTTTGAGGACCAGGTATAACAAAATCAAAATTCATCATTACAGATACATTCAAGCACTTTGCAATCTGCCAGCTGCCTTACCCCCTTCCCCTCTACTGAAATTATTCTTCAAAGATTCTATATCCTAATGACCAAATTAAATGGCCTTTTTTTAACCCTCAGTCCTAGACATCTTTTACCTCTCAACAGTATGATACTCCTGCCAAACTCTTTGACATGTTCTCCTTTGGCTACTGACTTACGATACTGGCCTAGTTCTCTCCTCACCTTGCCATTCTATCTCCTGTGGTGACTTGTATTTTTCCTGACTCCTTAATGTAGCTAAGTCCCCCAATACGTCTCTGGTGCTTATTCCTGTTTTCATCTCTCTATATACTCTCCTATTGATTCAACTATTATCTCTGTCCAGATTTCCAGATCTATAATTTAAACCCTGACCTTTCTTAAAATCTAAGAGAAGAGGGCGGCTAGGTGGCACAGTGGATAAAGCACCGGCCTTGGATTCAGGAGTACCTGAGTTCAAATCCGGCCTCAGACACTTAACACTTACTAGCTGTGTGACCCTGGGCAAGTCACTTAACCCCAATTGACTCACTAAAAAAAAAAAAATCTAAGAGAAGAGATCTTGGAAGTTTTCCAAGTTCCAAGTTCTGTCTACAAAACATCTTTCCAAATAACATTCATCTTTGCAAACTCAAATATCCAAGGTGGATAGAAATTAACTTTTTAATAAAATTTACTTACCGTATAACATCACTTTCCCTCTAAGGAACCACCATTCATCCTTTCTCAGGTGTTCTTAAATCTCTGATTCTTCACTCTCCTTCACCTTATATATCAGATGTTTGTTCAGAAGTTCAATTGATTTTATCTTCAAAATATTTCTTAGATGTGTTCCCTCCATTGCATCCCAATTGTCAACACCCTAGTACAGCACCTTATTACAACTTCTAACAAATATTACCAATTCCCTCCACCAATTCATCAAGCTTCATAATTTTCCTTATACAAAAATATGACGTTAGTCTTTTGCTCAAAAACCTTAAGTGTCTCCCAACTCAACACTTACAACTCTTTTGCCCTCCATAATCTCACATCATCCTACCTTTACAATCTTATCCAATGTGCTCTAAATTCCAAACTGGGCTATGATCCATCTACTACATGATATTTGTGATAGTCAGACTATTTACTGTTTTCCTGGAATGTCCTCCCTTCCCTTCTTTCCCAGGTGAACTTCTAGTCACCCTTTAAAGTCAAAACCAGTTCAAATTCAATACCTCCATAAAGTCTTCCATGATTACCCTAACTCCTCAAATCAGTAACTACACCTTTTCCCCTAATGGATCTCACAATACCTTTTTTTTTTTAAACATCTCTCTCATGCACTTATATATTACTTTATTATCAATTATCAACACTGGAGTCTTACCTCACTATTAAGTACTGACTACCTTGAGGTCAGGAATCATCTTATTCAATATTATATTTCCTTCAGCACCGATTACATAATTCTTTGTACAGAGTAGATGCTTGACAGATTTTTTTAAGTGAATTAAAGAATTAATTTAATTAATTAATTAAAGCCAGGAAAATTAAACTGAACAGAAATAAATATGAAGGGAAGCTAGGTGGTGCAGTGGATAAAGCACCAACCCTGGATTCAGGAGGACCCAAGTTCAAATCTGGCCTCAGACACTTGACCCTGGGCAAGAGCAAGTCACTTAACCCTCATCGCCCCACAAAGAATGAATGAAAGAAAGAAACAATGAATGAATGAATATGAAGTTCCGAATTTAGGCTCAAAAAGTAAAACACAAATACAGGGACATCTAGCTCGGAAAAGTTCATGCAACTCAGATGGTCCTGTTTTACGTAACTGTACATGTATAACATATATCTGCCTCAGGGAGAGGGGAGGGGAGTACAGAAGTGATAGAATTTGGAAGGCAAAACTTTAAAAATGTTTATTATTAAAAAATAATTTAAAAGAATGCTTTTAAAAAGTTCATGTAAAAAGAACCAGAAGGTATTAATTTACCATAAACTCAAAATAAGTCAACAATGTCACTGCTAAAAAAATTCATGTCATTTTAAACTGCATTAATACAAGTACAGTGTCCATTTAACCACGACAGGTAACACTCCTACTGTATTCTGCACTAAACCACACCATACCCAGAATATCTTAGATGTAGGGCTCTTCAATATTTTATCTAAGAAAAGGCAGACAGGATGATAATAACCCTGGAAAATATTTATATGAAGTATGGTTGAGATAATCAGAGTTGTTTTATCTAGAAATGAGCAAACTTAGGTACATATGGCAGCTATCTTCAAAATATCTGAAGAGCAAGAAGACAGATTTTACTTTCATATAAACAAGAAATGTTTAATCAATAATGAAACATGCTGCCTGAATTAAGTAGTGAGCTACCCATCATTGGACATATTTAAATAGTAACTATTTTTTTTTTAACATTGGGGGAAAGTTGGATTAAATAACCTCTAAAGGTCCTTTCAATATCTGAGATTCTATGATTCTATAAACTCCTCACAACTAAGTACTGTAGTTCTAAATTCATCCTAGCAATCAATCAATAGCAAGTAAGTGTCTATTATATGCAGAGCACTGTGCTAGTTGATGGTTTGGTTTTTTTTAAATCAAACATATGAGTACAAGAGGAGGGGAGAGAAGAGACCTGGCATGGTGAGAATAATGTGACAAAAAAATGCCACAAGTACACCACGACCACAAGTTACTGGCATCACAGGAGGTCCTATAGCTACAGCTGTTGTCAACCAAAAAATAAAAGCCAAAGTATCAATAAAGTTCCAGAACAATGACACTCTAAAAGAATCAATCTCACAAGCTTTGGATATATTTTCAATCTACCCTTTAGCAATGCATAAATTATATTTTCAGTATTTGGTTTTTCCTGAAAATATGGCAGCTCTTAGAATTGAAATTAGTCAAAAAAAATTAACACCATATTCTGAGTTCTCAATCATAAAAATGCAAAAGGCCAACTGAGAAATAATGCCACAGGAAAATGCCCGGAGCAGCAAAAGACCAACTGAACATTATATTCAATTGCTTCTAGTATGAAAAATATCAGTAGTCCCTGAAACTTATCCCCTAGAAAAATATAATAGCCTAGGTTAAAATGACATTTTTATCCATTTATTAATCATCATAGAATCACAGAGATTAAAATGAAAAGGATTTCTGATGTCATCTAGTATAACATCTTCATTTTAAAGATGAAATTAATGTGCAAGGAGGGTGGCATCCCTGTATCAGATTACTATCCTAAGTGTTAAACCTGACTAGATCTTCATCAAAATTCTACATAATTAAAACGGTAGTACAAGACTGTATTTAAAGTTTAGTTACTGAAATACCAAAAAGGCTTCATTGCATAGGGTGTCCCAAAAGTCTCAGTATAGTTTTTGAGGAAGAAGTGATGAAGACAATAACAAGGGCTCTGCTACTTACTTCCTTTGTGACCTTGAGCAAGTCAATTATCCTGTCATGGCTCTAGTAATAATCATTATTATTTATATAGCAACAACCATTTGCCAGACATTGCCAAGTGCTTTTTAAAAAAAGAATATCAACAACTCATTTGACCCTCACAACAATCAAGCAAGATAGGTATTATTATCTCCATTTTACAGTGGAGGGAAATGAAGCAAACAAATTAAATAATTTGCCCATCATACACAGTTAGTTAAATATCAGAGGCCACATTTGAATTCATGTCTTCCTGTGTCCAGGCCCAGTGCTCTACCCCACCGCCACCTAGTGGCCATTAGGCAGCTACTGTATATTAAAGATACAGTACCATACCTACATATTACTGCAGGTGTTAGACAGAAAATTACTGTACCCATGAGTAAATGAACTTAATTAGGAAACAACAACAACAACAAAAAAAATTTTTTAAAAGGAAACAACCAGGGGGCAGCTAGGTGGCGCAGTGGATAAAGCACTGGCCCTGGATTCAGGACTCCCTGAGTTCAAATCCGGCCTCAGACACTTGACACTTAACTAGCTGTGTGACCCTGAGCAAATCACTTAACTCTCATTGCCCTGCCAAAAAAAAAAAAAAAAAAAGGAAACAACCAAAAAGTATAAGGTAGTAAACGGTATCCTGAATTTTGTTTTCAACACATTCTAAAAGCATTTTATCATAAAAAATTTATTGATAAATTGATGTCTGATAAGCAATTTTCAAACTGAACACCACACAAAAATGACCTTGTGGTAGCCAAAGCATTACAGGTAGCCCAAGATGGTCAGACATTTAATCTTTACTCCCTTCTCTGTGGAGATTCAAGGGTTCCGTATTTCTGTTGTTTTGAGCAGAAAGGAAGGAAAAAAAACATTTTACAATATTTAGGAATAAGTTAGAAGAAAAGAAAAGATAAAAGGTAGTGGTCAGAAAGTAAAAAGATATTTAAACAAGACCTAAGTGGTGAAATGGACAGATCACTTGACCCAACTGTGTGACCTGGGCAATTTGCTTTACCTATTTGTCTCAGTTTCCTCACCTACCTTCCAGGTTGTGAGTTTAAAATGAGAAAATGCTTGTTATGTGTGCAGCAAACCTTAAAGCCCTATATAGATGCTAACAATTATTATTATGCAAAAAATTTAAAGATGACTTATGACAGCAAACTGAGCAACTATTGAAATAAACAGAGAAGGGGCAGAACTAAGATAGCAGAGTAGCAGGAAAAAGAACACACTACACACACTACACACACTACACACACTACACACACACACACACACACACACACACACACACACACACACACACACTCACTCCCCCCCCAAAAAAAACACTCCTCCAAACAGATCTAGAAAATTCCTTTCTTACTGGAAAGTAAAAAAAGAAAAAAAAATTTTAATTATTAGTTCAGATGGCTAGGAAGAACTTAGGGAAAGACTGCACCACAGCAAGAAGTCCCAGATCTATTACGGAAGGACTTAAGGAATAGGTACCATCTGGGAATACTGTTAATCACTACCCACACTTCCAAGTTACAGTTCTGTCACTGTGAACCAGCAGAGTTTTCCAGGTGGCTGATCAGACTTTGCCCTGAATCAGAAAACTCTGGAAGCACTGAAAGCTTTCAGGTACCCAGCCCAAATTATCCCTGAGATCCAGAAATAACACAAAACTCAATACCCCAGGGAAGCAGCAGCAGGACAAACCCAAAAGTCAAGTAGTAGGCTGGAAGGATGAACAAACAATAAAATGATCCCACCATAAAGAGTCATTATGAAGACAGGCGCACACACACATAAGACACAAACCCAGAAGAAAGTGATGTCAAAATATCTACAAGCAATGCCTTAAAGGAAAACACAGCATGGGCACAAATTCAACTAGAATTCCCGGAAGAGATGAAGCAAGAATGTTTAAGTTTAAAAATGTCTCTAGAAATGAAACAAGAAGGGGGAAATGGGAAAAGAAATGAGAGCCATGAAAGAAAGAACTGGAAAGGGAATTAACAGTTTGGCACAAGATTTATAAAACCTTGCCCAAGGAAAATCAGAATGGACCAAATAGAAGTTAATGACTAAACAGAAGAAACTGTAACATCTTCTCAAATCAGACAACTGACCTGAAAAACAGATGAAGGAGAAAGAATGTAAAAATCACTGGACTATCTAAAAGCCATAACCAAAAGAACAGAGGCATCACATTTCAAGAAATCTTAAGAAAATTGCCCAGATCTCTTAAAGCAAAATAAAACCCAGAAAGAATCCAATGATCGTGTCCTCAAAAAAAAAACCCCAAAAACCCTCCAAAATAAAAATTCCTAGGAACATAAGAGTCAAAATCCAGAACTTCCACACACACAAAAAAAATACCCCTTTCCTTCTGCAATCAGAAGAAAAGAATTCAAGTTCCAGAGAGCTAGTCAGAATTACACAAGATTTAGCCGCTTCCACTCTAAAGAGAACAGGAAACATAATATTCCAAAAAGTAAAAGATAAGCTTACAACCAAGAACGTGCCCATAAAAACTGAGTATGTGCCTACAAAAGAGGGGAAAAAATGGAATTGCAATGCAATAGAGGACTTCCAAGCATTCTTGATGAAAAGACCAGAGCTAAGCAGATACTCTGAAATACAAACACAGGAATCAAGAGAAACAGAAAAAGATAAATACAAACAAGCAATATGGAGCAAAACAAGGATGTTTTACATTCTAATATAGGTGTCTAGATTCATTAAGGATAATAGAGGAAGTCTATTAAGACAGGAGACCAGGGAGTACTTTTTATATGTTGATTTTAAAAGAAAGGAAGGGGAACTGGAACTGGCAGGGAAAGGGAGAGGAAAGGCAGGGAAAATTAACTCATGTGATTTGGGGGTTCAAGTAGAACACTATACAAATAAAGAGGAAGGGGGGCAGCTAGGTGGTACAGTGGATAAAGTACCAGCCCTGGATTCAGGAGGACCTGAATTCAAATTTGGCCTCAGACACTTACTAGCTTGTGTGACCCTGGGCAAGTCACTTAACCCTCCCTACCCCCTCAAAAAACCAAAAACAAACAAACAAGGAGGAAGGGTTAGGGGAAGCAGTCCTTTTTTTTTAATAATAAACATTTTTATTTATATTTTGAGTTTCAATCCTTATCCATCCTTCGTTCTCTCCCCAAGGCAACAAGCAATCAGATATGGGTTATACACGTTTGATTATGCAAAATATCACATTAGTCACTTTTCACAAGAAAACCTGAACAAAAGAAAATAAAAGAAAGTGAAAAATAGCACACTTCAGTCTGTGTTCAATCAATATCAGTTCTTTCTTTGGATGGAGATAATATGTTTCTACAGTCTTTTGGCATTGTCTTGGATCATTGTATTGTTGAGAATAGTTAAGTCATTCACAGTTCTTCATCAAACAATATTGCACAATGTTCTCTTGGTTCGAAGCAGGCTACTCTTGAACCTCACTCTCATCTAATCTGGTCAAAAAAAGAATACACATACACAAAACAGGGGAATAGGAGGGAAACAGAAGGGGAGAGGTCATAAGAGAGGATAAATTAAGGGAGAGATTAGCCCTAAACAAAACAAACTCTAAATAAAGATATACAAAAGATATACAAAAATATTTACTGCTCTTTTTAAGTAGTTGCAAAGAATTGGAAACTAAATGGGAATCCAACATTTGAGGAATAACTGAACAAGTTACCATATATAAAGGAAACGAAATACTACAATACTCTATAAGCAATGATAAAAGGGATGGTTTCAGAGAAACCTTGAAAGACTTTTATGAACTGATACAGTTATAAGCAGAACCAGAAGAACAATTTATACCAGAGTAATAATATGAAGACAAACAACTGAAACACTTAGGTACTCTGATTCCAGAATACTAATGATGAAACATGCTACAACCTTCCCTGATAGAAAAGTGGAAGACTTAGAATGCCAAATGAGACTTTTTTGTTGATATAGCCAAAGCAGTAATTTTTGTTTCACTATACATTTATGAAGGGTTTTGTGTTTCTTTTTTCAACTGGGGAAAAGAAGGGGTAACAGTGGTGGGAGGGAAAGGAGGTCGATTTTACTGATATAAAAATAAAATTTAATTTTTTAAAAAAGGTTAAGTTAAAATGAAGAGGTAAGAAAGAAAAAATGAAAGATCAGTGTAGATACTAAAAAGTATTATAGAAGTGGTGACTCATGGAAACAGACTTAACCAAAACATAACACTAGGTAGCTGAGAATGGAGCCCTTAGAAATATATGGGTGAAATAAAGAATACAAGACAGACTAAATAAGTATTCAATAGTTAAAAAAAAAACAATAGATGACAATATGGTACAATCACAAGAGAGAAAATGAAAATGATTAATATTCTGACAAGCCAAGAGAATGACAGTGGGGAAAAGGGACAGAAATTATTGCCTTTGGTCCAAAACACAAAGCAAAGCAACAAGTATGCAAATTTTGTATAACATATTAAACAGAGCACAAAATAGTCTCAAGAAGTGTTTTTGTTCTTTTGGTGAGGCAATGAGGGTTAAGTGACTTGCCCAGGGTCACACAGCTAGTAAGTGTCAAGTGTCTGAGGCCAGGTTTTAACTCAGGTCCTCCTGAATCCAGGGCTGGTGCTTTATCCACTGTGCCACCTAGCTGGCCCAAGAAGTGGTTTTTTTTTTTCACTGAAAAATAGTTTCCTATCAAAAGAATGTCCATCAATTGGGGAATGGCTAAATAAACTATAGTTATATAATTGTGATGGACTATCACTGTACTGTAAGAAATGACAAACAGAACGATTTCAGAAAGACCTGGAAAGACTTAGATGAACTGATATATAGCGAAGTGAGCAGAACCAGAATGTTGTGCAGTGACAGCCATATTGTTCAATGAAGAACTGTGAATGACAACTAGTCTCAGCAATACAAGAAATCAAGACAATCCCAAAGGACTAATGATGAAAACATACTATCCACCTCCAAAGAAAGACCTGATATTGATTGAACACAGACTGAATTCAGTATCTATTTTTCACTTTCATCTTTTTCTTTTATTCAAGTTTTCTTAAACAAAATGACTAAATAACAATGTTTAACATAACTGCACATATATAACCTATATCTAATTGCTTGCTGCCTCACGGAGAGGGGAGGGACGGGAGGGAAGGAGGAATAAAATTTGGAACTCAAAACTTCAAATAAAAATGTTTATTATTTTTCTTTAAAAATAGAAAAGAAAACTAGTTTCCTTAAATTAAATCCTGTTTTTCTAACCACTATTTTTCTTCAATCTACTGTCACTCACCACACTCTACATTTTCTCACACATTTCTGTTCCCCTAATACACATTCATTCAGCAAATATTTACTGAGCAGCACTCCTGACAAATTCTCTACCATGTTATCACTCTCAATGTCCCAGGACACTGGCCAAATTCTCCTTGCATCTCCTCCCCAAGTCAGTTGACTTCAGCTAGATTGGTAAAAAGCAACCAGAAAAATGAAGTCACAAAGGAAAGTGACTACTTCCCCTTCCATTCTACTGAAATTAAACTCTAAAAAGGTTATCAATGTCCTAATCATCAAATACTATTTGTCTTTCAGTCCTTATTCTCCTTAGCCTCTCCATAATTTCTCATCTTATTCAACACTGGATGCTGAATGAAGCTCTCTCCACCTTTGGCTTTTTGGGACATTAAATCACGCTATCTCTTTTATCATTAAGATAGGATCACTACCTCTATTTCCTCTGTTAGCTTTGTTTTCTATTCCTGCACCAAAATTGTGGGCACATGCCAAAATTAGGTCTTCAGCATCTCTATCCCTCTCAGGAATCAAAAATGGACTAAGGAAGAGTATTGATTCAGAAGTCAAGAAAGCCATCTTCAAATCCTTCCCTGGACCCTTATATAGTGAGTAGAAAATTGGCAAGTTACAGTTACACAGTGCTTTAGTTTGAGCATCTGCAAAATGTAGATTTGCACTACCTACTTCTCACAAGAACTGTGAGGAAATCACTTTGCAATCTTTAGTTCTATATAAATGAGTCACATTATAGCTTCATTAATAACCTCTATAAAAAGATGACTTCCAAAATAACATCTCCAACCCTGCCCTCACCTCTAAACACCAGTGTCACATGGAACCAAAGATCAGAGAATTGAAAGGAACCACCTTAGAAGCAATCTATCTTAAGAATTAGAAACTGCCTTTGTTCTAGCTGTGAGCTAAAGAACAGTTTTTACATTTTTAAATAGAATAAAATCGTATTTTAAAATGTTAAAACCATTCTTAGCTCCCAGCCAAAACGAAAACAGGTGGCAGGGCAATCCAACAATCCCTGATCTAATCCAATACCCTTAATTTTACTAATGAAGGTCATAAGTGTAAGAAGCAAAATCTTAACCCAGACACACTGGTACTAAACAGAGAGCTAGGTCCATAAATTGAGGTTTTGTTTTTGTTTTTCAATATTTTGAGAACTATATTTCAATAATTAGCACAATAAAATGCAAATTACTTGACATTCAGGGCCCTCTACAATGTGACCTCAATTTACCTTGCCAAACAGGAGGAAGCCCCCAACTCTAACCAGATTGTCTCACCCAAACACCTCTTCATCTTTTTCCCATTTGTGATGCCTTAGCCTGGCCTCCTATTACTACCTTTTGGGGGGGGGGGGGGGGAGGAGGGCAGGGCAATGAGGATTAAGTGACTTGCCCAGGGTCACACAGCTAGTAAGTGTCAAGTGTCTGAGATCAGATTTGAACTCAGGTCCTCCTGAATTCAGGGCCAGTGCTTTATCCACTGCAATACCTAGCTGTCCCTATTACTACCTCTTTAGTCTTCCTTCAAGGTAGTTTATAAGACCTACCTCCTCCAAGAAGCCAACTTCAAGTAATTTCTCCCTCCTCTGAACACTTATTGTCTATAAACTTCACATGATAATCATGTACTGCTTTATGACATCTCTACAACCTTAAGCTGTTATTTTGATTTGTTCATCCTTTAATTTTTCTGTTACATCTGTTTTATATGTGTGTGTGTGTGTGTGCGTGCGCGCATGCAGGCGCGCACGCAGGCGCGCACACACACACATGTGCAATTGCTCCTAGAGGGAAAGAAGTATATATCAACACTTTTTTAAAAAAATGTTTCCCACGGGGCAGCTAGGTGGTGCAGTAGATAGAGCACCAGCCCTGGATTCAGGAGAACCTGAGTTCAAATTTGACCTAAGACACCTGACAACACTTACTAGCTGTGTGACCCTGGGCAAGTCACTTAACCCCAATTGCCTCACTTAAAAAAAAAAATGTTTCCCCAGCACAGTGTCTAACACATTGTAGGCATTCTAGAATTTTTTTTTTAATTTGAGTAAATCCCAGGCACAGGGAAAATTCTTGAGTGAAAGAAGTAACAATCAACTACAATATGCACACAAACACATGTCAAAATAAACTGAAATCTTCTATTTCCTTATCAGCTGATCCAAATAAAATTCTTCCAACTTCTGAAATCTCAAAAAACATGAATGTCCCAAGCCAAAAGAAACACCCACTTCAACCCTACTTCAAATCTCCTACTGCCTACTGGACATTTCCACCCGTATCAAGCATTTAATAATCAACAGTCAACAAATATTTATTTATTTAGTAAGCCTCTGGTGGCTCAGGCACAGTGCTAAATTCTGGCAACGCAAAGAAAAGCAAAAGATAATCCCTGTCCCCTGCAAATTTACAAAGAGAAAAACAAAACAGTCCCTCACCTCAAGAAACTTACATTCTCATCATCTCCATCATCTCCACTGATGTCAAATGTACCCTCATTCCCATAATCAGTACCTAGCCCAGAGACCTTATTTCACATCCCAGCATAACTGCTCCACTGATGCCAAACTGAGTAATTTCTAAAGCACAGACAGGTCTGACCAAGTGACTCCCCTGCTAAAGAAGCTTCAGGGTTGGGGGTAGCTAGGTGGTGCAGTGGATGGAGCGCTGGCCCTGGATTCAGGAGTACATGAGTTCAAATCCGGCCTCAGACACTTGACACGTACTAGCTGTGTGACCCTAAGCAAGTCACTTAACCCCCTTTGCTCCGCAAAAAAAAAAAGCTTCAGGGGCTTCCTTACTGCAACTAAAATAATCTGTGAATTTCACAATCTGGCTCTACCCCATTTTGGGAGGCAGATTACCTAGTTAATTCTCTCTCCCTCCAGCCTACTCACACACACACACTGCAACATACTTTATCATTCTGCCAAATTGGCCTACTCATTGTTCCTCATCCATGTCATACCACTTACAATGCCTATGCTTCTTCTTGTTGTTCAATCATGTCTGACTCTTCATGACCCTGCAGACCACTGCATGCCAACACTGTTCATGGTGCTCTCTTGGCAAAGACTTTAGGGATTTGCCATTTGCTTCTCCACTGGAGTAAAGGTAGTCAGAGGTTAAGTGACTTGCCCCCGGTGACAGAACTAATACATGTCTGAGGCTGAATTAGAACTCAGGTCTTTCTGACTCCACACCCAACACTCTATTCACTGGTCCTCCTAGCTGCCTTTGCACACACAGACTATCACCCATATCTGGAATTCTCTCCCTCTTCACCTTCTATCTTTTGGAAACCTGAGTTCCCTTAGAGCCTCAGTTCAAGCCCCAACTCTTTCAAGAGGTTTTTCTTGATTTCCCCAGTTTGTTAGTATATATTACAAAATCATTGTTTATACAGATATATGTGTGTATACACACATATACATATAAAAATTCATCCTTTATTTACCTTAACTGTAAACACATATTCTCCTCCCTCCCCCATAGAATATAATCTTCTTAAAGACACTGTAGTTTTTATGTTTGTAGGCCTGGCACATATGAGGTGCTTAATAAATGCTTGCTAATTATTCATAGGAAAAATCAAGCTTTTACTTTCCTCTATACTGCCCAATTTCTCAACTTAAATTTTAAAGTATTCAAAAGTAAACGAGGCTTCACATCCAAGTTCAATCAAAACATTTTAAACGTTTTAATACTTTAAAAAAAGGTATGACTGCGATTTTAGGAAAAAATTTAAGTACATCGGGAGAAAGGTAGCAAGTAAATCCCAAATGAAATTATGGATGTGTGTGTGGTGTGAATAAAGTGCTAAATAAAATACATTTCTATTAAGGTACTATATTAAATAAGAACAAAAGCCATTTTCAAAAAAATGGGTCAAATAATGAGTCAGTAGTTTTCAAAAGAATTGAAAGTTACAAACAACTACATGAATTCCCTAAATCACTAATAAAAATGCAAATCAAAACAACCCAAAGTTTCACCTGACACCCAAAAGTGATGCAAAAAGATGACAAAAAGATGGGAATAATCAATGATGAAGGAAATGTAAAAGACAGTTGCACTAACAGATGGATTGATGGTGGAGCTATGAATTGGTACAGCTATTCTAGAAAGCAATTTGTAACTTTGCAAGGAAGTGAGTAAAAGTTCCTTATATTTTGACCTACAAGGAAGGAGAAGAAAACATTCATTTAATAAGTGCCTACTTGGTGCAAGATACTGGGCTAAGCACTTTTTTACAACAAATATCTCATCTGACCCTCACAATTCTGCAAGATAGGTGCTGTTATTGATTTTTTTACAGTTGAGGAAACTGAGGCAGAGGTTAAGAAACTTTCCCAGAGTCACTCAACTAGTCAGTATATGAGAACAGATTTGAATGAATAACTTCCCAACTCAAGGCCCAGCACTCTATCCATTGTTGCACTTAGCTGCCTCCAGAATCCCAATCTCCAGAATTGCTACAAGGCAATATGACATGGCATAATGACAAGAAAGTCAATGTCAAAAAGGATCTACCTATTACATCAAAATACTTATAGCAGCATTCTCTGTGGTAGCAAAGAACTGGGGGGAAAAAACAGATGCCTATTGATTGGAGAATGGCTAAACAAATTAAAGCAAATTGAATAGATAACAATGGTGAAACTTATATGAACTGATACATAACAAATAGAACCAGGAAAACATACACTCTAAGTACAATGTGAATAGAAAAGACAATAATGAAACCTGCAAACCACTTCAAAATTGAAATGAACAAAATTTGGTCCCAAAAAGAGATATGAGGCAACATTTCCTCCTGCTCCTTTGCATAAGTGAAGAACCATAGGCTAGGGAAAGGGACAGGAGAAAATAGATCATTTTTTTAAAAATATCAATTAAAAAATATATGCTTGGCATGATGGCACACACCTGTGATCTCAGAGATCAAGACTTGAGTTTGGAAGCTCTCAACTGTGGTATGCCAAGCAGATCAGTTGTCTGTACTAAGACTCACCAACAATAAGGTGAGCACTCAAGGAGGAGGGGGCTGGATCACACTGCCTATGGAGGCAACCCAGCCCAGGTGAAAAACAGAGCAGGTCAAAATTCCCATGCTGATCAGCAGCAGGATCAATTGGTGAGTGACTATTGTACTTCTAGGCTTGGTAAGTGAGGCAGTCTCAAATTGAGGCAGCTAGGTGTACTAGCTAGAGCACTGGGCCTAGCGTCAGAAAGACCTGAGTTCAAATGCAGAATTACTACGTGCAAGTCACTTAACTTCTGTTTTCCTCAACTGTAAAATGAAGATAACAGTACCTACTTCCCAGAGTTGTTAAAAGGATCAACTGAGATATGTGTAAAGCACTGAGCACAGTGCTTGGCACATAGCAGGTGTTACATATAAATACTAGCTATTATTATTATATGGAATTGCCTGGCTAAGTCTCTGTTAACTTCTCAGAGCCCCAGGATACTTCTCTAAGTTTAGAAGATGCAGAATAATTACCAGTATGTACTGGTAAGGGAATTTTCTCAACCAAATCACAGGTCAACCTTTTAAAAGACTCCATCATCTAAGGCAACTGTGGCTTTAAGCAAGCTACTCTAGTTAATAAGCTTAAATTATAAATTGGATGACTCCTAAATTTCTAGGAACTAGATGTGGTTAGATCAGTCACAAAACTAATTCTCTTCTTAAATGGAGAAGGGACAGCAGGAGGAGAGAGGAAGGTCAGAAAGTACATAGAATTTCACAGTTGGTAAGGCCCTTAAAGCTACATCATCTACCCAAACCTAAAATTTTACAAATAAAGGAAACTAAGACCTAGAGAGGTTCAATAACTTGCCATACAATTAACTTTTCTTTCCCCCGGGACAGTGAAGGTTAAGTGACTTGCCATGGGGCACACAGCAATTAAGTGTCAAGTGTCTGAGGCTGGATTTGAACTCAGGTCCTCCTGAATCCAGGGCCAGTGCTTTATCCACTGCACCACCTAGCTGCCCCCTTGCCATACAATGGCAATGCAAGGACTAGATCCTAGAACTCCTATCTCCCAATCCAGAGTTCTTTCCACTGTGCCTCATCACACTATAACTTATTTTCTCTTTGATAAGTGTTTTAGTGGACAGCTGGGAAATTTTTCATTACATACTTCTGGTAATAATAATACTTAACATCTGTATAGTGCTTTTAGTTTTTTTTACTTCTGCAAGAGATCTTGAGAGCATTTAACACATTTGATATTGACATTCTAGCAAAATTCTATATTTAACTTTCATGGAGCTGGAAAAGAGGTACAAAAGTTTTCTTTTCTTAAACATCAGTTCTGATCTTGCTGTTTCAAAGGATGCTAATTATACTCCCCGGGGGATCATTGTATTTTCCCATATGACATATATAAGAATTATTCATTCACTTCACTTACTATAGACTGCTCAAGAAATTACAAATTTAATGAAATTTTCAAATTTCTAGAACCTCAAAAGCCATCCAGGCCATCCCCACTCCTTCACTTTACAGATGAAACAAGTGAGTCCCTGAACAGTGATTTATAGTTCACATATATAATAATAGGATTCAAACCGAAGTTTGCCTCCAAATCCCAATGTTCTGCTACCTTATACTTCCCTCCCTTCTAGATCTGGAGCAGGAGCAGGGAAACTCCAATTAGAAGTTTAATTTTATTCAGCATGCCAGACAATATTGCTTTGGTCACAGCTACTGCAGTCCAAAAAAAAATATTCTCCCAGTGTCCTACTTCTAAAAAGTTCCTACCTCTAAAAATTTAAGAATAAAGAGCAGTTAAAGCCCTAGGAAAAACTGTTAATCAGCTGTATTTTAAAGAGCAGTGCTGACACCACAATTCAATTTCAATTAGAAACTGGGTATGTATGACAAGAGTAGTATTTACCCAATATACCAAAAACAGTTCTTTTTAGCTCTCGACCACTTCTGACACACTCCACACATTCCCCAAACCATCCCTTACTTGCCCTCATTTATCTAACACAACTATGGACAGGGCATTTTATTGTTATGGACTATATAGAGAGGGGAGATAAAACACGGTATATAAACAACTAAAATACAGGACAATAAGTGATCAGTGCTATATTTCTGTTACTAAGTGCCATAGGACCAAAAAAAAAAAATGTTATCTATCTGGGAAGTTAAGGAAAGAAAAATTTCAAGGAGTTAGTGAACTGTGCCTTCAAGATTCTGAGAAGGAAAGATAGGAGGGTATTTCAAACAAAGAGCAAAGCTGAAGACAGAAGGCATATTGAGGTAAAGTTGAGAAAACAGACTATAATTTGTTTAGGAGAGAGATGTAGTAGAAAGGAAAGAATGCGAACTAAATTTAGGAGACCTCAATCCCCAATTCCATATTTAACTAAGCATAATATAAAATCTTTAAATATTAAAATGTTAATGACCACTTTTAATACCAGGTGAATTTAATCTTGTGTCTCTCAAAAAAAAATCAAATTGACCTTTACTTCCATATGTATCTTAAGTCTTCAGTAACAGAAAAAAGGGAGGAAGGGAAGAGTTACCACTTCTGGTCATCAGCTTGGTAAAGTGTAAATAAAGGCTTGAGTCAAAAGACCTGGGATCAAATCCTGCTTCTGACACTACCTCTTGGGGATTCATTTTTCTCAAATGTAAAGAGTTGGATGATATAGCTTCTAAGAACCCTTCTAGCTCTAATTCTATGATCCAGAGTCAAAGTAGAAAAGAGACCCAAAAAAAAAAAAGCTTTTAAGTAAAATAGTGCCAGAAAACCATCTCAACTAATCATTTAGAGTGATCTTCAGGTGTTGTTGTGACTAGCTGTAGTCAGAGAAAATAAACAATACTAAATTTACAGCAAGTGTTCTTAAGAAAACTTGTTTGTGTCATGGACCAATTTAGGCAGTCTGGTATATCTTATGGACCCCTTCTCAGAATATTTTTAAATTTATAAAATAAAATATGTAGGATTACAAATTAAACCAATTATATTGAAATATACTTATCAATCTTTTTTTGTTTAATTCATGGACCCAGATTAAAAACCCTTGATTTTAAGGAGATACAGAAAACCAGATGGTTGCAATTTTATGCTGAAAAGTAGATAAGGAATGCCAATTACTTCTTGATACCATAAGGGAAAAAGGCAGCTCACACAAGCCTTTTTTCATAAAAAATCAGGCAAAAAAGTTTTTTATGAGAGAATAACTACAAAGAGCCATTGTTGAGCAGAATTTCCTTCCAGGGTTATTAAGAATGATAAAGCCTCAGAAATAGTCCAACTATGTATCTTCAAGATCATTGTCTCCAGAAAAAAACTTTGGTTTAAAAGGATTTTACATTAGCATCACTATCTTGTGGCAAGAAAAAAATCTAATTAAAAATTATCTATTGATAAAGTTATTAAAAGGTGTCTTACAATTAATAAACTATTAGACCTCATGAAAATTTGGGTAAGTTAGGGATCTATCCAAGGACTGAAGATCAGGAACCACAACTAAATCTTGAAACCTTACCTGATCAGCTCCTCTTGACTACAGTCCCACTGTTGGGGTTGTAATGTGTTTTGCTCGGAGGAAGGGTGGAAGAATGGGCTGTTTGAATATTTCTCACCTTCTTTGCCCACCTAAGCTCAAGGCTTTGGACAAATGACAAGAAATCCTCCCGGAAAAAATAAGTTGAGTACCCTGTAGCTAAGCTGCTCTCTCCACACAAAGAATCATTATTTTAGAATTGGAAGGGCCCTTAAAGTTTATCCAATATAAATTACTGATTTTACAAACTGGAAAACTAGGGCTCTGAAAGGTAAAATGGCTTATCCAAGGTCACTGACTCTGTCTAGTGGGTTTAACATCTGCTACCACTCATTTTGATATTTATTCATATTCTGAGACTATTACATAAACGTTTCTTATGCCTATTTTTCTTTTCTAACTGGATTACCAAATCCTAAAGGTAAGGAACCAAAGCTTTAAGCACAATGCATATAAAAAAAAACATCAATGAAAACTCTTAGAGATACATATATTTCCACTTTGTCAAAATGCAAGTCTTATCTTTTCTCATTTAGGGTAGAGGAAGCCAAAAGTACCTACATATCAAGTCCTGACAACCTACCTTGATCAACAATACAATGTAAAATTAAATGAAGTTTAACTTGGTCATATTTTTGTCTTCTCCACTAGCTTTGCTCTACAGAATTTAAAAATTAATATTCATAATGTGAATATGACAATTCTTTTCTTTGAAGCATTTAAACTTGTCAAACAAAACACACAGAGCCCCCCTCCAAGTCCTTCAAAAAGTACCAGAAAACTAGAAATCAGCTTTAACAAAAATATACCTCCAACAGTAATTAAACTACAGAAAAAAGATAACCGAAAAAGCCATATAGACTCCCATAGCGAATACCAAATTACCATTAGAGTGATGTCAAGTGCAACTTTGGATAAATCATTTGACTTCTTTAGGCCTCAGTTTCTTAATCAGTAAGATATGGTTTGTTCCATGTAACCTGTCTTCCCAGGGTCATTCTTTTACTTACAAACCTCAGTTTGTGACAAAATACAGGTATAAAAGCCCTACATTAATTTCCTTGGCTGTGGATACACCACCACCCACAAACATAATTCAATTAGCAATGATGATTTTCGTTTCAAAGGCCCTTTCAACTCTAAAGTCCTATAATGATTTAAACGAGTTAAGAACCTTTCAATATGATTGTGTATTTTAAAACTTTGGCCAAGAAAGTAATGAATTCTCTAACAAGCAATATAGACAGAATAAAAACATTCTGTCCCTCGAAGTGCTGGGAAAAGGTAGAAAAACTGAAAAGAAATGAAACTAGTTTCAACGAGGAGGCCCACTGCCCAAAAATTTTCTTACGTTTATGTTATGTAGTCTGCAAACCTTAAAGAACTACATATATGCTAGGTAAAATTGTATTTTTAAAGTTTCAGAAAAAACTTATTCTGTAATGGAATACTTACTACTTTACACGACTACAAAAATAAACCAAGTTGGACCTCAACGTAAACTACTGTACTTCCAAACTGTTAGATTCGGTTTTACCATTTTCATACATATGAAAAGACTTCAAAATATTAAGCTATACTGAAGAACAATAAAGAAAAGTCTCACCGCAAACACAGCAAGATAGGGATTGTCTGAAGAAAGGTAGGAGCCTATTAATTTCTGTAAATGACTTGGGATCCCCAGGGTCGTAGTTGAGCACTAGACGGCTCGCTGAAATGTAAAGAGCAGTAGCATTCACCGGGTTCATTGCAGACACTTCGACACTGATGATTCCTGGTTAAAAAGAAAGTTCGGGTCCAACTCTGTAACCAGACAAGGAACAATGGCCAAGATGCAAGAATTCGTTTGAAAACAAAGTTGAACCTCTGCCCAAAGAAGTAACTTAAATCCGTACAGGTTCCGGGAGCTGAAGAAATCCTCCCACACATGGGACCCTGGCGCCCCTCCTCCTGAGTCCCTGAGACTTCCAGACAAAAAGAAAACTGCGTTCGAGTTCCTCCGGTGCAGGAGCCGGAGCAGCAGGAGGGAGAGGTCGCCGCCCCAAGCTAGTGGTGAAGCGGCTCCCGTGCACGGTGCGCCCGGGGGAGGCTCCCCTTAGTGGAGCTCGGTGGGGATTCGCTCCAGCAGCATCTCCCGCCGCTATTACCAACCTCCTCCCCGGTAAGGTTTGGCGGCGGAAGGGGGGAGGGGGAAGGGCTCGGGGGTAAGGGGAGTCCAGGCCCCCCGACCCCGGTGCGTGTGTGTTTATGTGGAGCTGGAAGGAGGCTTCTCTGCCGGCTGCACCCCTTACTCCATCACAGCGCCAGGCCGGGCGGTAGATGCATCAGCTTCCACAGTCCTACTGCAAGCGGTGGCGGCGGATGTTGCTGTTGCTGTTGCTGTTGCTGCTGCTGCTGCTGCTGCCGCTACCGCCGCTGCTGCTGCCGCTGCCGCTGTGGTTGGCGGGGCCCGCCGCCGCTTCCCCCATGTCGGACGCGGGGCCCCGGGGCTGATTCCGGTTCTCGGCCCCGGCCCCAGCGTCCACCACCCGGCTTTCGCAGAAAGAACGTGGGAGCTCTGGAATCAACCTCGGGTGGGGAGGGGGAGGGGCAAGGGACGGAGGCGGCGGGATGGGGGCGGGGAAGACCCCGGGCCAGGCCGCGGCGCCCCTTACACACACACGCACACACACCAACACACACACTCACACACCGGGGTCACCAGGCGCAGGCGCCGCCCCCTCACTGCCCCGCCATCTTCTGCCAGCCACAGGCACCAGTCCCTCCGCCTTCTCCTCAGAACACGACGAGGACAGCGGCCGCCGCCACCGCTTCTGCAGCTACAGCTTCTGGTCGGCCGCCGCCGCGGTCACGAGCACACGCCGCCAGGCCCCGCCGCCGCCCAGCGCACACACACAGCAAGGCCCGGCCGCAAGCCCCTCCCCCCAACACACCACCGCCACCGCCACCCTTGGACTCCACACGCCGCCCAGACTCTGTCCCGGGCCGCGGCAGCCGCAACGGATCTCACGGGCTTAGAGGTGTCTCAGGCCCTGCTGGCGACAACGACCGTTACCCCAACGGGCAAAGCCACGGTCATCCCCGAGACTCCCCCGCCGCCGTCGTCGCTACCGCCCACACGCATGCGCAGTTTGCACCCTTCCCCCACCCCCTTCCCCCGTCCCTTCCCTTCCCTTTTCCCCTGCTTCTCCTCTAGGCGCCCCCGCCCCCTCCTTCTCTCTCCCTCCTCCCCCCCTCAGCCCCGAACCTACTTGACACATGCGCACTACCCACTTCGCACCGCCGCCACTCTCCCGCGCATGCGCTACGGACATTAACCCGGAGAACGAGATAAACAGACGAGCGCGTTCACGCACTCCGCCTCTTCACTCCACTTCCCCTACCCCTCCACCCCTTCTCCAAAAAAAAAAAAAAAAAAAAAAAAACCCGCTACCTTCTGCGCATGCTCTAATGCGCGAGTTCGTTTCCTAGAGTCTCCGGTCACGACTGCCAACAAGCGCATGCTCGCTCTCCACTCCCCACCCCACCCCCGATTTCTCGCCCCCAACCCACGCTCAGAGGCTTTGGGGGGGAAGGGGGCGGGGAAGGGGCGAAGTGATCCCCTAAGTAAACCGCTGGGAGCCGCCTTCTGCGTTGCTTCACTTCTCGTCCTTCCCCACCCACAACCCCTCGAGTACCTCATGCTTTTGCCGCCCTTGCCCGGGACCGGGAAGCGTCCTCCTTTCCCCCCAGGCCAGGCCTCTCCCCGCAGCTGACGAGCTACCCCGGCGCCCCTCCCCTTCCCCACCTCTCGGCGGTCCGGTGCGGCTCCCGAGGGCGTGGTGCCTGCACACTGGCTGCTGCCGCGATCATATTTTCTCTCTTAGCAGCCGCCTCGGCTCCGAGCTGTTCTGGCGGGGACTGGGGTGGGAGGGGAGCCGAGTCGTGGGGGTCAGGGTCAGTCCGGGCTTTCTAGGGATGTCTGATCCGAGCTCGAGCTCGGAGAGAGAACGCCCGGCTCCCTCCTCTCGCGCGGCCGGCCCGTGGTCAGCGCCTTTCCAGTCTCTGGCATCCTGCCCTTAGGTTACCCTTGACTCGTGTCCAGCTGGAGGGTCCGGCTAAAAATAAGTCCGGATTCGCCTCCCCAGTGGCCTCCTGCATGCTTTTCGATTGTCATGGGTGCCAACACTAGCACACAATGCTACGGAGAGGCTGAAGATAAGGACGGCACAAAACCAGAACCTCATACTGACCTGCACTTTTTCTCCAAATCTACATCCCCATACTAAATTGCAGTGACCTCCCTATACCACCCTCACATCCCACCCCTTTTTTGCACTCTTGATTTAAAAAAAAATCCTGGACAAGTGTCCACCGCTCAGCTGTCAAAATGATCTTCCCTTAAAGAGCAGGTCTGATCATGTTACCCTCCCAACTCAATATGTGCCACTGGCTTTCTGTCATCTTCAGGATCAAATACAAAATCCTCTGCCATCCAAAGCCTTTCATAATTTGCTCCCCCTCTCCTTTTCAAGTCTCTTTATACTTTACCCTGCCTCCCCCTCCATGTAATCAGCTATCCAATGACACTGGCTTCCTTGCCCTTCTTGGAACAAGGCACTCCATCTAATCTCTGGGAATTTTCACTGGCTTCCTCCGTGCCTGAAAAGCTCTCCCTCCTTATCTATATGTCCTAGCTTCCCTGACTTCCTTCAAGAACCAAAAATCCCACCTTCTGCAAGAAGCCTTCCTGATCCCCCTTAATTCTAGCGCCATCCTTCTATTGATTATTTCCAATTTATCTTGTACATAGTTTGCATGTGGTATTAATTAATTAATGGAAATTAATTACACTACAAGCTCCCTGAGAGGCAGGACTTGTCTTTTACCTTTCTTTGAATCCCCAGGGCATAGCACAATTTCCGGTGCAAAGGTACTTAATAAATGTTTGACTGACTGATCCGGATGTCCACATGTGTCCAGATTTAGGCTTGCAGAAAGCCCCTTTGGCCTACTTCCATTGATAGACATGAATTTTCTCTGAGAATAAATAACCTGACTATCCCCAAGACTCTGTTTTAGGGATGATCAAAAGGCTCAAGCTTAACTAGTGTGATAAGAAATGTCCCCTAGGAATTTATCCGTGGAAAATCCTTGACTATTTTCTTCAAGATGTATAAAGTTCTTTGTATCCCCCAAATAAGAACCACTATTCACGTACTTTATGATCACTGGTAGATATCCTAGGATTTAACAAAATATATAAATACTGAGTCTTTCTTGACTTAGGCTCCTATTTATGTACCTTTCTCAAATCTTAATACCAAAAAAAAGAGAACTGGTTCTTAATGAGATTTGATGTCATCAAATTCCTGGTTGTTTCCAACCAGATAGCACTAAGATCATGAAATGTTAGCTTAAAGGAACCTTTCAAGTGTGTACTAGTAAATGTTTAATAATTAAGGCTCTCCTAAAAGCATGAGACACAAGTTGAATTTGCATTATTAACATTTTCTCCATGACTTTGAACTAGACAGTCGATGAAACAATAAACCAACCCTTGATCTGTCAATTTTGCCGATTTCTATTTCAGAGGTATAAATTGCTCATACTTAAAATTTAACAATCAGCTATTATGACTCAATATTAGCTGCCACCAATACACCCTCTCCTACAAGTAAGGGTGGAGTAGAAACCACTCTCACCCAAATTAGCTCTGATGGCTAAACTAATTGAGAACACTTCTCAATCAAAGACTTTGAGACAATATTTTGAAGACCATGGGATGAAGCAAAATGAGACTAGACAAAAAGTCTTTCCCTATAGGCTTTAAAATTTGGATCCTTTGGGAAATTGATCTGTTAGGGATCATCTATAAATGATCAAAGGGATTGAGAAGGAAGAAAGTTCCAAAAATTGGAGCTACTGTCTCTCCAGCACTTCCCTGAGGAGAAATCACCTGGGGAGGTAGGGGAAGGTACAGGGGAGAAAGAAAGTTGAGAAGGAGAAGCCTCCACTTTGGCCTTAGCTTGGTCTCCTTCCCCTATTCCCTTCTGCCTTGAAGGGCACCTTACAGTTACAAAGGGCCCAGAGGATGTTGGATCTTCCATTTTTCCATTTGTGTTCTAAATGGTGTCTCCAATCAGCCAGTAGTAGTATCTGCAACATCAGAAGCCAAGGATAGACTGGACTCAGGGCTCTACTAGAAGCCTAACAAAGAAACTATGATCATGCCAAACTAAAACTTCTTGAGCTGTCCCATAAATGGGAGAAAGGATCTTCTAGACGTTAGGGACCAAGTTATTTCTCTGCCACATGTACTCTCTAAACTTGAGTCCACTTTCCCCTAGAGTCTCTATGTACTTATGGGATAGTACTTCACAGACCTTTGGGATGATGTTTTATATCAACTGTCCTTATTGTACTAACTTAGTAAATATCCCTTCCTAAAAGGTACTAAATTATTCTCACCTGATAATCTTAGGGAGAAGGACACCAGTGGGGACTTGAGCCAAATGACATTAAAGAATCATCCCTGACCCCTAGGATCCAGCTATAAAAAGCCAGGACATTTATAAGAATAGAAGTTGGAATGAGCATGCCCCAGGGCATACACTTGGGTTACACTCTGAAAGAGTGAGGAAATGAAGGGACCATTTACTAAGGCATTTACCGAGTGCCTACTATTTATATTCATTAATTGGGCAGTCGTCAATAGAGCACTGGGCTGAGAATCAGAAAGACTTATCTTCATGAGTGTAAATCCAGCCTCAGACACTTACTAGCTGTATGACTCTGGGCAAGTCATTTAACCTTGTTTGCCTTAGTATCTTATCAGGAAAAATGAGCTGGAGAAGGAAATGGCAAACCACTCCAGTATGTTCGCCAAGAAAACCCCAAAGGGACAAAGATGAACAGCATTTGTGCTAAGTACTTTACAAATAGCTCATTTGGATCACAACAATATCATAACACTGCAAGGCAGATGCAGTTTTGATCCCCATTTTATAGTTGAGGAAACTGAGGCAGAGTAAGGTTAAATGACTTGCCCAGGGTCACACAACTACTACATATCTGAGACTATGAAAACTTCCTCATAAAAAGAACTGCACTCTATCCACCTAGCTGCCTCAGCTAGAACAGGCATATTGGACTTGGAGTCAGAAGACATTAGCTTTATGTTGTAAACTCTTTGAGCCTCATTCTTATAGTGGGAATGATAATGAATGAGAGGCAAGTGCCTTTAAGGCAAGGGAGGACTTTTTATGAAAGCACATTCAGATTCCCCCCCCCCCTCCATTTCTGATGTTACAGGCATTGAACCAAGAGGGATTGGCAGGTGAAACCACAGTTGTAAAAGATGTAAAAGTTTTAGCATGAGATATGAAAGTTGCCCAGAAAGGGGGTGTGTTAGGTAGGAGGAAAAAGACAGGTAGAGAACAAAGACTATCAGCTCCAAGTGAATTCAGAAAGCACCAAAAAATTAATGAGGCTTTTTGAAATATCACAATAATAGGGGATGCCCATCAATTGGAAAATGGCTGAACAATTTGTGGTATGTGATTGTGATGGAATTCTATTGTGCTATAAGAAATAATGAACTAGACCCTCTTAGAAAAACCCTCACACACAAAAAAAAAAGAAAGAAAAAAGGGGAAGCTAAGTGGCGCAGTGGATAGAGCATGGGCCCTGGATTCAGGAGAACCTGAGTTCAAATCCGGCCTCAAACACTTGACACTTAACTAGCTGTGTGACCCTGGGCAAGTCACTTAACCCCAATTGCCTCACCAAAAAAAAAAAAAAAAAACCAACCTGAAAGACTTACACGAACTGATACAAAGTGAACTGAGTAGAGCTAAGAGAACATTATACACAGTGACAGAAATATTATAAGATTATAAGATGATCACCTATGGAAGACTTAGCTAGTCTTAGCAATACAATGATCCAAGACAACCCTGAAGGACTTATGATGAAAAATGCTATCCACATCCAGAGAAAGAACTGATGGGGTCTGAATGCAGACCGAAATATACTTTTTTACTGTATTTTTCTTGAAATTTTTTATGTTTTCTTTCACATGACTAATGTGGAAATATGTCTTGCATGACTACACATATATAGCCTATAACAAATTGCTTGCTTTGTCAATGTGGGGAGGGAGGGAAAAAATTTGGAACTCAATTTTTAAAAATGAACGTTAAAGATTGTTTTTACATGTAATTGGAGAAAAATAAAATACTAAATAAAATGGGGGAAAGAAGAAAGAAATATCACAATAAATAACAATATTTATTAGGAACAGGATCATAATCCCTCCACAAAAGTCCTATCCCAATGTCTCAGCAGAATGCAAGATCTGAGAAATTTTACCTAGTTGGAAAAGCTTTACATTTGGCACCAAGGACAAACTCCCTCATGTTCATAGATCATCCTAGTTAAAGAAAAGGGACTCCTCACCAATAGTTGGACCTTTAGCCACAGCAATCCATGAAACAAATTAAAATTCAGATTTCACATCGATGGTAGATGGGGGGAAGAGAATGCTAAGAATCAGTTTTTGGACCAGGTTTTTGTTATTGTTCAGTTGTTTTTGTGCTGTCTAACTCTTCACAACCCCATATAGGGTTTTCTTGGCAAGAATACAGGAGTGGTTTGCCATTTCCTTCTCCAGCTTATTTTACAGATGAAGAGTCTGGGGCAAACAAGGTTAAGTGACTTGCACAGGGTCACACAGCTAGTAAGGGTCTGAGGCCAGATTTGAACTCAAGAAGATAAGTCTTCTTGATTACAGGCCTGGCATTCTATCCATTGTGCCAAGTAACTGCTGTATAAAGACCGTGTAGAAATATCAATTTATGTGTTGGTACAATAACCAGTTAAGTCTTGATATCCATAAAATGAACTAAAGGGATTTCTTTCTATATAGATTGACTTTAATCTCTTCCAAATACTCGGATTCTGTGAAACATAAATGTTGAAATTCATGCTAAAGATGAGCCAAAAAGAGGCATCTCTGGTGTGAGGGAGAGTGTAGGATTTGGAGTTGGAGGACATGGGTTTGGAACTCAGTTTTATCACTAATGTGACTTTGGGCAGGTCATGTTAACCTCACTCAGCCATGTTTCATCATCTGTAAAATGATGGTCTATATCTCTGTGGTCTAGGGGCAGCTAGGTGGCTCAGTGGATAAGACACCGGCCCTGGATTCAGGAGAACCTGAGTTCAAATCCGGCCTCAAACACTTGACACTTACTAGCTGTGTGACCCTGGGCAAGTCATTTAACCCTCATTGCCCCACCAAAAAAAAATCTCTGTGGTCTGGAAAGTTATATTTTAAAATATTTTAAATAATGGTATTTCAACAAGATTGGTTTTCACTATAATCTCGTGCATGTTACTTTATTCATTTAAAAAACATTATTCTGACTAGTCCTTAGGCTTCCCCAGATTGCCAAAGATGTCGAAGGCACAAAAAAAAAAGTTTAAGAATCTCTGGAAATCAATATTACCTCTAAGTTCCTTCTAGCTCTGATTATATGATTCTATGATAAAATAATTTGCAATTAACTGGCAGGATCACTCACCAGTTTTCCTCCATGTAGGAGTCAGCATGGTTGGTTTCAACAACCACCCAAAGACAACAAGAAATATAATTTCAGGAGATACTTGGTCAACTTTCCTTGGAGTGTACTTGATAAGTATAAACAAAGACCACTATGTGGCTTTTGTGCCAATATTTGTTGTAGAAGATAAAGAAGTTGGAAAATTCAACAAGGAATTAGACTAGACCTTTATATATCAAATTATGTTGCAAGGAACCCTTAACCACCACAAGTTTGCTTCTTTTTTCCAAAAAATGAACTTTATATTGTTTGCAAATAATAGTAGCAATAATAGGCATTAAAAATAATAATTATAGAGGATTTTACCACAAGGGTTCTGCCAAAGTTTTGTTTAAACTGAAGGTTTCTACTATTGTGGAAAAGTTTGAGAACTGCTGCTTTAAATCAAGTTAATATATATCTTGATACTTGAAGACTTCATTGTGAAGCAGAGCACATTATTTTATCCAATTACACAATAGTCCAACAATGAAAAAATAATAGGACAGTGACATGTCCTAGCAATGTTTAGATCTGAACTTCATTGACTATAAGGTAATAAGCATTTAGTAAGTACCTACTATGTGCCAGGCACAGTCCTAAATTTACAAATATCATTTAATTTGATCCTCACAACAACCTTGTGAGGTAAGTGCTATTATTATCTCCATTTTACAGAAAAGGAAACTGAGGCAATCACAGGAGAAATGATTTATACAAAGTCACACAGCTAATGAGTATTGTGGGGACCAATTTTTAATTGGGGAGTGTTACCTAAGCAGTTCGCCACAATATTGGGGCAAGGAAGGAGACCGGCAGCCTCCCTCAAAACAGAACGGGATTTATTTTAACAAGAACGAACTTAAAACACACACACACACACACACCCCAACAGGATCAGTAGGATCAAGGGAAAGGAAATAAAATGGGGAAAGGGAAATTATACAACTTTAAAAGATACCACCGCCCAGGAATCAGCTGAGAATATGCAGTAGACCTCCTGTCCTTCCAGCACCCAGCTAGAATGCCCAATTCTCCTCCCCCAATCCCAGAAAAAAACCCCACACAGCTCCAGCCAATGGGATGGCTGCTCTGACAGTCATATGACTGCCCTCCCTAGGCTTCCAATCATTATAATTTTGCCAGGCCTATGTAGGTGGGTAGTGGTGATGACGTGAGGTGCCAGCGCCATGGCAACGGCTACAACCAGTGAGTGGAGCACTGTGCGGTTTGCGGAGCCCCAGGCCAGTGCGCACCTAGGCATAAAAACTTCAAATAACAATTAATTCTTTATAGTATCTAAAGCTGCATTAGAGCTCAGGTCTTCCTGACTCCAGGCTCAGAGCTCTATCCACTGCTCCACCTAGTTTTCTCTATAGGATGAAAAGAATGAGGACATCAACAAAAATAATAATGATCTTATTATTGTCATCGATAATATCATTAAGCTCAACCTATCTTCCATGTGGAGGTAGGTATACAATGGAAAGTTGAGAAATGCAAGCTAGGATGATATACAACAGGAACTTCATGTATACTGAAACCATTATGATGGCTATGAAGGACTGGTGGAAACCCTGAGCTGCTGGTGAACTGAATTCTGGCAATGCCACTGATTAGTTTAGCACCCCATCAGTCTGATATGCTTGCTCCTGAGAGTCAAAGAAATAGACCAGGCAGGGAAGAGTTGTAGTCTGGCTGTACTAAAAACTCTTACAATGATCAGCTTAATACAGAGGACTACAGAGCAGTGGATCCAGAAATATCAATATTCCAATTGCTAGAAATGCATCATTGCCAATGGTGTTAACCACTAAAGCAGGGAAATCGAGAGGGCACATGAAATAGACAGAAGACATGAACTCTTTCATTATGTACCAGTACTCCATCATAACAAAACTGGAAACAGATCTTACCAGTTATAGTCAGGAGCTGCCTACTGCTTTCTCCAATGACACCCAGAGCTTCAACTCACATAGCAAAGTACCAACCAGTATGGGCAAGAATGCACCCATCATTTAAACAAATGGCTCTTTACCAAAGAGAGAATACTCACCAGAATTCACTTTTAAGTTTAATCTGCATTATTAACATTTTCTGCATCACTTTTTTAAGTCTAAAGCATCAACAAAATAATCAAGCAAGTCCTGATTTGTGGTGTTTTTTATTTCCAAGGTATAAATGCTTACATTGAAATTTTAACAATCAGTTCTCTGATCCGAGCTGGCTCCAGCACAACCCTAAATCCAGTGCATTTTTAAAAAATAACTTTATGCCTAAGCCTAGATTAAACAAAATAAGGGATAAAATCAAGGAAATGCTAAAATCTGAAAAGGGAAAAGTCAAAGAACCTGATGTCATTGAAAATCATACCTAATAAAAACGGATGACAAAACAATGCAAGTGTATCAAATATTTTAGGAGGAGATGGGCATACTTAGACATTTCCAAAAAGCCATTTTTTTCTTTTTCCTTTTTTTTAGTATGATATCATAAATCTAACTAACAGAACAAGCATACCAAAATAGAGTAATTTATCAGCCCTGGAAATCAAATTCAAGTCTTAACTCTGAGTCCAATGTTCTTTTCGTTACACCCTGCTTCCTCCACAGACCAGTTTCAAATTTAGGTCATATATGCAATTGGAGAACAACACTGAAGACCAACAGCTTTGAAGACTTTTAGTGTAATGACGGGCTGCAATTCCAGAGGACTGAAGATAAAGCAGAGATGTGACTCAAGATGTAGAATATGGCATGTATTTTTAACAGCCAATATGGGGATTTGTTTTGTTTGAATGTTTCTGTAAATGTATATGTGTATGTTTATGTTTATATACATAAAACAATAAAAATCAGCAGTGTCATATTCATATATAAATGGAGAGAGAGAGAGAAAAAAAAATATGGATGAGGAAGAGAAAGAAAAAAGGAGAAGCCAGCAGGGACAGAGAGGAAGAGAAAGAGGAAGAAAAATAGATAAAGGAAAAAGGGAAGAAGATGAAGGGTAGAAATTTACATCAAGCAACATTTATTAAGTGACTAATATGTCTTGGGCCCTGAAAATATGTCAAAATGTCAAGATTCTGTGATTTCATTGGTATGGAAACTCTCAGAACTGAGACAACCTATAAAACTCACATTGTTAAAAAGTAGCCTCAGGATCAGAAACATTACCTGATGTGCCTATGATCATACAGCTAGAAAATGGACATGTTCTTCCTCTCACCCTGGGGACTGGCCTAGGAAAGTGCCTAAGATCTGTACTTAAGCAATATAGGAATGTGAATGAGAGACTGAGTTGGCAAAATCTCCACGCAGACAAGACTGTACTTAGGTAGAATGTAATCACAGATGTTTTTTTGAATACCTGCTACATCAAGGTACTGGAAGAGGGAGGCAGACCAAGAACCATAAGGTATTCATTCTCCTTGTCTTCAAGGAATTTGCTGTCTAGTAAAGAAGCTAATACTGAGATACAATGAAAAAAAAAACCTCAGAGAGTCAACTAGTATATAAGAAGTACTAAGTACTTCTCAGTAAGTACAAAAGGAAGAGGAAGAAGGCAGGACCTGGAAGAGAGAATAAGAGAACAAGAGGCAGCCAGACTCTACACACAATGAAAAGTAACTCCAAAGAGAAAAGAAATAGCTAAGAAAACACACACACAAAAATTAAAACCATCCAAAAACAAAAAAATGAGCAAAATACAGTGTCAGTACAATTAATTTTTTTTTATGGTTATAAGAGCCACCTAACTTGATAAAAGAGCAGAAGCAATGGATGGAAAAAGAAACCACATAAGAAATTCTGATACACATTCTTTTTTTTTTTTACACATTCTTAATGGATAGAAACCACATTCAAAGGAATTTAGCAAGAATTATCAAGTCTAAGAAAATCAAATTACTAAATAATAGCTTGAAGAATTTTTTTTAATTACACAGAAATAAAGTGAAAGTTTTTAAATTTGAAAAATGAGGAAATAGTGACTAACATGGAGAGCACAAAGAAAAAATCCCTCACAAAAAAACAAAGAAATAATAGACATCAGATTTAATTCAATGGAAAATGAAATTATATACAAAGCAACAGCAGAATACTCAGGCCCAAGTTATAGGCACTAAAGAATAGATCATAACAACCCAGAAAACTTAGAAAACAAAACAACCTGGATGGCTTATCTCAGGAAATTATCAAAGAAAACAACCAGCTAATAGAAAAGATCCACAAGACCAAGGGAAAATTTATTTAACAGCCCTGTACACATTATAGATAAATTCCAATACTACAACAAGAAGGGAAAAAATTAAAGGTACCATAAGAAGTGAAGAAATAAAAACTTACCAAAGAACAATAATTGGAATAACAGCAAATTTTCTCGGGACAAGGAGAGATTGTAGAAATTAATATGTAGTACTTAGAAAATTAAAAGAATGGATCACTAACTCAGAGTTATCTACCCAGCAGAACTCATAATGCTCTATTTAAACAAGAAAGGAATATATGATAAAGCAAACAAACTTAGAAAAGTTTGCAGAGAGTTAGCTACCTCAAAGAAATCTCTGAACAACAAAGAAACCTCTTAGGGGAAAAATATTTAAAATAAACAAGATAGCAAACCCAAGAGAGGGATGGGGAATTTCCAATATGAAGCTCCTAGTTTTGGTAAAAGAGAACTCCAAGTTAAAATAACCTGCAAAGTTTTAAATACAAGACAGAGGAATTTTGTTTATAGAGGATCTATTAAGTTTGTCTTAATAATAGAAATAAGAATTTTCATTGTTTTTATTCACTCATTTCCAACTATTTGTAAACCCATTTGGGGTTATCTTGGCAAAGATATTGGACTGGTTTGACATTTTTCTTCTCCAGCTCATTTTACAGATGAGGAAACTGAGGCAAACAGGGTTAAGTGACTTGCCTAGAGTCACACAGCTATTAAGAGTCTGAAGCCAGATTTGAATTCACGAAGATTAGTCTTCCTGACTCCAGACCCACCACTCTATCCAGTGTGCCATCTAACTAAAAGTGCATATTTTCTTCTGAAGAAAAAGGAAGCCCAACAATTAGAACACTAGAGGGGTGGGGGCCCGGAACAAACAGAAAATGAACTTCCTAACTCAAGAAAGATCACTCTAGCCACTAAATCACACACCTGTAGATATTGTAAATATAAAAATCGAGACTGACGTAGTCAGTGTGAGAGAGTAATGGATTTTGGGATGCCCAGAGGCCCCAACTCAAGAGGATAATATTGGGATTGATTTGATTGAATTTGCTGATTAACTCACTTATAGTTGACTTGATTGAAACCACACCTACCTGAAAACTTGGCCCTCAGGGGGTGTGTTCTCTGAACTCTGACCTCAGCATGTTCGGCTCATGGACCACCCTCAAGTCCAGTGAACCAATGGATTTAGGTGATTCTAACCAATTAGCTTGGAGCAGTGTAGGGACCACCTCTCTTCCAGAACCACAGGAAGCTTCTGCACACAGAAGCATAGGAACTTCCTTTTTTTTGGCCTGAGACTCGTAGGTGAGGGGCCTTTTTTCTCTCCTCCTCTATCCTGACTAGACTTTCCTAACTTTCTTAGCCGTGTGCTTATCTCTCTTTACTAATATCTAATATACTTTAATAAATGCTTAATGTCCCAAAACTGGTGCTAAAAGCTTCTAATTTATAAGTAGCAATATATTAGAAACCCCAGCTAATTTTCCCCAAACTTGGGACAGAAATAAAGCAACCACATATAGTTTTACTTGTCACACTACCCTAAAGAAGCTTACAATCAAATGGGAGAGGGAACATATAATATATACAAATTAGTATGATAAAGGAAAACTGGGATAGTGAAAGGAAGAGGTCCAGACAAAATGCTATAAAGAGATTTGAGAGAGAAGAGACTGGGTAAAGAGATTGGCACAATTACAAAATATATTTCCACTTATGGTCCACATGGGAAGAAGTCCTAAACTTGCTTCCCTTTGATAAGTATTCAATATGGATCACTTGCACCCCTCTCTGTGTTTCTGATACATGATGTGGTATACTTGAGATATGGCATCTGCAATTTGTTTTGGATCTCTGCCAGTGATGGAGGTAAGAATCATAGTTGCTTTAATAGTCAAAAAGAGGATATTATATTTGATGCTGAAAGTAGCAGAACATACACACACAAAGTAAAAGAACACCACTGAAGTATATTGAATGGGGGAGGAGTATGAGTTTGTATAACAGTGCCAGACCTGAGCTTTAGGAAGAGCATTGTCTTTGATGGCTGAGTAAAGGTTAGATTGGAATGGGGAGAGACTTGAGGCAGATGGATCAACTAGAAAGCTATTTCAATAGTCCAAAGATAAGGGCCTACACCAGGGTATGAGAAAGCTCACTTACTCCCTAAAAGCCTGATCATAGTTCTCATTGAAGATAACTTCAGAAGGTTATAGGAAGTCTAGGCCAATAGACCCATTCTTTCCTGCTTTCAGGTCATTCTAGCCAGATAGATATGGATATAATTAGAGATAGAAATTCAAGGGTGATATCTTTGAAAGACTGTAATGATGACATAATTCTCAAACCTCTAATTATAGTCACTATGGAAGCATATAGGTCTAAAACCTCAGTTTTGCTATAAAAATTAAGAATTAATATTATAATATTTGGCCTAGGTGACATCCCTTCCCACAGAAGGAATCCAGTTCCAGACCCATGTGGACATTATTCAGTTATTTGGGTCCCTCATACCAAAAAAAAAAATAGAGAGATTCAGATTTTTCTTGTACTCTCTGGTTGTGCTGGAGAATCTTTCTTAAACAGAGCTTAATTATTGCTATTATATAGGGTCTCTCTTTAAATTGAAGAACAGAATCCCTCCTAGAAAGGCACCTACCATACAAAGTAGTAGATATCATGTATTGGACAGATATTTATTCCTCCACAACATTAGAAATGCTTAAAATACAAAAGACCAATTAAGCCTATATTAACAAATGTTTTCCTTCATTCTTTTTTTTGTTGGGGGGGGGCAGGGCAATGGGATTAAGTGGCTTGCCCAAGGTCACACAGCTAGTAAGTGTCAAGTGTCTGAGGCCAGATTTGAACTCAGGTACTCCTGAATTCAGGGCCGGTGCTTTACCACCCCTTTTTCCTTCATTCTTGAAGAGGACCATGACATCAGGAGATAATGTCATGACTTGCAGTCAATTGGATTTAAGTGAGAGAGGGCTATGCAAATTATCACTAGCCTCACTTTCCTCTCCAGAGCCATCTGGGCCCAGTGGCAAGATATATATCAGGACCACTGGAGATAAATATTTGAGACAATCAGGATTAAGTGACTAACACAGGGTCACACATCTAGTAATTGTCAAGTATCTGAGGACAGATTTGAACTCACATCCTCCTGACTCCAGGGCCAGTGCTCTATCCACTTCAACACCTAGCTACCCCGTAACAAATGCTTAGGTGGTAAATGTTCCTTCTGTTTTCCTTCCTACTTAACATGCACAAACCAGGTCTCCAGAGCAACTACTCCCATGTTCAAGGTACTGTGCAGATCTTCACTCCTAAAACTATAATTCACAAGCCTCTGATACAACTACTTTTTGGGTTTTTTGTTTGTTTTACATGTAAAAACAAATTTTGACATTAATTTTTTTAAACTTTATGTTCCAAATTCTCTTCTCCCTCTCTCTCCACCCCCTCCCCCCAAACTCAAGCAATTCAATACAAGCCATACATGAGCAGTCATGCAAAACATCTCCACACCAGCCAGGCTGTGAAGGAAAACAGAAAAAAACGAAACTTCAGATAAAGGAACTAACAAAAAAATTAGCTTCAATCTGTATTCAGAAACCATCAGTTCCCTCTCTGTAGATGGATCATACCCTTCACAAATCCTTCAGAGTTGTCCTGGACCACTGCACTGCTGAAAATAACCAAGTCATTCACAGTAGATCATCCTACAATATTGCTGTTATTTTTGTATACAATACATTTCACTTTGCATCAGCCCATGTAGGTGCATCCAGGTTCCTCTGATAGCATCCCCGCTCACCATCTTTTTTTTATATTAAGCTAATTTATATAGTATTTTAAAAAGAGATTTCCTTACAATAAACCCATATGGTGGATTATTGCAACAACAGTAATAGATAACATTTATATAGTACCTCATACCTGACAAAGAATTTTCTTCACAATAGCCAGGCAAATTAAGTAACATAATTTCATCATCACCGTCTTCAATCAATCAATCAATCCTCATTTTCATCCAATTATCACCAATCCAATCCATCCATCCATCCATCCATCATCATCATCTTACATGGCTCTTGCCTCTGCTTCAAAATTTTTTCACAATTACTATTGCTAATTGCTTTTCCCTCCATCCCACTCCCTCCTCATGATATCCACTCTTTCTATCCTCCCTCACCCTATCCCTCCTCAAAAGTGCCCTTCTTCTGATTGTGCCCTACCCCAACCTTCCCTCCCTTCTCTCCCCTCTCCCCCCTTATCCCCTTCCCCTCCTACCTTCCTGCAGGGTTAAACAGATCTCTACTCAATTGAGTGTGTACATTGTTCCCTCCTTGAGCCAACTCCCGACGAGAATAAGGTTCACCCTACCCCCACCCCCACACCTCTTCCATCTTCACCTCCACTCCATAAACCCTTTATGGCTTCTTCCACGTGAGACACTCCATCCCACTCCACCTCTCCCCCATCCCTTCTCCCAGTGCATTCCTCTCTCACCCCACTATTCTAATCTTTTGTTTTCTTTTTTTGTTTGTTTTCTTTTTTTTTTTTTAGTGAGGCAATTGGGGTTAAGTGACTTGCCCAGGGTCACACAGCTGGTAAGTGTTAAGTGTCTGAGGCCGGATTTGAACTCAGGTACTCCTGACTCCAGGGCCAGTGCTCTATCCACTGCGCCACCTAGCTGCCCCTATTTTAATCTTTTAAAGAAATTATTCCTTCACACTCAACTCACAACTGTGTCCTCCATTCAAATATACTCTATCCACCTGCCCTGACAGTGAGAAAGTTCTTATGAGTTACAAGCACCATCCTCCCATGTAGGAATGCAAACATTCCAACCCTTTAATATCCCTCACAATTTCCCCCTCCCATTCACCATTCCATGCCTCTCCAGGGTCCTGTATCTGTACATCTGTTCAGCTCAAGTCTTCTCACCACAAATGCCTGAAAATCCTCTCTTTCACCGAATCCCCATTTTCTTCTCCAAATGGCCTCACACAGTCTTGCTGGTGGGTGATTCTTGGTTGCAATCCCAATTCTTTTGCCCTCCAGAATATCATGTTCCAAGCCCTCTGATCCTTCCATGTAGAAGCTGCTAGATCTTGTGCTACCTTGACTGTGGCTCCACAGTACTTGAATTGTTTCTTTCTGGCTACCTGCAATATTTTCTCCTTTACCTGGGAGTTCTGGAATTTGTCTATAATATTCCTGGAAGTTTTCATTTTGGAATCCCTTTCAGCAGGTGAATTCTTCCAATTTCTATTCTACCTTCTGCTTCTAGAATATCAGGGAAATTCTCCCTGACAACCTCTTGGAAAATGATGTCTAAGCTCTTTTTTTTTTATCATGGCTTTCAGGTAGTCCAATAATTTTCAAATTATCTCTTCTGGATCTATTTTCCAGGTCAGCTGTTTTTCCAAGGAAATATTTCACATTGCCCTCTATTTTCTCATTCCTTTGGTTTTGCTTTATTGTGTCTTGATTTCTCATAAAGTCATTAGCTTTCATTTGCTCAATCCCAATTCCCAAGCAATTATCATCTTCAGAGAGCCCCTGTAACTCCCCTTCCACTTGGCTATTCAAGCTGTTGACTTTTCTTTCATGACCCTCCTGTATCACTCTCATCTCTTCTTCCATTTTTTCATCTACCTCTCTTACCCTATCCTCAAAGTCCTTCTTGAGTACCTCCATGGCCCGAGACCATGGAAGCTTTGGATGTAGAAACTTTGACCTTGTTGTCTTCTTCTGAGGGTGCATTCTGGCCTTCCTTGTCACCAAAGAAACCCTCTATTGTCTGCATCCTTCTCTGCCTACTCATTTTGCCAGCCCATTTCTTGACTTTTAACTCCTTTTTTGTTTTGTTTTGTTTTGGGGTGGGGTGGGGGGCGGTGCAATGAGGGTTAAGTGACTTGCCCAGGGTCATACAGCTAGTACAGTCAAGTGTCTGAGGCTGGATTTGAACTCAGGTCCTCCAGAATCCAGGACCAGTGCTTTAGCCACTGCGCCACCTAACTGCCCTAACTCCTTCTTAAAGTGGGACATTGCTTCCAGGTCACGTTGTCCCAAGATTCAGGGGGTCCTAGGTGGTATGCTTTAAGGAGAGGTACATTCTATACTTTCCTGGCCTGTGTTCTGGTCTGCAAGCAACCACAGGCCTGTTTGCTCTTTAACCTGGGAGCAGAATTCTGTTTCACTGTGGTTGCAAGCTCTGGCATGCCTGTGCCCCTCTCCCACCTAGGCTGCCACTCAAGACTGCTTCCTGGTTTTGAGCACAGGCAACACAACAGAATCCTGCCTCAGTGCTGACAGAGACCCCTGCAATTTCCCCATGGCCAACCACTCAACCCCCTCACCTGTCCATGAGCTGAGTTCCACAGGTAGCTGCTGCCTCAGCTAATTTCAAGGCTGCAGAGGCCTGATTCTCTGGGGCTGGGGCTGGGGCTGGATCTGCATGGTGTGACCCAGATCTGCATTCCACTCTCACCCTGGTACAACAGACCTTTCCTGCCAACCTTCTAAACCATCTTTGGCTGGAAAATAATCTCACCCCATCCTTTTGTGGGTTCTGCTGCTCCAGGAATGGTCTTATGGCATTATTTGTAGGGATTTGGAGGGGATTTAGGGGAGAACTCTGAAGAGTCACTGCCTGTCCTCTGTCATCTTGACTCCCTAGCAGAGTCTACATCTACTTTTAGTAGTAAGTGAATAGACACAATTAGTCAAAGCAAAAACATTTGCTAAAATGATGTAAAAGAAAATTAGCTGCAAAACATTCTCCCCACAGTACACAAAGTGTCAGCAAGGAAGAATGGGCACACATATAGAGCATACCAGTAGCACACATGGAAAGTACACATGAGGCCAATGTGAATGACACCTCTGTGGCTGAAGGGCCTTGATATCCATTCTCTTCTCACCGTGTCTCCATGCTAATCCCCAGGGTATATAGCATCTCTGCTAGACAGATCACTCAGCTGGGCTACAATGTCCTTTCCCACTCCTCAGCTCAGCTCCCAAGAGACCCAGCTAACTTCCTTGATTCATGAAACTCCTTCAGTATCACACTTTGGCTGACTGTGCCTACTTCCTGTTCAGTGGAGCATTTCCTACTATACAGGTAGCTCTCTACCAAGATACTGTCACTTATGAGAGAAGGAGAAAACAGAAATCCCTTCCCTTCCCCAAAGAGGCAAAGAGTAATTCCCTCTCAAGTGCTAGGTTCTTTTTCCAAAGTTGATTCTGTTCTTGACTGCCAATGCTCATATTCCTCACAGCTGTCTCTTGCCTCCATTCAAATCCTAGAGAACTGTGGCTTGTTTTCAATTGGCCAATAGGGGCATGGCCAATCCTTTGGCTAGTCACCCTCAAATTCCATCAAGCTTGACTAAAAAATTCCTTTACTCATTATAAAGGTATAACATAGTGTAAACACTTCTTAGCACTTTAAGACTCTTCATTGTCTTCATTACCTGCTTATTTCATTCTGTAATTTCACCAACTGGGGGAAGTGGGGCAGACAATGAATGGATGAATGGATCAGGGGTGTTCCAACCAACTCCCTTCCATTATCACAATTTAAATATGAAATATTTTGTGGGACACCTGAACAAGTATTTAACTTTTACCTCTGATCTGTGTTGCCTGCACAACTCATAAATCCAGATTTCCTGTCAAGATAGGGCATGATTTTAGCCCTTCAGCTACAGAATTCTCCTAGTATTGGCAATCTTCTGCTCTGAGAAGCTGTTTTAGAAATCAGTTTCTGCCAGGTAACTTGTACCTGGCCCTGGGAATTCCAGACCTCAGAGGTTGGCCCCAAAGCTAGAAACATCCATCTCTTATTATTGTATAGTCACCTGTGCTCAGGGAAAGAAATACAAAGTACAAGAAGAAGCCAGGGACTTAGGATCAGTCTCAGGCTTACCTATGCAAGCATAAGAGGTTTTTTGCCATTGTTACTTGGTGAGGAGAAGAAAAAGAAATTCTTCCTCCTCCCTTGCTGGAAGTTTAAGAGAGAACTCTTCTTGGCTGTAGTCCAATAAAGAGTCTGCCTTGAAAGAAAGTGGAAGTTATCTCTCTTTGATCCTTTTAAAAAAAATTATTTTTATTTTGAAATCAACACCAAATAAAATGAGCATTTCCATATCCATAGTAGAATAGAAATAGATTCTTTTACATGAAACTTTGGGTCTCTATTATGTACAGTTTGCTATTATTTTCATTTATGTAACAAATTCAACCTATAGCTTTCATAACTGTCTTGCTTGTCTCTGATTCTTTCTAGACTTAATTCTGTTTTCTTCTTTGCATTTTTGAAAAAAAGATTCCTTAAATTATTGTTTTAAATTATTTTTGTTGTTGTTGTTATGGTAACCTTATTCCTCCTCCCTCTACCACCACCACCATCAACACTGAGGGAAAAACAAAAACAAACCCCAAGGTCTTTGTAACAAACAGGCATAGGTAAACAACACAAATTACTACAATAATTGTGCCCCAAAATGAATTTATTTAAGCATTCCCCAACTCATGACTATCTTCTTAGTTTCCAATTCTTTGCCACTAAAAAAACTTTATACACATGGCTATTGATAACTTTTGATCATTTATCTATTGGGGATCTGTCCTCAATTCTCATTGCTCTTCCTTTCTCAGTTACTAGTCCTCTTTGGCACAGTATTCTGATTGTGGGCTTTGAGGGACCAATCAAGTGCTACTAGCTATATGCCTTTTAGCAAGGGGACAAAGCACATGAAGTTCATCAGAAGGAGCCAAGGTACAATCTCATCTCCATGCATGCTTCATGTGTTGGCTCTTGGTATAATATTAATACAGTGTCCTGATCTGGAGCCCTTAGTCTTCCTTGAATTGAAGACCTAATCAGTCTCCCTAGAATATCAAGTATGCTATGTAACCTCACTCTTCCCAAGCAAGGTGGATGCATAACCCTCTCTGAGTTCTAGGGGTAACTTTGGTAGGCTGTCTTTCACTATCAGACAGGAAGAGAAGTACAACCAAGAGAAAGAAAGAAAAAAAGACTAGGTCAAATAATACCTTTTAAGTGGATCCCAAGTTCTGTTTCCTGTAGTTGCAGCCAATCAAAGAATCTTCTATTCAATACATTGTTAGTAGACTGGAACCAGTTTGAGAATGTCTACATGTACTCTAAAGTCCCTGCAAGGAACTTCCAGAGCTTAACATAATGTCTGACACATAGTAGGTGTGTATTTGAAGGAATGAATGAACTTCTATTACACATAGTGAGAATTCTTCCAGAATGCCCTTCTTTCAAGTAGAGAATTGCATCAATGGCATTCTTCAGAAAGACTGGTCTCAATGGCCAATTACAGAAGCCTTGATCAAAATAGGGAGTGTACTTAATTACCAGAAGTGAGAACCAGCCGCTGGATCAATAGAAAGCTAATGGAGACCAAAATAAGAGGAGTGACTGGCTAGTGTGGACCAAATGAAGATTGGGTGGTCCTGGTTTACTGTTGGCCAGACCAAAACTGGAATGTGTTTTTGTTAACCAAATACAGACCTTTTGTATACTATTGACAGAAGGAAAGAAGGAGTTGTTATAGATAGTATTTAGTTTTAAGAAGAAAGATCTTCTCCAGTATATGCTTTTGTTTTATTCCTCCCATGGAATTTATTTATGTTTAATTAAAATATAAGTGGAAGGGGCAGCTAGGTGGTGTGGTGGATAAAGCACCGGCCCTGGATTTGGGAGGACCTGAGTTCAAATCCAGCCTCAGACACTTGACACTTACTAGCTGTGTGACCCTGGGCAAGTCACTTAACCCTCATTGCCCTGCAAAAACAAAAACAAACAAACAAAATATATATATGTGGAAAACTGCTTGGACAAGAAGGCTTTTCTAATATATCAGAACCACTGCAAGTCAGAACCTCTCTCAAAGGATGGTTGTTGTTCAGTCATTCAGTCATGTCTGACTCTTCTTGACCCCATGAACCATAGCATGCCAGGTCTTTCCATCCTCTACTATGTTCTGAAGTCTGTCCAAGTTCATGTTTGTTGTTTACATGATGCTATCTATCCATCTCAGCCTCTGCCATCCTCTTTTCCTTTTGCCTTCAATCTTTCCCAACATCAGGATCATTTCCAATGAGTTCAAACTTCTTATTATGTGGCCAAAGTACTTAAGCTTCAGCTTCAGTATTTTACCTTCCAGTGAATAGCCTGAATTAATTTCTTTAAGTATCGACTGATTTGATCTCCATGCCATCCAAGGGACTCTCAAAAGTCTCATCTAGCAACACAATTCAAAAGCATCAATTCTGCCAGCTTTCCCTATAGTTTAACTCTCAAAGCCACATACTGCTACTGAAAAAAACACAGCTTTGACTCTGTGGACCTTTGTTCAGCAGTGATGTCTCTGCTTTTTAGTACTGTCCAGATTTGCCATAGCTTACATTCCAGGGAGCAATTGCCTTTTTTTTTTTTTTTTTTGCAGGTCAATGGGGGTTAAGTGACTTGCCCGGGGTCACACAGCTAGCAAGTATCAAGTGTCTGAGGCCAGATTTAAACTCAAGTACTCCTGAATCCAGGGCCAGTGCTTTATCCACTGTGCCACCTAGCCGCCCCCTAAGCAAGTGCCTTTTAATTTCATGCCTGCAGTCATCCTCTGCAGTGATCTTTAACCCCAGGAATATAAAATTTGACACTGCTTCCATTTCTTCCCCTTCTATTTGCCAGGAAGTGATGTGGAACTTCAAACCAGCTTTTACACTTTCCTCTTTCACCCTCATCAAGAGACTTCTTCATTTCTCTTCACTTTCTACCATCAGAGTGGTATCATCTACATATCTGAGAGTGTTGATATTTCTCCTGGCAATCCTAAGCTTTTGATTAATTCAGCCAGGAATTTCACATGATGTACTCTGCATATAAGTTAAATAAATAAGGTGACAATATAAAGTCATACTCCTTTTCCAATTTTAAACCTATCAGTTGTTCCATGTTCAATTCTAACCTTTGCTTCTTGACCCACATACAGGCTCCTCAGGAGATAAGTAAGATGATCTGGTACTCCTATCTCTTTCAGGAGTTGCCATATTTTTTTGTGATCTACACAGTCAAAAGCTTTAATGTAGTCAATGGAACAAAAATAGATGTTTTCTGGAACTTCCTTGCTTTCTCCATAATCCAGTGAATGTTGGCAATTTGGTCTCTAGTTCCTCTGCCTCTTCAAAAACCAGCCTGCTCTTCTGGCAATTCTCAGCTCACATATTGCTGAAACCTAGCCTACCAAATCTTAAACATAGCCTTGCTGCAGTGCAAAATGAGTGCAATTGTTCAGTAATTTGAATATTCCTTAGCATTGCTCTCCTTTAGGATTAGGATATAAACTGATCTGATGCTTGTATATTAATAAAAAATGTGTCTGACAAATTTTACTAAAATATAAGAGTAGATTGTTTTTCTTCAATTGCCACCAAATCCCAGAAGTGTTTTTAGCTCTTGACAATTCTTTAAACATTGGCAGATAACTAGAACTTCTACCTTTTCAAGTGTAGTACTCTCTCCCTGATAAGATACAATGTGATAGGGGCAGCTAGGTGGCACAGTGGATAAAGCCCCAGCCTTGGATTCAGGAGGACCTGAGTTCAAATCCAGCCTCAGACATGTGACACTTATTAGCTGTGTGACCCTGGGCAATTCATTGCCTCATTGCCCTGCCCCCCAAAAAGAAAAGATACAATGTGATATACAAGTATAAAGCTAGCACTTGTCAATTGACAAATTTAGACTGTCACCTTCCAGGTAATCTCATTCCTCTAGTGGTCTCTCCTCATGCTCTTCCAAGGTCTTCCCAGATTTAGTGAGAGCATCTTGGTTAAATCAAAACTCCTCATTAGTTAGTGTTATCAACAACCGTTGCCCTAAGTTTCTTAAAAGTTGCAGGGATCTCAGAAATCTCTTGGGGAGTATGCTCAAATTGGTAGAAAAGTCACTTGAAAGAAAAATAGAATTTAAGCAAGCAGAGATGGGGGAAATATATTTCAGGCATAGGGACTAACACATTTGTTATAAGTGGCCTGTTATCCCGGGAAGAGCAAAGGACTGAGGAATGATAATTGTGCCATAAGAACAGTGACAGAGACAGCTAGGTGGTACAGTGAATAGAGAACACTGATCCTGGAATCAGTAGGACCTGAGTTCAAATCCTGCCTCTGACACTTACTAGCTGTGTGACCCTCAGCAAGTCACTTAGCCCTGATTGCTTCCAAAAAAGAAAAAAAAAAGTGATAAATGCATCGTTAGCGACACCTCCTGAACACTTTTCTATTCTACCTGGTCTGCCTATGTTAGCTGAAGAAATCATTAATTCATCCCAGCAGTCAATGGTTTTAGGATTCTGACAGAGTCCTACAGAGTCCAACAGAGAGAAACAGAGGAAGACAGAAATATTGAGAGATTTGTGAAATTTTAAAGGTAGGTATTAGACTAAGATAAACTACTCTTGCCACGTCCTGCTATTTACTTGGCCTTGGGGTTCAGGGTTAGTTATTACCACCCTTCGAAAAGTAATTACCTCTTTTGCAGATTATAATAGTAGTACTTTCTGCACTGAGAAATAGCTGATCTGCTTTTTTTTTTTATTTCAAAGTTTGATTTAAACTTAAGTTTACTTTTATACAATTCAAAATACTTTGTAGATGGAAAGGAATAATATGGTTTCAGAAATTTTATTTGAAATTATAAAGGTATGATAAACTTGGCCCCAAAGAAGAGAAATGAGAATATACTTTCCTTCCTTCTTTGTAGAGACTAAGAAAATGGAATATCACATACACTGTAGGACTTAACCCATGTGTTAGTTATGTTTGCTTACCTGCTTTTTTCCCCTCTTTCTTTTTTATTCTTTGTTTAAAAAGTGGGGGATGGCTCTGTGGTTACAGTAGGAAGAGAGGTATACTGGGAAATCAAGATGATATAAAAACAAAAATTACCAATGAAATTTTTAAAACAAAAATCGGAGAGATTTTAGGATCAGCTTGCCTTGTGATATAGTTGGCATTTTGCAGGAAGAGAAGAAAACCTAGCTTGTGGTGTAATTTGGAGTGCTATCAAAAAAGATGTTTCTGCTTCTCAAATATCTTCCCCACTGGCCTTCCCCAGGGTCTTTCATTCTACCATTAATGTCATTTTTTTGTAAGAAGATTTGAGGACAGTCCTGTTAAAATGCAAATTATTTACTCCCAAAGGGTCATATTAAATTATTTATTCCTCAAGGTTGGGTTTTTGTTGTTGCTGTTGTTTATGACTCTAGCTAGTGGTTTTGTGACTTGTCAAATACTTCAAGGACCTCTATGGTTTCTTAATGTCTGGTTTTATAGTTTATAGTCTTGAGAGAGTTGCCTAAGGCTTAGAGATGTTAAATAACTTTCCCATGTTCACCTCGCTGTTAAGGATAACGGGTAAGATTTGAAGTCAAGTCTTCTTGAGGCTTGGCTGCCTCACAACAGCTTTGAGTATGAAGACCTCGTTTAATGTGACCCCTAATTTTGAATGCCAAATAAACATTTTCCCCTAATTATGTTAGTCTGACAGAACCAGCAGATTAGGCTTCAGGTTTGAAGACAGGGGGCTGAAAAGGATAAAAGATAGGGGTTGGAGTAGGGCTAACCAAATTTTAACTTCTGCAAAGCTTTCCATAATGTCCGTTCTCTTTAGCTTCTATGACCCCCATTTTTATTAGGTTTATTAGGATATGGCTTTGCTTCTTAGAATTTTGTAATTAAAAATGCTATCCTTCACTCTGAGGAACATAAATGAATTAATAGTGATTGCTATAGAATAATCTATAAGCACACACACATAAGCTATGTGAATAGTGAGATCTTTTGTGTGAACTGATGTAAAGTGAAATGAACAGAACCAAAACATTTATACAACAATCAAGAAAAATAACTTCAAAAGTCTTGGAAGCTCTGATCAATGTAATGATGATCCCAGAGGACTGATGATGATCTATGCTACTCACCTCCTGAGAAAGGGGTTTTGGATTCAAGATGTGGAAGGAGATACAGTTTCAGACTTGGCTAACATGAGAATTTGTTTTTGCCTAATTATGCCTATAATTCTAAGGGCTTTATTATTTTGTTTGTTTACTTGCTTGTTTTCTCCCAGTAGGTGAAAGATAAAAGAGAGAGAAAATAAATTCTTGTTTATTGAAAAAATAAAATTTAATTTTAAAAATAAGTAAGGTCATTATCTCTTCATTAGGGTCTTTTTGAATTGGAAATAAATTCCTACCCTCCTTATGGAATCTGATTTAGAATTTCACTTGTAGAGTCACAGAAGAAATTTTTTTAAACATCCCATAAAAAAACAAAAACAAAACATAACAAAAAAAATCCCGTAACCAATAACTCTGAGGCCTTTCATTTCTCTCTTAAAAGAATAATTCCATATTTATTCTTCTGGTGCCTAACAAATAATTGTCATGTATCCAGTAAGTGTCCTTTAATTCTATTTTGTTTTATTTTATTTTTGCTTTCACTCCTAAAACTCCCAATAATTGGGGCAGCTAGGTGGCGCAGTGGATAGAGCACCGGCCCTGGACTCAGGAGAACCTGAGTTCAAATCCAACCTCAGACACTTGACAGTTACTAGCTATGTGACCCTGGGCAAGTCACTTAACCCCAACTGCCTCACCAAAAAAACAAACAAACAAACAAACCAAAAAACCTCCCAATAATAACTTCATAAACTCTGGGCCCAGATGTACCTGTCAGTACCTGACATCATAGATAAGACTTTATATTCCACCCTTATTAGCTAACCTTTGGTAAATCAGGTAACTTTCCATTCCCTTGTTCCCATCCCCTTCAACCAATTAGTGTCCTCAAAATCTCAAAGCATAGAAGGGGCAGCTAGATGGCGCAGTGGATAAAGTACTGGCCCTGGATTTAGGAGTACCTGAGTTCAAATATGGCCTCAGACACTTAACATTTATTAGCTGTGTGACCCTGGGCAAGTCACTTAACCCCAATTGCCTCACCCAAAAAAAATTTTTTTTTTTTAAATCTCAAAGCATAGATCTAGAAGTAGTGGTAGCAGATTAAGTTTTGCTCCCCACCAAACACCTCCTCAAAAGGGAGGATCTCTAAACTCATATCAGAAATGGGACTTTTCCTATACAAAAAGGGGGTGGGGTTTGATGCTGATAAACCTTTGTCAGAGCTGCCTCGCCACTATTATCTGGGGAACTGCCACTTTATCAGTTTACAGGCAAACCTGAAAGCCTGTTGAACCCTACTGTGGTCTCCAGCCTGGAGCACCCTTCAATAACTCTCCTTTAGACAGGTTCAGTCTTATGCATTGGTTTCCTTTTCCCTTGTCTAGTATAGACACCTGATTACCACATAGTCCTTCATTTAGACAGGCATTTGGTGACAAGCAGAGAGATCGAAATGGCTAGGGGAAAGTGAGCAAGGTTCAAAGAGCCCTCATTGTAATTGCTGTAGAAAGAAGCACTAATTTACCATTGTTAGGCAGAAAAGCAAAGGCTAGAGGTGTTTACTGAAGCCAATATGGGATCAGGTTAAAATCAGCAGTCTTGCAGTCCAATGACTGCTGAAGTAGCATCTCTAGTGCCTATAGTCATCTCCTGAACCTCAGTTTCCAGCACCATGAGATAGTCTTTGAGCTCCCTTAATATCAAGTGTCTGAAGGCTCATGAAGGACACAGCAGAATAGAGAAATAGTACTCACTCATTTCCCTTTTTGTCCCACCCCTCTTATGATCTCACTGGTACAGGAAATGTCAACACTCTGGCCGTGGTAATTGGCCAGGCTCCAAGAAGCCTCTATCCTGAGCCAAGTATCCCGAGTCCCATACAGTGGTTCCACATTAGGTCTATATCCAGCATGTCTTGGGCAGCCAGGTGATGCACAGTGGATAGAGCACTAGGAGTTCAAATCCAGCCTCAAACACTAGAGGTGTGACCCTGGGCATGTCACTCAACCCTGTTTGCCTCAGTTTCCTCATCTGTACCATGAGTTGGAGAAGGAAACAGCAAATCATTCCAGTATCTTTGCCAAGAAAACCACAAATGAGGTCACAAAGAGTCAGACACAACTGAAAACAACTGAACAAAATCTCTTCACTGACCTACTCACCACAGCAGCTCTTCCAAAGCTTTTCATCACTCTTACAGCTCCCCATCTCTCCACCTTCTCACCTAAGAACCTTGAGTCATAGTTCACTTAAAAAAAATTTTTTTAACTATTTGCTGAGAATTCTCTTATCTTCTCTTCCTCAACTCACATTACTCTGATGACTTCTACCACTCTCTCCTCCTTTACCTTTGCCTCACATGAAAAGGTGCCCCTTTTCCATACCAAGACGAAAAACTTCTACCTGCCCAGGTTATCCCAATCCATCCCATCTTCTCCAACGGATTGCTCCTTTTATCATCCTTTTTCTATCACCAATCTTCAGTCTCTACGTCTTGCTGGCTGCTTCCCTGCTACCTACAAACATGGCCATATCTCTTCTACCCTCAAAAAACCCTTGCTTGATCGTCCTCACTATCTTTTGTCCCAGATTTCTTTTCCTTTTTTTCCCCTAAACTCTTTGAGAAGGCTGTCTATAATTGATGTCTTTCCCTTCACTCTCTTAACTCTGCAATCTTTTCTTCCTGCTCCTCTTGCTCCTTCTGCTCCTCCTCCTCTTTCTCCTTCTTCTTCAACAGAAACTGCTCTCTCCAAAATTACTATCCTAACTGGCAAAAATAATGTCTTTCTCCCCACTTTGTGGCACCCCCCACCCCTTCTCCACCTAATTCTGATCTTTGTAGCCTTTATTCTTCTCCTAGTTATTCTCTTCTCTCTAGATTTTTCTCTCCTGTTTCTCCTACGTGTCTGACCACTCTTTAGTTTCCTTTGCAGGATCTTCCTCCAGGTAATTTTTACTAACCTTGGGTGTCCCACAGGGCTCTGTCCTGGGCTCTTTTTTTCCCCTCCATAGTATCTCAATTGGTGATCTCATCAGCTCCCTTGGATTCAATTATTATCTCAATGCTGATGATTCTCAGATTTACTAATCTTGCCTAACCTCTCTCCTGACTATCAATATCAAATCTCCAACTACCTATTGGATATCTTAAACTGAGTATCTCATATAAATCTTAAACTCAACATGACCAAAACTAAACTTATTTTCTCCAGTCCTCCCCTTCTTCCTAACTTCTTTCTAACTGTTGAGCCTACCACTATCCTTCCAGCCACACAACTTAGATGTCATCCTTCATTCATCACTGTCTCTCTCTCTCTCTTTTTTTTTTTTGCAGGGCAATGGGGGTTAAGTGACTTGCCCAGGGTCACACAGCTAGTAAGTGTTAAGTGTCTGGGGCCAGACTTGAACTCAGGTACTCCTGAATCCAGGGCCAGTGCTTTATCTACTACGCCACCTAGCTGCCCCCCATCTCTGTCTCTTATCCCTCATATCCAATCTGTTGCCAAGTCCTGTCAATTTTACCTTAGTAGCATCTCTCACATACTCCCCCTTCTCTCTTCTGACACTGAAATCAACCTGGTGCAGACCCTCATCACTTCACACCTGGACTTTACAATAGCCTTCTGATTGGTCTCCTTCCCCATATATCTTTCCACTCCTATCCATCCTCAAGGCAACTAGATAATAAGCATTATATAAGTGCTTACTATGTGCTACTGTACTAAGCCTTGGGGATACAAATATAAGAAGAAAAAGAAATAGAGTTCCTCAAGGAGCTTATATTCTAAATATGGAAAGACAAACATGAAAAGGAACTGAAACCCTGGGAGGTGGGGGAGGAGAGACAAAGAGTACTTAATGGTATTTAAGAATGGACATGGGAGCAAAGTCAGGTCTGATCATTTGTCTCTGTCTCTCTATTTCTGTCTCTCTGTCTCTGTCTCTGTCCCTGTCTCTGTCTCTCTCTCACACATACACACACACACACACACACACACACACCAATTCAATAATTTATATTCCAGTGATTTCCTATCACTTTTTTTTGGCATTCAAAGCCCTTCCTACCTGCCCCCTTCCTGCTTTTTCAATTTTCTTATACCTTAATCACTCCCAAGTACTCTGCAATCCAATGACACTGGTCCTTGCTGTTCCTCAAGCAAGATATTCAACTCATTCAACTCTGTGCATGTTCACTGGCCATCCCTCATGGCTGGAATTCTCTTCTTCCACATGTCTATCTCTTGCCTTTCCTTTTTCTTCAAGTCTCAGTTAAAATTCCACCTTCTAAAAGAAGCCTTTTCCAGTTTCCCTTAATGCTAGTTCTTTTTCTCAAAACAGAAGAATATAATATATACAGCTAATAAACATCAAATATAATTTATTCTGTCTATAGGTTGGTTGTAAAGAGTAGATTACATGTTGTTTACTGCTTTGGAATGTGAGTTCCTTGAGAGCCTGAACAGGCTCTTTCTCTATATCCCCTATTGCCTAGCACAGTGCCTAGTACATAGTAGGTACTTAATAAATGTTTGTTGACTAAGAATAATCTGCATAGAGATTATAGTTCAATGGGAGCTCAGAAGATCTAAGGTAGATAATGTCAAGGGAAAAAGAAGAGGACCCAGGATAAATACTGGGGGGTGCGGAGGGGGATGGACACTCATGGTAAGTGTGTGTGACATGAATAAAGATTCAGCAGAAGAGCCGAAGAAGGAGTCATCAGACAGGTAAGAGGAGAACCAGGAGAGACCTGTGTCATGAAAACCCAGACAGGAGACAGGAACGGAAAGTGTCAAAGGATGAAGATTGAGAAAAGGCCATCAGATTTGATCATTAATAGATCATTAGCAGCTTTGGGGAGCACAGTTTTAGTTGAATGATGAAGTCAGAAACTAAATTGAAAAGTATTTAGAAGTAGAAGAGAAAGAAAAAGATGACTTTCTCAAGGAGTTTAACTGAGGAGAGCTATAAGGTGATGGGCCTGGAATCAGGAAGACATCTGCCTGAGTGCAAATCCAACCCCAGAGTTATTAGCTGTGTGACCCTGGACAAGTCACTTAACTCTGTTTGCCTCAGTTTCCTCATAGGTAAAATAAGCTGGAGAAGGAAATGGCAAACCACTCCAGTATTCTTGCCAAGAAAACCTCAAATGGGGTCACGAAGAGTTAGATACAACTGAAAACGACTGAACAAAAAACCATAAATAGGATATTAATTAGCTAGTGGGATAGTTAGATCAAATGAAGGGCTTGGGTTGTTTTTTTAATGGGGTGAAGAGAGAGAGACATGGGTGTGTTTGTAGACAGAAGGGAAGGAGCCAGTAGACAGGAAGAAATTGAAGATTAGAGGTAGAGTGAGGATGATAGTGGGGACAATCTTGTGAGAAGGGGAGGCAATGGGATCAAATGCACATGCACACAGAAAGGATTTGTCTTGGCAAGAAGGGCAATTTCTTCAGTGTTTCATGTTACAAGCTTTGCTATTAGTAACTTACAGAAAGTGAGCTCTCTCTATGAAAAAGTATCAATTCATCTCACACCCTTCATCCTCATGAACAGGAACTCACTGACCATGTTATGGCTAAGCATTGGTGCCAATAACTACGTCTCCAACCTAATTTCTGATTTATTCCTCCTGAGATAGGTTATGGTACTAAATGCTGAGGATACTAACTTCATGCAGTTTATATTTAAGTGGTGGATACAACACACAAGAAGAAGTGGTAGCCAGGGCACTTTGGTCCCCAAAAGTTACAGAGATGGTGAATGCTCCCTCTGAGGAGTAGATTGACATAACCGCATCCTTGAACCACAGCGAAGTTGAAATAATCTTTGTTTATGGTTCCAGAACTATGTGGGGAGGGGAAAGAGGGGAAGAAATTGTTCCAGGAAGAGTCTGGAGGGCTTCCGGATTCCCATGAAATAAAAGCTCCACGAAAATCCCACACTCTAGACTTCAGCAATCAATTTATTTGAGTAATGTGAGGTTGGGGGAGGAGGTAGAAGACTTGGAGCTAGAGTTCTGGTATAGCCAGCAGCTTCAAGGAAATATGTAAACAATCAAGACAAAAATAGCCAGAGTATGCAGTCATACCCACAGGGAGAGGGGTACAGTTGCGTGTAGCACCCAGCTATTCCCCTCTCTAGAGATGGCTGGGATCCCCAGAGGTCTTATTCTCCATTCTGGTTGCAGGTGGCCCAGCCACCTGCAAGAGGGTGCTTTCCAGTAGGGCTAGGAATAGCTGAGTCCCTCTTGAGGAGTAGGGACAAACATGCAGAGAAGCTTCCTTTATGCAACATGGGTGGATTTACTGGACCGGGGAGAGGCTGCAGATGGGTACCAAGGACATGTCATCTCCCAAAGGTCAAGAGGTTCACGATTTCTAAAAACTTGGTATCACAGTATGGGTATTGATCTTGCTGAAAACAGCTCAGTATGCAAAGATTATGTTTCAGAAGGCACTACAGGTAGACACCAGGGACATGGAGCTTAACAGGGTCAAGAGTCAGGGCCTTCTAATAATTTTATATCATAAAAGTGTAGCCCTAGGGGCAGCTAGGTGGTGCAGTGGATAGAGCGCTGGCCCTTGATTCAGGAGGACCTGAGTTCAAATCCAGCCTCAGACACTTGCCACTTACTAGCTGTGTGACCCTGGGCAAGTCGCTTAACCCCAGTTGCCTCACACACACACTCAAAAAAAGTGTAGCCCTGCTGGGTAGAATAAGGGCAAACATTTATTTCTGGAGTGAAACAAAACTGGTGTTTTCCTTTGAGCAGTATCCAGGAAGAGGAAATCACCAATCAGAGAAGCAGGACTTCAAGGTGGGTATAATAAATAGGATCAGTCTAATGCTTGTGCCTTTCAAGCTGATTCAATAGGCCAATAATATAACTGCTACTTCCTTTACAGCTGCCATTTAGTTTCAAGTACGAACTTAATAAAATAAGGAAGTTACAAAGAGAGATTTCTTTAAAAAGTGCATTTTTACGGCAAAGAAACAAAGAAAATGTTCATCTCTTGGGGAATGTCTCCCCCATCCTCCCATCAGAGTATACAAATGTAATGCAATATTACTGTGCTGAAGTATGGGAAGACTTATATGAACAGATAGAGAGAAAAGAAAGCAGAACCAACAGAAAAATATGCTCATTGATGACAATAATGTAAATGGAAAAAAACAATTGAAACAACAACAAAAAGCCTGACCCTGAACATGGTACAACACTGAACATTAGAACAACCAAACCTGACCCTGAAGGAAATGTACTCCCCTCCCTTTTCTTCCTTCCTTCCTTCCTTTCTTTCTTTTCTTCCTTCCTTCCTTTTTTTTTTTTTTTTTTTTTTTTTTTTGCAGATGTAGGGTGCTATGAGTATGAAGCATGGACAATACTGTTAGATTCAGTTGCTGTGTTAGTTTTGATGAGCTGCATTTTTTTCTCGATCACATTGGTTGTTGAAGGTGTCATTTCTATCTTTATAACATCTTCTGGGTATATTTCCCTCCCTCCATCACAGCCACCACTTTGGTCCAGGGACCTACTACCTCTCACCTAGACTTTTGCAATAGCCTTCTCATTGGCTTCCCTGCCTCAAGTCTCTTCTGCAGTCCTATCTATGTTCCACTCAGCTGCTAAAATGATTTTTGTAAAGTATAGGTCTGACCCGTCACCCCACTTCTACTCTCTTCTCAATAAACTCTTTGTTGTTGTTTTGTCAACTTAGTTGTGTCCTATTCTTCATAACCTCATTTGAGGTTTTCTTGGCAAAGATACTATAGCAGTTTGCCATTTCCTTCTCTAGTTCATTTTATAGATGCTAAAACTGCTGTAAACAGGGTTAAATGACTTGCCCAAGGTCATACAACTTAGTAAGTGTCTGAGGCTGGATTTGAACTCAAGTCCTCCTAATTCCAGGCCCAGTACTCTATCCACTGCGCCACTTAGGTGACCCCAATAAACAACAGTGGCTCCCTATGACCTCCACAATCAAATATAACATCCTTATATGGCATTTAAAGCTCTTTACAATCTGTCCGCTTCTTACCTTTCTAGTCTTCTTACATTTTACTCCCCTCCATGCCCCCTAAAATCCAGCTAGACTGACTTACCTGCTGTTCCTCACATAGGACAGTTCCTCTTTCTATGCCTGGAAGGATCTACCTCTTCATCATTGATTCCTACTTTCCTTTAAGATTCAGCTCAAACCCTATCTTCTGCAGGAAGCTTTTCCTAGCCCTTCCCCTCCTCCCCATGCCTTTCTCCTGAGAATACTTTCTACTTGAACTATGCATATCTTCTTTGCATGTAGTTATTTGCATGTTTTCTCTCTATAAAAATTCTGATGGCTATCTACCTCCAGGACACTACCCTTGTTTCCTCAATTTGTTAAGTGCTTGGCTTTCTCTCCTTTCCAATGCCTGCCTCATACTAGGAAGCTTCAATGTAAAATTCACTCTCTCAAAAACCCTAACCTCACAGTTCTTCAACTTACTCTTTTCACATCACTTATTCCTCTATCACTGCACCACTTCCAGGTTCATGACCTCTGAAATGCCTTTATCTGATCACAAACTATTGTCATTCCATCCTTGTATTCTATTTATCTTTTAAAAAAAAATTTTATTTCATTAAATATTTCCCGATCTATTTGTACAAAAATATTTCTAGCAGCTCTTTTTGTGGTGGCTAAGAACTAGAAATCAAAGGAATGCCCATCAATTGGGGAATGGCTAAACAGGCCATTATGATGGTGATGGAATAGTATTGTGCTATAAGAATTGACAAGCAGGATGATTTCAGAAAGGTCTGGAAAGACTTATATGAACTGATGTATAGTGAAGTGAGCAGAACAAGGAAAACATTGTGCACAAAGACAGCAGTATTGTTTGACGAAGAACTGTGAATGACTTAATTATTCTAAACAATACAATGATCCAAGACAATCCCAAAGAACTATTGATGAAACATATTATCCACCTCCAAAGAAAGAACTGATATTGATGGAACACAGACTGAAGCATGCTATTTTTCACTTTCATTTTTTTTCTTTTATTCAAGTTTTCTTGCACAAAATGACTAATATGGTAATGTTTTACATAATCATACATGTATAACCTATATCTGATTGCTTACCACCTCAGGGAGGAGAGAAGAGAGGGAGGGAAGGAAGGATAAAAATTAGAACTCAAAACTATAAATAAAAATGTTTAAGACTTAAAAAAGTATTTCCCAATTACATATAAACAAATTTTAACATTCATTTTCTAAAAATGTTGAGTTCCAAATTCTCTTCCTTTCCCCGTCCATGGAGAAGGCAAGCAATATGATATCAATTACACACATGAAGTCATGTAAAACATTTTTCTGCATTAATCATGTTATAAAAGAAAACACACACACAAAACAAGAAAATAAAGAAAGTAAAAAAGCATGCTTCAATCTACACTCAGAATTCATTAGTTCTGTCTCTGGAGGCAGATAGCTTTTTTCATCAAGTATCCTTTGGAATTGTCTTGGATCGTTGTCTTGATCGGAGCAGCTAAGCATTTCAGAGTTTATCATCCTTTCTTGTGCTCATCTTGACCTTTAACCTCAGTTCCTTCTCAGCCTATCAACCCATTCCAATCATCTGCTTTTCCTTTCTTCCCCATCTTGACTTTTTGGAGGCCCAGTTCAGCTCTACACTGCCCTCTTCCTTGAAACCTTTAAACGTGTACCACCCTTGGATCACTACCACTGGTCACTGCCTTCACATCTACACATAGGCTGCTAAACAGAGCTGGAGAACATAACAAAACCATGCTCACTGGTTCCATTACAAATTGATGTTCTATAACCTCAACTGGACTCTCACCATTTTTTGTACTCTACTAATTAACTTATTATCCCATTCTCCACAGTAGCTCTTCCCAACCTTTTCACCCCTCTTCAAACTTCTCATGGCTCCTTCCTCCTCCCAATCTGAGAACCTTACCTTGTAGTTTACTGGAAAAGACTAGGGCCATTCTCTGAGATTCCCTCTCATCCCCTCCTCCTCATCTCATATCAGTCAGATGTCTTCTGCCACTGTTTCTGCCTTTATCCCTGTCTCACATGAAAAGATGTCCTTTCTCCTTCCTAAGGCAAAGCCTCTATGTGCATAAATGATCCCATTCCATCTCATCTTCCCCAGCAGATTGCTCCACTCTCTCATTAATTTTGAATCCTGCCTTGTCTATTGAATATTTCCCTATGGCCTACAAGCATGCTCATGTTGACCTCATCCTTAGGAAACCATCACTTTATCTATCTATCCCCACTGGCTACCATCCCATATGTCTTCTTCCATTTGTGGCTAAAATCCTTGAGAAGGGCATCTACAATATATGCCTCCAACTTTCTTTCCTCTCACTCTCATTTAAACCCTCTACAATCTGGATTCCAAACACATAATTCAACCAAAACTGTTCTTTTCCAAAGTTACAAATGCTCCCTTAATTATCAAATATAATACGCTTTTCGGGGGCAGCTAGGTGGTGCAGTGGATTAAGCACCAGCCCTGGAGTCAGGAGGAGCTGAGTTCAAATCTGACCTCAGACACTTGACACTTACTAGCTGTGTGACCCTGGGCAAGTCACTTAACCCCAACTGCCTCACCAAAAAAAAAACCCTAATAATAATAATAATAATAATAATAATAATAATAATACACTTTTCTCAATCATCTTTATTGAGCTCTCTGAAGCCTTTGACTCTGTCCATCAATTTCTCCTTTATCCTCTCCTCTATCTAGGTTTTCATGGTGCTACTGTAGCCTAGGTGGCCTCCTACTAATCTGACTGCTCCTTCTCAGTCTCTTTGGCTTGATTTTTCTGATAAAGATGTTCCCTGGGATTGAGTCCTGGGCCCTTTTTTTTTTCCCTCTCTACACTATTGTATTTGGTGATTTCATCATCTCATGGTTTCATTATAATCTCTATATGTTGATGATTCTCAGACCTATTTATCAAGCCCTAACCTCTCTGCTGACCTCCCGTATCATATGTACAACTACTTATGGGACATCTCAGACTCAGTTCTATGGTCCATATATATCTTAAACTCAACATGTCCAAAAGCCAGCTCTTTCCCCGAAGCTGTCCCCTCTTCCTAATTCCCATACTACTGTAGAGGTGCCACCATCCTCTCAGGTACCCAGACTCACAATTGAGGTGTTATTCTCAATTACTCCAGTTCACTCTCCATATGTAATCTGTTACCAGATCCTGTTGATTCTACCATGGTAACATCTCTCTTATACCCCACCTTCTCTCCTCTGACCTTCTCCCTTCACTTTTAGACTATTACAATAGCCTGTTGGTTGATCTCCCTGCCTCAAGTCTCTCTCTACTCCAGTTGATTCTTCTCTCAATTGTCAAATTAATCTTTCTAAAGCTAGATCTGACCATGTCCTTCAGTCAATAAATTAATAAACACTTAATGAAGTACCTACTATGTGCTAAGTATGGTGCTAAATATGGAGTATTCAAAGAAAGACACAAGATAGTCCCTACTCTTCAAAGCTCCCACAGTCTAATGGGGAGAGAACATGTAAATAACTATGTACAAATAAACTATTTACAATATAAATTGGAAATAGTCAAATACCCAGAGTCAGGAGATGGAGTATCTTCTTGCAAGGAATAACAAGGAAGAGTGTCACCGGATCATGGAGTACATGATGGGGTAGAGGTGGGCCAGCCTATGAAGGACTTTGAACTCCAAAAAGAGGATTTTATTTTTGTTAGAGGTGATCGGGATCCATTGGACTTTATTGAGTACAGAGATTTATATTTAGGAAGATCGCTTAGGCAGCTAAGTGGGGGATGAGCTGAAGCGGGCAGAGATTTGTGGCAAAGAAACCAATCAGCAAACTATTGCAATAGTCTGAGCTTGAGAAGATAAGTGCCTTTTTTTTTTTATAGTGGCAATGTCAGAGAAGGGGGATTATGTGTGAAATGTTAAGAATGTAAAATTGACGGGCCTTGGCAAATGATTGGCTATGGGGAGTAGGAGTCAGTGAGGAGTTGAGGAAAGGTTGTGAGCCCCAGGAGAATGTTGGTACCCTCTAAAGTAACAGAGAATTTAGGAAGCAAGGAGGGTTTGGGGAGAAAGATAATGAATTTTTTTGGAATGTTGAGTTTAAGATGTCTATGGGGGGCAGCCAGGTGACGCAGTGGATAGAGCACCGGTCCTGGATTCAGGTGGACCTGAGTTCAAATCCAGCCTCAGACACTTAACACTTACTAGCTGTGTGACCCTGGGCAAGTCACTTAACCCCAATTGCCTCACCAAAAAAAAAAAAAAAAAAAGATGTCTATGGGACATCCAGTTCAAAATTTCCAGTAGACAGTTGGAAATAAGAGGCTGGAGGTCAGCAGAGAAGTTAGAGTTGGATAAGTCGATCTGAGAATCATCAGTGTAGAGATGATCATTGAATTCATGGAAGCTGATGAGATCACTAAGCAAAACAGTATAGAGTGGGAAGAGAAGAGGATCTTGGGGAGAGCCCTGAAGGACAACCACAGTGAGTGGTCCAGCCCTCAGTGAAGATCCAGCCAAAGAGACAGAGAAGAAGTCAGGTAGGTAGGAGAAGACCCAGGAGGGAACGTCACAAAAATCTAGAAAGAATATTAACCTTGTGAGGTTTACTGATTTACCATTATACTCTAATGTGGAACAACAACAACAAAAAAGAGAATAGATTATCAAGGAGAAGAGGGGGATTGACAGTGTCAAAGGCTGCAAAGAGGTTAAAAAGGATGAGTGTGAAAAGGCCATTAGGTCTGGCAATTAACAGATCACCCCACCCCACCCCCACTCAGTACATGCCAGTAGCTTCCTATCATCTCCAAGATAAAATATAAACTATCTTGGTTTGGCATTCAAAGCTTTTCGCAATGTAGCCCTCTCCTATCTTTCTAGTCTTTTGATACCTTAGTCACCCCAGAGTACTCTGCGATCCGGTGACACTGGCCTTGCTGTTCCTGGAGTAAGATACTTTATTTAATTATTTAATTTAATAAGACACTCATTTTTTTGATCGCTATCTCCCAGGTATGTCATGTTTTCCCTCCTCATCTCTGCTTCCTTCAAGTGCTAGCTAAAATCACATCTTCTATGAGAAGTCTATCCTGATGCCTTTGATGCTAGTGCCTTCCCCTCTCTGAGGCAGCTAATGGTGCAGTGGATAAAGTGCTGCACCTGGAGCCTCACTTTCCTCACCTGTAAAATAAGAATAATAGCACCAACCTCACAGGGGTGTTGTGAGGATCAAAGGTGATAATTATACAGTACTTAGTGTAATACCTAGCACATAATAAGTGCTATATAAATGGTTAGCTATCATTACTCCGAATTTTCCTGTATGGATCTTGTTTGCATGTTCTGTCTCCCATTAAAAGCTACTCCTTGAGGTCAGAGGTTGTATTTTGTCTTTCTTTGTCTGCCTTGTACTTAGCACTATGCTTGGCAATAGTAAGTACTTAATAAATGCTTAGTAATTGCTAAGGTGTTCCTTGACTGACTTCTTTTTTAAATCTTTCTAATAGGAGATGACTCTGGATGAGAGAGGGAAGAATATACTGTGAAATGTAATTGATGTAAAAGCAGAAGATATAAATACTTTTTAAAAAATGTTAAATCTATTTATACAATTCAACCCAGATTTTATCCAAATATAAATGGGACTAGGCCTGTTCTTCCTGACAGCATGGCTTATTGGATAGAACATTGGATATGGAGCCAGAAAAACTGTTCACATCTGCCTCAGACACTTAATAGCTAAGGGGTCCTAAACAACTCATTTACTCTCTATAGGCTTCAGTTTCCTCATCTGTAAAATTAGGATAATGATAGCATCTGTTTCACAGAGTTGTGAAAATCAAGTGAGATAATGAATATAAAAGACTCTTAAAAGTGCTATATAAATATGAGCTTTTATTATTAGTTCCCCCCTTTGCACCTTTACTGACTCTTTTCTTCTTGATAGACAGCCTTGCCCCATCCCCATCATCTCTTTTTGTTCTAGGATATGGATTGCTATGATTAAAGAATTCATCCCCAAAGTCAGGATACAGGTTATGAGCCTCTCCATAATCAGCTAGACATGTCCTCAGAAAGTAGACACATTCTGTTGCCAGATTAAAGTCTTTTCAACATGGCAGACCCTTTTAGATCTTATACTTTTCTGGATGATTTTGATATTTTTATTTTCCTCTCTCTTTTTTGGATTGTTGGCTAATGACTTACCAATTATGTTGGTTTTTTAAAGAACACTCCTGGTTTTATCATTTTTGCAGTCTTTTTTGGTTTGTTTTCAATTTACTATCTCTTAATCTTCAATATTTTTCTTTTGTATTTATATTTATTTGGGGTTTGTTAATTTATCAATTTTCTATTTTAAAAAATTTAAACAGTCCATTAATTCTTTCTTTTTTCTTTTTTTGCTTTATTACTATTTTAAGAGATATCATTTTCCTGAGAAGGCTTGTTGTTTTATTGCAGATACTCTTTTTTTAAAAAAACATATTTCTATATTTATTCTTTGCCATCATATGAGATATCAGAACTTATCAGAACTAAGTCTTTATGTAGGTCCACATCTTTTATCCTGTCACAATTTTAGTTTTCCTGAATTTTCTATAGAGGATTTGTTTAATATTTATTTATGATTTCTTTTGAACATGATTAGTTTTTATACATGTACCTTTCATGTTTAAAAAAATATATATCCTTTAATATGTCCATTCAGAACATGTTTTTCAAATCCAACAGTCTGTTCAGCTTTATATTTTATCTTTTGCTTACCTTTATGTTAGATTTGTGCAGTTCTGAAATAGGAACATTAAAGTCTTCTATACTTATATTATTATCTGTGTCTTTTTACAATTTGGTTACCTTTTATTTTATAAATTTAGATACTATGGCATTTAGCACATATATCGATAATAATAACATTTTTATTGTCTATAGTATAGTATACTTTTCAGTATAATCATAGCTGAAAACTGTAATGATTAGAATGACGCCACCTGCTGGAGACTTACTGTAGGAAAGCTCCGCCATGAGGAGAAGGCCTGAGGACAAGCCATGCAGTCAGGTCCTTGATGTCACAAAGTGAGGTTTGCTCGTGGGTGCTGTCTACCAAGGCTACCAGCCAATTAGCTTGGAGATGTGTATGTACATGTGGATGGGATGTTCCCAGCTTCACAGGAGGCTTGGGGTCTCTTTTGGTTCCTGACCTCACCATGGTGGGTCAGATGATGGGGTCTCTTAGAAATAGTTAGATTTTTACCTTTCTCTCTGATCCTAATGCTCTTTAATAAATACTTAAACACTTAAATACTCTTGCTAAAGCTTAAAATTTATTGGTGACCACTCATTAGATTTTTAGACAGTATAGCTAGAATTTTAGCCCCTTACAAAACATAGTTGCATTTCTGTTTTTTAAAAAAAAATCTTCTGATTCATAGTAAGTTTTGTCACACTCTTATTTTCATTCTGTGTATCTTCAGTTTTTAAGCATGTTCTTTTTTGCAGGAATTGTTGGGATTTGTTTTCTTAATCCATTCTATTATTTTCTTTCTTTTTATTGGGAAGTTTAATACATTCACATTTATAGTAATAACTGTTAGTGAAATTATTATTAAATAACCAATTATTAGGGAGAGACAGGTTTTTTCCCTTCCTATTTCTTTATTCTCTACTAGGTCAGGTCAGCATCTGAAGGGTATAGCTGATAATGATACTGGATTAACTTTCCCCCCAATCTTATTTAGACCCCACCAAGTTGGGAAACTGATGGTGAACTACTCAGGCTTGGGTGGAGGGTAGATCCCTTGTCTAGACTGCAAAGGCTGGGAACAAGAGTAATCAAAGTCACAAAGTTCCCCCAGCCCCTCATTGGAATAGATCCACTTCTCATTATACTATTTATTATCTCACTACTTGTTAATCAATCAGAATTGATTTCTACCCTCAGGGAAAACCCACATTTCCAAGGGCATATAAGCATTGAATAAGTTCTGTGAGGGGTCTTTGGCATTGGAGAATGCCAGTGACCCTTTTTATTAATTATTTAATGATTATTTATCTTAAATTTTAAAAATTCACTTGGATGATTTCTTTTTCTTTCTTCCTTCCTTCCTTCCTTCCTTCCTTCCTTCCTTCCTTCCTTTCTTTCTTTCTTTCTTTCTTTCTTCCTTTCTTTCTTTCTTTCTTTCTTTCTTTCTTTCTTTCTTTCTTTCTTTCTTTCTTTCTTTCTTTCTTTCTTTCTTTCTTTCTTTCTTTCTTTCTTTCTTTCTTCCTTCCTTCCTTCCTTCCTTCCTTTCTTTCTTTCTCTCCTTTCCACCCCCTCATTCCTTCCTTCCTTCCTTCTTTTTCTTCCTTCCCTATGATCCAGTAACATTGGTATCATTGCAGTTCCTCACACACAAAACTCCTGGCACATAGTAGATACTTAATAAATGTTAACTGGTCTCTTTAATATGAGATTTTGTTTTGCTTGACTTAACTATTTGTTATAAGGGTTTTCTTTTTATTATTCGTTTCCTATGGGCATAGAAAGTGAGAGAGGGGGGTGGAAAGGAGAAACAAAATAAAACTTTGCTTATCAAAATTCAATCTAATTTAATTTAATTTTTCAAAAAATGGCTGGTCAACTGTCAAAACCTGCAGAAGCCCGGGAGCAGCTAGGTGGCGCAGTGGATAAAGCACCAGCCCTGGATTTAGGAGTACCTGAGTTCAAATCTGGCCTCAGACACTCACTGGCTGTGTGACCCTGGGCAAGTCACTTAACCCGCCCCCCCCAAAAAAAAAAAACCTGCAGAAGCCAATAAGGTTAAAACAAGGGGAACTGCAATATCTCTTTCAGTTCTAAATTTGTAATTTTATGATCTTAAGGATTAGTACTAATAAAAGGCTATTTTATTTTAAGATATTGTTGGTCATTTGGAGAGAGCCATATCATTCAAACAGGGGAGTCAGAAAAAATGATGACAAAGGGTGGAGAAGTCAAGGCAACAATACAGTCTACTTTTCCCCTAGGAATTTGACCATGAAGGGATGGACAGAATCATATACTCTGGTTTCCATTAAGCTCTCTAGCAACAAGGCTTCCCATGAGTTTCCCATTAGATTGTAAGATCTCAGAGGGCAGGAACTGATTTTTGACTTTTTTTAAATCCCCAGCACTTAGTGCAGTGATTAACACATAGTTGTTGTTTGCCCTTCTTCATTCATCGGGGTGATATCATGACTTGCACTTAATTGTATTTAAGTGAGGGAGGGCTGTGCAAGGTCACCAACCTCACTTTCTCCTCCGGAGCCATCTGGGTTCAGTGGCAGATAATAGATCAGGACAACTGGAGATGACCCTGGATATTTAAGGCAATTGGGGTTAAGTGATTTGCCCAGGGTCCCATACCTAGTAAGTGTCTAAGGTGAGATTTGAACTCAAGTCCTTCTGACTCCAGGACCAGAGCTCTATCCACTGTGCCACCTAGTTGCCCCTCAACTGGCACATAGTCGGTGCTTAACAAATGTTTATTGATTGCTTGATCATGGTCCCTTTCCTGGCTCCCTCACAGACAGATGATTAGGATTCTGGTACTCTAAGCCCATTGCTGCATTTTATTCTGTTCACTGATGTTTCTTATCTAACGCCTGATTACAACACAGCTGCCAGGGGAACATTCTATTCTTCTACATCCCCAGAGATAAACATGCAAACAAAACTTAACACATCAGTCCCCAGGCTCCTTGTTGCAGCTGCTTCTCAGCTATAGCTATGTCCATGGTATTGGTGGGACAGTCACCTATTTAATTCTAGAACTCATTTAGCCTCCAGGGTGGAGACAGGGATCTGGTAGGAACAAGGGAGATGTGTGATGCGCTCTAGGCTGAATCTTCAATTCTTCTTCAATTCAAGACCAGACTGACAGTAGCCCCAGTGCTTTAACCACAGCAATACTAACACCAAACAGCTTCAGTTCTCCAATCTTCCTTCCTCATGTTTCTTCAGCTGATTGTCCTTATAGATCTATGGCATGAAGAGGGCGCATATATAACCAGAAATGTGGTTACAATATCAGACTTTCTTTCTCCACTCTGGCACCCACCCCTAGCTTTTGATAATGGAAGAATCATCTCGGGTCCCTTTAAGGGTCTGGCTCTTCCCTCAATCCCACCTCAATCACTGAATTCATATTCCTGAATGCAAAGCAGAGCAAATAACAGTAGTTTTCTTGAAGCATGAAGTAGGATAGACCACACAAAAATCAGCATTTAAAGGAACAGGTTTTTAATATCAGGCTACAGTGACATCATAGCTGGGAGGGTGATACGATCCATCTTTTCCTTCCTTCCTTCCTTCCTTCCTCCCTACTGATATAGGAGGCAAAAAGGGGTTAATAAAAAAAAACCTAAGACCCAAGCTTTAATTCAGATATTAACTCCAAAAAGGAGTTAGATCCCAGTTAATGGATAACTTACAAGTCAAAATGCTAGGTTCTCATACCCACAGTGATCAGCATCCATAAGGGACCAAAATGGCTCAGGTCAGAATAACAATAAAGGAAGAGACAAGGCTATAGAAATTCTAAAGAAAAATGATTATATTTTTAAACTAGCCATGGGAATCAGAAAGAGGCATGCACAGAAAAGGCCAAATTTGTCCCCAGATTCACCTTATGACATGTAAACCCCCAAAACACATCTCCACTGAAAAAGGTACCCGCCTCAGGGGTTGGCTTAGGACCCCAGGAACTCCAAATTAGGATGGACCCTCCCCTGAAACACCCCTAGGTGGAGAATATTATAATGAGAAGGACAGGCCCTCCCCAAGGTGAAGATTATTATAGTGAGACTGATAATCAATTTATCCATACTATAAATATAACTGTCTTTCCTTTCCTTATTTGAGAGATACCTTTCCACTATTCTGGTTCTCTCCCTGTGGTCACCCACAGTATTGCAATAAAACTTGGGAAACTGAGTCACTGAGTCTTGTAATTCTTTTGGGATGACTCACAATCAATTTGACCCCAAATTCCATCCCACATCACCTATTCCTATCCTTATCCCTTCTCCTGGGCCTAGAGAGAAAAAATGGAAAGGGGAAAATCAGACAGGCAACAGAGAACAGGTTTCCATGGATTAAGATCCTAGAAAGGAGCAGAGGGAGTAACTCATGGGCTTTCCATAAGACCCAGGCATCTCACAATGACCATTGTTCTGACCCTCAGCTCTTGGGGGCATTTTTGGCTTGAATCTAATCAGTGTTTCACTGAGTTCCTCAGCTGTTGATGGTCAACAGAGTCCTAAGAGGGGCACCCTGCTATTAGTCTGCCATCCATTACGGACACTTCTCTCAAGCCACTTAAGGCTTGTGTAGCATGTAAACACTGAATTCTTTTAGGCCACACTAACCCCCTTCCTCCAACTCCTCCATGGAAGCTGGCCATTGTCCCAGGCCCTCAGAACCAGAAGAAGTTGAATCAGGAGCATCAGCTCTCCTTGCCAGCTTCTTGGACCCTTCCCCCCAACTGTTGTTGACTTGTTTGGGGTGGGGGGAGTGTAGTGGGTTATGCTGCTGACCACAGGAGCGCAGAACCCAGCTGCCACTTTCTTTTCATCTTTCGGGGGAGCGGATAAAGAGCTGGCTTCAGCACCAGGCAAACCTTGACTTAAGTCCTGGGACATATACTAGCTGGGTGACCTGAGGTAAATCACTTCACTTCTTCAGGCTGTAGGTAGTTCTCAAGACTAAGCTACAGAGAAGTTGCTGAACTCCCAGGTCGTTTCTAGTAAACAATTGCCAACCATGCCTCCCTGCCCTTTCTCACTCGCTCCCCCCTTCTCCAAAAAAGAAATTGCTGACCTGCATTAGTAGAGGGTGTTTAATTTTTTTCTTCCGTGAGGCAGTTGGGGTTAAGTGACTTGCCCAGGGTCACACAGTCAGTAAGTATTAAATGTCTGAGGTCAGATTTGAACTCAGGTCCTCCTGACTCCAGGGCCGGTGCTCTATCCACTATGCCATCTAGCTGCCCCAAGAGTGTTTAGTTATCCACAAGAGTTCTCTAATGAAAATACAGACCCAGTTCTTATTCTTCTCCCCAACCAACTTACACATTTGTCCAATCCTGAGTCTCATCGTCTGCAAGACTCAGTCTTTTACATACAAATGCAAGTCTTACACATTTTGACAAATAATATGAAAGAATGCATACAACTTTTGCTAGCACCTACCATGTTCTGAACACTATGCAAGGTCCTGGGGACACAAATGCATAAGTATGGGAATTCCTACCTTCAAGAAGTATATGTTATAATGGGAAAGACAATATATAGAGGAGCAGTGGCCAGGGAAGGGAGTTTTGGTCTTGGAAATCAAAGGAATAGTGAGTGAAGTTATAGGGTGTTCAGTTAAAGCAATTTAATTACTATTCCCAGAAAAAAAGGGAAGAAAGTGGGCTGACAGAGGTAGTAAATATACAGGCAACCAGAAAATGGCATGATGCCTTCAGTGGATGTATATGAAAGAAAGATATGAAGAGCAGTTAGATATAGTGGGTTAGGTTAGTTTGTACTCACTCATTCACCAGTCAGGACAGCTGGAATACCAAGGCTGAGTGAATTAATTCCTTCCCCCCAGAGAGGTGAGGATGGTTTCTGAAGTCTGGTTCAGAGAGTGCTTATTCCAGGTAGTGAGGGAAACAATGACAAAGCTAATGGCAAGATAGCAAGAGTGGAGGGATGATTTGAGGATAGTGGTAGTAGTAACATGTTAACTGCTGCAAATCATTTAGCAAAAAAGAAAAATTATAAATGGCAATAATTTCTAAATAATGTGTCATAACCAATATCTGGTATTGCATCATTAAAATTATAAAATTAATTAGTGGTCACCTGTCCAGTGGTCCCAAACCATAGAATGATTGTCAAAGATTCAGTTTCTTCATGAGTCGGGGTCACTTCAGGAGCCATTTACAGGGACAAGGAGTTGATGTAAGTTTGGTTTGGAGCATAATGAATTCAAGATGTTTTATATCCAAGGGGCATGTCCTATGGGCAACTGGAGATTTGAATCTTGTCATGCAAATTTGGGATGAATGCCATGCAGGGATACTGCTAAAGGTTAGAGTAATTTATTGATGCTCACAAGCAATTGCAGCAAAGAAACGTACAGCTATTTAGTCAGAGATAGAGTCACATGTGACTTCCCTTGCACCAACCTTCTCAAAGGGGAACATGCCTGGTTGTAGACTTGGATGAATAGTGGGATATGCTCTCTGATCTAAGACAGTTAGAGCCTTGGCCTTAGAGTTTTTGAATAAAGGGGCTGTGTGGCAACTCTCATGTTGCTGGTAGGGAAATTATATCAGGAAACATGGACCAGTAGCAAAAAAAAAGTGTGTGTGTGTGTGTGTGTGTGTGTGTGTGTGTGTGTGTATTTATAAAAATTACCCAGGAAGGCCTACTCAGAATGAAGGAGATAGAATTATAACTTAGATTCAGAAGCCAGTGATAATTAGAATTAAGATGAATATAGAGGGGCAGCTAGGTGGCGCAGTGGATAGAGCACCGGCCCTGGATTCAGGAGGACCTGAGTTCAAATCCAGCCTCAGACACTTAACACTTACTAGCTGTGTGACCATGGGCAAGTCACTTAACCCCAATTGCCTTACCAAAAAAAAAAAAAAAAGATGAATAAATAACATGATGGAAACAATGAACACGAACTTGGACAGACTTCAAGTGATAGTGCAGGAATTGAAGGGCCTGGTATTTTATGGTTCATGGGGTCAGGAAGAGTCAGATATGGCCAAATGACTGAACAACACCACCTAATTAGTGGGTGAAGTCTACATCATTTATGGGGCAAGAAGAGTTGGTTTGGAAGTTGGGTGAGATCACCTCTTAGCATCCTTCAGACTCTTAGCTAACTCAGGCCTAATCCAGAGCAGGTAACATGGATCTGTCTTTAAGAAACAATCTTCACACAGGTTCTTTTCTCTCAGTTACACTAAGGGAGATGTGGGAAGTTAACCCATCAAAGGATATATAAATGAAACAACCAAGTTGGAGTGGAATAGAGAGTAGTAGGATGGTTTACATGGGCCTTGGGGAACTTCCAATCTACCTGAGTCCAACATGACATTCTAGCCAACCAAGATCTTGGATTCCTTCCACCTTTTCAGCTGAAGTCCTCTCCAAACAACTTCAAGTACTAAAATATGCCCAAAGATTTCAAGAGAAGAAATAAGATTTATACATGTGTTTTTCCTTTCTTTTATGGTGACACAGTGGATAAAGCACTGGCCCTAGATTCAGAAGGACCTCAGACACTTGACACTTACTAGCTGTGTGACCCTGGGCATGTCACTTAACCCTCATTGACCCGCCCCCCCCCAAAATCTTCCCACAGAATCTATATCTGTGCTCAAAGAGAGCTTATAGGGATCACCTAGTATTAGTATTAACCTTTCTTGTCTCATAGATGCCATTGGCAGTCTGGAGAATCCTATGGACCCCTATGAAAATAATAGTGTAAAATGAAAAAAAATACATAGGATTACAAAAGAAACCAATTCTATTAAAGACTTCTATTAAATTCTAATACAGATAAATTTTTTTACCTATCCAAATTCAGAGACCCCCTGAAATCTATCCTAGCTTGAGAACCTGGGATCTAGTTTAATCCCTTCACTTTATAGATGATGAAATCGATGCTGAGAAAAAGTGAAAAACTTGTCTAAGGTCAAGACAGTGAGTTAGTACATGGCAGAGCTGGTATTAGAACCTGAATCACCCAATTCTAATGTTCTTCCCACTGTGTCACATTTTGTCTCTTCTCTCTGGATAATGAAGAAATTAAGATTTATATCTTCCTGAAAATCTCACCCAGGTTCTTTCCTTCTGGTATTTCTTCTCCTCTCTGGCATCATCTTCTGAAGCCTGCTCTCCCAGAGGGAAATGTGTCTGATTTAAATGTATTAATTAGGACTGGTGTTCAAATAAAAATACAAACACATAGAGTTGTTTCCTCCTTGGCAAGGCAGTCCAAACTGCCATCAGATTCACCGTCCTCCCAGAGCATCAACTATTCCCTCTCTGACCCCTAACTCTCTTGTCTGCTTTATGGCAGTTTCTCAGGGCAAATGAAATTGTCTGTCTCTCAGGCACATCACAAGCATCAGCTTCTTTCCCAGGGAACTGGGTAGACCTATCTAGTTTCCAGGGGTGGTGTTAAATTCGAGTAGTGTCTGACATGTGAGAAGTCCTCTCCAGGGAATGTGAAAAGTAATAGAGGATGCTTTGTTTTCCTTTTTTTGATGCATCCCATCCAATTCCTTAACTGTAATCTGATGGCTGGGTGGAAGAGATCCGAACAAGGTGATAGTAGCACTGTTCTGTATAATCTAGGGCCTGTGATACTTATGTAGTTTCAACACTAGAAGAAAGGAATCTAGGACTATACAGGCTACAGGGATGAGTCAGCAGGCCTCTCCTCCTTGGTAATTTTACAACCCCTGTTAAATAGAGTCTCAGGGGAATCAAAAAGTCAGAGATCTGTGTCTTCTAGGCTATGGGCAAATACTGAGGAGAACATCATTCCCTTGCTCAAGTTTTGTTTTGTTTTTTTAATAAATTTATCAATAAGTATTTAGTGAATACAAATTATGTGCCAGGCATTATAAAAGAAAACTGAGGTAGGGGCAGCTAGGTGGTACAGTGGATACAGCACCGGCCCTGGAGTCAGGAGGACCTGAGTTCAAATTCAGCCTCAGACACTTGACACTTACTAGCTGTGTGACCCTGGGCAAGTAAGTCACTTAACCCTCATTGCCCTTTAAAAAAAAAAAAGTAAACTGAGGTAGTCAGAGGTCAAGCACAGAATCTTCTGTTGTGCATTCATTATCTACCTTGTAGACTCATTAGGGTTTTTTTGTTTTGGTTTTGGTGAGGCAATTGGGGTTAAGTGACTTTCCCAGGGCCACACAACTAGTAGCTGAGTGACCCTGGGAAAATCACTTAACCCCAAGTGTCTGAAGCCGAATTTGAACTCAGGTCCTCCTGACTCCAGGGCTGGTGCTCTATCCACTGTACCACCTAGCAGTTCGATAGACTCATTACTTTTGCTCTGTTTTGTGGCCACATGTTGTATCCCAACCCATAAGCCTATAATATATGCCTTCATATATGCATGTATGCATATAATGCATTGTGATGAAATAATGGGATTTAGCAGATACTCAAAGACCCACCTGGAGATTAATCAAGACTGATTGAATCAATTGAGAGTGATTGACTGCAGATTAAGCCTACTTCAAGTTAATTGGATTGTAATCACACCTGGCTATCCCTTAAGACGGTATTGTTCTCAGAAACTAGACTGTGAACTCAACTTGAGAACACCTTCAAAGACAATGGATTTGGATGATGCCAACCAATCACCTTGAAGCAGGGTGTAAGGACCGCCTCTGTTCCAGACCTATAAAAAAGCTTCCACAAACAGCTTGCTGAGGAATGCTGATTAAAACAGGCTGGTGAAGGAGTTCCTGATTAAGACAGGCTCGTTGAGGAGTTCTTGATTAAAGCAGGCTTGTGGAGGAGGACTTCAGGAAGAACTCAACCAAGCTGGAACTCTAGGCCCAAAGACTGGTACTGAAGCCTTTTAATTTTTGGCGACCACAATTAAGATTTTAAACATCACAGCATTCATCATTGTGTATTACTATCATTCCTGTTTACCCCTTTTCCCCTTGACCACAGACTCCATGAAGGTAGAGATTATGACTTAATCAGTGCTTTGTATCTCCCTTGGTACCTAGCACAATATTCCTCTCTTTGGTATTTAAAGCTCATCGATTTGGTTCGACTGTCTTTCCAGGCTCAAAATCAAGTGACATAATGTTTGTAAAGTGCTTAGCACGGTATTTGTCAAATAGTAGGCACTTAATAAATGCTTATTCTCCCTATTTCAATATTCCCTCTTAAACACTGTACATTCCAATCCACCTGGCCTACTCACAGGTCTTCCCACAGGGCATTCTATGACTTGGCATAGGTTGTCTCACAATCCCGGACTGCTTTTCCTCTTCATCTCTACCTCTTGCATTTCCTGGCTCCCTTTAAGGTCTTTCTTATATATCATCTCATATGTGACAGAAGCAGGTGAGTGGCACAGTAGATAGAAAATGCTGGGCCTGGAGTCAGTAAGATCTGAGTTCAAATTTGACTTCAAACACTGACTAGCTGTGTGACCCTGGATAAGTCACTTAACCTATATTTGCCTGGCATATATTAGGTGACAAATAAATGAAGGAATAAATAAATAAAAGAATAAATGAGTGAATGAATAAATAAATGAATATATACATATATACATGCATATACACACACACATACATATATATGTCAGGGTCTCGGGCCAATGCCCTAACAACGGCGGAGGATCAGAGACGATTAATCATTGACACATCAGCACCACGTTATGTGTGATAAACTGTGTGCGCTTTATTATCCAGGATAGCCCAGTATTTATAGCAAAAAACCACAAAGTAAATCAAATAAATTCTCTGCAAGAATAATTCTAGAGAATAAGAGTAATCTTTCAACCTTTCAGCCTTGACCTGTCAGAACCTGTTCTAGGCTTTAAGAGAGCAAAGTTTGCACAGTTGAGTCTTCGGACCCTTGGGAGGCCAGCCAAGCATTGTCTCAGGAATTCAGGCCCTGACCACAAAGTTTCCTAGGAGACTTGCTGCCTCAGTGACCATGGCCCAAGTATGGGGAGGGGGAACTCAGTCAGAGGGGCAACAGAGAGCCTCCTGGGTTCACCAACATACATATATGTATATACTTATTCCCTTCTCCCCCACCCCTGGATATAAGGCCTTTCTTGATCTTCTCAGTTGTACCATCCCCTAAAAATTGCTTAATTATATATATATATATATATATATGTGTGTGTGTGTGTGTGTGTGTGTGTGTGTGTACATGGACATATGCATAGACTTATGTATATACATATAAACATATGTACACATATATACACGTACACATATACATATTAGCTTTTATAAAGAGAATAGTTATGGTGAAGATATAATAAGAATGGGTAGCTAGATGGCTCAGTAGATAGAGTGCCAGGCTTGGAGTCAGGAAGGCCCGAGTTCAAATCAAGCCTCAGACATTTAGTAGCTGAGTGACCCTGGGCAAATCACTTAACCCCATTTGCCTCAGTTTCCATCATTTGTAAAATGAATGGAGAAGGAAATAGTGAACCACTCCAGTATCTCTGCCAAGAAAATACCAAATGGGGTCACAAAGAGTTGGTCACAACTAAAAGGACTGAGCAATAATAGTAAGAACAGAAGTGATAAAACATCCTCCCCTTTATTGCAGGGTTGTATCGCCTCAGTGCCCTAGGAAGGTTGGGCTCACATTTAAAGCATTTTCCACAAAGTATTCACCCCAATTATGCATTTCCAAATGTGGCATAGACCATGGATGGGTGAGTCTTTGTCTCTGTTACCACTGGGGTGGGTCAAGCCAGTAGCTCTTCAGAATATTGACCACTGCCTTACCTGTGCCCAGATTCCCAGCAAACCTCAGCATGCTTGTAGCTCCCAGATTTCTGGCACCAGCTATTCCTACCTGTTCACCAAGTTACAGTCATAACCAATACTTCATTTAAAAGAAGAAGAATAGATACAAAAGATAGTTTTCTTTGATGGGGAGATTCAAGCCTGAAGTCTCTCTCCCCTCTGAGGTCTTAAAGCAGTGTTTGCCTCCTCATCTGGGCATAGGCAGGCAGAAAGAGGAAGAGTTTGTACAACAAATCAATCATTAATCGCCCTTGCCCCCGGTGGTCACATGTATTCAAATTTGTGCTCTTGGAAGTTATAATTATGTAAAATACGGTAACTAGTTCCAGCCCATTGGAAAAGTGCAAGGTGAATTCAAATAATGCAGCTACTTCAAAGGATTCATTATTGCCACTAATTGCACTAGCTGTATTAATTCTGCATCTATTGTGTATTTACCTATCTCTATCCGTTTTTATTCCTCTCAGAATGTAAACTCCTTGAAGGCAGACTGTTTTTACTTTTATATCCACAACATGCACAGTGTCTGGTACATAATAATAGGCTTTTTTCTTTTCTTTTCTTTTCGGGGCAGTAAGGGTTAAGTGCCCAGGGTCACAAAGCTAGTAAATGTCAAGTGTCTGCGGTCTAATTTGAACTCAGATCCTCCTGAATCCAGAACTGGTGCTCTATCCATTGCGCCACCTAGCTGCCCCAATAATAGCCTTTTTTTTTTTTTGGTGAGGCAATTGGGGTTAAGTGACTTGCCCAGGGTCACACAGCTAGTAAGTGTTAAGTGACTGAGGCCGGATTTGAACTCAGGTACTCTTGACTCCAGGGCCGGTGCTCTATCCACTGTGCCATCTAGCTGTCCCCCCAATGGATAACCTATCACTGTTATTAAAGGAAAATCTTCAAGTGCCTGCTCCACAAATAGAAGGACTGGAGCATCACCTTATTAGAGGAAGACTAACATTGTCACTTTAAAACAAAGACCCCAGTGGCTTTTATTAATAGAAATGCTCCGGTTTTGTTGTCTTCTGTCTTATTGTTCCTTAGTTCACAGTTCTTTCATGCCTGCAGGGGCTATTGTACTTTGTCCTTTTAACTAAATTCAGTGCCTCCCTCTACTCAGTCCAGCAGAGATAGGCTAGGCTTTACTTCTACAACCAGGAAACCCAGGGCTATAAAACTTCGGAAACACGGCTCTTCCTAGGAAACACTAGACTTGGACTCTGCTTTCTTGTTCCGGGAACAAAAGTCCAGTTTGCAGTCTGGAAAAAGAGGAATATCTGACCCTTTGGTTCAATTATAAAATAAATTGTGTGTCAGTGCCCTTCTGTTTCCCTTTGGGCTTCCTTTTCCTCCCTTTCGGTGGCTCTTCCCTTAAACCAACTAACCAGTGTCTTCATGCAGTTCAGAATTGCCCACGGTGATACCAAATACTTTGGGTCTTTCTCAGTTCCTTCCTTCAAAGCCTGGCTTCCATGTTCCATTCTGTCTAGGTCTTCTTAGGTAATTGTGACTAATCCTCACACAGTAAAGTGTTTTGTTTTGTTTTGATATGGGGAAAGCGATAGGAGAAAGCATGTGGGTCCTTAGGATTCCTCTGTAAAGAATTACACTCTCGCACAAGACCTAATCAGGAATAAGAGAACAGGTTTATTGGGGTACAAGAGAAACCGGCCGGGAGGAAGGTTTTGCCAGAACAAAACGCTTTCCCCCAACTGACTTGTGGGGTGCCATTTTATAGGGTTTAGATGGGGGGTGGGTAAGAGTCTCTTATTGGGTGAGGGGCTGGTGGTCTTCCCGCGTTGCGCTGTGGTAGGAAGAATCCCTCGTGCGAGATCTGGTGGTGGGTGTCAACATTGTCCTGATGGGTCTAAGCAGTCTGCTGATGGGCGGTTCCAGGTGGTCTTCTCCTGGATTACCTCATCCAGATGCTTAGGAGGACTGGAATGTGGGGTGATGGTCCTGGAGCATGCTCAGTTCGATCTGTGCCGCTTATCTCCGTTAGGTGGGTGTGTGTCCTTGATTGTGTTCAAGGAGAGGCCTACTTGATTTCAAGGGAAAACCCCTGAGGTTTCAAGGAAAAGGTTCCTTGAACCCCCCAGAGAATTGTTGGGGTGACCGGGGCCCATAATCCTCCCATGACAGTTTTTTGTTTTTTGTTTTTCTTGGTGAGGCAATTTGGGGTTAAGTGACTTGCCCAGGGTCACACAGATAGTAAGTGTCAAGGGTCTGAGGCTGAATTTGAACTCAGGTCCTCCTGAATCCAGGGCTGGTGCTTTATCCACTGTGCCACCTAGCTGCCCCCATTTTTTTTCTTTTTTCTTTCTTTCTTTTTTTTTTACACAGTAAGGTGTTAATGACTTAATAGGTTACCCTTGCCAGATCACATTTGTAACTGGGAGTTGCTAATGAATGCAAAGAATTAACACTGGTCAGCCATGAAAATGTTTTGTGCATTTCTAGTGCCCTGAGTTCTGAAGAATGTAAAGTATATGGAATAAAACCTCAAACTGCCTTTACACTTTCAGTATGTACATACTTGGAGAGAAAGGGAAAGGGAGATGTAGAGGGGGAGGGGCAGGGGCAGGGGAGGGAGAAGAACTGAGAGGAATGGAAGGGGAGAGAGGTGAGGAAAGAGGGAGGGAGAGAGAGAAGTAGGTAGGGAGAGATTGAAAGAAACTAAAGCTATTTTGAAAATGTAAGGACAATTCTAACTCCTTTATTTAAAAATTGCAAATTGTTAATCTCATATCCAAGGATCTTTGATACTATAAACGATGTCCTGTACTGTTAATATTTTAAAGGGGGTTTTGAGTTTAATTTTTTAAGGTAACAATTCTATCTCTCCTGGTCTGTAACAATTTACACCTGGATGTTGAAATAGAAATAGCCCCCCAGGTAAATCTGAAGAATGAATAAAAGCTATTTAATCATGTTTGTTACTCCAAGTTCTTGGCATAGCAGTGGGCTGAAAAAGTCTCCATCCAGACCGTTTAAAAATAAATACTTAGGGGGCAGCTAGGTAGCGCAATGGATAAAGCACCGGCCCTGGATTCAGGAGGACCTGAGTTCAAATGTGACCTCAGATACTTGACACTTGACACTTACTAGCTGTGTGACCCTGGGCAAGTCACCTAACCCCCATTGCCCTGCAAAAATAATAAATAAACAAACGAACGAATGAATGAATAAATAAATGTTTAGGACAAACAGATCTGATTTGAAACCCACTACAGACTAACATTTACCCACTTTCATTTAATTCAATAAATGTTTATCAGGCTTCTATTAGGTACAGAATACTGTGGCAAGTGCTACGGGCATAAAGATAAAAATGAACCAGTCCTTACCCTCAAGGAGCTTACATTTGAATGGAAGAAATATAACATGTTCGTAGATAAGTAAATATAAGGCAATTGAGAGAATGAATCTAAAACTAACAACTGAGAGAATCAGAGTATGGGTAGGGAGGTGGACAGAACAAATGCACAAAGACAGGAGTCAGGAGGTGGAATGTTGAGATTTGGGAAGAGTCTGCAGTCTGGCCCCGGATGCTACATGCAGCTCATAAGGGGAAGTCAAGTGAAATAAGGTGGGAAAGGCATAGGGGGATCAGGGTGTAGAAACCCTTAAATGTTTGACTGAGCTGTTTGTATGTTATCTTAGGAAATGAAGGTATTTGAGCCAGGAAGAGACTTAATCAGCTATGAAAGCTATATGGAGGATAGATAGAAGATAGGAGAGACCCCAGGCAGAAAAGCTAATTAGGAAGATGTTACAATAATCCAGGTAAGATGCTATGGGAGCCTGAACTAGAGTGGTGATTATACAAATAGAGTAGAGACAGAGGCAAGGGAGGTTATGGCAAAGAAATTGACAACAGATTGGATCATCCACTAGGCTTATACATCTTCTGCCATTTCTGGAAATTCATTAACCTTTATCCGGTTACATTCTATTACATATGTAGCATTCCATCCCCCTCTACCCTGTGTGAAGAATTGTTATTTGAGGTTTTTATGCCTCTGCACACACTGGCCTGGGGCTCCGCAAACCACAAGGTGCTCCACCCACTGGTTGTAGCCGTTGCCATGGTGCTGGCACCTCACATTATCACCACTCAACGCCTACATGGGCCTGGCAAAATTATAATGATTTGAAGCCTAGTGAGGGCAGTCATATGACTGTCAGAGCAGCCATCCAATTGGCTGGGGGGTTTCTGGGATTGGGGGAGGAGAATTCACCATTCTAAAGAGCTCTGCTGTGTATTCTCAGTTGATTCCTGGGCGGTGGTATTTCTTCAGGTTGTATAATTTCCCTTTCCCCATTTTATTTCCTTTCCCTTGATCCTACTGATCCTGTTTGTGGTTCGTTTTTTTTTTAAGTTCGTTCTTGTTAAAATAAATCCTATTCTGGGGCAGCTAGGTGGTGCAGTAGATAGAGCACCGGCCCTGGATTCAGAAGACCTGAGTTCAAATCTGGCCTCAGACACTTGAGACTTACTAGCTGTGTGACCCTGGGCAAGTCATTTAACCCCAATTGCCCTGCAAAAAAAGAAGAAGAAGAAGAAAAATAATAATAAATCCTATTCTGTTTTGGTTTTTTTTAGTGAGGCAATTGGGGTAAAGTGACTTGCCCAGGGTCACACAGCTATTAAGTGTTAAGCATCTGAGGCCGGATTTGAACTCAGGTACTCCTGACTCCAGGGCCGGTGCTCTATCCACTGTGCCACCTAGCTGCCCCAATCCTATTCTGTTTTGAGGGAGGCTGCCGGTCTCTTTCCTTGCCCCAATATTGCGGCGAGCCGCTTAGCTAACACTCCCTAATTAAAAATTGGTCTCCACACCTGCACTAGATACAAGGGACTCCAGAAAGTTCTCCTAGTTTCAAGGCACTTTGTGGATGACCATCCACTTAAAACCACAATATACAAGCCCCATACTGATGTTTTTATTTTTAGTTAGCCAACTAGAAAGAACTGCAGTTCAAATCAAAGACATTTAATTATCTAGAATATCAAAATAAGTGAAAAGATCCCCCTCATGTTGCTCTCTCACAGGCTGGGGAAGGTCACAAATATAGGAATGTTAATAAGAAAGTCAGATCTATTTTATCTAACCCTGAACCCTCACCTGACCTCTGTTATGCATTTCCAACTGACTATTGGACATCTCAAACTGGATGTCCCATTGACATCTTAAATTCAACAGGTCTAAAAGTTACCTTTCTTCCCAAACTCTCCTCGCATCCTAACTTTCCTATTGCCATCAAGAGTACCACCATTTCCCCAGACACCTAGGTTCACAACCTAGATGTTGTCAACCTGATATAAAGAAGACTGGCAAAACAGCAAAAACTAGGGTCTTTTAACCTAGGCAAAGAAATTTCGATCCAGGACCACCCTGAAGCACCAGGGTTCAAGAGGGCCTAAGAGGGGCAGAGGAGGCTTAGAGTTAAATGCATTTCGACAGGGAAAGAGTCTTATAGGAGGCACAGCCTCCGGAAGCTGTTACATAATTTGTCTTACATAACAACTAAAAGTCCACGGAGAAGGCTAAGGGAAGCTTGGGGAAAGTGTGACAACTGGTCAGACCTGCAGGCTTGGGCTGGAAAAGTAGCAACCAGGAAACTGTTTTGGACCTGCTCCAATTTTGAGGCCAGTTGGGATCAAAGACAGGCCCCTTCTGAGGTCTGCATTCAACATTCTTTTTAAAATTGGTTTCAACATGGGGGCAGCTAGGTGGCGCAGTGGATAGAACACCCGCCCTGGAGTCAGGAGTACCTGAGTTCAAATCCAGCCTCAAACACTTAACACTGACTAGCTGTGTGACCCTGGGCAAGTCACTTAACCCCAATTGCCTCACTAAAAAAAAAAAGAAAGAAAGAAAGAAAAAATTGGTTTCAATAACCCTCAGACAATTGGTAGTTCTAGGATCTGGCAAGGTCAGTAACTGAATTCAGTGGTGTCATCCTTACCCCTTTTTCTCTCACCTCGTCTCCTTTCTCTCTCTCTCTTTCTCACACACACACACACACACCACCACCACCATATCCAATCTATTGCCAAGGACTATTGACTCTGTCTTCTTAACATTTTTCATATTTGAATCCTTCTCTTTTCTGCCACCAACCAGGTGCAAACCCTTAGAACTTCACTCCTACACTGCAATATACTGTGGGTTGGTCTCCTTGCCCCAAGCCTCTCTCCATTCTAACCCTAGAATAGGCCATCATTCAGCTGTCAAACTGATCTTCCTAAAGTATAAATCTGACCATGTCACTCCCTTATTCAACAAACTCAGTAGCTTCCTATTATTTGCACGATCAAATATAAAATTCTCTGATTTTTAAAGCCCTTTATCATCTGGCTCCTTTCTACTTATCTAATATTCTTTCACTTTACTTCCCTCTACATACTCTGACATCTTGAGACACTGACTTCCTTGCTATTCCTCACATGAAATGCTCCATTTTCCAACTGTATGATATGATTATGGATTTGAGTCAGATTAAACTCTGACCATGGGGTCTGGAAGGTACCCAGCCCTGCCCCAGTATAGTTTGTTTAGAAGTTTATTGCTTGTCAAAATTCTCACTGTCTCCTTTAAGTTTAATTGCCAATTATTTCTTTGACTTCCCAACATAGCCAAAGATAAATTTTAACCCTGTCATCCTTATCTTTAGAGACAGGGGCCTGGAGAGGGGAGTCAGTGGGAACTGTGAGATTTGAAACATCTGACTCTCACTCCCCTGTTTCCTTTTCCTTTGGTTTGACCTTGTTCCCCCTCCCCTTTTCCCCCTTGCTCCTGGAACACGTATGCATGTCTCCATACATTGATCACGAGCTGAACACGCACCTTGGATGAGACAGGATTGGATGTTAGATTGTGAGCTCATCCACCCTAGGTGTACGTGGGGACAGTCCTTTTCAAGATTACTATAAAAACCTAGAGGATTGGGCATATCTTTGCAAGACTTCAATGTGTAATTGGGTTTTGCCTGTCCTCATGAGGATGTAATAAATCTGTCTCTGCTTGACTTGGTGGTCTCCTCGAGTTATTTGGGTAAACTGAGGCAGTTTGCTCCATACACAACTATGAGCATTTTCTCACATGGAATCAATAGGGGAATCTCTGTCCTCCATTCCTGGAATAGCTCATATCTTGATTTACTTTACCTTCCAATTGAAATTTCACCTTCTGCAAGAAGCCTTTCTTGACTCCTCCTTAACATTAATCCCTTCCTGATTTATTATCTCCAATTTATCTTGTCTAAATCTTGTTTGTATATAGTTGTTTGCTTGTTGTCTCTCCCATTAGACTCTAAACTCCTTGAGGGCAGGGACCGGTTTTTGCTTTACAAATTAAGTGCTTAGCACAGTACCAGGCACATAGTAAGTACTTAATAAATACCTGTTTACTTGACTTCACATACATATATGGGCATGTAAGAGGAAACATGTAGCCAACAAACATAAAAGAACTAGTCTACATGTAGGCAGTTCATAAGTACAAAGGCAAACAAATTCCTATATGTGCCGCCAAATCACACTCTGACTAAGATAATTCACTCTCCAATGCTATAGTTATCACTGCATCTATTATTTCCTGAATATTGTTCCTCCTTTCTTCACTGGCCTTCAGCTGTGAGGAGAAAAAAAATCCTCTTTTCAGTAATTTTCAGGAACTCAGCATCGATGTGACAAAGGCTTTTATTTCCTTCTCATGAGAAGGAGGCACCCTAGTGTGCAGCTAGTGAGTGCAAAGAAAGGGGGCTCGCAGGCCCTGTTTTTTACCCTAGTCCCTAATGTGAATGGACCCTCCCCTTTTTCATCATTGGTCCGATTACTCAAGGGTTACAATCTACACATAAAAACTAGCTAATCAGACGCAGTATCCCCACCCCTCTTCCTTGTATGGGCATAACTCAGAAGTGGACCTTATACTTCCTTATATGGACTGGACTCCAGAGCAGACTTTATTGAGACCAGGGCTCCTGGAACCCTGTGATTTTGTTAGCCTGAGGGGGAGGAGGGGATCTGAGACCTTTGTCCTACAAACAGGTCAGGAGGAGCATGACTGACTGTTATATCCTCCTTGAGAGGAGACAACTACCTATTTTCTCACATCGGCTATTCAGATTTTTGAGCTATCTTCAGTAGTCTCATACCTGCTGCTAAGATGCAGTAGTTGATAAGCCTTTCCTTTGAAGTGAAGAGACCAGAGCTCTTGAATGCCTTCCAGGAAACAAAGGTCAGCAGAAGCCCTGAGGTTTGGATTAAATCTATTCTTTGAATTGATTCTCTTCTTCTGTTGGTTCCTTTGATACCCTCACTCTAATTATCCACTGACTTAGGGTCGGAAGTCCCTTTTGATTTTTAATCATATCCCTTGACCTAGGCAAATATTTATTTTTATGGCCTGACTTGACCAAATCAGAAAGGTGCTAGGGGAAGTTGGGTTAGACAGATTACTTTCAATTCCTACCTCATCCTCATACTCTTCATGTTCTATGCAAATCGCGAGCTGAACTGGGCAGAAAAAATTGTAAAGGACTAATAACCCTTGACCCATTTCCCATAAGAACAAATCTTTGTCACTTGTTAATCACACAGAAGTTTGCTCTCTCTAAATATAATTCAATATATAACATTAGGGGATCTCAAGAGTTGCATAAGCTTTATGGTAGAGTCATCTATATACCAAAGTCTGGATTTCAACTCTGCAGAAACTAAATATTATTCATTCATGTAGACCCTGATTAGTCATTCAAAAATCATTTATTAAGCACTTTCTGTATGCCAGGGACACTAAGTGCTACAGAGTCGGAGAGAAGCAAAAACAGTTTCAGACCTTGAAAGGTTCACATTCTAATGAGGAAGACAACATGTCAATAATTATGTATGTTTCAATATAGACAACATCAATGGGAGGTAATTTCAGAGAGAAAGCATTAGCAATGAGGAGGCAGAGGGGAACCAGAAAAGCCTTCATGCAGAAGGTGGGATTCGAGTCAAGAAAGTCAGGAAATGGAAGTGAAGAAGGAGAGCATTCCAGGCATTGGGGAATGTCAGTACAAAGTCAGGACGTGGACTGTCCTGGGCAGGAAAGCCAGGATTGCTGAATTGTGGAGCATGGAAAGAGAAGGAAGGTATAAGAAGACTGGAAAGGTCAGAAGGGACCAGGTTATGAAGGGCTTTAACAGTGTAACAGAGGATTTATATTTGATCCTGGAAATAATATAGAGCCACTGGAGTTTACTGAGTAAGGTATCAGAACTGAGCTGAGTGGAAAATGGATTGGCTATTGCAATAGGAAATAAAGGTATTTGAGCTAGGAAGAGCTAGGAAGTAACTGACCAGCTAAAGCATTTATTAGGCACCTACCATGTGCTAGGCACTATGCGAAGGAAGGAAGGAAGGAAGGAAGGAAGGGTCAGAAATGCAGCTAACAGCTCTAATAAGTGTAGCAGCTCAAGTGTTGCAAGCAGCTCAAAGAATCCAAGCAGGCATCAGAGTGTGATTGAATGTTTCTTTATTTCATCTTCAAGAAGATAGGTACTTAGGGGCAGGTAGATGGCGCAGTGGATAGAGCACCGGCCCTGGATTCAGGAGTACCTGAGTTCAAATCCGGCCTCAGACACTTAACACTTACTAGCTGTGTGACCCTGGGCAAGTCACTTAACCCCAATTGCCTCACTAAAAAAAAAGATGATACAGACAGATAAAATCATCAGATTAAAAATTTGACTATGTAAAACCAACCAAAAGTATGACGTTGGACATGCTAAAAATCACCCCCCCCAAAAAAAAAAAAGATAGGTACTCTTCTGAATGTGCTGGAGAATGCACTGAGCTAAAGTCCCATACAGCTATTTATACCTACCCAAGGGTCCCTCCCAACCAATCACATCACAGTATTTACTATCCCTTTATTTACATACAGTAACAGTAAGGATCAATCAATCAGATTGTTCCAAGTGGACCAATCACAGTGCTCTGATAAAGATCAATCAGATTGTACCAGTTGACCAATCAGATTGGATGAAATACTTTTCAAGAAACAAAATTTAAGTCAGGGTTTGAAACTAAACCCACTCTCTGTTCCTAGGACTCTGAGAAGAGTACAAATATGGTCTTTTCTCTCAGAAGGAAGGAAAAAAAGGAAAGAAAGAAAGAAAGTATACTTGCCCATAAAGTGCTTCTATTCTCTCAAGTACGTAAAATTGCAAAAACCTCAACTTATACCAAATCATAACTTTTCCCCCAAAGCACAAATTTTTGTTTTCTTATCATTTTGGATTATTGATGCTGCTGCTCTATCATCCACATTGAAAACAACTGATAATTAATTTAAACATGAAAACAAATAATTACTCTACTAGAGCTGGGGTTTATAACCTAGGGTCTATGAACTTGGATGGGGAAAAAATTACATCTTTATTTCAATATAAATTATTTCCTTTGAAGTCCTATATATTTTATTTTAGGTGTTTAAAAATGTTCTTCTGAAAAGAGGTCCACAGGATTCACTAGCCTGCCAAAGGGGTCCATAACACAAAAAAGGATTATGTACCCTGGCACTAGAACCTTTAGCTATCAAGAAGTGACTCTGGGGCAGCTAGGTGGCGTAGTGGATAGAACACCAGCCCTGAAGTCAGGAGTACCTGAGTTCAAATCCGGCCTCAGACACTTAACACTTACTAGCTGTGTGACCCTCGGCAAGTCACTTAATCCCAATTGCCTCACCAAAAAAAAAAAAAAAAAAAAAAAGAAGTGACTCTGAGTTTTGGAAGGCCTCAGTCAAAGGAAGCAGTGGGAAGCCAAACAAGACAGAGATTCAAAAATGCATGAGGGGGCAGCTAGGTAGCGAAGTGGATAAAGTACCAGCCCTGGATTCAAGAGTACCTGAGTTCAAATTCGGCCTCAGACACTTGACACTTACTAGCTGTGTGACCCTGGGCAAGTCACTTAACCCTCATTGCCCTGCCCCCGCCCAAAAAAAGAAAAAGAAAAAAACACATGAGAATCTGCAAAGAGGTCTTCACTAAAGGCCATTATATCTTTGAAAGGAGATAAGGTTAATTTGAGCTAGAAGATGCTGAACCTGAGGGAGACCTAAAGAGACTAAAAGCTTCTGTATTGGGGGGAGTCTAAGTGATACAGTGGGATACAATGCTAGGCCTGGAGTCAGGAAAATATGAGTTCAAATCTAGCCTCAGACACTTACTAGCTATGTGACCCTAAGTCACTTAACCTTGTTTGCCTCAGTTTCTTCAACTGTAAAATGAGCAGGAGAAGGAAATGGCAAACCACTGCAGTATCTTTGCCAAGAAAATCCACAAACTGGACATACCCGAAAAACAACTGACCAACAAAAATTGAAGGGAGGGAAGTGGGTGATAGCCACCCTGAGACACATGCTAACCTGACAGAGTCCTTTGCTGAGGGCTCTCAAATAACTCCCAGGAGGGAAGCAGCCAGAGCAGTATCAGCAACAGAGATCTAAAGATCAATGAAGTCTAGTCAAGCTGAAAAGGAACAGTCTCAGACTTGACCTCTCCCTGGGCAGGTTGAAGAGAATGTGATGATGGCTGCCCACAAAAGGTTGTGTCAAGTTAAAAGGACTGTGAAGGTCCTTAGGAGAAAGGGGAAAGGTTTTTTTGGCTGTTTGTGAGCTCCAGCAGTTAGGAAATGACTACTATGTGCCAAGCCCTATGCTAGACATGGGGAATAAAGACCAGAGTGAAACTGTCTAGCCAAAGAAGACTTGTACTTTATGGCCACATGCAAAATGTACATGTGACTGTCTCCCATAAGGGCCCCAGTGGACCCAAGTTCATCTAGGGATGGCCTAACCCCAAAAAGGGGTGGCCATCAATCTCTTGCTTAGATTCACTGCTTTCATCCCAAAGTAACTCCAATGAAATCTTTAAAACAAAGCTTAGGTATGATTCATGTCTAGGGCCTCCTGAAAAAGTGAGTCCCTTCTAGGAAAAGTACTCAATATGTAGTACAATATGAATATCATGTACAGGACACATACATCAAATGGGCAAAGATAAAAAAAATAAAATTCAATGCTGATTCAACTGTGCAAAAATTGGCATGCTAATAAACTCCTAGTAGAATTGTGAATTATTTGTTCTTTTAGGAAAATAGTATGGATGACATGATAAAAGTTATGAAAACAAAGGTCCCACTATTAGATTTATATCCTAAAAACAATATTGACAGGAACAGAAGACCTATCAATACAAAAATATTCTTAGGGGCAGATAGGTGGTGCAGTGGGTAGAGCACCGGCCCTGGATTCAGGAGGACCTGAGTTCAAATTCGGCCTCAGACGCTTAACACTTACTAGCTGTGTGACCCTGGGCAAGTCACTTAACCCCAATTGCCTCCCCCCCCCCCCAAAAAATATATATATATATATATATATATTCTTGGTAGCACTCTGGAATAACAACAAATTACAACAAACTATATTCCGAACTGGGAAATTTTAAAATAAATTTTAGCAAATGGATGTCATGGGATACTTTTGTGCTATAAAAACACATTTGAAGAATTCAAGGGGATATAGCAAGACTTATTTGAAGTGATGTAGAGTAAAGAAAATAGAACCAAAAGAACAATACACACATTGACTACAACTAAATAAATAGGGACATTAAACAGGCACAAAATTCAGTTAAAGTGTACAGGATGATTTTTTTGATCACCTTAAAGCTACAATACAGTTTTTGATTCTTTTAAAAATTGTCAAATAACACATGTACAACTTTTGTGCAATTATTTAAATCAGTTCTTATATGATCTAGTTTAGTAATAAGGAAGGGTTTTTTGGGGTTTTTTTGTACTTTCTTCCTTTTGTTCTTGGTCATTTATTCCTAAACTTACACTCCTGGAAGTTAAAACAAAATGTATCATTTTTAAAAAAAAAAGAAAAGAAAAGAAACCTATCGCCAAAGACCAGGTTTTTCCTTTGCCCTCATTATTTTGTTATTTTTAAAAATGCAAATGGCTTGAATTTTTCAAGAAAGAGTTTTTAAAATTACAAAATGGATTACAGGATATACAGGAGGGCAGCTAGGTGGCTCAGTGGATAAAGCACTGGCCCTGGATTCAGGAGGACCTGAGTTCAAATCCGGCATCAGACACTTGACACTTATTAGCTGTGTGACTCTGGGCAAGTCACTTAACCCTCATTGCCCTGCAAAAAATAAAAATAAAAATAAAAATAACAAAACAGGATATACAGGAAACACATTTAATCCAGAAAGTTTTGAAAAATTTCCCTGCACAATTGCCAGCTAAAAAAAATAGTAAGACTAACCCTGATGATAAAGACAATTCAAACCAGAAAGCCTTTAAAAAGATAAACAAGGACATATTATGGTAAGATTCAAAGTGAGAGCATATGAATTTTCATTTTTGAACCTAATAATATTCCAGCAAAATTTTACTAGGAAAGTTTTCAATTCTTCATTAAAAATATGTAACAAATCCACAATAGTGGAAGACCATAACACCTCAAGATCAGAATATAATCTGTCCAAAAAAAATTAATTGGAGAATATCAAGTATACTAGATTTTTATAGTCATATGGAAAAAAAACTCAATGGGAAAAGCACAAAGCAAAATTCATTAAGTAAACAGACAAAACTACTAAGAATTATGAAAATGAGAACAGATACCGAAAGACTCATCAACAGATAAATACATCAAATATATTATAAAGCAATAATCATAAAACTATTGTTATGGCAAAAATGGAGCAATTGAATGGAATAAGAAACAAAGAAGACCCTAATATACAAAAGAAACTGGTGTTTGGAGTGAAGCAAGGCTGTATGCTTGCTCCCATGGTTTTTATCATGATGTTTTCAGCAGAGTTGTCAGATACCTACAATGAGTGTTTTGTTTTGTTTTTTGTTTTTTTTTTGGTGAGGCAATTGGGGTTAAGTGACTTGCCCAGGGTCACACAGCTAGTATGTGTCAAGTGTTTGAGCCTGCATTTGAACTCAGGTCCTCCTGACTCCAGGGGCCAGTGCTTTATCCACTGCGCCACCTAGCTGCCCCAGATACCTACAATGAGGATGAACAAGGCATCAAGGTCAGTTACTGCACTTATGGTAAATTATTTGACTTGAAAAGGCTACAAGCCAAGACTAAAATAGAGGGAGACTTCGATACATGATTTTTTTTTGTTTGTTTGCAGAAGATTGTACACTCAGTGCAGCCTCTGAAACTGAACTGCAACAAAGTATGGATTGATTCTCTGCAGCTGTGTAAATTTTGGCCTAACAATTAACATCAAGAAAATACAGGTTCTCTACCAACCAGCACCACACCATCCGTTCATTTGTGGAACCATCAGTTACAGAAAATGGAGAAGTTTTGAATACTGTGGATAAGTTCACTTACCTAGGCAGTATATATTCCAGGGACGTACACAATGATAATGACTTTGAGGCAGACATTGCCAGAGTTAGCTCAATGTTTGGGAGACTCTGAAGGAAAGTGTGGGAGAGAAGAAGTGTTTATTAGACTACCTACCAAATGAAGGTCTGCAGACCTGTTGTGTGAAACCTGGACAGTTTACCAGCACCTCATCAGGAAACTGAATTTCTTCCATTTGAATTGTCTTAGGAAGATTCTAATAAGGTACTCGACACTGAGGTCCTTTCTTGAACTAAACTGGCAAGCATTCAAACTACTTCAGAGAGTGCAACTCCGATGGGCTGGCCACCTTGTTCAAATGCAAAGCATGAGTGTGCCTAAAATACTATTTTATGAAGAACTCACACAAGGCAAGCGCTCACCTGGTGGTCAGAAGTGATACAAACCCACTCTCAAGGTCTCTCTGAAGAACTCTGAAATTTGATTGCATGATCTGGTAGGACACTGGAAAAGGAATGCTCAGCATGGTGTACCCACATCAAAGAAGGGCTACTACTTTTTTTTTCCCCAGGCAATGAGGGTCAAGTGACTTGCCCAGGGTCACACAGCTAGTAAGTGTCAAGTGTCTGAGACCAAATTTGAATTCAGGGCCTCTCTATTACTCTTTTACTGCTTGCCCAACCCTATCTGGTTGAGATTAAACTGTTACTCTCTAAATCGAAGAGTTTTATTCTAAACCCCAATAAAAGAATCATACTCTAGACAGTAAATATGATATTTATTAGATATAATTCCAATACTAATACTCATCTTTTTTTTTGGTGGGGCAATGAGGGTTAAGTGACTTGCACAGCTAGTAAGTGTCAAGTGTCTGAGACTGCATTTGAACTCAGGTCAACCTGAATCCAGGGCTGGTGCTTTATCCACTGCGCCACCTAGCTGCCCCCCAATCCTAATACTCTTATTAATGATGGTAGGGTAAAGGATTGATCACCTAGCCACTTAGTCCCCTATTAGATCCTCTCAGTTCCCTCAAAGGTGAAACTCCCACTCTCCCTGGGATGTAGAATGGGGCATTCCCAGTCTATTTACCCACATTACATGCAGGCTGCCCAAAGTGTTTCATGGATGTCTGTTACATACATAAATTTATTTGTTTGCTATTCATGTTTGATTTTTCTTTGTTAACATTTGTAGGATAAAATTTATTTTTCATTCTCCTGATCTGATAGGAATGTAAATAATTCAAATCTGGGGGCTTTGAATGAAGATCAAACACAATAACCCATGCTTAGGTGGATTGTGGTTGATTAGTATTATTTGCAAAGGTCAAACTTATGACATAATACATTCTGACAAAGAATGCAAGATTCAATTCAATCCAACAAACATAAGGTGGAGCCAACATGATGCAGTGTGGAAAGAGGACTGTATTTTTAGTCAGAGGACCAGAGTTTGAAACCTGATTCTGCCACTTAATGATGAGGCAGAACTCAGTGATATAGCCCTTGAGGTCCTGTCCATGTCTAAACCTATGATCTTATGAAGCACCTACCAAACAAAGAGCAATATCCTTGGTGCTATGGGAAATGGTAGTCAGATATGACAAGATTCCTACTTTCATGGAGATGAAAATCTAGTAGGACAATATGATACATATGTAAAGAACTATAATATAAAAGAACAAAGGATAAGTACTTAATTATAATAACATTTATATTGTGCCTTAAGATTTGGAGATTTACAACAATACAATGATCTAAGATAACTCTAAAGGACTTATGATGAAAAATGTTATCCACCCCCAGAGAAAGAATTGTTGGTACCTGAATACAGATTGAAGCATAATTTGGGGGGGGTTGTCGGTTTTCTTTTACAACCTGACTAACATGGAAATGTTTTGCATAATTACACATGCATAACTTTTATTGAATTGCTTTCCTTCTTAAGGGGGTGGGTGGGGAGGAAGGAAGAGAATTTGGAACACAAATTTTTTTAAATAGATGTTAAAATTGTTTTTATATGTCCAAAAAGAAGATTTGGAGAGTTAAAAGCAAAGTGCTATATGAAGATTGGGGAGAAATTAGGATGAGCCTTAAAGGTTAGATAATAGTAATTCAATAGGCAAGAAGGCAGGGGAGGCCATTCTAGACATGAGAAGAGTGGTGGGAAAGTACAGGGTTTATATGGAGAACAAGTAACACAAGTTTTTTGGCGATTTTATAGATCTAGAATAAGAATGGAACTTAGTCTAACCCTTGCATTGTATAATTGAGGCCCAGAGAGGTGAAGCAATTTAGCCAAAGTGACATAAGTAGGAAGTAGGAAAGCCAGGACTGGGATTCAGGTTTTATGACTCAAAGTGTTTCCATTTATATCGCATTGGGACTCAGAGATTATCCAACCCTTTCATTGGAAGGAGGGTGTTTATTTGCCTGTGAGTGCAGTTGGAAAGGGAGAGTGGCACCAGATGATGGAAGATAAATAAACTAAAACTTTAGTCAATGGTCCAAGAGATGCCCCTGAACAGTTTATATCAGAGGAATGATATGGTCCATCTAAGCATAATCCACAGGATCATGGGAATTAGAGTTAGAAAACACCTTGGAGATAATGTAGTCCAGGGGTATCAAGCTCAAATAGAAACTAAGGCCACTAAACCATACATTGAGAGCCCTGTGGATACAGATTGACTTAGAAAAACACATATTAACATTACTATGTTTTGTTGTATTTGCATTTTGTTAAATATTTCCCAATTACATTTTGATTTAATTCAAGCTGCCCTTAGGAATGTTGCTGCATTTGGCCTTTGGGCAGTGATCTAGTTCAACATAGACTAATTTCACTGCCTTTTTTTTAAGCAAGGTAAAACAAAAACCCAACCCAAGCCCCCAAAACAACTAGACTGGTAGATCAAGGGAATGCTGAAAATATAATACACTTAAGTTTCAGAAAAAAAATTTGATAAAGACCCATGCTATTTTTATGGACAAGATAAAAATATAGGAGCTAGATGATAGAAGAGTTAGTTGGATTTAGGACTGGTTGAATGACAAGATCTCCCAAAATAATTCTTAATGATTCAATAATAACTCTCTGGGAGATCTCTAGTGGAGAACCATAGATAGGCAGTAGCTAGAGAAAAGGTTACATTCCCCAGGGGAAAGAGTAACCTAGTCCACAAAAAGGTAGGAAAAGATTAGCTGACAGTCCTGCTGGACAGTAACTCCACTCTACATTCAAATGGAAATGTGTTCTTAAGTCATAAGGTTCTTCCAAAGATAAAGATCATCACTCTTCAATGCCTGCCCAACCCTACATCCTTCCCTAAGGTCTCCACAAAGAGTCTCTATATCCAATGTGCCAGAGGCTTTTCTTTTCTCTCCTAAAACTGCAAGGGTGCTAGCCAGTGGGGCATTCTGAATGTTCACTCTCATAACTTGGACTGGCCATAGAACTAATCTAGTCTTCCTAGCATACAATTCCTTAATGACATTTTTTATTTTCATACTTCATCTGGTAATATGGTTCCATGTTTCAGTCTCATGAAGCAAGATAGAATGCTGGGTATTAAAAGATGGGCTTTTGCTTTCATAGAAATCCTGGAGTTAATAAGGGAGCAACTGTAATTTTCTGAGTACAATATAGCCTATTTACCACATGTTCAACTCTGGACCCAACTAATTATCTATCTGGATTGTCTGCCAAGATACACATTCTGATGGGCAAATTCTTTAAATACATGTTGAAATCTGGGCAATACTCGGACAAATTTAAGGCTAAAATAGATTTAATTAAAAGAGATAAACATGGAAACTACATTATGAAAAAAGCACCATAGAAAATAAAGAAATACTAATACTAATCCTATATGCACCAAATGCCATAGCATCTAAATTTCTAAGGGAAAAGTTAAATGAATTATAGGTAGAAATCAATAATAATACTATAATAATAGAGGACTTTAAACCTTCCCCTTTCAGAATTAGACAAATCTAACCAAAAAATAAAGAAGAAAGAAGTTAAGGAGTCAAATAAGAATCTTAGATAAGCTAAATATGATAGATATCTGGAGAGAACTGTACAGAAATAGAAAGGAATACACCTTTTTTCTCAGTAGTACATGACACCTTTACAAAAACTGACCATATATTAAGACATAAAACATTAAAGTTAAATGCAGAAAAGGAGAAATATTAATACATCCTTTTCTGATCACAATGCAATAAACATTATATTCAATAAGGAACCATGGAAACACAGCTTAAAAACTAATTGGAGGGGCAGCTAGATGGCGCAGTGGATAGAGCACCGGCCCTGGATTCAGGAGTACCTGAGTTCAAATCCGGCCTCAGACACTTAACACTTACTAGCTGTGTGACCTTGGGCAAGTCACTTAACCCCAATTGCCTCACTAAAAAAAAACAAAAAAACAAAAAAACAAAAAAACAAAAAAAAAAACTAATTGGAAACTAAACACCCCAATCTTAAGGAATGAGTAGGTCAAAGAACAAATCATAGAAATAATAATTTAATTAAAGAAAATAACAATAATGACACAACATCAAAAATCTGTGGGATGCAGCAAAAGCTGTAATCAGAGGAAAGTTTATATCTCTAAATGCTTATATCAATAAAATAAAGAGTAGACCATGCAAACGAAATAAAGAATAGGCTATGCAAACAAAAAGTAAAAACTAAAAAAAGAACAAATTAAAAATTCCCCATTACACACCAAATTAGAAACTTAAAAAATTAAAGGTGAGATTAATAAAATTGAGTATAAGAAAACCATTGAGTTAGTAAATAAAATTAGAAGTTGTTTTCATAAGAAAGCCAATAAAATAAATAAACCACCAGTTAATATGATTTTTTTAAAAAGGAAAACCAAACCACCAGTATCTTTTTGTTTTTTGTCTTTGTTATCTGAATAATATTTTATTTTTTTTCCAATTATGTGTAAAGATAGTTTTCATCATTCATTTTTGTAAGATTTTTAGTTCCAAATTTTTCTCCCTCCTTCCCTTCCCTCCTTCCTCCCCAAGACAGCAAGCAATCTGATATTGGTTATATATGTACACTCATGTTAAATATATTTCCACATCATTCATGCTGTAAAAGAAAAGTTAGAACAAAAGGGAAAAAAAGTCGAAATAGTATGCTTTGATCTGCATTCAGACTCCATAGTTCTTTTTCTGTATGTGGACAGTATTTTCCATCATGAATCTTTTGTAATTGTCTTGGATCATTGTATTGCTGAGAAGAAGTCTCATCATTGCACAATGTTCCTGTTACTGTGTACAATGTTCTCTTGTTTCTGCTCACTACTCAGCATCAGTTCAAGTAAGGTTTTCAAGGTTTTTCTGAAATCTACCTATTTATCGTTTCTTATAGTAGCAAATGATTATAGTAACTTTGTTTTTGACAAATGTAAAGATTTAAGATTTGGGGGATAAGAATTTACTATTTGGTAAAAATTGTTCAGAAAGATTGAAAGCAGTCTGGCAGAAACTGGACATGGATCAATATCTTACACCATTTATCAAGATAAGGTCAAAATAACCTAGGTATAAAGGGAGATATCATAAGAAAATTAGAACATGGAACACATTACCTAACAGACTTATGTAAGACTTGATGAATAAACAAGAGTTAGAGAGTATTGTGAGGTATAAAATGTATAATTCTGATTACATTAAATTAAAAAGGGATTGTACAAACAAAACCAATGTAGCTAAGATTAGAAGGAAAACAAAATTGGGAGAAAAATTTTATAGACAGTTTCTCATATAAATGTCTCATATCTCAAATATATAAAAAAAAACTTTGTAAAATTTACAAAAATACTTGTCATTCCCCAATTGATAAATGATCAAAGGATGTGAACAGGAAATTTTTTTTATGAAAAAAAGCAAAATTATATATAGAAATATAAAATGTTTTACTCTTATTTAGAGAAATGAAAATTAAAACAACTTTGAGATATCTTGCTCCTATCACATTGGCTGAAATGATAGAAGGGGAAAATGAAAATTGTTAAAGGGGATGTGGAAAAATTAGGACACTAATTAACTGTCGGTGGAACTATGAACTGGTCCAATCATTTTGGAATACAATCTGTAATTATGCCCAAAGAGTTATACAACTGTATATATACCCTTTGACCCATCAATCCCACCATTAGGATTCCCAAGGTGATTAGGGAAAAAGGAAAAGAACTTATATTTTCTAAAATATTTATAACAACTCTCTTTGTGGTCATTAAGAATTGGAAAGTGGGGCAGCTAGGTGGCGCAGTGGATAGAGCACCGGCCCTGGAGTCAGGAGTACCTGAGTTCAAATCTGGCCTCAGACACTTAACACTTACTAGCTGTGTGACCCTGGTCAAGTCACTTAACCCCAATTGCCTCACTAAAAAAAAAAAAAAAAGAATTGGAAATCGAGGGGATGCCATCAATTGGAGAATGGCTAAACAAGTTGTGGTATATGATTGTGATGGAATACTACTGTACTGTAAGAAATGGTGAGCAGGATAATTTTAGAAAAAACATGGAAAGACTTGAATGAAATAATGAAGAGAGAAATGAGCAGAACCAAGAGAATGTTGTACACAGTAACAGCAATATTGTTCTAAGAACAATTTTGTATGACTAATTCATTTTGATTATTATAAATACTCAAATCAACTACAAAGGACCTATGAAGGAAAATTCCATTCACACCCAGAGAAAGAACAGAAAAATAGAAGTATATATAATGTGGTTTTATAAATATACACATATTTGTGTCTAATAGTACCTTTCTGTGGGGCAGAGAACAAAAGAAAACTTAGAAGGAAGCACAGAAAAGCAAGGTAGTTTTGAAAATAATGTGTAGTATTTATTACATTTTTTATTTTTGCAGGGCAGTTGGAGTTAAGTGACTTGCCCAGGGTCACACAGCTAGTAAGTGTCAAGTGTCTGAGGCCTGATTTGAATTCAGGTCCTCCTGAATCCAGGGCCGGTGCTTTATCCACTGCACCACCTAGCTGCCCCTAATACATATTTTTTTTTTAAAAGCAAACTGTGAAATGGAAATTCATGGTTTTATATTGAATTCTCTTTTTAGGTTGTGCTATGTACATGGAAATATTATTTTTTGTCTTTTTGTATTTAAGTTCAAAATGAATAAATTTTTTTTTAAAGCTGGACAATAGATATTCTTCATTCACTTGGTCTTTCCTCTATGTAAGGTCAAGCTAAATTACCTTAAGTAGTTACAGTTCTTTTATAGGAGGCTCTATAATGTCAGTTAAGTGTCAGTCAACAAGCATTTATTAAGTGACTACAATATACCAGGCACTGTGCTAAGTGCTGGGGATACAAAGAAAGGCAAAAATCAGTCCCCATCTCAGGGAGCTTGAAGTCTAATGGGGGGAGGGGCAAGAAGGAGACAATATGCAAGCAACATATAGATGGAATAAATTGACGATAATCTCAGAGGGAAGGTCCTAGTATTAAAAGGGATCAAGAAAGGCTTTCTAAAGAAAATGAGATTTTGGTTAGGACTTGAAGAAGCCAGTAAGTGGAGATGAGGAGGTAGAACATTCCAGACACAGGGGACAGCCAGTAAAAATGCCTGGCGTCAGGAGAGGGAGTGTCTTCTAGGAACAGCAAGGAGACCATGTCACTGGAGTACAGATTACATGGAGGAGGGGGATGTATAAGAAGGAATAAGAAGACTGGAAAGTTGTGGGGGAAGGGTGGGGAGCAGGTATGTAAGGCTTTGAATACCAAACAGAGAGCTGTATATTTGATCCTAGAGTATGTGGGGGTGGGAGGTTGTGTGTGACACAGTCAGACATGAGCTCTGGAAAGATCAACTGACATCTGAGTGGAAGATGGGCTAGAGTAATTAGAGACTTGAGACAAGGAGACCATCCAGAAGAGAGAAAGGGGAGTTTATGAGAGATATTACCAAAGTAGAACTCACAAGACTTGGAAAAAGATTGGTAGGATATGGGAGGTAGTGGAGCAGGGAGTGACAGAGAGGGAGAGGTTGGGGATAACAGCTAGGTTGTGAGCCTGAGTGCCTGGGAAGATAGCAGTACTCTCTATAATAATAATAAAATTAGGAAGAGGGGAGGGTTTGGGGAGAAAGATAACAAGCTCAGTTTGGGACGCGTTGAGTGTAAGATATCCATAAGAAATCCAGTTTGAAATGTTGGGTGGAGATGCAAGAATAGAAGTTAGGAAAGAGGTTAAGATTAGATAAGCAAATCTGGGAGTCATCTCATAGAGGTCAGGAGAGAGGTTAGGGCTGAATAAGTAGATCTGGAAATCACCAGCATAAAGATGATCATTAAGCAAAATAGCATAGAGAGAGAGGAGAAGAGGGCCCAAGACACTCACAATTAGTGAGCATGACCTTGGATGAGGATCCAGCAAAGGAGACTGAGAAAGAGTGGTCAGGCTGATAAAAGAAGAACAAGGACAGAATGGTGTTACAAAAACCTAGGGAGAAGAGGGCCTCAGGGGAACAAGAGTGAGAGGTGAAGGAGGAAGACTGAGAAAAGGTCATTAGATCTAGTAATTAAGACATCATTGGTGACTTTGGAGAGAGCAGTTTGGGTTGAATAATGAGGTCAGGAGACAGATTGAAGAGAGTTAAGAATGAAGAGAGGAAGTGGAGCTGCCCATTACAAATGGCCTTCTCAAGGAATTTAGTGATATGTTCCAAGATTTAATATAATAATTATAATGTAATCCCTAAACAGAAGCATCTGGAGGACATTAATTAGATCTCTTTCATCCCAATGGGGAAAACCTTTATCAAACACACCTCTTTTATTCTGTGCCCAAGGTTTATGATCAGAGGGTCATCAGACAAAGTTATTTATGTTGTTGTATCTTTCAAGAAATCATGATGAATGAATGGGAGACACCTTGTTGTAAGCCAGTATTATGTTTTACTGAATCAAATGCTTTTAATAATCTACAAACGATAAATGTAATGTGATTTTATATTGTCTATAATTTTTAGTTAATTGTGAAGATGTGGTTCATGTAGAATACTGCTTGTGAAAACCTGCTTTTTCTATTATTGAAGGTGCCCTCATTTCATATATAGATGACTCTCATAAAGATTTTGTACGGTTGGGAGAATAGGCATAGATATGTAAGTAATTGTTGATGTCTTGGTTGCCTTTTTCAGTATGAATAAGGTTCAAGATTTTTTTCCCATTTTTTCTGGTATCTTCCTCTCTTTCAGATACTCTGTATATATAGATATATATCACTCAATGCCCTCACAATTGTTTCACTTCCAGCATGGATTTCCTCTTTGTGTACTTGGTGTAAAACATCTGTTTTTCCTGTCTTTGTTCTCCTTGGTGCCAATTCTACCTCCTCTGTAAGCACATCTGGAACTATCGTATTAGGGATCAAGTGTGGTTTCCTTGTCTTCAGCAGGAGAAAAGTTTGTTATGATAATTTTTACAAATCTTTTCAATTTTTCTCTTGTTTGTTGTCCTCCTTTCATTTCCATCCTTAAATGCCCCTGAAATATTTTTTGCTTTGTTGGGTATCTTGCCAAGGTTTTTCTAAACTGGTTTTGCCCTCTGCTGCTTCTCTCTGCTTTATGAAATGATACTGCTCATAATCATCCATCATCTTTTTTCATGACCTTTTTTTTTTCAGGGCAATTAAGGTTAAGTGACTTGCCCAGGCTAGTAAGTATCAAGTGTCTGAGGCTGGATTTGAAATCAGGTCCTTCTGAATCCAGGGCCAGTGCTTTATCCACTGTGCCACCTAGCCACCCCTTTCATGACTTTTTTTGGGGGGTGGGGCAATGAGGGTTAAGTGACTTGCCCAGGGTTACATAGCTAGTAAGTGTCAAGTGTCTGAGGCTGGATTTGAACTCAGGTCCTCCTGAATCCAGGGCCGGTGCTTTATCCACTGCACCATCTAGCTGCCCCCATGACTTTTTTTTTGGGGGGGGTGAGGCAATTGGGGTTAAGTGACTTGCCCAGGGTCACACAGCTAGTAAGTGTTGTGTCTGAGGCCGGATCCCCATGACTTTTTTTTTTTTTTTTTAGTGAGGCAATTGGGGTTAAGCGACTTGCCCAGGGTCACACAGCTAGTAAGTGTGAAGTGTCTGAGGTCGGATTTGAACTCAGGTACTCCTGAATCCAGGGCCGGTGCTCTATCCACTGCGCCACTAGCTGCCCCCCCATGACTTTTTAAAAATAATTTTTGTTGCTCTGAACTTGTCAAACACCAAGAAATATAGGCATACCCACATATAAAAAAAGAACCAGAAAAAGGGTATTGAGTATTATACATGGAGCTGCAATTCTCCATTATATACAGCTTCTTTAAGTATATAAAATATTCAGAAGGTTAATTCTAATGCTATCCTGCTTGTTCTTCTCTCTGAAGCTCCTTTCGTTCTACTTTGTTACCTTGTAGAAATGTTGCATTGATACTCATCATTAATTTTTGTATCACTACCATTACCTTCCTCTCCTTCATCAGGTTTTTTTTCCCCAATGTATTGATTGATTTTGTTGATTTTCTTTTTTGCTTTCTCTTTTTCCTTTAAAAAAAATTGTCATAAGTGATGACTTTCTAGGGGGAGTGGCAGGAATACAAGGGGAAATCTAGTCAATGTAAAAAAAAAGATATCAATAAAGTTCTGTTAAAAGAATATCATAATAGACAGAATTTATATAGCTCTTAAAAGTTTATAAAGCACATTACATGCTATTTAATTTGATCCTTAAATAACCCTATGAAGTAGGTACTAGTTTACTTATAAGGAAACTGAGTCTGAGAAAGGTTTAAGTGACCTGCCCAGAGTCACATAGCTAATAAGTGTCTGAGGCAGGATTTAAACTAAGGTTTTCTTTATTCTAATGCCAACATCCTATCACCTTCTCCATCTAGCTATCACTTCATCATCAGTACAAGCCCTTATCATTTAGCCCTATCTATTTCCTCAAATGTTTTAACCTTTCTAGGTTTCTCTTGACTCCCATGTTTGCAGTTCATTGTCTGCTCAGCACTGGTCTTTTCAGCAAAATTGCCTGAAGGTCCTCTTATTCCATTAAAAATCCATCTTCCCCCAGTGTGATTACATTCATTCTTGAAGATAAATTATTCCTGATTGTAAACTTCTTTTTTTTTTCTTTTTTGAGGTATCAAAAGCTCTTGTGTGATCCTGAAATCCTTTTTAAGATTTTACAGATGAGCTAATAGTCTAACCAGTGTTGCCTGTGGCAGCTGACTTGCTCTGTTTGTCAAGTAAGCCAAAGGAGACAGCCAGGAGGAACAGTAAATACAGCCCTGGACCTGGAGTCTGAAAGACCCAAGGGTGAATCTTGCCTTGGACACTTATGAGCTGTGTGACCCTGAGCAAGTCATTTAATCTCTGTGGGCCTAATTTCCACATCTATAAATGAGTGGGTTTTACTTGATAACTTCTTTTTTCTTTTTTTTTGTGGGACAATGGGGGTTAAGCGACTTGCCCAGGGTCACACAGCTAGTAAGTGTTAAGTGTCTGAGGCCGGATTTGAACTCAGGAACTCCTGAATCCAGGGCCTGTGCTTTATCCACTGTGCCACCTAGCCACCCCCGTACTTGATAACTTCTAAGGATGCTTCCAACTCTAAGTATATGATGATATGCCAGATGTTTGCTCAGGTGCTTTCTAATTATGACAATTAGTTTACAATGGTTAAACTCCTGCTCTGTGTTGATGTCATTCTTGTTGCATATTTCCCATTTTTTATCTTTAATGATTTGTTTGCATAGTTTGTTGTGTTTCAGTTGGGTTTTTTTTTGTTTTTTAAGTGAGGAAATTGGGGTTAAGTGACTTGCCCAGGGTCACACAGCTAGTAAGTGTTAAGTGTCTGAGGTCGGATTTGAACTCAGGTACTCCTGACTCCAGGGCCAGTGCTCTATCCACTGTGCCACCTAGCTGCCCTGGTTCAGTTGTTTTTTAATAGTGTCCAACTCTTCATGACCCCATCCAGGGTTTTCTTGGCAGATACTGGAATGGTTTGCCATTTCTCTCTCCAGCTCACTTTACAGATGGGGAAACTGAGGCAAACAGGAGTAAGTGACTTGCCCAGGGTCACATAGCTAGTAAGCATCAGAGGCCAGATTTGAATTTAGGAAGATGAGTCTTCCTGACTTCAGACATAGCATTCTATCCACAGTACCATTTAGCTGACCTATTTAAATAGTACAAAGTCATATATTTTTCTCATTATTCTTTCGTATTACTTTTTGTTAATTGATCTTACTTCTGACCCATTGATGCATGAAGACAACTAACTCAGGGATTACACTGACATTTGGGTAGACAAAATACTTAATGTTATAGGTTGCACTGAGAGACATAGTATGCAGAACAAAGGAAGGTAACAATTACCCTACAAACTATTCTAATTGGATAACATTGGAAGCACAATGCTCAGTTCAGAGTAATTTCTTTTAGGAAGGATTTAGACGAATAAGTCAAAGACCTCGAGAAGAGCATGACCAGCACGATGACTGGCCTAGAATCCATGTCATGCTATAAACTTCTGAAGGACCTGAGAATGCTTAGCCTCGAGGAGAGGTGATTTAGGGGAACATGTTAGTAGTTTTGGATCATGTTAAAAAGCTGTGCTGTGTAAGAGCTCTTGCTCTGCTCCAGAGGACAGAAAAAGAAATGATAGTTGGATCTGATAGAAGGGAAATTAGGCTTGATTTAAGGAGAAATTTCATAATAAGCTGTTCTCAAGTAGAAGAGACTATCTCAGGAAGGAGTTGGTTCCTTCTTACTGAGAATCTTCAAACTGAGGATGGATAAGTATTTGTTGAGAATATTATAGAAAGGATTCTGAGTCACCTAAGGGTTCCAACTCTGAGATTCTGTGATTCTTATAAAGTTAATAGGAAAAGTGCTGAAATCTTTTAAAAAGGCTTTTGGATTGGGCATCTTAAAAAGAAGTTTCTGCAGAGTTATGGGGATAAACGCAAGATAGCAAAGTGTTGATAAAATATTGGGTGGAGAGGAAATAAAAGTATTAGGTGTAGGATACTTTTCAAGAAGTAGAGTTATTGTTATTATAGTTATTATAGTTGATGTAGTAGAATGGGCTGAGCAGAGCCAAGATGGTGGAGGAAGAACAGCTAGTTCCCCCTCCCCAACCTAAACTCCTTCAAACAGATCTAGAAAACATACCAGATCAAATCCTGATGTGGAAATCCAAGAAAGAGGTCACAGTGAGATTTGGGGCAGAATGAGGAGAAGATTCCAGGGATGGCAGGGTAAGGAAGGTGTTGTGGTAAGGGGCAGTTACAGGCCCCAGGTTGTGTACTGAACAAGGAACAAGTTCAGTAGCAAGCAGCAACTGTGTGGCAGAGCAGAGTCTTGGTTCCAACTTTTATAGCAGTCAGAAGCCTACAGAGGAATAACAATAGCAAAAATCTCAGACCAAATAGAAGCCTGCAGTCTTTTGTCTCTGAACCAACAGAGTCTTCTGGTTGGCTGATAGGACTGAGTTCCCCACCACTTTATTATTGCTAAGACCCATACCCAGGTCAGGAGCTTGCAGAGCTCACACCAGGGGGATAGCAATCAGAATTTTTCCTGGATCAGACCACTTTGTGAGCACTGAAAACTTGCAGGTCACCAACCTGAGCTGTCCACAAGATACCAGAACCACACAACACTGAATACCCTAAGAAAGCAACAAAAAGACTAGTCAAGATCTTCTCCCCAGAAATGCACAGAATCCAACCCTAGCATCAAGTCTGAAGTAAAAAAGTAGGCTGGGGGGCAGCTAGGTGGCACAGTGGATAGAGCACTGGCCCTGGATTCAGAAGGACCTGAGTTCAAATCTGGCCTCAGACACTTAACACTTACTAGCTGTGTGACCCTGGGCAAGTCACTTAACCCCAATTGCCTCACCAAAAACAAAAAACAAAACAAAACCAAAAAAAAGTAGGCTGGAAGAATGAGTAAAAGAAAAAAGAAATTATAGCGACAGCAATGTTCAAGACACAAACTTGGAAGGAGAGAATGATTACAAAATATCTACAAACAAAGCCTCAAAGAAAAACATAGCTTTGGCACAAAGTATTCCCAGAAGTGATGAAGCAAGAGTTTTAAAAAAGAATTTAAAATGTTTTTATAAATGAAATGAGAGACTTAGAGGGAAAAAAATGGAAAAGAAATATGAGCCATGGAAGAAAGAATTAGAAAGGGAATTAACTGCTTGGTACAAAACCTTGCCCAAGCAACAAACTCCCTGAAAATGCAAATTAACTATATAGAAATAAATGACCCCATGGAGATGACAAGAAATACTAAAAAGCTTAAAAAGTTTTAAAGAGTAGAAGAAAATATAAGGTATCTCGTAGCAATAACATGGAAATCACATTAAGATGAGAAAATTTAAGAATCACTGCACTACCTGAAAACCATGACCAAAAAAGAGCTTAGACATAATTTTCAAGAAATGTTAAAAAGAAAACTGCCCATAGTTCTTAGAACCAGAGGGCAAAGTGAAAATAGAAACTATCGGTCACCTCCTGAAAGAAACCTCAAAATGAAAATGCCCTGGAACATTATAGTCAAAATCTTGAGTTACAGGGAAAAAAAAAAATACTGCAAGCAGCCAGAAAGAAAATCTTCAAGTATCAATGAACCACAGTCAGAATCACACATGATTTAGCAGTCATCACTTTATAAAGAAGCAGAGAGCTTGGAGTGTAATATTCTAGAAGGCAATGGGATTATAGCCACAGATAACTCATCCAGCAAAATTGACTATAATCTTGGAGGAGAAAAAAAAATGACTTTTAATTGATATAGAACTTTTAAGGATTCCTAATGAAAAGACTAAGGACACATAGAAACTTTGAAGTTCAAAAGGAGTTAAGAGAAACATAAAAAAGGTAAACATGAATGAACAATGATAAAGGACTAAGAGGGATTAATTGTTTATATTCAAATATAAGCAGGGGGCTAGGTGGCACAGTGGATAAAGTACTGGCCTTGGATTCAGGAGGACCTGAGTTCAAATTCGGCCTCAGACACTTGACACTTACTAGCTGTGTGACCCTGGGCAAGTCACTTAACCCCCATTGCCCCACAAAAAAACCAAAAACAAATATAAGCAGATACATGTTTCCCCTCTGGATACTACCATCCTCAGGAGTCATAGAGGGAGTCTAATCAAAGAGGTGTCTGGGAGTAGTTCTGTTATGTCTTGATCTTAAGAGAATGGAAAGAGAGGGTAAGAATATATTGGGGGAGGAGGAAGAGAGAAGGGAAAGAAAGATTAGAGAAAATCATCTCACATAAATCACCTCACATAATCAAGAGGCACAAATAGAAGTATACACAAAGAAGGAGGACAGGGGAGAACAGATGACACATGAACTTCACTCTTACCTACATTAGGTCAAAGGAGGAAAGAATACATATATAGACAGTTGAGTACAGAAATAAACTTCACTCATCACGGAAATAAGAGGGGAAAGTGGAGAAGGGGAGAGGAGAATTAGAAGGAAGGTAGATTAAGGAAGGAATGAATAAGTTATGATTAAAAAGATGGAATACTATTGTGCTGTAAGATATGATGCTGAATGCTCTCTTTGTGATGGTAAGGAATTAGAAATTGAATGGCTGAACAAGTTGTGGTATATGAATGTAATGGAATACAATTGTGTTGTAAGAAAAGATGAGCAGGCAGGTTTCAGAGAAACCCGGAAGGACTTACGTGAACTAATGCTGAGTGAGATGAGCAGAACCAGGAAACCATTGTACACAGTATCAACAACATTGTGTGTTGATCAACTGTGATAGACTTGACTTTTCTCAGCAATACAATGGTCCAAGATAGTTCCAAAGGACTCATGATAGAAAATGCTCTCCAAACCCAGAAAAAAAACCCAAAAACCTACTATGGAATCTAGATGCAGATTGAACCATACTATTTCTATTTTTTTTGTTTTTCTTTTTTGAGGTTTTTCCCTTTTGCTCTGTTTCTTCTTACACAGCATGACTAATGCAGAAATATGTTTAATGTGATTGTACATATACAACCTATATCAGATTGCTTGCTATCTTGGCAAGGGGGGAGGGAGGGGAGGGAGAAAAATTTGAAACTAGAAATTTTATAAAAACAAATGTTGAAAACTATCTCTACATGTAACTGGAAAATATCAAAATTCCTTCTTTTTGGCTTTTTATTTGTTTGTTTATTTATTTATTTATTTTGGTGCAACAAACATATATTTTATTTTTCCAGTTACATGTAAGGGTAGTTTTCAATATTCATTTTCATAAGATTTAGAGTTCCAAATTTTTCTCCCTCCCTCCCTTTCCTCCCCCCTCCACAAGACTTCAACCAATCTGATATAGGTTATATATGTACAATCCACAAGTGCTCTTTTTATCAGTTCTTTCTATGGGAGTAGATAGTATGCTTCCTCATTAGTCCCTTGGGATTGTCTTGGATCATTGCATTGCTGAGAGTAATTAAGTCATTCACAGTTGCTCATTGAACAATATTGCTGTCACTATGCACAGTGTCCTCCCAGCTCTGCTTACTTCACTATACATCAGTTCATGAGTCTTTCCAGGTTTTTCTGGTATCATCCTGTTTGTCATTTCCTATAGCACAATACCATTCCACTACAATCATATACCACAGCTTCTTTAGTCATTCCTCAATTGATGGACATTCCCTTGATTCCCAATTCTTAGACACCACAAAGAGTTGCTATAAATATTTTTGTATAATGTTTTCTCTTTTTCTTTTTTTCACCATTACAATTGTTAGTTTAACTGTTTCCCTCCAGCCTGTTCCCTTCCCCATGGTATTTACTCTATTATCTCTCTTCTTTCACCCAATCCCTTTTCAAAAGGGATTTTCTTCTGTCTGTCCCCGGCCCTAATCTGCCCTCCCTTCTTTTGCTCCTCTCTCTTTATCCCCTTCCCCATCTATTGTCCTGCAGGGTTAGATAAATTACTCTACCCAATTGAGTGTTTATGTTATTCCCTCCTTGAGCCAATTCTGATGAGATTGAGGTCTTTGAGCCAATTCTGATGAGTGTTAGGCTCATTTACTGGCCAGATTTAATAGATTACTCCACCCAATTGTGTGTGTGTGTGTGTGTGTGTGTGTGTGTGTGTGTGTTAGTTCCTCCTTGAGGCAACTCTGATGAGTTTAAGGTTTTTGAGCCTTTTCTGATGAGTATAAAATTCATTTACTGCCCTGCTCCTCCCCCATCTCTTCCCCTACTCCATAAGCCTTTTCCTGTTTCTTTTCTGTAGGATTTCACTTCTGCCCTTCCACCTCCCTCAGTGGATTCCCCTCACCCCTCAATTTAAGCCTAAAGATGTCATCATGGGGCAGCTAGGTGACACAGTGGACAAAGCATCCACCCTGGACCCAGGGGGATCCCAGTTAGGCAATTATTTTCATCAGAGAGCTTTTGTACCTCCTTTTCTATTTGGCCAATTTGGCTTTTCAAGCTGTTGACTTTTTCTCATGTCTTTCCTGCATCGCCCTCATTTCTCTTTCCATTTTTTCCTCTATTTCTCTAACTTTATCTTCAAAGTCCTTTTTGAGCACCTCTATGGCCTGAGACCAATTCATATTTTTCTTGGAAGCTTTAGATATAGGGGCCCTGACATTGACATCTTCCTCTGAGGGTGCACCTTGATCTTCCTTGTCACTAAAGAAACTTTCTATGGTCTTCACCTTTCTCTGTCTGCTCATCTTGCCTTTCTTTTACTTGATTTTTTAGCTCCTTAAAGTGGGGCACTGTTTCCAGGCTGCACTATCCCAAGCTTCAGAAGGTCCCAGGTGGTATGATTTAAGGAGGAGAAGGTTCTTCACTCACCTGGCCTGTTCCCTGGTCCATAGATGACCCCAGACCAACCTGCTAATCAACCAGCTTTGTGTGTTTGTGGTTGTCAGCTCCGACGAGCCTGTGCCCCTCCCCTACCTGGGCCACTGCTACTTGTAACAATTGGAATGACACCACCTGCTGGAGACTTACTGTAGAAAAGCTCCGCCATGAGGTGAAGGTCTCTGAGGGCAAGACCATGCATCTTTTCTTTGGTGTCAGGAAGTGACTTTGCTTGTGGGAGGAAGAAGGGGAAGCCTGGCACTCTGACTCACTCTCTTTCCTGTGGACTCTGGTGGAGAGCAGAGCTAGGAATGCTCTCTCCCTTTAATAGATAGAGGAATCTAGGCCTTTCTCTCTTTCTCTTTACAAAATTCTTATTCTCCTTAATAAATGCTTACAAGTCTAATTCTTGCTAAAGCTTATAATTTATTGGCAACCACTCATTAGATATTTTAGACAGTATAGCTAGAATTTTAGCCTTTACATACTCAAGCCTACCTTCTGGTTCCCAGCAGGGATGAAAAACCCAAGTTCTGCCTCAGCAACGGCATAGACCCCTGTAATCACCCCCCTGCCAAGGGCTCAACTCTCTCACCAGACTGTGAGCTTAGTTTCAGACGACACTGGTGCTGCAACTGATTCAGAGGCTCTGGGGGTCTCTTTCTCTGCTGAGGCCTTCCTGGGACTGGATCTGTATCAGGGTGACTGTGGGGTTGGGCTCCACTGCTGTCTCAGCACAGCAGCTCCCTCTTTCTGACCTTCCAAGCCGTCATTGGTTGGAAGATGATTTTAGCACACCCTTCTGTGGATTTTGCTGTTCCAAAAATTGTCCTATGGCATTATTTGGATGTTTTTTGGAGTGATCATGTCATGAGTTTGAGAGCTCACTCATAAAATACTTTTATGAAAAAAAAATGATGCTGAAGATAGTTTTGTTTTTTTGTTTTTGGTGAGGCATTTGGGGTTAAGTGACTTGCCCAGGGTCACACAGCTAGTAAGTGTCAAGTGTCTGAGGCTGGATTTGAACTCAGGTCCTCCTGACTCCAGGGCCAGTGCTCTATCCATTGCGCCACCTAGCTGCCCCTGAAGATAGTTTTAAAGATACCCATGAAGACTTTTATGTAATGATGCAGAATTAAGTAAACAGAATCAGGAGAACAATTAACACAACTATAACAATATGGTAGAAGGAAACACTTTGGAAATAATTAGGAACTCCTATAATCATAATGACAAAACGAAATTCCAGAGGACTAATGATAAAATACACTAAGCACCTCCTGATGGAGTTGAAGGACTCAGAGTACAGAATAAGACAAACTATCTTTTGGACTTAGCCAATATGTAAATGTCTGTTGATTGCTACACATATTTGTTTGTTTGTTTTTTGTTACACATATTTGTAACAGGAGTTTTTTCTCAATTGGGAGGTGGGATATGTGAGAGAGAGAAAAGGAAGATTTTTTGCTGACTAAAAACACTCAATAAAAAGAAAAAAGATATAATAGAAATTTGAGGGACAGGGTATTGTATGTGTGTGTTTAATACAATAATAATCATATGTTTGTGTTTAATGTGTGTTAACAGGGCATGTATGAAAAAGATGATTTATGGAGCAAGATATCAGGAGAGGTGCTGAGATTAAGGGCATCCAGGGCACATCTAGAGAGAGTGGCCTTAGCAAGAGAAAGGGATAACTTTTTCTCTGAGACAGGAGAGAAGGAAGAGTAAATGACTGATAAAACATGATCTGAGTTGTGGAGAAGGAAAGCTGAAAATGCTCAACTACTAGGTTGTATCAGTGATGTAAGATTTTAATCCATTTGTGATAATTATGGCTAGTATTATGTCAGGGGAAACATGGTGAGATCTTTCCAGTCTTTTTACATTTGACATCCTTCCAAATACTGAACAATCCAAGGGCATTGACCTCTTTGCTTTTCTTCCCACAGACACACCATCTTTTTACTTGCATTTTCATAGGTTAACTCTCATTCCTGGAATTATCTCCCTATTCACATCTTCTAGCCTCATTTGCTTTCTTCAAGTCTGAGCTAAAATTCCACCTTCTGCAAGAAGACTTTTCTAGCCCCCCCCCCCAACCCCTACCCCTTAATAGTAGTTTTTTCCTCCTGAGATTACTTTTGCATCCAGGGCAGTGAGGTGGTACAGTGGATAGATCACTGACCCTGGAGTCAGGAGGAGGGGAGTTCAAATTTCACCTCAGACACTTGCTAGCTATGGGACCATAGGCAAGTCACTTAACCCCAATTGCCTTAAAAAACATACAGGGGCTATCTCCAATTGTCTTGATGTATATCTTGCCACTGGACCCAGATGGTTCCCTCACTTAAATCCATTTCAGTGCAAGTCATGACATCACTCTGATGTCATAAAAAACAAAGGACCTCTATATCTAATAGGAATATATTATTTACTTACCTATCCATCTAATCTTATTTGTACATAGTTGTTTGTATGTTGTCTCCCTGATAGACTGAGCTTCTTTCATCATGGACTGTTTCTGCCTTTCTTTGTATTTCTGGCAGTTATCTTAATGCGGTGCCTGGTACATACTAAGTGCTTACTAAATGCTTCTTCCTAAAGTCTGAAACTACTTTTGTGGGAAACGATACAGGGTGTCAATAATAGAAGGATTGCTGAGCAGAAAGGAGGGCTTTCATTCTTGTGTGACTCATTGGAAATATTTACAATGCAGCTAATGCCATCATCCAATTTAAACATGCTTTTATGTATGCCATGGTTAATAATCAACTTAAGTAACACTCAGCTGCTTACACTTATGAATTGAAGGCTAGTCATCTTTGGTTGTTGAATGGCATAACCCGAGTCCATGAACTTTCACCCCTCACATACTGACCAACAGCGTGCACAGTAGAAATTCAACCAAGTATTCAGCCTTTGATCACTGATTGGTGGCATTGTCTTCTTTGGGCTCAAAGGAAGGAACTCCGTGCCTGTAATGCTGGGAGAGTAAGGCTGAGGGAAATAGGGAACAAATTATCGGAGTGAAGGCCATTTAAACGTGGACCAGTGAAGTGGTTCAGTTTAGCTGGAGTAAGAATTGTTTTGGGCATTCATATAAAATACAGCTGGAACTATTTATTAATACTGCACTATAGGATTTTTGAATTGTAGTAAATTGTTAAAATTATGAGCCAGGTCTGGTAGCTGTTGGAAAGATGCATTGATCAGTAGTTGGGAGATAACTGGGGAAACTGTCAGACTGTAACTTAATCCGCTCAGGTTTAGACTTCTACCACCTGCAGAACACTTCCCAGGTTGTCGAACCAGGATCATCAACCACGTGGACGGATAGGCAAAACACCTTATGCGCCCGCCCAATTCATCCTTCCCTCAGGAGGTAGTGTATGCGCTTTTCTAGCCGAACTGGTAGCGCATGCTCAATGAGCCTAATGTCCCCAATACGCAGGCGCAGTGAGACAAGGCAGAGAAGAAGGTGGACAGGAAACCAGAACAAAGATGGCTGTTGCACTGCGGGCGGCGGCGGCCGGGACTGTCCGGTGCGCTCTGGTGAGCAGGACCAGGAGCTGGATGGCGCAGGCCCGGAGATACTGCAGCCAGCCCGTCACTGTTAATGAGCGCATCGAAAGGAAACGCCGAGAAGCACTACTCGGAGGCGGTCAGTCCCGTATTGATGCCCAGCACAAACGGGTGAGTTGGAAGGACGCCAAGCCTTAAGCGCCACCCCTATTCGTTCTTGGCCTATTACTGCGTGGCGTGTGCGAAGACGCCCTCTTCAAGACAACCAATCAGCGAAACGTAGTCTGGGAGGCGTGCTCCAGCCCCTCCCATTTTCCCATTTTTCAATATTTTTCAGTAAAGCGTCTCAACCCCTTCCCTGCGCTGGCGCCCCAGGAGTCGATGTTACAGTTACTTTAAAAGTACATTCACCTCTTTTTTGTCTTTCCAGTGTATGTGTGGAGGTAGCTGGGAGGAATGAGTCATCCGAGCAGTTTGAGACAGGTGGAGACACTGAGCCAAGAGAGTGGGAAGAGCTGGGGGTGGGGGAAGAAACCATAGATATGCTTTGCTTGCCAGGCCCTCCTTTTATGCATGAGGAAGGGGGGCCCGGGGAGCGTGCCCCCCTCACCCCTGGTGAACTGAGGGCACCCCCAGGGTTCTTTCCACATATGTCAGCCAGCGTTGCAACTTCACCGCATTTGATCCACATACTGATTGTGTGAGTGGAGAGGACACTGAATTTGAACTCATAAAATTCCTGATGCGTCTAACCACCAATGGCACTTAAAAAAATTTTTTTTTCTCAATAAGCAAGCATTTACTTTCTTTCCCAACCCATTGGCTGAAAAATAATAAACCCAAATCTTCGTAGTAAACATGCATATTCAAAAAAACCAAATTCCCTGGTTGGACACGTTCAGAAACATGTCTCACTGTACAGTGAGTCCTGATATAACCTCAGGCAGGACAAAGTGAGTAGCTTGCTACTTCATAGGTCCTCTGAAGTCATGGTTGGTCATTGCATTGATCAAAGTTCTTAAATTATTTTTTATTATAATTTTTTTACAATATAAAAATTTTATTTAAAAATTTCCTATTTTTGTTATTATGGGTTTTTAAAACACATTTACTTTCCCTCCCACTTTACCCCATCGTTGGAAAAATAAAATTCATACTCTTAGACCAAATATGTATAATCAAGCTAAGCAAATTTCCTTACTAACAGTTTTCAGAAATTAATATCTTATTTTGCACTTTGAACCCATCACCTCTATGGGGAGGTGAATAACATGCTTTCTTCTGAGTCCTCTAGATGGTCTTGCATTGATCAGATTTCTTTCAAAGTTATTTGTCTTTATAATGTTATTTTATAAATTGTTCAATCTGCATCAGTTCATACCTTTCCCCATGTTTCTCTGAAGCAGTCCCCATCATAATTTCTTAGGGTTCACTAATATTCCATTATAGTAATTTGCTTTAATTTGTTTAGTCATTCCTCAATTGATGGGTACCACTGAGTTTCCATTTTTTTGCTATGACAAAAAGAGCTGATATAAATATTTTTGTACATCTGGCTCCCCCTCTTTTGATCTCATTGGGGTATGGGTCTAATAGTGGTATTGCTGGATCAAAGGACATGCACAGGTTAGTGATTTTGCAGGAGGGATAGTTTCAAACTTACCACAATGTCCAGCCACAAGTATAAATCAGGGCTTCTTAAACTTTTCCCACTTGTGACTCCTTTTTGCCTGAGAAATTTTTATGCGACCCCAAGTATTTAGGTATATAAAATAGATATAGATATATAACCTTTTACTGTTGCCAGATTTTTGGAGACCTCCCACATTCAGTTACACGACTCCATATGGGGTCAAAACTCAGTTTAAGTAGCTTTGGTCTAGATCATTTCACAGCTCCACCAGTAGTGCATTAGTCTATCTGTTTTCCTGAAGCTACTCCAACAATGGCCAGTTTCTAATTTGTCATCTTTGTCAATCTGATGGATGTGAAGTAGAATTTCAAAGTTGCTTTCATTTGCAATTCTCAGATTATTAGTGGTTTGGAGAAATGTTTTGGTTTTTTTTACATATCTGATCATGGCTTGGATTTCTTTTGAGAACTGCCTATCCTATCCCTTGACCATTTAAATATTGGATAATGGCTCTGGTTCTTAGATATTTTGATATCCTATATATCTTGGCTGTAAAAAAACTTACTGCAAAGATAATGTCCCAATTGTTTCCCTTCAAATTTTAATTGCATTGGTTTGTTTATGCAAAACCTTTAAAATTTTATGTAATTAAAATTTCCTATTTCAATTTTGTGATCTTTATTATCTCATATTTCATCATGAACTCTTTTTTTGTGTGTGTGAGGCAATTGGGGTTAAGTGACTTGCCCAGGGTCACACAGATAGTAAGTGTCAAATATCAGGCTGAATTTGAACTCAGGTCCTTCTGAATCTAGGGCTGGTGCTTTATCCACTGTGCCACCTAGCTGCTCCTTCATCATGAACTCTTGCCCTATCCATACACAAAAGGTATTTCCTTACTTGATCCTCTGATTTGTTTATGTAACCTTTTATATCTAAATCATATTATCCTTTGGAGCTTATCTTTGTAAATGATGTGAGAAGTTTGTCTAAACCTAATTTCTACCAGACTGGGAAAACAGTATTTTAACCTGTATCTTAACTAAGTTGAATAGAAGAGCCAGATTTATGATGGTGGGGGCCAAGGAAAGGGAGCACAAATAGGCAAAGAGTGACAGAAAGCAAGATAAACTCACTTGTAGCCAGTTTCTCCTTTGTGATTTATAGACTGATTTATTCAAGGCACTTTGTGTGTCCTTTTTAATTTCAGGGAAAACTAACAGCCAGAGAGCGAATCAGTGTCTTGTTGGATCATGGGAGTTTTGTTGAAAGTGACATGTTTGTAGAACACAGATGTGCTGATTTTGGAATGGCATCGGATAAAAAGAAGGTATTTATTCAGAATTGCGCTATGTATTATCCTACTACATATACTCTAGATATTACTCTACTCATGGCCCTGTTTTGCACAATGGGAAGAGGGTTAGTCTCAGAATCAGAAAGGCCTAGAGTCAAGTTCTGTCTCTAATACAAACCACAAATCTTTCAGCCTCTGAGGTCCTTGAGTAATTCTAATTCTCTAAGGTTCGTGGTTGCAGAAACAGTCGTTGATCTCCACCAGCAGAGAGAAATGACTGATGAAATCACAGGTCCAGGCAAAAAAATCATAATCTCTGCTACAAAGGAGTGAATGGATGAGCCTTTCCCCTGGTGACCTGGTATTCACTAACTGTTTAGTTCTGGTGTGGGGCACTTAGTGGATGGAAGGTTCCCCAGATGACTCAGGTCCCCTGTTGGGCTCTTGATTGATCTAATATATGCCAGTTTTGTGTAGAGAGGAGCTTGAGTCAGAGTTCTTCTTTAGGCAGTCACTTCTTTTAGACTTGCACATTGCTTGACAGTTCATCACCATAATGCATTTTTCATAAGCTCTGTCTACTTTGGTTGCTTAGATTTTTAGCACTATAGAAAAAAGGGTCTTGAACACATGTCCAAAATGACATTTCCATTTCATTCTGACTTAGCTGAGTGAGCAAAGCAAAGTAAAACACAAAGTTTGACCATTGCATACATACACACACACACACACACACACACACACATTTTTAGCTAAACAAGAAATAGAAAAACACATGTTTACTTAATGGGTGCTGTGTACACTGCTGGGCACTGGGGGAAAGACAAAATTTAGATAAGGAGAGCTCACTAAGGTATTCCCAATGGAATAATCAACATTTAATTTTTACAGCTCTCCAGCAATTACATAACTAGACACGTGGGGTTCTCTGTGCTTAATTTTACAACATTAAGCTTGGTCTAGTTTTTTTAGGTGTGGGTCTGTTGTAGTCTGTGGCTGGGAAATTGTCTTGATGCCTTGGTGTTATTTACATTAGTCTTTTTGGGGCAGAATTCCCATTGATTGTTGGTGGCTTTACTTTTGAGAAAACACCATCTTTGGGTTTTTTTAATTAAAAAAAAATTTTAAATATGTAACTGTCAACATTCCCTGAGAAGCCTTGCAATCCTGACACTCTGTGATTATATGAATTGATAAGTCTAGACCTCCAGCACTAAGGGAGCTTCATGCTTTTAGGAGCAGAATTAAGACCTAAATTTGCATTACTGGTTCTTGTTTCTTTTTCAGGTTTAGAAATCTGTTCAATCTCTAATCCAGTGTGATTGCATTAATGAGCTCCCAGGTGTTTTGTATTCATCCTTCATACTTGTATTCCAAGTCATCCTCTGTGAAGTTGTTTTAGCTTTCATCTTTCTTTTTTTTTATTACAAAGCAACAACCAAGTTTATTAAAATAGATAACATTTATGTTTTGACTCTTATGTTATTCGATTTCTTTACTCTGCAGTTTCCTGGGGACAGTGTGGTAACTGGCCGGGGCCGAATCAATGGAAGATTGGTTTACGTCTTCAGTCAGGTATATTATAGTCATTGTAAACATTCAGTCATTATATCTAGCTGCAACCTGATATAATATGTTGAAATTCAGCACTCTAAAAGGAGAAGGAAGCAAGAAAGGAATTAACTAGGTGGTCTTAAGGAAGTGGAAACCTGCTTTTGAAAGGTGGATTTGTAATCTGGGGGAGAGCAATCTAAAGGCCAAGGTTATTTTCTCAGATGGCTGGAGGACTGTGGGTGCTGTATCATACATACTTTCAGACATGATCACACTGTGTGGGTCAGTTTTGCATAACCACTTTTCTCTTTATGATGAGGATGGTAATTAGCAAGATATAAATATATGGTCATCAATAAAACTTAGTAAAAATTAAGGCCATAATTAAAAACCTATAAAGGTGGAGGTTAGCCACAAGGTGGAGTTATAGTAGAATATAAACAGGGACTATTTAACAAATGTTTAATGAATAAATGAAGGAATGAATATATGTAATAAGTGCATGTTTCAGGAATTTTTCTTGTAGGAAATATATGTCTTTAGTAGAGCATTTTTTTGTTGTTGTTGTTTTGGTTTTTTGGTTTTTTTGGTTTTTATAGTGAGGCAGTTGGGGTTAAGTGACTTGCCCAGGGTCATACAGCTAGTGAGTATTAAGTGTCTGAGGCTGGATTTGAACTCAGGTACTCCTGACTCCAGGGCTGGTGCTCAATCCACTGCGCCATCTAGCTGCCCCTAGAGCATTATTTTTTAAGGAGAGTGCCAAAGTAGAATGGGTGTTATATGGTCATACTGATTCTAGAGATTGTGAGTTTCCTCCTGGGGGTAGTTAGTGAATGAGGTCATATTCCAGATGGAAAATGTCTTGGATTAAAGAATATTTCCTAGGTATACTACTGTGCCTGTAATCTAAGCATATAACTATGCTATTTTTCAGAGCCAAGAAATTGAATATTATAAGCATGTGCTCCCTTGAGAGTATTCATAATTATAGTTGTTATCAGGCCATGTGAAATAAACATTGTTTTCCAGGTGGATGTTTTTTGGGAGAAGAAAATTTAAATAAAGGTAATACTTTACTGCCCTTTACAGGTCTGGAATGAGTTTAGAAATTAAGTGAGTTTGGTATAATAAAAGTACAATAACAATAGTAATAATTATAGCTAGCATTTACATGATGTTTTAAAGTTTGCTAAGGGCTATACAAATATCTCATTTTATTCTTATAATTGTAGAAGGTGGGTGCTATTGTTATCCCCATTTTACAGATGAAGAAACTGAGGCCAACAGATTTTTTTTTTTTATTAAAGTAACTTGCCGAGGGATATACAACTAGTAAGTGTTTGAGGTCAGATTTCAACTCAAGCCTTCCTAATATGAGGCCAAGCAGTCCAACTACCATGCCACTGGCAGCCCTATATGGTTTATTGAAGTATAATTTATTAGGACAATAATTACAGCTTATACTGACTTAATTAACTTGGAAATGTTTCCTTTTGGAGCTACAAATGGAGCTACAAGCTATCAGCCTCAAAGAATCAAGCATCTTTAGTTTTTTGCTAATTTATGAAAAGTGGGTTAAAAAATCTTAAATAGGAGAAACCATCAAAGTCAGTGAGGCAGAGAAAGGTATGTTTTCTGGATCCTGTCACTTATTCCATGTCAGAATGCTACAGAAAAAATGTATTTGAGAAAATTAAAGGAAGAGGCAGAAATCCCCAATGCATTTTGCCACATTGTTATAAATCTCTCTTTTTCCAAGCTTTCCCTGGCAGCAGTTTCTGCTGCTGCTGCTGGTTTATTTTTATCATCTTCAAAGAACTTGTGAAAATTGAAGATCGGCCTGGACTATAGCGAGCTTCTCTAGATTTTTTTCCCATGTTCATTTCCCCCTTGATTTGGTGTACTTCCAGTTAGAGATCAGCTCCTTAAACCTGCTTCAACAGCAGCTGAAAAGCAAGATATATGAGGGGGGAAGCCAGCCAGAGAAGGGAGGGGTGTGTGGGACCAGTAGCAGCCACATACTCTAGGATGTTCTGAATTTCTTGACCTTTGAAAACATCTTTCTGATGTGGGCTGAAATTGGGGTCAAATTGATCGTGAGTTGTCCCAAAAGAAGTACAAAACTCAGTGACTCAGTTTCTCAAGTTTTATTACAATACTGTGGGTAACCACAGGGAGAGAACCAGAAAAGTAGAAAGGTATCTTTCAAATAGTGAAGGAAAAAATAGTTATATTTATAGTATAGATAAATTGATTATCAGTCTCATTATAATAATCTCCACCTTAGGGAGGTACAGGGGAGGGCCTGTCCTCATAATATTCTCCATTTTGGGGAAATACAGGGGAGGGCTTATCCTAATTTGGAGTTCCTGGGGTCCTAAGCCAACCCCTAAGGCGGGTACCTTTTTCTGTGGAGGTGTGTTTTGGGGGTTTATACATCATAAGGTGAATCTAGGGACAAATTTGGCCTTTTCTGCACATTTCTCTTTCTGTTTCCCATGGCTAGTTTCAAAATATCTTCATTTTTCATCAATTCCTAGTTTTATCATTGGCATATGACCTGCCCTTTTATGTCCCTGTTATGGATACTGATTACTGTGGGTATGCAAGAAGGGAGGCCCTGACTTATATTAATGAAGAAGTTATCCATTAACTGGGGTCTGAATCCCTTTTAGAGCTAATATCTGAATTAGGGCTTGGACATTAGGCTTTTCTGTTAACCGCTTTTTGCCTCCTACATCATTTCCAGTACTGACCCTAAGTGAGAAGAAGCCCCATATAAGGTTCCCATCTCAGCCCCTTCATAGCGATGTGATTGTTGGCAACTCACTTACCTATTTCCTGCCTCAGTTTTGTTGGCACATTTTGAAGTGCTTTATAAATGTGTGTGTCCATGGTTGTTGTCATTGGGTGTGCTGCTCATTTCATTCATTGCTCTGCCATTGTTTATGTTTTTGCCTTTAAATATAAGGATATAACTGCCTCTACATTTAGTCCTTTGAGGCCTACTCAGGACATGAGGATAGAGGAAGCCCACTAACAGAAGATTGTGCATCTAAGAGACAGTATGAGGATTCAGAGTCAGAAAGACCTGGGTCCAAATCCTGTCCATAAAACACTTAACCAGCTGTGGGATCCTGGACAAGTCTCTTAACTTCTCCATGTCTCTACTATAAAACAAAATGGCGGGGCAGCTAGGTGGTGCAGTGGATAGAGTACCAACCCTGGAATCAGGAGGACCTGAGTTCAAATCCAGCCTCAGATACTTAACACTTACTAGCTGTGTGACCCTGGGCAAGTCACTTAACCCCAATTGCCTCACTAAAAAAAAAGAGAGAGAGAGAGAGAGAGAAGAATCACAGAATAACAGAATTAGAGCTGAAATGCACCTTAGAGACCATCCAGCCCAAGCCATTTTTTTTTTTTTTTGGTGAGGCAGTTGGGGTTAAATGACTTGCCCAGGGTCACACAGCTAGTAAGTGTTAAGTATCTGAGGCTGGATTTGAACTCAGGTACTCCTGACTACAGGGCCGGTGCTCTATCCACTGAGCCACCTAGCTGCCCCATAATTCTTCTCTTATGAATATGACATGATAAGAATGCATTTTGACTTAAGTTTAGGCCTGTGAGAAAATAATGGCATTTGTCAGATACTCAAAGGCCCCACCTAGAGATGAATCTAAACCCATTGAATTAAGTGAGAGTCATTGACTTTGCTGATAAACCTACTTCAAGTTAATTAGATTGTAACCACACCCTCCTGTCCCTCTGCCCTCATCCTTTATGAAGTTTAATGGTCATTTCTTACTTTTTTTTTCTTTGTTTTTTAGGATTTTACAGTGTTTGGAGGAAGCCTGTCAGGAGCTCATGCCCAGAAGATCTGTAAAGTAAATATTTAACAACCAAAAAATGCTGGACTTGAAATGTGAAACAGCCTTTGATAGCCTTCAGGGGTCTGGCTGAACCTCTCATGGTTAGGTCACAATGCCAGCCTGTGCTATAGAAGCCCAGGAGCAGAAAAAAGTAGAGAATCGTTGTGGTGATATTTGCGGTTGAGGAGAAAGATTACATAGTTGCTTTGTGATATCTGAGGTACCCTTTTTTTTTTTATCAGGGGTATTTGGGTCGTAGGAAAAGAATCTGTGATGGGCCACAGACAAGGAAGGAAAAGACACAGTCTGGGGTCAGGCACAGCCCAGGCTTTGGTTGTCAGATGGATTACTGCTCACTCCATCATCAGTACTTTTTTTTTTTTTTTTAGTGAGGCAATTGGGGTTAAGTGACTTGCCCAGGGTCACACAGCTAGTAAGTGTTAAATGTCTGAGGCCTGATTTGACCTCAGGTCCTCCTGACTCCAGGGCCGGTGCTCTATCCACTGCGCCACCTAGCTGCTCCCATCATCAGTACTTTTGAACAAGTAATTGTGGTACCTGATTATGTGCACTAAAAAGACTGTTGGGTACTAAGAGCAATAAAAAAGCATATAAGCTGCTGTTTTTAGAAGTACTTTCCACAGGAAAGTGGATTTTTCTCTCTTTTTTGCAAATTTAGGGAATGAGCAAAGGGACTTTTTTAAGGTTCTAATGTAGCCATTTAAATATACTTCCTTGTTCTTCCTTCTCTGAAGGTATTTAGTTAATAAAATGAACCAAACCGGTGTCCTCTTCTCCAGCTTTGGTAAACCTTACATGGGAAATACTGTGAACATGTGTTAATAAATTGCCATGTGATTCTTTAAGTGCCATTGGATAGTGATGGAATGTTGTTATAACCCAAGTCTTTGTGCTCCCTGCAGATCATGGATCAAGCTATGCTAGTTGGGGCTCCTGTGATTGGACTGAATGATTCTGGAGGAGCTCGGATCCAAGAAGGGGTAGAATCCTTGGCTGGTTATGCTGATATATTTTTGGTAAGAGACTCAATTTGAAGAGAAGAAGTAAAACTATATGGCATTGTTCAGCCTTTAGTAGTCACTATCTCCTGAATTTTCTCTTGTTTTAATGTATTTGCTCTGTTAATATATATTCTGGGGGGGCAGCTAGGTGACCCAGTGGATAAAGCACCAGCCCTAGATTCAGGAGGACCTGAGTTCAAATCTAGTCTTGGACACTTGACACTTACTAGCTGTGTGACACTGGGCAAGTCACTTAACCCTCATTGCCCTGCCCCCCCCAAATATATATATATATATATATATATTATATATTATATATTATATATTCTGGGTTTTTCAGAGATGTCTGGGAGAAAATGTCATAGGTGGGGAAACTTTTTTTTTGAGAGAAACATATTTTAGGTTAAACATCTACAATTTAAAATTTAAGAACAAGGAATAAAACTTAATTCAACAATTAGAACTACATTTTCAAATGTGTTTAGATTTGTCATTATGGCCAGTTTGGGTGGGGTTGGGGGAGCAACTGGTGGAGGGGAAAAGACACGGGGAGAGAGAGAGAGACAGAGAGGTTCGTTTTACTAACTAAACAGCTTCACAAAAAGAGGAACAGTGAAACATATTTAAAGAAAGAGCAAGAGAGGAGTATAAGGAGATAGAGATCTCAACAAACAGCTATAGAAAAAGAGGGAGAGAGGAGGAAATTGGAACAGGGAGAGCTGGTAGGCTCTAGAGCAGGGATTCTTAACCATTTTTGTGTGACTGATCCTTTTGGCAGTCTAATGAAACCTATGGAAACTTTTCCAGAATAATGTTATTAAACATATACTCTTTTATGAAGGAAACCAATTACATTGAAATTCAGTTATCAGTATATATATTTTTTAACTGAGGCAATTGGGGTTAAGTGACTTGCCTAGGGTCACACAGCTAGTAAGTGTTAAGTGTCTGAGGCTGGATTTGAACTCAGGTACTCCTGACTCCAGGGCCGGTGCTCTATCCACTGCGCCACCTAGCTGCCCCCAATCAGTATATTTTTTTAAAAAACATTGTCAGATACTCTTGTTACAGCTTAACTTTCCTTTGGACTATAACATGAATGGTATTATCACAGATGTTTGAAATAAATCAGCTGCTATTTATTGAATACTTAATATGCCGAAGTCCTTATTAGCCAATTCATTACTACTCACAGCTCTTCAGTTGTGAAGTCGTTGTGGTTCAATGGAAAAAGCATAAGATTTGGAGAGAGAGGGCTTGAGTTTGAATCCTGACTCTGTTACTTAAAACCTGTGTGACCTTGGGCAAATCATTTAATCTCCATGGCACACATTTTTTTTTCATTTATAAAATGAGCGAGTTGGGCTTGGTGACTTCTGAGGTCCCTCTCTAGCCCTGAATCTATCATCCTCTGAACTGTTCTTTATTCTTTAAATTCAAGCTATAAGTCAGTTCTCTGAATGCAAAGTTGTAGCAGTCTACCTGGAGAGAATCTTTTCTTTGGAATTTATTGACAGTGATTAGAACAAAATTAGTCCAAGGCTCCCCCCCCAAAAAAACAAGTGGAGAGCCAGATTTAGTTCATTGGTTTGACACATTCTCCTTAACCTTTCTTGTCTGTCTTCTGCTCCCCTCCCAGTGGAGAGAAGGGATACTGATTACATTTAAATTTGAAAATTGTCCAAGAATTTACATAGGTCAGGGGCAATGATAGTTTGAGTGTCAAAGTATAGAGCTGGAAGCTTAGCTTTAGTGGTATGATATGACCTGCTTTATGAAGGAATCTTGGAAATAATGTTCTTTATTACAGTTTCAAAAATTATTCATTTAAAATTCAGCAAATATTTATGAAGTGCCTATCCTGTTCAAGGCACTGGAGATATAAAGATAGAAATGAAATAGTCCCTGCCTTCAACAAACTTGTATTCTAATTATTAGGATAATTATTAGAAAAACTTGGACAAAAATCCCGAATGCATATAAAACACTTAGCTGTTTACAGAACTCCATTTTTTGTTTTGGTTTTTTTTTTGGTGAGGCAATTGGGGTTAAGTGACTTGCCTAGGGCCACACAGCTAGTAATTGTTAAGTGTCTGAGGCCAGATTTGAACTCAGGTACTCCTGAATCCAGGGCCAGTGCTCTATCCACTGCACCACCTAGCTGCACCTACAGAAGAACTCCATTTTGTCTTCTGAATGTGCATATAACTGGGGTTTACTCTAATATGCAAATCTGTCTGGACATTTTTTTCTAATTCGTTTAAAGTTGTAAGCAGGCAACTATGAACAACTCAATACTATTTACATGAATGGTATTTAATGTTGTAATCAAAATTCAGAGAAAATTTAATCTGACACTTATTTAGTTTGTTGCAACCTCGTTATGAGCAGCAGTACAGTTTAGTTTTCTCTTATGTCCATACAGATGCATATATTTTCAAACAAAGATTTTGCATTTCAGAAATCAGTATGGTAGAGAACTCTAAAAACCAAGTAAATAATTGGTCCAAAGTAGTCATATGCATATATCTTCTTTGTTTAAAAATATTAATTAAAAAAGGAACTTAAAAACTAATAAAAATTTTAAAAGTAAAACGCAAAGATTCTGAATCCAACACCCCAACAGCTAGTGTTGCCCATGTCCTTCCTCTCCTATCTGTAGCCTTGGCCTGAGGCTCCCAGAATTATGCTTCTTGCTACAGTACTATTCTATGATATTTTTCTTTTTCTTACCTTCCTCAGAGGGTCCTTGAATGGAACTTCCATATGTTTCTATCTCTCCCATTCTCAGATATACTCTCCTCTGAGCAACTGGACTCTGGGTATCCTGCCTGGAGTGGGACGAGGAAGACCCAGGCCAGTGGTGGTAGTGGTGCTAGAGAGGAGTATATGGGTGAAGGGAAGGGACAAGAAAGGGAAGCATTTAGGTTGGTAAAATTAGGTAGACTCCTCAGACCAGTCCTCAGACACTAAACTACAACATCAAGTTATTGTGTTCTCAGCTTTCTGGAAAGGGCTTCCATTGGTCATAGCCAATACTCTTCCCCTAAGAGAAAATGTAATGGTTTGGGGGGAAAAAAGCCTTAAGACAGCCTCTTTTCTCTGAGGAGAATAACTAAATATGACAGGCTTATTTTTAGGCCTCACCCCAAGTGTAGCATGATTTTAGAGGAAAGGAACCGAATCTTATGCTGAAAACTATCTCCCCCACCCACAGTACTTTGCTAATGTCTGAAATTTGTTTAATAGGAGACAAAGTTTTTCATTACACCCAGAGAGAAAGGGCTTTTTTAAAAAAAGTATTTTATTATTTTCCAGTTACATATAAGGATAGTTTTCAACATTTGTTTTCATAGGATTTTTAGTTCCAAATTTTTTTCCCACCCTTCCTTACCTCCCTCCTCCCCAAGATGGAAAGCAGTCTGATATGTTATATGTGTACAATCACATTAAACATATTTCTGCATTAGTCATCTTGTGAAAGAAGAATCAGAGCACAAGGGAAAAACCTCAAAAAAGAAGGAAAAAAAAAACCAGTCCAAAAGTAGAAGCATTATGGTTCAATCTTCATTCATAATCCACAGTTCTTTTTTCTAGATGTTAAGAACATTTTCTATCATGAGTTCTTTGATTTTGGATTGTTGCGCTGCTGAGAAGAGCCAAGTCTATCACCATTATTTTTCACACAATGTTGTTGTTACTGTGTACAATGTTCTTGTTCTGCTCCTCTCAGTCAGCATCAGTTCATGTAAGTCCTTCCAGGTTTCTCTGACCTCCTCCTCCTCATTGTTTCTTACAGCACAATATTATTCCATTACATTCATATACCACAACTTGTTTAGCCATTCCCCTGTTGATGGGCATTCCCTTGATTTCCAGTTCTTTGCCACCACAAAGAGAGCTGCTATAAATATTTTTGTACATGTGGGTCCTTTTCCCTTTTCTATTGTCTCTTTGGGATACAGACTTAGCAGTGGTACCACTGGGTCAAAGGGTATGAATAGTTCCAAATTGCTCAAAGAGCTTCTTTCATTGTTCCTGGTGGAGCCAAGGCTCTAGAGCAGGGGTTATTAACCTCTTTGGTGTCATAGACCCCTTCTCAGAACAATATTTTTTAATTCATAAAACAAAATACATGAGATTATAAAGGAAACCAACTATATTGATATACAGTTATCAAAATATTTTTTTTAAGTTAGAGCAGGTATTCTTTTTTCTTTTCTTCTTTTAAAATAAATTAAATTTTTTTCAACTAAACCCACAACCTGTTGGGGGTAGGTTGGGGAAGAGAAATCCAGCAAAACCATTTTTTTTTTTTTTTAGTGAGGCAATTGGGGTTAAGTGACTTGCCCAGGGTCACACAGCTAGTAAGTGTTAAGTGTCTGAAGCCGGATTTGAACTCAGGTCCTCCTGACTCCAGGGCCGGTGCTCTATCCACTGCGCCATCTAGCTGCCCCCAAAACCATTTTTAACAAATATGCAGTCAGGCAAAACAAGTTCATTGGCTATTTCCAAAATATACATCTCAGTCAGCACCTTAAGTCCATCACCTTTTTGTCAGAAGAAGGATAGCATACTTCTTCATCATCTGCTTTCTGGCATCATGGCTAATCATTACATTGATCAGAGTTCTCAAGTCTTTCAGAATTGTTTGTCTTTACAATGTTGTTTTTATTGAATAATTGTTCACTTGGTTCTACTCGAGGTCTGCATCAGTTCATACAACTTTTCCTGTTTTTTTCTGGCATTGCTCTTTTAATTTTTATGTTCATTATACAATAATTTCTTTAGACATTCATTGATTGATGTGTTTCCACTTCTTTGTGACCACAAAAAGAGTTACCATAAATATTTTTGCACATGGATCCTTTTCCTTTTCTTCAAGCTCTTTGGGGTATAGGCCTAGTGGTGGTATCACTGGGTCACTGGTATATACTATTTAATGATATTTTGGCCATAGTTACAAATTGCTTTCCAGAATGGCTGGTCCATTCACAGCTTCACCAGTAGTGCATTAATATGCTTCTTTTCCCAAAGCCCCTATGATATTTGTCATTTTTTTCTTTCTTTTTTCCTCAGCTTTTCTGATCTCATGGGTTTGAGGTGATACCTCAGTATAATTTTTATTTGCATTTCTCTAGTAGTGATTTGGAGCACTTTTTCACATGGCTATTGATAGCTTAGATTTCTTCCTTAGAAAGTTACCAGTTCATATCCTTTGACCATTTATCAATTGGAAAATGACTCTTATTCTTATAAGTTTGAATCCATTCCTTATATATTTTAGAAGTGAGATCCTTAACAAAGAAGTTTGAGACAAAGATTTTTTTTCTCAGTTGCCTGTTTCCTTTCCAATTTTAGCTACTTTGGTTTTATTTGTGCAAAACTTTTAAATTTTATATAATCAAAGTCATCCATTTCATCTTCTATGATCCTTTCTATCTGTTGTGTGTTCATGAATTCTTTTCCCTGTCTGTAGATCCAAAAGATAATTTCTTCCTTGCTCCTCTAATTTGTTTATGATGACAGTCTTTATGTATGATTCACTTGGAGCTTGGTTTGTAGTGTGAGAGGTTGATCTATACCCAGTTTCTACCACACTGTTTTCGAGTTTTTCCAGCAGTTTTTGTTGAATAGTGAGTTCTTACCCCAGTAGTTGGAGTCTTTGGGTTTCTTGAATACTAGTCTACTATGTTTGTTTGCTTCTGTATATTGTGTATCTAATCCATTGCACTGATCAACTTCTGTATTTCTTAACCAAATCATTCTGATGACAATTTTTTTATACAGTTTGAAATCTATACTAGGCCTCTTTTCTTCCCATTTTTTTTCATTATTTACCTTGAGATTCTTGACCTTTTGTTCCTCTAGATGAATTTTGTCATTATTCTTTCTAGTGTTACAAAATAATTATTGGTAGTTTGGTGTGGCACCAAATAAGTAAATTAATTTAGGTAGTATTATCATTTGTTTTGTTTTGTTTTGTTTTGTTTTGTTTTGTTTTGTGGGGCAATGAGGGTTAAGTGACTTGCCCAGGGTCACACAGCTAGTAAGTGTCAAGTGTTGTCTGAGGCCAGATTTGAACTCAGGTCCTCCTAAATCCAGGGCCAGTGCTTTATCCACTGTGCCACCTAGCTGCCCTGTATTATAATTTTTAATTATATTGGCTCAACCTACCCATGAGTAGTTAATATTCCTCCAGTTATTCAAATCTGTCTTTATTTGTGTAAAGAATGATTCATAGTTGTATTATATAGTTCCTGTGTATGTCTTAAATGGATATATTCTGAAGTACTTTTTATATCCAGTACTTATTTTGAATGGAGTTTCTCTATCTCATCCTGTAGGGTTTTGTTGGTAATATACAGAAATCCTGATGATTTATGTGAATTTATTTTCTATCCAACAATTTTTCTAAAGTTGGCTCTCTAAAATTCTCTAAGTAAACCATCATATTATCTGCAGAAAATGATATTTTTGTTTCTTCTTTGCCTATCCTTACTCCTTTAATTTCTTTTTTCTTGTCTTATTGCTACCGCATGTCTAGCAATATATTAAATAGTAATGGTGATAATGACAACCTTGCTTTATCCCTAATCTTTTTGGAAAGTCTCATCTATATATAATGCTGGTCTTTGGTTTTAGTATATATCACTTATATTAAGCAAAGGTGCATTTATTCCTATGTCGTCTTGTTTGTTTTATTTAATTGGTATGGGTGTTGTATATTGTCAGAAACTTAGAGCAGGAGTTACTAACTTTTTTGTGTGTCATAGACCCATTTGGCAGTCTGGTGATACTAATAGACCCCTTTTCAGAATAATGCTTGGTTTTTAAAAAAATTAATAATTAAGGAAATGCTGAATTTCAGTTAGAGGTTAGCAAAAATAAAAAATGAAATTTTTTCCCATTTAAGTTCATGGACCCCCTAAAATTTTTATGTGGACTTCTTTAACAACCCCTCTTTTAGAGGGAACTTTGTTAGGAGCCCACAGAAAAATCATAATAGTGATTGAAAAGGAGAAAAAGGTACAAGGAAAAAAACCCACATACTTTTTTAGCCAGCTTCTACCTTAGCTATAATAGCACTTAAAAATTGCATTTATATAACACTTTACTTCTTATAAAGAACTTTTCCCATAACAAATTTGTGACACTGGGTATACACATACACATATCCACATTTTACAGATGAGGAAACTGAGACTTAGAGGAAATGAAATACTTTGCCCACATGTTTGTTAGAGTTTGGTGTCTATATTTGAACTGACTTCTTTTGGCTCCCAATCCAGTATCCTTCCACCATACTATGCTACTTGGAGACAGCCTGAAGAGAGGGAAAAAAAACCAACTTCAGTAACAGATTGTAGTATTTTTCTCCTGCCACCTGGATGCCGTTTCTGTGTAAATAATCCAAATATTATTTTATTGTTGCCTTTATCTTTTTGCATATAAAACCTTGAACGTGCTCAGGTAACCAGATGCCTTTGCCTTTTCTCTTTTGGCAGAGGAATGTCATGGCGTCTGGAGTTGTCCCACAAATCTCTTTGATCATGGGCCCATGTGCAGGAGGTGCTGTCTATTCCCCTGCCTTAACAGACTTCACATTCATGGTGAAGGTAAGACTCTGGTGTCTATTTCCATGGTTTCCTTTCAGAATTGTGTGGTTTCTCATATGTAGCTAGCAATGTTAATGCCTGACCTAGATCTAATTTGTTATCTGAATTCATTGGTTTTTAGATGATAAAGTCTTAGTGTTGAGAAGGTGGTGGTGGCATAGGATTATTAAAATGGGGGATTTCATTGGTCAGAGGGAAATGCATTTGATTTGGAGGCAATTTTACACATTTAGTGAATCGCAAATATATTCCAAACACTAAATTCTTGAATGGAAAATAATCTCCAAAAATCATTAAGCCAGAGATGTCAGACACACATCCTGTGGTCTACAACACTCCTGAGTATGGCTCAAGCCAGATTAAAATTGGGCAATACTTAATAAATAAATTAATTTTTAAAAATATGAACATGTGGTTTTCTAAATGAATATGAAGCCCACAGGAATCCTCTACATACAGTGAAGTGGCCCCTGTTCCTATTTGAGTTTGACACCACTAATCTAATCTGTTAGTGTCTCTCCAAACAAAATTTTAGAGCTGCAAGCAACCTTAAAGGTCATTCTGACTCCCCTGTTTAATGAATAATACAATAATGAATAAGGAAATTGAGGCCCAGAAAAATGAAATGATTTCCAGAGCTAGGACCAGTGCCTCAGTGCTGTTTGTATACCTCATCCTATTACCTACTCTGTGCTATTCCTTTAAAATCTCCAGGAAAAGTGATAATATAACTTTTAATGTTAGAAATTTTTTCTTTTCTAACTTTCTGCTGTAGTAGAAACTCATCATTTTAAAGGTGATTTTACTTAAATATTTTAAGCAATATGGAGCATATCTGGAAATAAAACCTTAAAACTTGAACTTTTGGGGAATTCTATAGGAAATTTTTTTTTTATATATTTTTATTTATTTTGTTAAATTTTTCCCAATTATATTAAGACATTTTTAACATCCATTTAAAAAAAATTTGAGTTCCAAATTGTCTGCCTCCCTCCTGTTGCAGCCCCCACCCCTTGAGAAAGCAAGCAATCTGATGTCAATTATACATGTGAATAATGCAAAACATGGAAAATTAATTTTATAGAAATAGTAACACAGGTTTGTTTTATCTTCATTTCTGACTCCGTACTTTTAAAGTTTCGTTGGCTTAGTTTTTAAAAAAAATATTGAATTGTCTTGGAATGATAAATTTAGAGAAAGGACCTTAGATGCTAGGTAATCCATTCCCCTCATTTTACATATGAGGATCTGAGACCCCCAAGAGGTCCAGTGACTTGCCGAGGACTCCACAGCTAGTCACTCACTGAGTGAATATTTAAATCCCATCCTTCCTAACTCCATATAGGGCATTTTATCCACTGTTCTCTGTGTTGCCTCTCAAATGTCAGTGTGCATATTTTTATTCTGTGGATGTCATTGTATCTTATTTTGTGTGTCTTTCCTTTTTTAAACACTTATATTTTCATTTTTATGGCATAATACTATTCTCTGACATTAATAGTAATATAAATCATTCAGCCATTCCCTGATATTAGGACACATAGGTCAGTCTAGTTTTTGGTATTGCTTTTGTTTACAAATAAATGAACTATGCATATTTTTGCATAAATCAGTGCGTTTTTTCACGTTCTGAAATTGATTGATATAGGAACTATATATTGTCTCTGAAGATTTTCCTTCTTTTTTCTTCATTTATGATTCCCTTGTCTTGTTTTGATAACTTGAAATTTTCTTTCCATTTTTATTTTTCTAATAGTTGATCAGTTTTATTTGTCTTTTTCTTTCTTTCTTTTATTCTTTTATTCTTTCTTTCCTTTTTTTTTAGTGGGGCAATGAGGGTTAAGTGACTTGCCCAGGGTCACACAGCTAGTAAGTGTCAAGAGTCTGAGGTTGGATTTGAACTCAGGCCCTCCTGAATCCAGGGCCAGTGCTTTAATCACTGTACCACCTAGTAGCTGCCCCCCCCCGCCCCGTTTTATTTGTCTTTTAAAAAATCTTTTGATTTTATTAATACCACTTTGTTTTCTTATTTTCAGTTTTATTAATCTCTATCTTAATTATTTTTTTCTTTTTGTGATTTTATTGTTTCATTTCTAATTTTTTAAAACCCAGTTTTAATTTACCAAGTGTTTGTTTCTTGTTAAATTAAGCATTTACTGTTATACATTTGATTCTGAATACTGCATTGGCTGCATTTCATAGGTTTTCTTATGTATATTTATATCTGGATTGCCATTATCATTGAAATAATCTTCTATTGTTTTTCTAACATCCCCTATTATTTAGGACACTTTTCAGTGTGCATGTGGGCCTATAGATTTAGCTTATATAATTAAGTACTTCTAGTTTTAAGTATATCAAGGTCCATAAATGTATATATAGTGTCTTTAAGGACTTAAGGAATTAGGCAGTCAGGCTGTCTCTAACCTGTCATGATCAGTTTTTTGGGTGTACCTTCTGTATGTAATTGAAATAAATGCTATGTTTTATTTTTTTCCCATTATTTTATTCATGGCTATCAGATCTATTAAATTACAGAGATTTATACTCTATTAGAGATTGATCTGTTAGATTAAAATAAATCTTATCAGATCTATTAGATTACTGTTTAGCACTATATGAAAATTTCTAATGTTTTATTTATCTTTTAAATATATTTTTCCTATCTTGATAGTGGAGTCTTGAAATTGACTATTATTGCCCTCATTCTTCCTGGCAGCAGTGTTAACTTGTCCTTTAAAAATTTTACTACTACATTATTTGATGTGTACATATTTTAAATTGATCATTTTGAATGTGAACGTAAAGTATAATTTCCTTGTTTTTCTTTTCTTTGAGAAAGGTGGCATGACCTAGTAGATAAATTTTACCATGGAGTTAAGATGCTCTGGGTTCAAGTCCTGCCTTCAACCCATACTAACTGTGTAACTATAGACAAGTCTCATCATCCAAGGCAATTGTAGGTTCTGAGATTGAGAGGTGGAAAGGACCTCAAAGACTATCTTGTCCAACCCCCTCATTTTATAACTGAGGAAACCAGTGCATAGGGGAGTGAAGTGACTTTTCAGTGTTACACAAGTGTCAGAGGCAGGATTTGAACGTGGATGCTCTGATTCCAGTGCTCTGTAAAGATATGAGATGCTGATCTATATTAGTGGAGGGAGTTTCCTGTACTGGAATCAGAAATCCAGCTCTCCCCCCACAAACCTTACTTAATGCTCTCTTGTTTGAATTGAAATATCTTTTATCAGTATCACACTTATTTTTCTGTGTAACAATAATAATATGTAAAAAGTTGATCCAGCCTTTCCATTTTCATGAGTTGGTAGAAATTAGATCTGAGAAGGGACCTTAAAAATCATATGGGGGTGGGCAGGCAAGGCAAAGATGGCAAAGAAAAGGCCTGGACTTGCCTGAGTTCTTCCAAATTCTTTTACAGACAATTTTAAAATAATGCCCCCCCCCCAAATTCTGAAGTGGCAGAAGCAACAAAAAGATGGGGCAAAGCAGTTTTCCAGCTCAGGACAACTTAAGAAGGTCAGCAGGAAAGGTCTTTCTCACTGTGGTGAGAGTAGAGCACAATTTAGCACAGGCCACCCCTAGGAAGCCAGCAGCAAGGCCCTGGGTCCCAGTACCAGGCAACCAATAGTGGACCACCCCCAGTGCAAGCCAGCAGCAGGCCTTGGGGGCTGCTGAATCAGCAGTAGCAGTCTCTGGAGGTCTCAATACACAGATGGGGGTCGGAAAACTGGTCAGAAGGAGAATATAGGGGATCTTTTGCTGACACTGGGAGGGGGCAGGGGTAGGACTCTGTTCATTGCCAATACATGGTTCCAAGTCATGATCCCAGGGTGAGGAAGAACACTAGCACACTGTGGCAACACACCTCTGGTCGCAGTTGTAGTTCAGAAAAGAGTGGTTGTGGTTGCTCACGGACCAGAACACAGGCCAGGAGAGCAATGACCACACCTGTCCTTAGAGCATGAAAAAAAAAAGTAGCTTGGTAAAGGAGGCACAAAAATCCATTGAAGAGAAGAACTCTTTAAAAAACAGAATTGGCCAAATGTAAAAGGAGGTACAAAAACTCACTGAAGAAAATAATTCCTTAAAAATTAGAACTGGGCAAGTAGAAACTAATGACTTCATAAGACATTGAAAAGCAATCAAAGTCAAAAGAATGGAAAAATAGAAGAAAATGTTAAATATCTCACTGAAAAACAACTGACCTAGAAAATAGATCCAGGAGACATGATCAAAAAGACCCTAGAAATCATCTTTCAAGAAATTATCAAAGATAACTGCCATAATATTCTAGAATCAGAGGATAAAGTAGAAATAGAGAGAATCCACCAATCATCTCCTGAAAGAGACCCAATGAAAACTCACAGGAATATTATGGCCAAATTCCAAGGCTCCCAGGTTAAGGAGAAAATATTGTAAGTAGCCAAAAAGAAACAATTCAGATATCAAGGAGGCACAGTCAGGATAACACAAAATTGAGCAGCTTCTACATGAAAGGATTAGAGCACTTAGAATATGATATTCCAGAGGGCAAAAGAGCTACCCAGCAATACCGAGTATTTTTTTTAGGGGAAAAAAATGGAAATTTAGTGAAATAGAGGACTTTCAAGCATTTCTGATGAAAAGACCAGAGCTAAATAAATTTAGTGAAATAGAGGACTTTCAAGCATTTCTAATGAAAAGACCAGAGCTAAATAGAAAATTTGACTTTCAAATACAAGACTCAAGAGAAGCATAAAAAGGTAAACAGGAAAGAGAAATCAAAAGAGACTCAATAAGGTTAAACTGTTTACATTCCTACATGGGAAGATGCTACTTGTGACTCTTAAGAACTTTCTTATTACTAGGGCAATTGGAAGGAGAGGAAATAGACAGAGAGCCTGGGTGTGAGTTGACAATGATGGGATTATATCTAAAAAATAAAACAAAATTAAGGAGTGAGAAAGAGGCATGAACTGGGAGAGGGGGGAAGGGAGAAGTAAATTATCTTACATAAAAGGGGCACAAAAGAGCTTTTACAATGGACAGGAATATGGAGTGGGGGTGGCAGACAGCTCTGGAACCTTACTCTCATTGGAATTGGCTCAAAGAGAGAATAACATATACACACAATGGGGTATAGAAATCTATCTTATCCAACAGGGAAATAGGCAGGGAAACAGATAAGTAAAGGGGTGAGGGGGGCTGATAGAAGGAAGAGTGGATTGGGGTAGGTAGCAATCAAAAGCAAAACACCTTTTAAAAAAATAGTATTTTTTCCAATTATATGTAAAGACAATTTTGAATTCTAAATTTTTCTTCTTCCTAGCTTGGCTATCTTTGTGTAATTATGTAAAACACATTTCCATATTAGTCACAATTGGGAAAGAAGAAATAAATCCAAAGAAAAAAACCATGAAAAAATAAAGAAAGTGGAAATAATATGTTTCAATCTGCATTCAGAGTTCATCAGTTCTTTCTCTGGATGTGAATAGCATTTTCCATTTTGAGTCCTTTGTAATTGTCTTGGATCATTGTGTTGTTGGGAAGAACTATCATTCATAGGTGATCATCACACAGTGTTACTGTTACTGTGTACAATGTTTTCCTGGTTCTGTTCTTTTCACTTTGCATCAGTTCATACAAGTTTTTCCAGGTTTTTCTGAAATCTGCCTACTAATTTCTGATTGCACAATACCATTGCATTACATTCATATACCACAACTTGTTCAATCATGCCCCAGTTGTTGAGCATCCTCTCAGTTTCCAGTTTTTTGCCATCACAAAAAGAGCTGTCATATTTTTGTACATGTAGGTCCTTTCCCCTTTTTAATGATCTCTTTGGGATACAGACCTAGTAGTGGCATAGAAGCAAAATGCTTTTGAGAAGAGACAGGATTAAAGGAGGGAGGGATATAGAGAGAGAGACAGGGAAAGAGAAGGATAAATGGTGAAATTAGCATGGAAGGAAATATAGTTAGTAATCATAAGTATGAAAAAATTTATAGCAAGTATCCCTGATAAAAGCTTCATTTCTTAAATATATGGTGAACCAAGTCAAATTTATAAGAGTAAGAATACAAGTCATTTCCCAATTGATAAATGGTCAAAAGACATGAAAAGTCAATTTTTAGAAGAAGAAATCAAAGCTATCCATAGTTATATAAAAATTCTCTGAATCATGATGGATTAGAGAAGTGCAAATTAAAACAACTCTGAAATACTACTTTAAATCTATCAGATTGATTAATATGACAGAAAAGGAAAAAATATATTTATATATAGTATGTATGTGTATGTATACATATATGTATATATATACACACATATATATGGGAAAATACCTATATGTACAAAAACATTTATAAAAATTATTTTTGTGGTGGGAAAAAATCGGAAAATTAAGGGGATGCAAATTAATTGGGGAATGGCTGAATAAGTGGTGGTATGTGATTGTAATGGAACACTACTGTGCTATAAGAAATGATGAGGGGGTAGCTAGGTGGTACAGTGGATAAAGCACTGGCCCTCGATTCAGGAGTACCTAAGTTCAAATCCAGCCTCAGACACTTAACATTTACTAGTTGTGTGACCCTTGGCAAGTCACTTAACCCCCACTGCCCCACCAAAAAACAACAAAACAAACAAACAAAAGCCCTTCAGAAATGATGAGCAGGAGGGCAGCTAGGTGGCGCAGTGGATAAAGCACCGGCCCTGGATTCAGGAGGACCTGAGTTCAAATCTGACCTCAGACACTTGACATGTACTAGCTATGTGACCATGGGAAAGTCACTTAACTCTCATTGCCCTGAAAAAAAAAAAAGGAAATGATGAGCAGGATGCTTTCAGAAAAACCTGGAAAAACTTACATGAACTGATGCAAAGTGAAATGAGCAGAACCAGGAGAACATTGTACATAATCAATATTGTACAATAATCACTCAGCAATACATGATCCAGGATATATTCTGAGGGACTTACGATAAAAAATGCTGTCTATTTCCAGAGAAAGAACTGATGGAGTTTGAATGTAGATTGAAGTACTCTTTTACTTTATTTTTCTTATTTGTTTTTTGATCTGTGTTACTTTTACAACATGGCTAGTATGGAAATATTTTGTATGACTTCACATGTATAACCTATATCAAATTGCCTCCTTTCTCAATGTGGGGGAGGGAGAAAGAGAGGAAGAGAATTTAAAATTCAAAATTTATAAAAAGAATATTAAAAAATATTTATGTGTAATAGGGAAAAAATAAAATATCAAATAAATTACAAAAACATTCAGTTTGGGCTTTGGTTCCTCCTAAGATGTGTTTAACTGCTATGTTATTTAAATTATTAGGGGACTAGGCTAGGTTTTCTAAAATATTGTTACTTAGAACTTAATGGCTATTGCACCAGTTTGGGCAGTAAGCATTTATTATTAATTAATATCACATATTGGGGCAGCTAGGTGGCACAGTGGATAGAGCACCGGCCCTGGAGTCAGGAGGACCTGAGTTCAAATCTGGCCTCAGACACTTAATACTAGCTGTGTGACCCTCGGCAAGTCACTTAACCCCAATTGCCTCACAAAAAATATAGATAGATAGATAGATAGATAGATAGATAGATAGATAGATAGATAGATAGATAGATAGATAGATAGATAGATAGATCTATATATTTCACATATTAATAAAGTATTGACCATGTGTCTCCCTGACTTCCCCACTAATCACAGGCTTACAGACCTAAACAATTACATACCCAGCATGGAGAGTAAAAGAAAGTTCCAGGAAGAAGAGAGCAAAGAGACAAGAGAGTGTGCCCAGGGATTTTATCCTCTTTTTGGTAGAGGCGGGTCACCACACATTGATCTAAGCTAATTGGTTAGCATCGTTCAGCTTCATTGATTGACATGAATTGGGGGGTGATCTAGGGATCAAATTCCAGAATCAATTTGAATTCCTTTTGTTAAAGTGAAGGCTCATCCCAGGCTGGTTTCTGGTAAGGGGGAAAGAGCAGCTAAAACTAACATCTGGGTTTCTCCTAGAAATCCATTATTAATAATTATTTTCTGCTCAGTGTTCTTTTAAAGTATCCTGTCATGATTTTCTTTCCTGTGTTGATTCTTCCTTAAATTCTTTAAATGTGTCCTTAATCCATTTGAAAATATCACTATATCTTGGCATTTTGTCATTTGCTCTTCCCACTCTATGCTACATTGCCTCTTAGTTTAAATATGTACATGTCACACAGACACACATCTTTTTGCCTTATATGTTTCCTGCAGGAAAAACTTCTCCAGGAAACATTTGCAGTCCCTTCTGGTAATAACCAAAAATGCAAATAAAAATATATCAGCTTTTCAGTTTGCTTTTATTTGGGGGGAGATTTAAATTTTCTTATGTAAGTTTTTAGTAGTTTTAACTTTTTAGCCCTTTTCATTATTTTTATGGGAGAGGTGAGGCTGCCTCAGTTTTCAAACTATTTAATGTGTCTTAAATGGGCATGCAAAACAACTGATCTTTATCTTCCAAAAGATAACCTATGTGTGTATCGTGATGTTCTGACAGAATGGCTTTTTTAAAAATAGCAACTATGCAGACAGCATAGTGACACAAATAGGTATAAGCTATCTGTAGAATGAACAGAAATTAAGAAAAAAATACTCTGTCAAGATGGCTGCAACCATGGGCTTGGGAGTAAAAGTCCCTTGAAATGTCCTACTGTTGGAAGAACTCGAGGAAGGTCAGAAAGGAGTAGGAGATGGGACAGCTAGCTAGGGTCTTGAACATGGAGAAGATATGACACAAGATAGAAAAGAATGATTAGTGAGCTTCCAAGAACAATTTATGAAAACAGAATATAAAGTGTAGACCTAAATATCCAGAAGCTCCCCCGCCACACACCCCCCTTGTAAGATTTGTTACATATGGAGTAAATAGTTCTAATGGAGTGATGGACCCAAGAGCCATATCCGTGCTTGCAAAATGGAAGAATTCATGTAGCATCAAAGTGGTTCTGCAGGAGCTTCAATGTCTAATGATGTCTGTTGAAAGTATGAAGCTTCCTTAGCCACTTGAAGGACGTTTCAGCAATTAATTTTTAAAAATTCTTTCCCCTTTTTTCAGTTTTGAGCTGTCTTAATTTTCCACAGTAGTACATTTTCTAGATGCATCTTGTAGACCTCAAAGTATTGGAAAGGAAGTTCCTATTCAAAGGTGATTTATCTTGACATACTGTAAATTACATTATTTTTTAATTTGAAATATCAGTTGTGCCATAATAGATAATCTTGTCATGTGTAACTACTGCCCCTTAGTTGAATTTCAGGTATCAAGAAAGTCTATTTAAATTGATTACTGCCATAACCAGTGTGGCATATCCAACTCAGCTGGGAAAAATATATCACACGATCACCTTGCTGCTATATGACCAAGGATTCTACTACCCTATCCTTATTCCTCCCCCTTTGCAACAGCATTCAAACACCGAGCCATTTCTTAAAGTAGACACAAAAGTTTTAACTTCCAGTATGATATAGGAAGCTTAAATGAGGTTGTGTGCCAACCTGTCACCCCTCCCTTTGTAAAAGGGTAGTAAAGGTTGACAACACTGGTGTCTTTATTTTCATTATTAAATATCTTTCATTCCATTTTACTTCTCCACAACCTTTGACCAACTCATAGATTGCATCCCTTTCCCACCCATGCATTCGTTCTCTCTTACATGGGCCTTTGGTGAGGGATCCAGAGGTCTTTCAGTGTCTTCTTTCCCCCACTTTTTTTTTTTTTTTGCGGGGCAGTGGGGGTTAAGTGACTTGCCCGGGGTCACACAGCTAGTAAGTGTCAAGTTTCTGAGGCCAGATTTGAACTCAGGTACTCCTGAATCCAGGGCCGGTGCTTTATCCACTACGCAACCTAGCTGCCCCTTTCCCCCACTTTCTTTTTTTTTTTTTTTTTTTTTTTTTTAGACAATGGGGGTTAAGTGACTTGCCCAGAGTCACACAGCTAGTAAGTGTCAAGTGTCTGAGGCCAGATTTGAACTCAGGTACTCCTGAATCCAGGGCCGGTGCTTTAACCATTGCGCCATCTAGCTGCCCCACCTTTCCCCCACTTTCAACATGGGATGCTGGTCTTCCCTCCTTCCTAAAATCACTTCCCATTTCAGTGCTATTTTGTTGCTTGTGGCCAATTGCCAACCCAGGTAGAGTTGGAAGAAATCCCTGACTCTTTTTTGCTTCTCATTTTTGGAACTACATTTAATCTTCACAAGCCTGGGAAATATCTAAACTGTTTGCACACCTGGATCACCCCCTCCACTAGCCCTGCTATGCCAGGGTGCTGGCTGTGGGCAGTGTTTTTAGCTCAACTTTTGATATAGTGACAAGAGCAGTCATTTCCCAGGACTGCTCAGATCTGCCAGCTTAGCAAAGCTTTTTAGTAGTTAAAAGGGAGAGTTGCCTGAAGATTCCCTAAGCATCCACTGCAGCTGAAAGAATCGGACTTGTCCTTGAAAATTGAAGGAATGTGACTTGACAAGCATTACACTCACTTGGTTGCTCTTTGCCATAGCTTAATGTCAGGTTTGGAATTCAATGGCTGGAACAAAACCCTTGATTTGAATTTGGTACAGATTTAGGTTTTGGTACTTCCTCCTTTCTTTCCTTTGTATGGGGCTAAAATTCTAGCTGGTTTGTCTAAAATATCTAATGAATGGTCGCCAATAAATTATAAGCTTTAGCAAGAGTTAGGCTTTTAAGCATTTATTAAGGAGAATAAGAATTTGGTAAAGAGAGAAAGGCCTAGATTCATCTATCTATTAAAGGGAGAGAGCATTCCTAGCTCCACTCTCAACCAGAGTCCTGATGAAAAAAGAGCAAGAGTGCCAGCCTCACCCCCTCTTCCTCCCACAAGCAAACATCACTTCCCGATGCCAAAGAAAAGTCACATGTCTTGCCCTCAGGCGCCTTCTCCCCATGTTGGAGCTTTCCTATAGTAGCTCTCCAGCAGGTGGCGTCATTCCAATTGTTACATCTTTCTGTCTTTGCTTCTTCCTTCCTTCCTTCCTTCCTTCCTTCCTTCCTTCCTTCCTTCCTTCCTTCCTTCCTTCCTTCCTTCCTTCCTTCCTTCCTTCCTTCCTTCCTTCCTTCCTTCCTTCCTTCCTTTCTATTTTCTAGTAACATTTCTAGGGAAAATATTAAATTTATTATTTTTATTCAGTGTAATGTCTACTTCCTCCTTTCAAGCTCCTCAACAAACATTTGAAAGGGGAAAAATCCAGGTGCATTGTAGATCCCAGAATTTAGCTGGCAGAATGACCTGGCAAATCACTGCCTTTTCCGATTCTCTGTCTTAGACCACTAGCTGCTGTAGTGTGGATGCAAACTTAAATAAAAACAATTTATTGTGTCCTGAGGGTTTTATTTTAAATTTTAAATTTATTTTAAATTCAGTATTGATGTAAATCCACATTTTAAAGCAGCAGCTGTCATGTCAGGAAAATTTCCATTAAGACTTATTGTTATTTTATTACTAATATTATTATTTTATCATTATCATTGTTATTATTATTTTGCGGGGCAATGAGGGTTAAGTGACTTGCCCAGGGTCACACAGCTAGTGTCATATGTTTGAATCTGGATTTGAACTCAGGTCCTCCTGAATCCAGGGCTGGTGCTTTATCCACTGTGCAATCTAGCTGCTGCTGAGGAAAGTATTATTTGAAAGGATTTCATATCCTCTGTAATTAAAGTTTAACTTAACAGTATTCCATAAATAGCCTTTTTACTGTTAGACCATTGCCTGGTTTTAATGTAATAAATAAAGTGTGTGTTAATATTAAAAGGCTTTTTCCTCTTAGAGTATTGATTTAGGAGCAGAACTGCTCTGGCCTATAATGTCCTGGATGCTAGAAAGAGAGCCTTCTGCACATAGCTAGTTCATAACTTTCTTTGTCATGTGTTCACTTAATGCAGGTTTTTCCAAATAAGTTCTCTCTAACCATTGCATTTATTGCCCTGATAAAACTTGCGTCCAAATAATACAAACACAAGCATAGTGGGAAATGATCCTTTCTCCCCTTGTCTCAGCAATCCTGTTATTGTTAGGATTTGTTTGTGATAGCATACATTTCTCTCTGTTTAAAGTTGCTAACCATAACATTCCCCAAGAAGCTGTTCATCTCTGTCAAAAGTAATTGATAGTTTTCTGACTTAAGTTCCAGATGTGTTTATCTTGTTGGGTTTTAATTGTTTGAAATGAAATAGTTTTGATTTTGAAAAACTGAAAATTTAGGTGACCAAATAAAAGTTTACTCCTGTGGTGAGTGAGGTGAATAGAGCGAATAGTATGAGGTGAGGGGTAGTCAAGATACTACTGAGAACATACAGACTAGACCCTGTTATTATTAGGGAAGCCTGTATTACCATATCTGGAAGGTATACCCCTTATCCTCTTCCAAGTGTTTCTTTGATTTGTTAGCTTTCCAAAGACTAGAGCAATGTCATTGAGTACCCTCCTTCAAGAAGGAGGCTCCTGGGCCACCCTCAGCCTCAGTACCTATCTTTAGACTGAACAAAGAAACTACCACTGGAGAAGTGGGGTGGGATACTTAAGTCCCCACAGGAAGTGACTTGAATTTCTGCAAAAATATCCCTTACTTAGGTGATTGAAGTGAGTTGCTTTTTTTTTTGGTGAGGCAATTGGGATTAAGTGACTTGCCCAGGGTCATACAGCTAGTAAGTGTCAAGTGTCTGAGGCTGGATTTGAAACTCAGGTCCTCCTGAATCCAAGGCCAGTGCTTTATCCACTGTGTCACCTAGCTGCCCGAAGTAAGTTGCTTTTAAGAAAGAGCTAATAGTAACACCACAAAAACTATTGGACTCTCGCATTTCCAAATAAAATAAAATGTGGCTTCGGCTACTTTTTTAAGGTTTAAAATTCTTTTTCTTGGTCCTTTGCTCAATCTTAGTATAGGGACACTGATACCTCCTCTTCTTTGTTTTGTATGCAGCCTGAGCCAGATAGATGAAAGGAAAAGATAAATTAACCCTTGGAAACAAATTTTACTATCAGCAGTTTGGGGAAAAAACCCCACAAAACATTTACGTACAGTATAGAAGAGATGATGCACTTCATTCTTATAGTCTATGATGTCCAAAAGCAGAGGCTGAAAATCCATATTTTTCATGTGCTGTAGTGTGAATCTCTTATTTTCTTCCTGGTAGAATTTACCCAACCCAACTGTTAGTATTTCTGAAAATTGTCTTCAAAGAAATCCTCATTTAGACTTAAAATGTTATTGGTTTGATTTCCCTGCCCCGCCCCCACGCCTTGGAGGCATGCTGTGCTCTGCTTATTGATGAACTTTCTAGATTGGCATACTTGGTGGGCAGGATCAAAAAGACTTGTGAAGACCTAAGCCTAGCATCATAGTAGAGATGCTCTTTCAATCTTCCAGGCATCAAAGAAAGCCGCCTCTGCCTGGTGGTGTCATAGCCTTCTTTGTCATATATTCACTTATCAGGGTCCTCCCTGGCCCCTGTATTTTCTATCTTTACTCATGCAAAGAGGTTGCCATGTAAAATGTCACTGTATTTAAATCTAATGGGATGCAGAAGTGACTTGGAAAATATAATTGCTGGGGTTTTTGAGAGTGGTAGAAGTCTTAGAAAATTGATTCCCTTTGGTTGCTAGATCTGCTTTCAGTCTGTTACCATGTTGGTCCAGATATAGTCCTTTTAAATAGACACCTCTTTGGAAGGGAAAAAAAAAGAAGAATATCTACACTGAAAAATAATACTAAGGTTAAAATATATTTACTGAGAAAGACATTTAAAATATGTCTTTCAGTTCAAGAAAATTTTTTTAAATCACTTAAAAAAGAAAACAAACAGTCTTTTGAGTCATATTTCAGGTATCTGTTTGTTCAACCTTGGGTAATAAACACTTACATTTCTCAGTGCCTTCACCTGTGTTGTATCAATTGGTACCTGCTCGAGCTGTTGGGTGCTGCATAGGGAGGCGAGGCAACAAAGAGGTTAGAGAGGGCCTGATGATGATGATGATGGTGAAGGCCTAAATGCCTTGAGCCTTAGTAAGAAACTATCTTACCTGCTTTCTCAGGTACTCATTTAATTCAAATGGTTCTTCTCATTTCCCCTCTAGAAAAAGGAGGGGGTCCTTTAGCCCGTATCTTTATGACTTTTTTTCTTTCAAGGCTGGCCTTATTTTTTTTAAGTGAATAATTTTGTTTTGAGGATTTCATGAATCTTGAGGTGATTAGAAGTATCTTGAAGCGTCAACAAAACTGTGTTGGGAATCAAGGACTTGTAGCTAGGTGATGCATGCTCAGTAACAATACATGGATTTAAATTATTATTTTTCAGAATTATTTTTGTTCTCTCTGCTGTGTGTATTTTTTGGTCTGTGAGTTTCTCCAACTTTTCTTCAGTTGCTTTTTAGATATAAAATATTAGAGCTTCTTGCACTTTTTTACTTAGTTTAAAAATAAACCGCTGTAATCATAATAATCATATCTGTAATTGGTATAGTGTTCTGTGTGTTTTCAGAGTGTTTTCATGTACCCTCCACTGTTGTGTTATTATTCTTGGACAGATGTCTTTGACCAGCATCACTGGTCATTTTTACAACTACTGTATCAAGAGTGAAATAGCATAATTAAGTGACTATTTGGGGGAAGAAAAATGTGACCATGAAAATTTATGTCCACTTTGGACCAGGGATTCAAGAGACCTGTGATCTAGTATTTCCTCTGCTAATTCCTGTGTGACCTTTGACAGATCATTTGACATTTGTTTTTCTTATCTGTAAAATGAGGCACTTGAACGAAATACTCTCATTTTCCACTCTGATCATTTTTTCTTAATTGTATTTTATTTTTTTTCCAATTACATGTAAAGATAGTTTCCAACATTCATTTTTGTAAGATTTTGAGTTCCAAATTTTTCTCCTTCCCTCCCCCCCTGCCCAAGATAGCAAACAATCTGATATAGGTTATATATGTATAGTCATGTTAAACATATTTCCATATTAGTTATGTTGTGAAAGAAGAATCAAAGCAAAAGGGGAAAACAACAAATAAAGTGAAAATAGTATGTTTCAATCTGCATTCAAACTCCATAGATCTATTTCTGGATATGGAGAGCATTTTCCATCATTCTGCTCTGGTATTCCTGATTGATTTGTCTGGAAATCTGTGATTTCAGGACACATCCTATCTGTTCATCACGGGCCCTGATGTGGTAAAATCTGTCACCAATGAGGATGTCACCCAGGAAGAGCTTGGCGGTGCCAAGACACATACAACAATGTCAGGTGAGAAGGATCCCGTCGTCCTCCTTGTCAGCTAATGATTGTCTTTGTAAACGTGATTGAGGGGGCGGCTAGGTGGCACAGTGGATAAAGCATCGGCCTTGGATTCAGGAGTACCTGAGTTCAAATCTGGCCTCAGACACTTGACTTACTAGCTGTGTGACCCTGGGCAAGTCACTTAACCCCCATTGCCCAGCAAAAAAAAAAAAAATTATTGAAACACCTTTTGGAATGGATGATTTAAAAAATCATTTTCTGAAGATTTTCTAAAAAAGATTTTCATGCTCACACGGTGGTAACATATCTAACTGCAGAAACAGTGATGGGAGAATAAGTAGGACATAGCCACAGTGGTTCTTGTTACTGCTTGGTTTTTTTCCTTTGGTACATTTGTGGGGTGTACTGTAAAAAGAGCTAGGAAGCCAGAATTTACTGAAAGCTTTGCACCAAATGAAAATAGGAAGGCCCTTTCACACTTGAGAGGAAATGAGAGCAGCTAGATGGCGCAGTGGTAAAACACCGGCCCTGGATTCAGGAGGACCTGCGTTCAAATCCAGCCTCAGATACTTGACACTTACTAGCTGTGTGACCCTGGGCAAGTCACTTAACCCCAATTGCCTCACCAAAAAAAAAAAGAAAAGAAAAAGAGAGGAAACAAGAGACTTTTCAGTAACTCTTCTTCAGAAGAGTTTATGTTTATGTTGCAGTTTTAAAAATACTAAAATTCCCAAGAGAAATCACTGTTAAGTAGTCAGACCATATGAAGCTTTACTAACCCCCTAATAAGGCTTGACACAGCTATTACTGGGCTGTGGAAACACGTGTGGATGGTATTAGAGAGCCTGTTCCTGCCCTTGTAGAAGTACCTAGTGACAGAACCTCTTAGGTCTGTGTAAACATCTGATGACCCACTACCCTCAGGTGGTATAAATGTGGTGTAGTGGAAAGAACATGGAGAGAGACAATAGCATTTCTGGGTTCATGGTCCACCTCTGGTACGGTGTGAGCATGGACACATCACTTGGCTCTTCTGCTTCAGTTTCCTCAACTGTGAAATGAGGACCTTAGAGGGAGAGAGGGTAGGGGGACACGGAGAGAAGAGGAAGGGAATGAGTATTCATTAAGCACCTGCTGTGTTAAGGCCCTCCAGACAGTATCTCATTTGAGCCTCACAAAGGTACAGTGAGTTAGGTGGTGTTATTATTCTTATTTTACAGTTGAGAAAACTTAGGCAGAGATTAAATGAATTGCCAAGGGTGCTTCTTGTTCAGTCATTTAGGTGTGTCCAGCTTTACGTGACCTTATGGATTTTGTCCATGGGGTTTTCTTGGCAGAGATATTGGAGTGGTTTGCCATTTACTTCCCCAGTGTGTTCCCATTTTACAAATGAGGGACTGATGCAAATAGAGATTAAGTGACTTGCCCAGAGTCACACAGCTAGTGTCAGACTGGATTCGAACTCAAATCTTCCTGACTCCAGGCCCAGGACTTTACCTGCTGCTCTACCAGCTGCCTTGCTAGACAAGATGATCTTTAAGGATCTTTCCAACTCTAAATCTTTTTTTTTTTTTAAGTGAGGCAATTGGGGTTAAGTGACTTGCCCAGGGTCACACAGCTAGTAAGTGTTAAGTGTCTGAGGCCGGATTTGAACTCAGGTACTTCTGACTCCAGGGCCAGTGCTCTATCCACTGCACCACCTAGCTGCCCCTTCAACTCTAAATCTTATGATTCTTGATCCTAAGTTCTTCCCATATCCTGTCCCCTCTCCTTGTGTTGGGTGGTATGGGAATCTTGTATCTTGATTTAGATTGACTATTGAGCAAATTGGGTACGTGGGGTTAATAAAATTGTGTCTCACCTAAGTTTTTCTTAATAGTTTTATTTAGTCAGAGAGACATTGAGGGCATTAATGAGAGAAAAGAAGAGGGGCTGTTATATAGCAAGAAGGATTTTCTGGGACCTTAGTACTGCCAAGATGCTAAAAGGCCCAAAGGAAAGCCCCCAGCTTGCAGGCAGCTGCTTTTATCAAGTGTTTCTGGGAAAGAGATCTGGAATCACTCAAGAACTCAGTCTAACTACGCAGATAGGAAAAAATAAATGGTGATTGTCTCCTCTCTAGAGTATGACATGCAGTTGGATGGATGAGCTATTGAATTTGTTGATCAGTTTCATGTATATGTGTATATGTATACACACACACACACACACACATATATATATATATATATATGTATGTATATATCTATACACACACAAATATGTCAGTTTCATATAGAAGTGGAGCAGCCTCCAATGGCATCTACTCTAGCTCTTTCATTTGACTTGACAGGTGAGGTCAGACCTAGGGGCATTAAGTCACTTGTCCAAGGCCAAGGTAGTAAGCATCAGAAGTAATATTTGAACTCAGATCTTCTGACTCTAGGACCAATGCTTTCCACTATACTCTGTGTGTATGTGTGTGTGTGTGTGTGTGTGTGTGTGTGTGTGTGTTTACAAGTATATGTGTGTATGTATATATAGGCACAATTACTTAGGCATTATGGGGCCTAGAACTGAATAGGAGAGAGGTCTGGTTGCTGCTATTTTGCTGTGAAAGACAGTGCCTTTTCTGGAGCCCTTGGACTACCATAGTGCTTTGAAAAAAATATGGTCTACGGGAGGAACTGTTCTTTCATAGCAGTGGTCTTGTGGGAACTGGAAGAAACCTTAGAGATCACCTGGTTATTCTACCCTCTCCCTTACACTGATGAGGAAACTGAAGCACAGGGACCTGAGGTGATTTGCCCAAGGTTACAAAGGTAAGTAGCTGAGATAAGCTGCAAGCCATCACTTCTGACTTGAAATCCAGCATGCTTTCCTGGGCATTGTGCCACAAATGGTAGGTGAATGGTCCATTGGATGAATGTAGTCAACCAAAGGGCTTTCTTTCCAAGCACATCTACAAATAGCAGGAACAATACTTAAAGAGTAGTTTTGGACCAACTGGACGATCTGTTCTGAAGCCTGATCGTTTGCCTTTTCTTTCTAGGAGTGGCACATAGAGCCTTTGAAAATGACATAGATGCCCTATTGAACCTCCGCGAGTTCTTTAACTACTTACCTTTAAGTAACCAGGATCCAGCTCCAATACGTGAATGTCACGATCAGTGGTAAGTGACAGAAAATACAGCACTTGTTAATATGCTTTAGAATTATGGCTTTAGATACCTGAACCAGCTTTGGGATAGCCCGGGGCCCTTTGGTAGCTTTACTTGTTGGTCAGATTTGAAAAGTAAAGAGTACATTCAAGTTTTTGTGTATTCTTAATGACAAACGACTTAGACCTTTCAGATAGTTGCATGCCTAGAGGTTGCCAGTTCCTCTTTAAGACATGAGAGGCAACATGGAAAAAACATGAAATTTGGAGTTGGAAGGTATTTGGGCTTTGCCACCGAATACTAGTTCTGTGACCCTGATTAAATTGTTTAATTACTCTGAGCTTCAGTTTACTCATCTGTAAGAAATATTAATGCCTATACCACCTGCCTTATAGCTTCAGTAGAATGATCAAAACTGTAAACTGTCGAGCACCATATATGTGTAAACTGGCCAACTAAATGTATCCTAGACCAATAATTTGCACAGTGCCTTCCACACAGTAGGAGTTTAATCAATGCTTGTTGAACGAATAGCATGGGGACAAGATGAGAGATAGAAAAAAATAGTTTTCAGAAGACATGATGTTGGCAGGGATTATAAGATTGTAATTTTTTCCATATTTTGACTTTCAGCAAAACAGCCTACAAATTATTTATAGAATGGTATTCACATTAATATCTTTATTGTTTGTAGTAAGGGCATTTGTTATGGGTAGATTGTCTCTTGATGTTCCCACATGTTCCAGAGAGTCTAAGAAGAAACAGTTTAATTTTGACTGATGATATATCACATGAGAGATCAAGGAAGAGAATCACAGTTAGATCTCATGAAGAAGTGACTGAGGCGACCTTTCTTTGCTAAGGAATCTCAAAACTCTCCCTTCCCTGCCACTCCTGCACCAAACATTTCAGTTTTGTCCCCATTTGCCCTTAAGTACCTGGAGTCTGAGGCATAGCTTAAGGATGAACCATTTTGGGATGTTGAAATGTGGGGTGACGATTTTGGAGAAGGACTGGTAGAAACCTACTTCATCAGTTTTGTTCACAGTAATTATATATGTGTCAAGGAACTAACCTGTGTCAAGGATGGCCTGTTTCCTGGGGAGAAAGTTACATTCAACAATGCAACTTCCTTGATCTAGTCTTCTCATTAAATTTCCTGCCTGCTTCTGTAAGATGTTACAAAGAAATTGGTCGTGTGCAGAGATTTTCAGAAAGGCTGGACATAATGGCAAGCATCGTTGTAAGAAAAACAAACTCTTATCGGAGTAGTTAGGTCTTTGCTCCTACATTTTTGCGCTTATTCTCAGTACTTCTTTCCAGAGGAGCTATGGATATGGAAGGGGGAAAAATCACTTTTTCACTTTGTCCTTTTGGATCTCTGCTATGCAAAGGGGTATAAGTGACCCACAACCAAACAATCACTGACTTTCTGTGATCTTCAAACAGTCTCGTGTTCTGGATTAGTTGGCTGACTTTCTCTTTGCCTCCAAGGCAGCACTTGTCAAGGACCAGCCTGTGCCGTGACAGCAGATGGAGGCGATGACCCTTTTCACTTACCGGAGTCTGCATGTGAAATCACTCTTTGGGGGAGGTGGTGAAAAATTTTCACCGAACCTGAGCCTATTACCTTGAAACACAGAACTACTTATCTCAGTCTCCCACATTTTTAACAACATGGTAATATTAAGCAAAGAAAGTAAGTATAATAGATAGCAAGCCAGCTTGAGGGTTAGGAAGGGCTGGTCTCAAGGCCTGCCCTTGACCCATCCTGGCCATGGAATCCTCCGCAACTGTTCTAGGCAGCTCTCTAAGACAGGGCTTCCTCACCTGATGTCTCTAAACTTGTTATTTTTTTTTTTAACATCTTCATTTTTCATTTATTCTTTTTTTGTGTGTGTGAGGCAATTGGGGTTAAGTGACTTGCCCAGGGTCACACAGCTAGTAAGTGTTAAGTGTCCGAGGTCGTATTTGAACTCAGATCCTCCTGACTCCAGGGCTGGTGCTCTATCTACTGCATCACCTAGCTGCCCCTAAACTTGTTATTTTAATGTTTCCTTTTCAGCGTAATTGGCCTTTGTACTCTCTGTATTTTATTTTATGCATTTAAAAACATGATTTTGAGAAGGGATCCTTAGCTTTCCATAGAATGCAAAAGGGGCCCCAGATGCAAAGGAAGGTGGCTTTGGAGCAGGTGTTGACCTGCCCTAGTAGAGAGAAGTTTCTTCATCTGGGAAGTCCCTCTATCAGTGAAGTCACAGGTCCAGGCCAAATATTGCTAAATGAAATGTTTGGCCTTTTCTTCCTCTGCTTCTCCTGTCACAACAGGGATGGCCTTTGCTGTTCTGTTGTGGCTTTCAGGGGTCAGCCTTCCTACCCGATATTGTTTTGTCTGAGACTTGGAGACCACTGCAAAGCACGTGCTTTTATTTCCAACGCACCCGTTCTTTTGATTTGGATTTCTGAAGTAATTTGTCTTCTTTAAAATGAGCTCTTTCCCTGTTTTTAAGATTGTATCAATTGATCATGTTGCTAAAGTTTTCCATTATTAGTAATGTGCAACTAATTGGGCAATCCATTCTTGTTCAGTGGAATAATAGTGATTGTTACTATTGAAATGAACACTGATCATTGTGTACTCAGTAAGTGCTAACTACATGATTCATTTTATGATTTAACTATCCAAATGTAAGACTGCATATTTGATGGGCATATTTTTTTTTGGACCTTGTAAATAATGAAGTCTTTTTGCTGCAGGCTTTCTGGGTAATTAATTTTTGTCATTTTTGTTTGCAGTGCCTGAAACATAATGGGCGTTTATTGATTGATTGACTAATTACTAATCATGTCATCTTCTCTTATTGTTCACTTTCAGTGACCGCCTTGTTCCTGAGCTGGACATGCTTGTTCCATTGGAATCTACCAAAGCCTATGACATGGTGGATATAATCCATGCAGTAAGTACTGCCTCTGACTTTGCCGAACCTTGCTGACTGTGATGGGGGCGACTAGCTGAGGATTAGACTTAGCCTTAAGGTTTGAGGTGGGATGTTTTGGAATACCAGCCAGCAAGGATTTAAAAGATTATTTCATTTAACTAATATACATTTTTTTGGTTGTGGTGGTAGTTATGGGGGCAAATATTATAATCAGAAGTAGGAATTAGATAGAAATAGGGCAATAGAGAACTTTGGCTTTTAAAATATTTACTGTTTTCAAAGTAAATGTTTCACAAACTTTGATAACTTGCCAAAGATTCACAGGCCATGTGAAACTTATTTTTTATTCTCTTGACTAATGATAATTTGATTCCTGGAGTGCTTCAAAACAAAACAATAAATCTTTATTCTGACATTCCAAAGTCACAAAATTATAGCATTGGAAGGTGTATTTAAGATCATCTTGTCTAATCCCAGTTGAAAACAATGGAACTGAATCTCTTTGAAAATTTATTGAAAGAGTGAACTATTTTCTACATGTGAAAGAATTCCAACTTTCCAGGAAGCCTATAGAGTGCCTTGGGAGTCTTCTGGGGTACTTGTAAGTCACTATTTTTCACCAAAGCAACAAGTCTTATCAGGGGGTATCTGATGTTTCTGCAGAATGCTATATGTGAATGCTTATGTTACTATTTACCAAACTATTGGCTTAGAATCTATGAACCCAACTTTGTAGGAGCCTATGGAGTCCACATCCTATAGTGTAAATGTATAGTATTAAATACACATGATAAATATACATGTAGTATAAATATATATACATGCATGTATACATATCAAATATGAAATGTTTAGTTCCTAAATCTTTTGGTAAGCTCTTACATCAATTTTATTTGTTCTTATGTTACATGTGATTTCTAACATAAAGATTAACATAAAGTCAAACCAAATTAGTCCCTTAATTTTATGCTTCCCTGTATCATTATTTTTCTTACTTCTGTTCTGTTTTCCTTATGAGTTTGAAAACTCCCCTTGGGTGGAGAGGATGCATAGTTTTTTGGATCTTTCATAATGGATAGTACTTAAGATAGTACTTAGCAAGGACTTTTTGAATGTAGTAAGAGTTAGTGTGTCATTTTCATTTTTCTGGCTCAGATGACAGTGTATTAAGACCTATAGGAGGGGCAGCTAGATGGCGCAGTGGATAGAGCACCGGCCCTGGATTCAGGAGTACCTGAGTTCAAATCCGGCCTCAGACACTTAACACTTAACTAGCTGTGTGACCCTGGGCAAGTCACTTAACCCCAATTGCCCCTCAAAAAAAAAAAAAAAAAAGACCTATAGGAGTTCAGATGCCCCTCAAAAGATCTCAGAAAAACTCTAAAAATGCATCAGAAAGAACAGCTATAAAAGAAATCACACAGCAATTGCTGCTAAAAATCTGTGGAGGTTCTGAGTGGAGACAAGATAGGACAGACAGAAGGAAGGACATATAAGTAGTTAGGACCTGCTGTGGTAGGAGACAGAGCTGGACTAGCATCCACCTGAACCACCACAGGAGACAGAGCCTGATCAACAACTGGGTAAAAAACAGGACAAAAGACTAGGCCAGCATTTGGAATCAAAGCATTATCAAAGTCTTGCAGGAGTCCTGCTAGCAATACAAACAACACCATCTGGTTGGGGTATTTTAAAGTCATAGTGAGAAGCAAAGGAGAAAGAGAAGCTGAGGCCAAAACTTAGGAATTCCTACAAATGGTGGGGGTGATGTTAGCTACCACATCTAGAGCCAAGTAAGACCAGCCCATGCCATCCAGGAATATGGGAAGCAGCAGAATCTGATCCAAGCACAAAGCTCCAATATAGAAACTGAGTAAGAGAAGAAAATACTGAACGCAAGGAAGAAGTACTATCATTTAAGAGAAGCCAAGGAGGTAAGCCCAGAAAGGGGAGAAGGAAACAAGCATTTAATAAGTACTCACTACATGCTCACTACAAGCGTTGTATTAAGTACTTTACAAATATTATCTCATTTGATCCTTACCTCAGTCCTGTTAAATAAGTGCTGTTAATATCCCCATTTTTCAGTTGAAGAAATGGAGGCAGAAAGAGCTTAAGTGTCTTGTCCAAGGTCACAGTAAGCATCTGAGGCCGTATTTGAATTGAGGTTTCTTGACTCCAGACCCAGTGCCCTATTGACCACCCATCTAGTTACTAGCTACTAGGATGAGACCAAGAAGATCTGCAAAGAAAACAATGACCTGGACCCAAGGACTGTAAGAATACCTGCAATAAATTAAGCATGCTATATGAAATATAATATTAAATGGAATGAAAGCTAAAGAAGAAAGAATAAGAAGTATAATGAATATCTTAAACTAGAACGTGGTAAACCATACCCAAGAATTGGACACCTTGAAAATTAGAATAGGCCAAACAGAAAATGTTGACTCTATGAAGACATAAACATTAAAACAAAATCAAAAGATTGGGGGGAAAACCCAGAAAAGTACTTAAGTTATATACTATCAAAAACATCTGACCGGGAAAACTTGGTGAAGGAGAGAAAATCTAAGAATCATCAAAATTCCTAAAAATTACGATGAAATAAAAACCTAGATATTATATATTAAATTGTAAGCAACAACTGTCCAGATCTGTTAAAACCAGAGGACAAAGTGAAAATAGAAAGAACTCACCAGTCATTTCTTAGAAGAGATCCTAAAATGAAAAATCTTGATGCTAAGCAGGGAGATAGTAAAAATAGACACTATTATGAGATTTAACAGGGAAACTATGCTTCAAGGTACCATAGATAATGAACTAATATTAATACTTTTAATATAAGCACTACATGGCACAGCATCAAAATAATATAAGGAAAAATCAATTGATTTTTAAAGAGAAATAGACATGAAAACTATAATAATAGAGGATCTCAATGCAATTCTTTCAGATCTAAGCAAATCTAACATAAAGTGAAACAAGAAAAATTAAGTACACGAATAGTTGTGTTGGGTTTTTTTAAAGTAGGGTAAGATAGTTCTCTGGTGACTACTAATTGGGAACAGAAAGGCACATGCATTTTTCTTACCTGTGCATGGCATCTTTACAAAAATTGGTCATGTACTAAGGCATAAAAACCTCATAAAATGCAAAACAACATACATATTAAATATTTCCTTTCTTGACAGTGCAAAAAAATTATCTTCAATAAAGGGCCTTTTAAGAAAAGATTAAAAATTAATTAGATTAAATAATTTTATCCTGAAGTATTGGCATGTGAAGAAAAAAAAACCCAGAAAATTCCATTTTTTAAAATGACAGTGGGGGCATCTAGGTGGCGCAGTGGATAGAGCACCAGCCCTGGAGTCAGGAGTACCTGAGTTCAAATCCGGCCTCAGACACTTAACACTTACTAGCTGTGTGACCCTGGGCAAGTCACTTAACCCCAATTGCCTCACTTAAAAAAAAAATGACAGCAATGAGAGATAGAATTCAACAAACTTTTGCTTGATTATATGCCAAAAAAACTAATAGATGAAATGAATGTTTACAAAAATAAAAAATACTCAGATTAACAGAAAAACTAGATTTTTAAAATAACCTAATATCAGGGAAAATTTTTTTGAAGAAGCCATAAGAGTTTGTAAGTGAATTCTACCAAACATTCACATAATTAATTGCAATATGATAGAAACTATGCAAAAATAGGAAAAGAAGGGATTTTGCCAAACCCCTTCTCTGATAGAAGTATTGTCTTCATGATAGGGAGACAACAGGATCTCTAATGGAAATTGACATAATATTAAAATATTAGCAGAGGCTATAACAATATATTCCAAGTGTTAATTTAAACACTGTAATCAGGTTGTATTTATGCCAAGGATGCAGGTTTGGTTTAATATAAGGAAAACTATAAACACAACAGACCATATTAGTAACAATTTTTAAAAATGTAATTAAATCAATATATCCTGAAAAAGTTATAGGCAAAATTAAACTTTCATTCTGTTGAAAACAGTAAAAAACATAAAAATAAATGGACCATTCTTTAACACCATAAAGAATATCTAGTCAGGAACACCAGTAGTCAAAATTATATGGAATAGAGAAAAAGTAGAGGCTTTCCAGTAAAATCAAAGTAAAGACAAAGATGAGGCTGCTAGATGGCTCAGTGGGTAGAGCCCTGGGCCTAGACTCAGGAAGATCTGAGTTCAAATCCATCTACTAGCTGTGTCACCCTGGGTAAGTCACTTAACCTCTGTTTGCCTTAATCTACTGGTGAAGGAAATGGCAAACCACTCCAGTATCTTTGCCAAGAAAACTCCATGGTAAATATTGACATGCTTGAGGCACAAAGATACAACAAAAAACATATATCTTGTACTTTGAAGAAGTTTACATTTTACCCAATGGGGAATGTTTGGCTGGGAAAATTTTAGGAGGGATATGAGAGCTGTCTTTTAAGTATTTATAGGGCCATTAATTATATGAAAGAAGCATTAAGTTCATTTTAGGGGCACTTGATAGCAGTTATATGGAAAATTTTCTAACAAATTAGAGCTATTCAAATGTGTAAGGATGTTGTAGGTGGCATAATTTCTGCTCAGGTAGGGATTGAACCATTTATTCTTTTTAGATGTTTCTACCTCAGATGCTATGACTGTTCTAGATGATAACCTCTAGGGATTTGCGTGTAGATCCAATGGTGGATAGGAAAAAAAGAAGTGATGAGGGTCTGGAAATGTGATTAAGGCCCTTGCCTTACCTTCTTCACTTTTTGATATACACACACAGCCCACCATGAATCAGTCAGGGTATATGAGATCATGTCAGAGGCTCATAGAATATACATTTCATTGAGATGCAAGGCACTTATTAGATGGCAACTCTAAATATTGGAGGTGGGTAGGTGGCTCAGTGGATAAAGCATTAGGCTTGGAGTCAGAAAGACCTGAGTTCAGATGTGGCCTTGGAAATTTATTAGCTATATGAGCTTGGCAAGTCACCTAACCCTGTTTGCTTTTATCCACTGGAGAAGGAAGTGACAAAACATTCAAGTATCTTTGCCTAGAAAATCCCACAGACAGTATGGTCCATAGGGTCACAAAGAGTTGGACATGACTGAACGACAAACAACTCTATAAACGTGTGACAAAGTCTACTTTTGTTACTTGTATATTTGTCTTTCCTTTCTAATGGTAGTTCATATTCCTTTTTTGCAGATTGTTGATGAGAGAGAATTTTTTGAGATCATGCCCAGTTATGCCAAGAATATCATTATTGGCTTTGCAAGGATGAATGGAAAGACTGTTGGGATTGTAGGCAACCAGCCCAAAGTGGCATCAGGTAGGAGGCTCCTCTCACGGGTTGCTTACCAGGGAGGACCTGAGAATCCTGCAAAATCCTAGACATGGATCTAGCCAATAACAAATGATGTAACTATGAAATATTGCTCTTATTCTCAATCATTGCTCAGATGATCTGCATATACTTTGACTTGACTACATGTTACTCCATCTTTGTTGTGTTTATACTGTACATTTCCTTATGAGTATGCCCATACAGCTGGTGCACAGAACTGAAGATCATGTGGACAATGTTTTCTCGTTCCCCTTGTTAGTTCCATTTAGCATGGGTCTGTTTAGCTGTATCCATAGAGCGGGCTAGCTCCTGATATCTGATAGTCCTGAACAGTTTTGAAAAGACATCATTGAGCTGCTGGGTTAGAAACATTTTGTTGAGCTCAGCTAACCCCACAGCCTCCCTCGTTCTCTCTTGCAACATTTTTATCAGGTCCTCTTGGTATTGGCATATTGGCCGTTTTTCCTTCACTTTGTGCCTTTCATACTAGTTTGCATCCCACATCATTTGCACAAAATTCCTGCAGAAGTCTCATAGAATTTGTACAAATAGTTGTGGCCTCTGGTTCTGTTATCTTCCCTATCCTTTTTCTGTCTTTACACTATGCCATTAAAAACTGTTGCCACGAGTTTTGTTCAGGCTAGCTTTAAGCCATTTCATACTGGAGCGTCAGAGTAGCATTGGCGTGGAGGAGATAATAAAAATTAAAATAAGCAGGGTGGCATCCTAAAGCATCGTTATTATTTATTTGCTATTGCCCAGGATAATGAATTATTGAACAGTTCTGTATAGTTGCTTAACATCATTGCATTTATTGTTTCTTTCATTAGGGTGTTTGGACATTAATTCTTCTGTGAAAGGTGCTCGTTTTGTCCGATTTTGTGATGCTTTCAATATACCACTGATAACTTTTGTCGATGTGCCTGGCTTTTTGCCTGGTAGGTGTAATTATCAATGGGGAGGTGTTTCACTTGGGCCCATTTCCACATCCCACCTCTCTCTCCTCCATTCCTTGGTAATGTGCAGGAGAAATGGGGATTATATTGGGTAAAGGTGTGTTATTTGGAAATCTTGTAAGAAATACCACACTTTTAATTTTTAAAGTTTTTATTCATATCTTTTGTTTTTTCTTTTCAAATATAGCCCCCCCCCCAACCCCTGTACTGTGTAAGTCATTGCTTACAACAAAGAATAAAAAAGAAAGAAAAGCATTTCAATAAAACTAACCAACACATCAACTGAGTCTGACACCCTATGCAGTGGTCCCCACCCATAGTTCTCTACCCTGGCAAAGAAGGGAGGAAAAACAGTTTAGATTTTGAAGTCTTTCTATAGTTTTTTGGACTGGAATAAATCAGCCACCAGAAAAATTGGCTGAATAAACTGTGTTTGCTCACTGTTGTTAGTGCTGTGAAACATGTACAGTTCTGTTGTTTGGGGAAGACAGTAGAGTGGGAGTCCCCCCTCCATTGTTTTGTCCATGATTTTGGAGCTCTCGGCAAATACTTGGATGTTGAGAGTTTTTGAATGTTTGTTTTGTCTTAGGTACAGCTCAGGAGTATGGGGGCATCATCCGACATGGGGCAAAACTACTTTATGCATTTGCAGAAGCAACTGTGCCCAAAATCACTATAATCACACGGAAGGTAAGATGAAAGACACCACTTCATTTCATCTCTACCCCTCTACAGGCAAGGACTAATTTAGTAGTTAAGTCAAGAGCTAATCAAGAGAGTAAGATCATAGCATCATAGATTTCAAGCTGGAAGAGACCCAGAGGTCTAATCCAACCTCTTCATTTTTTTACAGACGAAGAAACTGAGGCCCAATGAAGTAAAGTGGCTTGCCCAAAGTCATATAGGTTTCAAGTGCCAAAGCTGAGATTCAGACCCAGGCCTTTTGACTCCAAGTCCATTGCACTTTCCACTGTGCCCAGCTGACTCCCTCAGAGGTTTATCTATCCATTGTCTGGAAAACACCATGAAGTTAATAATCTGTCCCACCAACATAACCCAATTTGAGCATGGTGGAATTTAGAGAGAACTAGAAAAGATACTGGGCAAAACCCGGGAAGTTGGAGAAAGTGTAATTGAGGACGGTTAGTTTCAGTTTGTAATTTTTAGCACACTAGGGAATGTAACTGTGATGACCAATATGAACTTTCTTTCCATTTTACTGAGTTCTCTGTTGGCTTCCTGGATTATCACGAATCCACATATTCCAGATCAGTTTGGTAACTGTATTCTGTATGCTCTGTTTTAGGCGTATGGCGGTGCCTATGACGTGATGAGCTCCAAACACTTACGTGGTGATGTCAATTATGCTTGGCCGACAGCCGAGATTGCAGTTATGGGGGCAAAGGTCAGGGCCTCAACCCTTCTTAGAGCTATTTATTCAACAAGTAATTGCTAAACACTCACTGGAAGCTTAGCTTTATGATAAAAACTTGAGGTAGCTGAGGAAATTCTAGATATCTTCTCCCCCTCAGGGACCATCCCTTCTATGCTAACAAGAAAAATCAAACATAAGGCATAGCACCTAGAGGGTAAGTGAAGGAAGTGTGAAAGAAGGATTCCCTCTTTGTCTTTCTCTTTCTCTCCCTGTCACTTTCCTTCTCTCCCTGTTTCCCTATCTCCATCCCCCAAAGACAGGGAATTAACTTTTCTTTGCTCTGTAATTCTCCACACTATGTAGAACAGTGAGTGCTTCGCATAGAGTGACCTTCAGTTCATAGTGCTGCTTGACTGCCTGTAGCCAATCTGTGATCACAGCCGATGGTCATATGGGTGGTCAGAAGAGGATTTGTTACTCATGTCTAGGTAGCCATCCTGCATCCTGGAGAGTCTCTTGTTTAAAAAAAAAAAAACAAGCAAAAACCCCCATAGGTAAAGGTATTCTTTAAGAGGTTTCCAGACCAGAGATGATGCCAGTAAAATGTAAATTCAACTTAGTATGGCACAGTAGGCACAATGGAGGTTCACCGAAGGCCTGCTGGAGTCCTCGTGGGCATTTAATCTATCAGTGTGTTTTGTCTGGCTTGTTACAGGGTGCGGTTGAAATCATCTTCAGAGGAAAAGAGAATGTGGAAGCTGCCCAAGCAGAGTATGTGGAGAAGTTTGCAAACCCCTTCCCTGCCGCAGTGAGAGGTAGGAGAGATTTCTATTAGGTGGACTGGCCCAGAGGACGATTCTCTCCCTGTTTCCTACCTGTTTCTCCCATGGGTGAAATCAGAGATTTGGTCTTGGGAGAAGCTGAATGATTGGCTTCAGACAGAAATATACTGCCAGAGTAGGCTTGGGTTGTTGTTAACCGAATCTTCCTAATCATCAAATTGGGTGGTTTTTTGTTTAGTTTTGTTTTGACTTGTCTCTTCCTCCAAGGTTTTTTACACAGGTCATCACCCTTGTGCATTTACCCATCTCTTTTGGATATAGAAAGACCATCATTGCCTGGTTCTCTTCCTACCTCTCTGACTTTTGCTTCTTTGTCTTTTTTTCTGGTCACTCAAGGTTCCCCAAGGTTTTGGCCTCAGCTCTTTTTCTCTAATCTTTCTATATTCCATCCTTTGACAATCCTGTCACTCCCACAGTCAGACGTATCACTAATTGTACATAAATGTATAGCTCTACTACTGACTTTTTCCTCTGAGATTTATTTATCTATATTAATGTCTTATTCGTAGTTTTTGTTTTTATACCACCATCAGTTACCAGTAACCACCCCTAGAGAAGCTCCTTTTTTTTTTTTTTTTTTTTTGCAGGCAATGGGGGTTAAGTGACTTGCCCAGGGTCACACAGCTAGTAAGTGTCAAGTGTCTGAGGTCAGATCTGAACTCAGGTACTCCTGAATTCAGGGCCGGTGCTTTAACCACTGCGCCATCTAGCTGCCCCTTGCGCCATCTAGCTGCCCCAAGAAGCTCCTTTTACGACAAAGAAAATTATTAAGACTGCCCAACACATTGACTGCATATGATAGTATATGCAACACACCAGACCTGTAGTATACCATCTTTCCGCTATTGAGAAGAGGTGAAAAGTATGTTTCATCATTGGCCCCCTGGAACCAAGATAGGCCATTGTCTTTAATCTGGTTTCTGTATTGCTTAGTACTCTTTTCACCCCTATCATTTATTTATTTATTTTTTGTTTCGTTTTGTTTTGTTTTTTTCTTTTTGCAGGGCAATAGGAGTTAAGTGACTGCTTAGGGTCACACAGCTAGTGTCAAGTGTCTGAGGCCGGATTTGAACTCAGGTCCTCCTGAATCCAGGGCCGGTGCTTTATCCACTGTGCCACCTAGCTGCCCCTGTCACCCCTATCATTTGTAATCTTTGTATATTATTTTCTTGGTTCTGGTTAGATCATATAAGTCTTACAGTGTTTCTTTGACGTCCTCATAATTGTCACATGGAGACAAGTGTCATGGAAAGAGGGGTAAATTTGGAGTCTTGAGGATCTGGTTCTGCTAACTACCATCTATGTGACTATGGCAAGTTACTTAGCCTTCCTTGTCCTTGGTTCCCTCATCTATAAAATTAAGAGGTTGGACTAATGACCTTCAGTGTCTATTGCTGCTCTCCATGGCTATGATCCTGTTGTATACAGCGTAGGAAGATTCTGTTATATCCTGTACCATCATTTGTCTTCAAGTCATCATTGTTTCTCCAAGTCAGTGGCCCCCACTTGGTTTCCATTTTTTTGCTACTACCTAAGTGCTGCGGTGAAGATTTTGCTGTATGATCTCCTAAGCGTCAGAGTTTGCTTTACTCCTCCTGTGGACTTTGCCATTTCTGTCAGTGATGCCGCCAGTAATCTTGCTTGAAACTTCCATGGAATCTCTCCATCCCACTTCCGCATACAATTGTCAAGTCCTTTTTATTCTGCCTCTTTGATTTTTCCCATACCCATCTCTTGTCCCTCCCATTGCTATAAGAGTATATATAGTCCCTCACTGTCCCCTCCTGGACCACTGTAATAAGCTCCTAAGAATTCTGACTTCTGCCTTTCACCCTCCAGTGCATCTTTCATGTCATTGCTAGATTAATCGTAATGTGCAGATATGATCATGTCCTTCCTCTGCTCAAACTCCTTGAATGGCTCCCTATTGCCTAACAAATAAAGACCAAGCTCAGTATAAGATCCTAGATACAGACGTTGGAGGGACTATCAAGACCATTTAATATAGCCACTTCCTTTACAGTTGAGGAAACTGAGGCCGACTGAGTCGTTTTCCCCTAGTTAGATGAAGAGTAAATCCTTTAAGCTCTCAGGGCTCTAAGGAACTCCCTAAGACTTTCAGAAAAGGTGTATTAATAGTGTAGTAGGGAGTTTTCTAAACCAGTGAGCATATAGCACAGGTCCAGTCCCTACCCTTTTCCCTATGATCTGACACCAGGCTTCTCACACTTAACTCCCAACCTGTATTGAAAGTGACATGCACCATCCCCCTTTTGTTCCACCGTATCTCCATGGTAGGCTGTTTGCATGGGTCACTGTGGGGTGGGTCTTTGCTCAAGCCCAGCAGCCTCCAGAATTGGATGGGTTAATAAGGCTGAGCATGGTAGTGAAGTGTGAAGAATGGTAGGGCTTTTCGGTGGTGGTTTATTGTTTCTGTTGTTTAACTGACTTTCACACTGTACTTGGACTAAATTAGGATGAAAATCACGTCTGTTTCCTTCTCTGTGTTTAACAGGGTTTGTGGATGATATCATTCAGCCTTCCACGACTAGAGCCCGAATCTGCCATGACCTAGATGTATTAGCAAGCAAAAAGCAACCCAGCCCCTGGAAAAAGCATGCAAATATTCCACTCTGAACAATCCTACAGAAAGGAGTTGACAGCCTGGTGTTTCATGATGGGAGAAGGATGTATAACATCCATATTTCTGGCTCTGGAAATGACGGGACCCAGATTAGGGCTTGAATGCCCTTTGGAACTTGGAGTTTCTAAATTTATGAAATCTAAAAGAATACTTTGTGTGCCTTAATATGCCACTCCACACTCTGCCATTGACCTCTTCAGAAAACTATACACCATCTTTTCAAGGCAGGCCACGACTGTAAGACTGTCCAATATCTACTTGCAGACCAGGAGTCAGTGGTGCCACAAACCAGTCACAGATGTATGTGCTTCCCTGGAAATGTGGTTAAGATGTTTAATCCTGTGCTTTCTGTCTGGGGCAGGGAAGAGAGGGAAGGAGAAAAATTTGGAACTCAAAATCTTATAAAACAAATGTTGAAAACTATCTTTACATGTAACTGGAAAATAATAAAATACTTTTATGATTAAAAAAAGATTTTTTTTTCCTGAAATCTTGATGTTTCAGTGATTGACCATTAGCAGAGCAAATTTGGTATAGCTAATACTTTGTGCCTCATCAGGGCTTTAAAAAAAAAACAACAGCCTGGGGGCAGCTAGTTGACAGTGGATAAAGCACTGGCCCTGGATTTAGGAGTTCCTGAGTTCAAATTCAGCTTCAGACACTTGACACTTACTAGCTGTGTGACCCTGGGCAAGTCACTTAACCCTCATTGCCCTGAAAAACAACAACAACAACCTGGTAAGAAGAATGAGTAGATTAAAATTTTGATTTCTATTCTACTTCTAAGAAATTATTGGCTTCTATTTCAGAAACTGAAAAAATAGGGTTAATATCTCATTAAGGACTGTAAAACTGTCCAATATCTACTTGCAAAGCAGTTTGATTTTTTTTTAACCTGCAAATCAGATATATTTTACTGGACAATTTTTTGTGTAGTGAGCATTTGGGTATCAAATAATATTCCCTTTTTACTTCCTTTCTTCCACAGTTATTGTGTTCAAATTAATTTTTGACCTTGACATGTAATAAAAACTGCACTCCAGTACTTTTATACTCACGCTAAGGTGTGTTTTGCTTTTGTTAATGCATTTCATTTTCCATCTCCATTCTGTTGTTCCCTTAGCAACCTGTACTTGCTTCTACAGCTGCTGCAGGCTGTGAAGTCCTTTTTTTTTTCCTTCTTTAGACAACCTTTCCAGTTCCAAACCCAGACTGATAGAACATAATTTTTAAGAGCACATTTAAAAAGAATGTGGAGATTTTAAAACAGAGGTTTAAAGTGATTTTATAAATGCCACTTAGGTTTCTCCAAGAAGCTAGTCATTTAGAGTGTTTTTATTTAGAGTGTTTTGGTTGGGTTTTTTTCTTTTTTTCACATGCCTATGTTGGGATGAAGTGCCTATAATGGGCACACTTGTGGGCAGTGAGCATGTTTGCCCCTTCAGGAGGTTTCCTGTCTCTCTCCCAGTGAGAACCACCCCCGGGGCCAGAGCGTTAGAGATGCTATACACTGGCCCATCTTCACAGCAAGTAGATCAGCCTGGCATAGTTAGAAAAGCTATTTATTCACACAGAAGCTTGTGCTTTGGCCATGGTATTCTTAAGATCCAGAACATTCAGACCCTGTCCATTCTTCCCCAGAGACACATAAAATTCCCAGGCCTTTCCCTTGCTGCCACAAACTTCCCTATTGCTCTTCTTGCTGCTGCCCCAGCTCTTGAACCCCCCTCCCCAGAACGACCTGTGATGAGCTAAGCTCAGAATGCCAGGTCTGAGGGAGTGTCCTGTAGCCTCCCATTCCCCATTGGAGCCAATCTTCCCATTCTTCCTTAGAGGTATCTCAAATTTCTTCATTTTCCTAAGGCTCCTCTTCTTTTAGACTCCTCCAGAGCAGCCCTTCCCTTGCCCCAGCCCTAGATAAGCAGTAATCAGTCCTTACACTCACTGTTAACCACATTTTCTACTAAATAAGGGTTTGGGGGAGAGCAGGGGAGAACAGTTCTCACACTTTCCCTCAGCCAGCAGCTGTTATCAGGTGTTTTGTCCTTGAGGCCTGCCCAGGCTCACTGTTGCTCACTCTGACCCTCCTTAGCCAGTTTAACCCCTTCACTACCATCATGCATTCCAGCTCACTTTATTTGATGTAATGAGGCAGTGAGCCTCTCACAGACTGTGATGCACTCGGGTGCCTCAGCAACCTGCCACACCTGGTGTCCAGTGCCCAGCACCATACCACGCTCCCCTCGATTTCCAGCAAACAGGATCTCAGCTGTTCTAGTCTCTATATTGAGGAGTCAGTTTGAGATATCCGATAGAACAACAACAACAAAGAAAAAGATGATTCTGTATGAATTTACAGGTCTGTTTTGTGCGTTTTCCTTTGAAGTCTATAATAAGACCAGCCTGTAGTTTTCAAATCAGCACTTGTGAACCCATATGCCTATTCACCAATCTTTATATTCAAATACATTGATATCCTCAATGAGAGTATTAGGGAATAGTAAAGTTTTTAAAGCAGCCTTTCACAAGACAATATCTTTAACCTAGTCTAATTGATGGAAAGATGTAGAAAATAGAAGACCGCCCCCCCCCCTCCCGTGTTTAGTGTTTGTTAACTAAGGAAAAATTTGTGCTTCAGAACAAAATGCTGTCTTAAACTCTGCTTTCTAACAAGGAGACTCCATGTATGCATCAAGATGATGTAAGATACCTGGAGAGAGAGAGATCAGAAAGCCTTGTTTTACCACCCCTTTGATCACTAACATTAGGCCAGTCATAATGCAGGGAGATGGGTGTTTGCCACACTCCCAGAGAGAGGTAAAGATGGGCTCCCTGCAGTTGGTGGGGTCTGCAAGAAGTTCCTTTGTGGATAACATGTTAGCTGCATTGGGTTTTTTTTTTTGTTTGGTTGGTTTTTTGTTTGTTTTTTAGTGAGGCAATTGGGGTTAAGTGACTTGCCCAGGGTCACACAGCTAGTAAGTGTTAAGTGTCTGAGGCTGGATTTGAACTCAGGTCCTCCTGAATCCAGGTATGGTGCTTTATCCACTACACCACCTAGCTGCCCCCTGCCTGCCTATTCCTACCCCAATATGGGGGATGTGGGTGTGGGGGGAGGGTAAGGGTAGGTTGGAACAAAGCTTTTTTTTGTTTTTAAAAATATATGAGCAGGGGGTGGCTAGGTGGCGCAGTGGATAAAGCACCGGCCCTGGATTCAGGAGTACCTGAGTTCAAATCCGGCCTCAGACACTTGACACTAGCTGTGTGACCCTGGGCAAGCCACTTAACCCCCATTGCCCCGCAAAAAAAAAATAAAAATATATATGAGCAGCTAGGTGGAACAATGGATAAAGCACTGGCCCTGGATTTGGGGGACCTGAGTTCAAATCCAGCCTCAGCCACTTGACACTTACTAGCTGTGTGACCTTGGGCAAGTCACTTAACCCCAGTTGCCTCATTAAAAAACCTCAGAACAGAACAAAAAAACAAATATACAAAGTCAAGCAAAATATTCCTAAACTGGCCATGTTTGAAAATGTATGTCCTAGGGGGCAGCTAGGTGGCACGGTGAATAAAGCACCGGCCCTGGATTCAGAAGTACCTGAGTTCAAATCCGACCTCAGACGGTTGATACTTACTAGCTGTGTGACCCTGGGGAAGTCACTTAACCCCCATTGCCCTGCAAAAAAAAAAAAAGAAAATGTACATCCTAGTCTGCATCTTCAGTCCTCTATAATCATGGCTGGTCATTTGCATTGTTGCATGCATACACACAGACACAGCACATATATGTATATATATGTGTGTAGGCAGGTATATATGTATGTAAATGTGTATATATACATACATATATGTGTATAGACATATATATACACACATTTCTATGTATTGAGTTTCACAAGCTACTTTGAAAACTGTCCTCTTTGTGTTTCCTTCTAAACTTTGCTTCATTCTCTTTTGTGCATTTTGAAAAATAGTTCAGTGGCCCTTTTTGAGGCATCCCTATTGCTCTTCGGGCCAGTTGATCCCCTCTACCTCCAATTAAAAACCAAGGGAAAGAAGAGGGAAAAAATCTTTGTAACAAATAAGCGTTATCAAGCAAGAAAGAGGCTACAAAGTGTCTACATCCAAGGATGTAGGTTTCTTCCTGAACCTTGTGGCCTTCACTCCTCTGTAAGGAGGTGGGTCCCATGCTTCCTCATGAGCCTGTTGGTCACTGCACTGTTCTTTCAGAGTCTTTCAATGTTTTCTTTCTTTCTTTTTTTTTAGTGAGGTCATTGGGGTTAAGTGACTTGCCCAGGGTCACACAGCTAGTAAGTGTTAAGTATCTGAGGCCAGATTTGAACTGAGGTACTCCTGACTCCAGGGCCGGTGCTCTATCCACTGTGCCACCTAGCTGCCCCAAATGTTTTCTTTCTTGATAATGTTGCCAACTTTGTATAAACTGTTCTCCTGTTTCTGTTTCACTTCCCTTTGCATTACTTCATCTTCTCTAAAATCTACTCTTTCATAATCTCTTACGTATTTGATTCCAAAGGTTTGTCATGCCGGGGTGGGAATGGGGATAAGCTCCCACTCTCTACAAAATGCTCCAATGGCATGGGTCTCAAATAGCCTCTGACAACCGAAGCCCAACTCCTGGCCTTCTCGGCGGAACTGTTTCCACTAACAGAAGGGGCGAAGGCGAGTCACTGGAGCCTTAAAACGGTCGCTTCGGGCATGTGGGGTTTGTCAGCCTTGGCAGGCAACTCACCTAGGGGAAGGAACCCTGATTTAAACCTCCGCTGCCTTGCGGCTATACCCATATATGGGAAAGGCTTTGGGAGTTAACCCCGAGGAAAAATCAGGAGTCAGAGTCCCTTAGGCAATTGGATGTTGGACATCACATCCCTCTGGCAACTCCTGTGGTGGCACTGGTGCCAAACTGTATTGGCTCTGCTTCTCCTTTGGATCCACCAATGTCGTGTAGAGGGAAAACCTGCTGCATGGGCAACAGCTTGTTTTCCATTTGATCCACCCAGGCCAGCGCCCTGGAGAGGACACTCCAGCTACTCCTCATGGGGTAGATACAACACGGGATGAGGCAGTTACTGGTTATAAGTCATTCAGGAGCTGCGGTTCCCGTATCGAACTGCACAGCCACACTGTGGCCTATGGCTCTTCAAGGCGCTGATTCATGGTCGTCTGTGACTGGTGGAGGCCTACTACTACTACATATTTGATTACATTGATATAGCACAATTTGTTCAGCTATCCCCCAACTGTCAAAGAAACAATTAAGGTATACCTTTTAAGTTCTAGTTCTTTTCCTGTTTTAACTCCTTCAGAATCAGGCAACTAGGTGGTAAAGTGAATAGGATAGTGGACTTGGAGTCAGGAAGATCTGAGTTCAAATCTAGATACAGAAAATTACTAGCTGTGTGACCCTGGACAACTCAATCTCTGGCTGTCCTCAGTTTCCTTATCTGTATATTTATATGTATCTCCCAGCATTGGTGTGAGGATGAGATATTCGTAAAAAAACTTTGCAAACCCTAAAAAACCATACACATTCTAGCTTTAGGAAATTTGTTTGGCTTGCCACTTTCTATTATCTTTCCTCTCAGCCCCCCACATCTCCTTATCCTTGCTTATTGCCTTGTTAAATTTTATGTATTTCTACAGAAACCAAACTATTTGGAGGAGTTCAATCCTCCTTTGTCTGGTTCGGAGAAGAGAAACAGGGTTCAATAGATGACTTCCTCCTCCCCTTCCCCCTTTTTCCCCCTTCCCCTATGTTGGGATCCTCTTTTTCTTATGTTCCCCGATTATGAGAAATAGCTAGCTCTACTCCCCTCTTCCTCTTTTCTACTCTAACGTATTCCTTTTATCCTCCCTTTAATTGCTATTTAATTGCCATCCTTTAATTGCTCATGTGAGCAATTAAATATAATGAGGATAATATTTCTTCTATAGCAGAAGAAGAGATCCAAGATGGAATTTTGCATCCCATCTGGAAATCGTTGAGTTCTTCATGTTTATAGTACTGTAAGAAATCAGGTGTTCAAGAAAATCTCCAAATGGTAACCGGTAGATAAATGGTATCACAGACTCTTTTCTTCCATCAAAACAAGAAAATATTGTGGATGAAGCTGCCAGACCATTTCTTTTCTCCAAGGATGAAGTCAGTGAAATACAATTGTTTGCACTGGTCATTCTCTGCTCCTGAAATGTACTCATTCCTCACAAAATCCCTTTCTTCCTTCAAGATGCAGCAGAAGCACTACCTTGTACATGAAACCTTTCCCAATATCTCCAACTCCTAGTACATTCCCTGCCAAATTACTTTGTATTTAACTGTCATTTACTCATATCTGCTTTTAAATCAGCTTTCTGCCATCAGTTACTTGCATGTTGTCTCCCCGAAAAGAATGTGAGTTCCTTGAGAGTAGGGATTGTGTTTCCCCCTCCCCTCCCCACACACCCTTTTAATCCTTAGCATTTAGCAAAGTGCCTGGCTCATAGTAAGTGCTTAATAAATGCTTTCGACTGACTGACTCCCTTTTCTTTCCCTTCTTCAAAACCTCAGAACAGAAACAATCCAATTTTAGCTCCACTGTTTTTCTTATTTAACTCCCTCAGTAACCTGTGAAATAATTAAAGTTCTGAAGGAACTTTCATTGCTTCTCCTTCTATTAGAATGTTAACATTACATCAACATACAGCCCCTTCTAATTGCTCAAACAAATTTGCCTTTCAAGGTTTCCCTGAACTCATTTGTATTTTATAGTTACAACTAAGCTTAACGTCTTTTCATCAGAAATGCTTGGAAGTCCCCTATTCCAGTAAAGATTATATTTTTCCCCTGTAGGATTTTAATTAGCTTTGTAGGTTATTATTCTTGGCCTTCATCTTTTGTCTTTTGGAATATTGTATTCCACTATCTCCTTGCATTTATAATAGAATTTCCAGATCTTGTGTGATAATGACTGGTTCCTTGATACTAAAACTGTTTATTTCTGGGTGCTTGTGGTGTTGTTTCTTTGAAGTGAGAGCTATGGATTTTGCCTGTGACAATCTTGGAACTGTTCCTTTGGAAGTTTCTTTTAGGAGGTGACAGGTAGATTCTTTCTATCTTTAGTTTGTTTTCTAGTTCTCGAAGATGTGGTCAGTTTCTTTTTAAGATTTCTTCAACTATTGTGTCCGACCTTTTTTGTTTAATCAAGGCTTTAAGGGATTTCAATGACTGTTAAATTTCCTGTCCTTGATGTGTTTTCTAGGTCAGTTGTTTTTGATAGTAGATATATTACACTTTCTTCTATTTTTTGAAACTTTTTTGTTTAAGTATTTCTTACTGTCCCATGGAGTTATTGATTTCCTTTTTCTCTAATCTAGTTCTTAGGGAATCCATAACTTGAATAAGGTTTGTCCTAAACTATGTATCCTCTTTCCAATTCTAACCTCCAGAGATTTCATTAAATATTTTTTTAATCTCTTGTTTCATTTCTTCTAGATATTCATGTAGTCCTTAAGGAAAATTCCCCCCTCCCTTTTTTAGTTTTTGAATTTGATGTTGATTTACTTCCTCATTTTTATTTTATTTTTGCATATCTTTATTTATTATAAATCTTTATATGGTCAATGTCTTCTGTTTACTCATTTCTCCAGGTTCAATTCATGAATTTGTGCCAGGGCCAAGCTCTGTCTCCTGATGGAATGGTTGGCTACACTTATTCTTGACCTTTATCATCTGGGTTTCTGCATTGACCTCAACTAATTGGTATGAGGCCCTGAAAGTCTTTGAGGTTCATAGCATTGGATCTTCAGAGACCTCTATGTTGTCTCAGGAGAGAGATGTAGAGACCGCAGAGACCTTGGGCCAGGGGTAGTCTAGTCCGAGTACTCCCTTTCCCTGAAGATCTCCCAGTAGTTTCTGAGCTCCCTGCTGTGGGTTTCAGATGGCCCTATTTTGGGAGGAAACCCTCTGCAGTTTATATCTCTTGATACAGAACCTCATAGGAAAAAATTACCTGTGACTGGTCTCTGGTCCCACCAGGAAGCTGCTATCTTTAAAAAATAATAATATTTCATTTTTCTCCAATTACATGTGAAGACAATTTTTAACATTCTTTTAAAAAAAATTGAGTTCCAAAATTTTTCCCTCCCTTATCTCCCAGCTCACTGAGACAGTAAGCAATTCGATATAGATTATGCATGTGTGATCATGCAAAATATATTTCTGTATTAGTCATGTTGTGAAAGAAGACACAGATTCAAAGGAAAAAACAAAAACAAAATAAAGTGAAAAAGAGTATGCTTGCTTCCATCTGCATTCAGACTCCATTGGTTCTTTCTATGGAGGTGGAGAGCATTTTTCATCATGAGTCCTTTGGAATTGTCTCAGATCATTGTAGTGCTGAGAAGAGCTAAGTCATTCACAGTTGATCATCATACAGTATTATTATTATTCTGTACAATGTTCTGGTGCTACTCACTTCACTTGAAGCAGTATACTATCTTGTATGTCTGGGCTGATTCTGCCATTTCTGGCAGAACTGCTTTTCTTTTCTTTCTTTCTTTTTTTTTTTTTTTTTTGCGGGGCAATGAGGGTTAAGTGACTTGCCCAGGGTCACACAGCTAGTGTCAAGTGTCTGAGGCCGAATTTGGTTTCTGACTGTATCTTTTTTTGTTTGTTTGTTTGTTTTTGCGGGGCAATGGGGGTTAAGTGACTTGCCCAGGGTCACACGGCTAGTAAGTGTCAAGTGTCTGAGGCCGGATTTGAACTCAGGTACTCCTGAATCCAGGGCTGGTGCTTTATCCACTGCGCCACCTAGCTGCCCCCTAACATTTAACTTCCTTTTTTTTTTTTTTTTAGTGAGGCAATTGGGGTTAAGTGACTTGCCCAGGGTCACACAGCTAGTAAGTGTTAAGTGTCTGAGGCCGAATTTGAACCCAGGTACTCCTGATTCCAGGACCGGTGCTCTATCCACTGCGCCACCTAGCTGCCCCCTGACTGTATCTTTGTGTAGTTCTGGGGTGGGAAAGTCACTTACCATAGTTTCCCATTGGATTTCTTTCCTTTTTTTCTTTTTTCTTTTTTTTTTCTTGCAGGGCAATGAGGTCTAAGTGACTTGCCCAGGTTCACACAGCTAGTGTCAAGTATCTGAAGCTGGATTTGAACTCGGGTCCTCTTGAATCCCGGGCCGGTACCTTATCCGCTGTGCCACCTAGCTGCCCCCTCCCATTGGATTTCTTGATCATTATTTGATCTGCTCTTATTTTAGGTTTTTGTTGGAGTAGACATATGGGAACCAAGCTACCTGCCTTCCTTCAGGTAGCTATCTTGAGTGGGCTAGGACATACATTTTCAAGTATGGCTAGTGTGGTGCTTCCTTTTCCCTAACTATACTATTGATTACAAGAAAGGGTTCTATTGTGGTGTGTGCATGTGCGTGCGTGCTCACACACATGGATGGGGAAAGTCAGTGGAATATGACAATAGTATAAAAAAAGAAAAGAGAGTCAATGTTTTTTGGTTTTGTGGGGAATTGGAAACATAATTTTGTCTTTGATGGATTTCCTAGTTTAGCTAGACAAAAAAATTTGGGGTGAATTTTAATTTCCTTTAAATTAATTTCCCTTGACTATACAGGAGAGAGACACATACACACAGAGAGACAGACACAAAGAGACAAGAGAGAGAGATTTAGCTTTTTCAGTGCTGTTCCAGGATGAATGAAGTATCTCGTCTGATTCAATTTAGGATTCCTTTATAAGTGACATTTACTTTCTTAGATGTGCATAAAATCTTTCTTTATTAATAAAGCTTTGGAATTTTGAAATCATGTCTTAGTTGAGTTGAATCTGATATTTCTCTTTGAGGGAATCTGATGAATTCTATTGATCTGTAATCTATTCCTTGATCTTACTACTTCTAGGAAATTTTCTTGAATAATTTCCTGAAAAAAATAGTGGTTAGATTTTCTTGGAATTTTCCAAGTAATCTGATGTATCAAATTATTCCTCCAAGTTCTGTCTTCTAATTGTTACCTTCTCTGCTTGTAACTTTTTCAAGGATTTATCTAGCTGACATCTCTTGGTCTTGTTTCTGCTCCATGTTCTGTTGTTTCTGCTGATTGATTTTCTGTCCTAAGAATTTAATTTTCCATTAATTCCTTGCCCTAATTCAAGATTTCTCCTGCTTTCTTCATGGAAATTTTAGGTACACTTTAGAGTTCTTTAAAGAACTGCTTATTTCTTTAGCCACGTGTGAAGCATCCACTTTAGCCAAAGTATTCATCAGGCTTAGGACATTCTACCATTATACTTCTCCCCATAGTCATACTTTTGTCATGTGGCAGTTAGGTGGTGCAGTATATAAAGCACTGGTCGTGAAGTTGGGAGGACCTGAGTTCAAATATCACCTCACTTACTAGCTGTGTGACCTTGGGCAAGTCACTTAACCCTAATTGCCTTATATTGCCAGGGCCATCTCCAGTCATCCTGATATATATCATGTCACTGGATCAAAATGGCTCTTGAGAGAATGAGGTTGGTGACCTTGCATAGCCCTCCCTCACTTAAAACCAATTCACTACAAATCAAGGTGATGTCACGGTCCTCTTCAGAACGAAGGACAAACAACAACTTTTGTCATGAACTTGTCTTATTCCAATTAATGGTGACTGATCCATTACAGACACCAGAACTAGCTTTTTAAAAAACGGACACCAGATCTGCCTTCATTTCCTTTAACATAATTCTTATTTGATTTGATGTTTTGTTCTATGCCCAGTTTTGGGTTTTGAACTGTTGAAATCCACTTATTTTTCCCTTCTAGTGAATTTTCTGTAAGATCTTCTCATCCAGGGGCAGCTAGGTGGTGCAGTGGATAGAGCACCAGCCCTGGATTCAGAGGGACCTGAGTTCAAATCCAGCCTCAGACACTTAACACTTACACACTTACTAGCTGTGTGACCCTAGGCAAGTTACTTAACCCCAATTGCCTCACCAAAAAAAAAAAAAAGATCTTAAGATCTTCTCATCCATATCATGTGTTCATCCTGTTTGAATTTTCCCATTCTTCAGGCCTGTCAAGCCAGATTAAGATGTAACTGGGAAATGTTTCAAAAAATAAAAAAATAATATAATAAAATATAGATAATGTTAATTTGTGATTTTCTAAGTCAATATGCAGCATATACAGGGATCTATTTCTGTTTGAGTTTGACACCATTGCTCTTGGCTAAATATTCCAACTTATCTTGAAACCTTCCTGGATGCATTTAGCTTTATCATTTACCTGAAAATCTGGCATCTAGAACTGCACACAGCCTTACGAATAATCCTGTAATCTTTTTCCACCATGATATATATACATACACATAGACATACACACATATGTATGTATATATATATATATATGTCTGATATGTATATGTATGGTTATTTGGTTTTGTTTACCTTTTTATGAGTCTCAGCTCCTGTGTTTGAAATGTAATGTTTCTATGCAGCTCTAGTCTTTACATCAGAAATGCTTAGGAGTCCTCTATTTCATTAAAGGTCTGTTTTTTCCCCATAGGCTTATATTCAGTTTTGCTGGGTAAGTTATTCTTGGCTATAAGTTTATATCCTTGTCTTCTGGAATGTGATATTCTAAGCTCACTGTTCCTTTATAGTGGTGGCTGCTAAATAGTGGGTGATCTTGATTATGGATCCTTGATACCTGAATTTTTTTTTTTTCTGATTGTAGTATTTTTTTTCTAAACTGGAAGCTCTGAGTTTTGACTATAATGTTCTTGGCAGTTTTCATTTTGAGATTTCTTTTCGGAAGTGACTGCTAAATTGTTTCTATTTCCACTTTGCCCTCTGGTTCTAAGAGATCTGGGTAGTTATCTTTTAAGAACTGAAATAGAATATCTAAACTCTTTTTTTTCCCAAATAGTCCAATATTGTTAATTTTTTTCTCCTAGATCTGGTTTTCTAGGTCAGTTGTTTTAAGGTATATAAATATCTTATACTTTCTTCTATTTTTTCAGTCTTATGATTTTATTTTAATATTTCTTCTTGATGTATGGAGTCATTGGTTTCTATTTGGTCCATTTTAATTTTCAGGGAGTTTGTTGCTTGGGCAAGGTTTCATAATTCTTGTGCCAAATGGTAATTCTTTTTCCAATTATTTCTTCCATAAATCTCATTTTCTTTTCCATTTTTTCCTCCAGTGTACTCATTTTATTTATAAAAACATTTCTAACTCTTGCTTCATCTCTTCCAGGAATTCTAGTTGTCTGTCCCAAAGCTGTGTTTTTTTATTTGAGGTTTTGCTTGTAGATATTTTGGAGTAATTTTCTTCTTCTGGGTTTGGTTCTTGAGCATCCCTGTCACTATAATAGCTTTTTATTTTTTGTTTTGTTTTGTTTTTTTGTTTTTGCGGGGCAATGGGGGTTAAGTGACTTGCCCAGGGTCACACAGCTAGCAAGTGTCAAGTGTCTGAGGCCGGATTTGAACTCAGGTACTCCTGAATCCAGGGCCGGTGCTTTATCCACTGCGCCATCTAGCTGCCCCTATAATAGCTTTTAATGATGGTATTCCTTTTTTGTTTGCTAATTCTTCGGGCCTACTTCCCAAATTCCAACTTGATGTTAGGACCAGTCTGTACGTGTTTCTGAAGGGAAGGTCTGAAGGGATTTAGGGTGTTGTCTTATTCCAGGATCTCAGGGACAGTTAAGGTTGGGGACCAGTAAACTTTCAGTGGCCTCAAAAGTGGTCTGATCTTGGGGGCGGCTATGTGGCACAGTGGATAAAGCACCGGCCCTGGATTCAGGAATGAATACCTGAGTTCAAATCCGGCCTCAGACACTTGACACTTACTAGCTGTATGACCCTGGGCAAGTCACTTAACCCCCACTGCCCCGCCAAAAAATAAAGTGGTCTGATCTTGCTGCCCCTATGGTCTTAGATCTACAAGTTTCTGACCTGGGTTTGGTTTTGAAAAAAAAAGTAAACTGCTGAAGACTCAGCCACTATCAGTCTGCCAAGAAGCTCTGCTGATTCAGAGGGACAGAACTTTAGGTTCCCCTTTGGTGTCTCTGTGGATTTCTTTGCAGGTTTCAGACTGGACTAAGACGCCATTCTTCCCCAAGATCTGAGTCACTCAAACCCTGCTTGCTTCTGAACCTGCTCTTCTCTCAATACCATGCATAGAACAGTGGACTCTACCCCAGAACATCATCCCTAGCAGAATCAATACTTCATCAGGAATAAATGTAAAATCCTGCACTAAAATCCAAAACATCAATTACACAAATACATTATGTAGAAGACCCGATCTGACAATATTTCATGTGCCAAAGTTCTTGGGGTTTTTTAATTGATGCTAAGCTTAATTCAATCACTCAATCATTTATTATAAAAAATTTATTATTAAAAATAATTTGTTAAGTATCTACTATATGCTAGACACTGTGATAAGCTCTAGGGATACAAAAAGAAACAAAAGAAAGTACCTGCTTTCAAAAAGCTTACAATCAGAAGGGCAGCTAGGTGGTACAGTGGATAAAGCACCGGCCCTGGATTCAGGAGGACCTGAGTTCAAATTCGGCCTCAGACACTTGATACCTACTAGCTGTGTGACCCTGGGCAAGTCACTTAACCCTCATTGCCCCACAAGAAACAACAACAACAACAAAAACAAACAAAGCTTACAATCTAATGTATACAATATGCAAACAAATATATACAAAACAAGTTATATACAGGATAAAAAGAAGATAATTAATAGAAGGAAGGCACTGGAATTAAGAGGTTGGGGAAGGCTTCCTGTAGGAGGTGGGATTTTAGTTGGGACTTAAAGGAAGCCAGAAAGGTCAATAGTTGGAGAAGAGGAAAGAACATTCCAGGCATGGGGATAGCTAGACACAATGCCTGGATGTGTCTTGTCCTTAGAACAGCCAGAATGCCAGTGCCACTGGATCAATGACTATGTGTCTGGAAATAAGGTATAAGAATGGATAGGTGGGAGGGGTCTGTGTTATGATGGGTTTTGAATGTCAAACATCATTTTGTATTTGCTCATGGAGGCCACAGGAAGCTCCTGGACTATTGCAAATGGCCTGCCAGTTTCAAGTCTCTCCCCACTTCAAACTATCCTCCATTCACCTGCCAAAGTGATTTTCCTAAAGCGAGGGTCCTATAATGTTACACATTCTAATTAAGAATGTGCAAAGTATTTATAACTCTTTTTGATGTGGCAAAGAATGGGAGTCTGAGGAGGTGCCCATAAGTTGGGGAATGACTGAACAATTTATTATATATGAATGCAGTGGAATACTTTTGTGCTATAAGAAATGATGAAGGTGATAGTTTCAGAGAAACTTGGGAAGACTTGTATGAACTAATGAAGAGTGAAATTAACAGAATCAGAACAATTATACAATGACAACAATACAATAAGGACAAACAACTTTGAAGGACTCTCAGTAATGTGACATTGTTTCATGGGCATAGCCAATGTGGAGATTTGTTTTACTTGACTCTAAAAGTTTTTAACAGAGGTTTTGTTTTTTGTCTGTTCTTTATGGGGGATATTGGATAGGAGAGAGAGAAGGCAGGTTTTTGCTGATTAAAAAATAAAATATAATAAAAATAAGACATCTCATAAGAATTCACCTGCTGCTGCTAACCAATAACTCCTTATACCCTGGACATACTTTGGATATTTGACATGGCATGGAAGGGTCTCTGTTTAGTTTGATCTGGTTTTGTCCACTCATTCAAAATGGGCCTATCAAAAGGCATCAGTGATGTTATATCTCAATTACCTTTGAAAATAAAAATACCTCTTCCAATGCCACCTGTCGTCTCCCTTAGCAGTTTCTCTGTTTTTAGATCTATTAAATTCTTATCCGATTCTCTGTGTTGTTGTTCAGTGTTTTTTTCAGTTATATCTGACTTTTCATGACCCTATTTGGGGTTTTCTTGGCAAAGATACTAGGGTGGTTTGCCATTTTCTTCTCCAGCTCATTTACAGATGAGGAAACTGAGGCAAATAGGGTGAAGTGACCTGCCCAGGGTCACACAGCTAGTAAGTGTCTGAGGTCAGATTCGAACTCAGGAAGATGAATTCTATCTACTCTGACACCTAGCTGCTCCCAATTATTTTATAACCCATTCAAATGCCAGAAAGGTTTCAGAGAACCTTCTATAATCTCTCCATAACAAACAATCTTCATCTTTAGACCTCTCAAGGCACTTGGTTTTCTACTCTCGAATCTACTCATGTACATTAAGTACTCTCCATAAGGCAGAAAACTTCTTCAAGATGAAAGGCCTGATTAGGAAAACAGAATGAACCCAGGATATTAGGTGACAGGCAAGATGCTTGCTTTTCTCCTGATATGAAGTTTGACATAGCGGACACAAATATAGAGACCTGATTCTTTATTGCTTGTTGTTCTACACTTTTTGGGGAGGCAATCAGGGTTAAGTGACTTGCCCAGGGTCATACAGGTAGTGTCTGAGGTCAGATTTGAACTCAGGTCTTCTCACTTCCAGGCTTGGTGTTTTATCCGCTGTGCCACCTAAGCTGCCTCTGTTGATCTACTCTAACACAGTAATGTCATTTTGGTCCTCTTGCAGAATGAAGTACAACAGCCAACCAACCAACCAACAACAACAAAAAAAGAAAGTGAGGCCAATACCTTCTTTCTTTCTTTCTTTTCTCTTTTTTGCAGGGCAATGAGGGTTAAGTGACTTGGCCCAGGGTCACACAGCTAGTACGGGTCAAGTGCTTGAGGCCAGATTTGAACTCAGGTCCTCCTGAATCCAGGGCCAGTGCTTTATCCACTGTGCCACCTGGCTGCCCCGCCCCCAAACCAACTCTTGAGAGGATTTTGACTGAAGAAATAGGAAACATATTGTTTCCTAACTGCAAAAAAGGGTTGGCAAATATTGGGGGAATAACAGATAATGGTGATAAGATCAAATTCTCCCTTCTCATCGTTACCTTTTGGCTTCCCTGACTTCTTTCAAGCTGCAGCTAAAATCCCACTTTCTTTTTTTCTTTTTTTTTTTTTTAAGTAAGGCAATTGGGGTTAAGTGACTTGCCCAAGGTCACACAGCTAGTAAGTGTCAAGTGACTGAGGCTGGATTTGAACTCAGGTACTCCTGAATCCAGGGCCAGTGCTCTATCCACTGTGCCATCTAGCTGCCCCCAAATCCCACCTTCTAAAAGAACCTTTTCCTGATCTCCTTCCATGCGAGGGTCTTTCCTTTATCCATCATTTTCAAATTATCCTATTTATTTATAGTCTTTTCCATATTGTCTTCCCAATTAGATTTTGTGCTCCTTGAGAACAGGGGCTGTCTTTTGCCTTTCTTAGTAGGTGCTTAATAAATGATTGTTGACTGTCTACTAATCTCATGTAGCTAGAAACAAAGGGTCATGGACTCCTACTCCAGTCTTGAGTTAACTTCCTGCTAGAAGACCAAATAATTCCCATTATGAAGAGAAGATCTCTTTATAATCTTTCTCAAGATCATCAATCAACAAAGTAGATGCTGTGTACCTACCATGCACCCAGCCCTAGGTTCTAGAGATACAAAAACAAAACAGGGCCTGCTCTCAAGAATTTGGATGGCCCTGGATGCAGTGGGAGTCCTTGGCCTTTTAAATTAAACCCTTTCATAGGTCTCAGTTTGCCTGAGGCAAGGGCTACTCAGTGATGAAGGCTAGGTAAAAAATGAGGCAAAGAAAGACCTCTTTAAGAGTAAAAGCAAGAGGGGGCAGCTAGGTGGTGCAGTGGATAGAGCACCGGCCCTGAATTCAGGAGGACCTGAGTTCAAATCCGGCCTCAGACACTTGACATTTACTAGCTGTGTGACCCTGGGTAAGTCACTTAATCCTCATTGCACTGAAAAGAAAAAAAAAAAAAAGCAGAATTGCCCAAATGGAAAAGAGGATATAAAAGCTCAGTGAAGGAAATAAAAAAATTAGAATTGATCAACACACAATGTTGTTGATACTGTGTACAATGTTCTCCTGGTTCTGCTCACCTCACTCAGTATCAGTTCATGTAAGTCCTTCCAGGTTTCTCTGAAATCTGCTTGCTCATAGTTTCTTACAGCACAATAGTATTCCATTACCCCACTACTTGTTCAGGAGGAGAGGATGGGAGAAAATATTGGAACTATAAATCTTATAAAAACAAATGTTGAAAACTATCTCTACATGTAACTGGAAAATAATAAGATACTTTTATGGAAAAAAAAATTAGAATTGGGCAACTAGAAGCCAGGGACTCCATAAGACTCAAGAAACAACAAATCAAAGTAAAAAAAAGAATGAAAAAATAGAAAAAAATGTGAAATATCACTAAAACAACTGACTTGGAAAATAGATTGAGGAGAGATACCTTAAGAATTATTTTACTACCAGAAATCCATGATGAAAAAAAAAGAGCCTAGACATCATATTTCAAGAAATTATAAAGTAAAACTTCCCTGATACCTTAGGTAAAATAAAAATTGGATACAACGATCACTTCCTGAAGGAGATCCCAAAACAAAAACTGCCAGAAAAATATTATAACTAAATTCCAGCACTTCCAGTTCAAGAAGAAACTATTGCAAGCAGGCATAAAGAAACAATTCAAACATCATGGAGCTACAGCCAGAATCATACTAAATTTAGTGGGTACCAGAGCCCAGAGTTTCAGAGTGGATTGATTATAGGAGCAGAGGGCTTCGAATATGATGCTCTGGAAGGCAAAGGAGCTAGGATTATAGCCAAGAATCACCTATAACCAAGAATTACCTTCCCAGCCAAACTAAGTATAATCCTTCAGAGGGGAAAAATGGATGTTTAATAAAACAGAGGATTTTCAAATATTCCTGATGAAAAGAACAGAGCTGAAAAATTTGACAAACACAAGGCTCAAGAGAAGCAAAAAAAAGTTAAATATGAAAAAAATCACAAGGGACTCAATAAGGTTAAACTATTTACATTACTACATGGGAAGGCAATACTTATAATTCCGAATAACTTTATCATTATTAGGACAGTTAGAAAGAACATACATAGATAGAAGGTACAGGTATGAGTCAATTATGTTGAGATGATCTTAAAAAATTAAGGGACAAGAAAAAAGGATGCACTTGGAGAAGGAAAAAATATCTAATTGAAAGAGAGTCATATGAAAGAGTTTTTACAGTGGAGGGAGACTGGAGGGAGTGGTGAAAGGTAACACTTGAACCTCACTTTCATTGAAATTCATTCAAAGAGGGAAAACTATGTGTATTTGTATTTATACATGTGCACGCACGCAGCACACACACACACACACACACACACTCAGTTGGGTATCAAAAATCTATCTTAACTAACAGGGAAATAGAAGGGGAAGGGGATAAGAGAAAGGAGAAATGGGGTGTGATAAACGGGAGTTCAGATTAAGGGAGGCAGTGGTCAGAAGCCAAGGAGGGACAGGGTATAAAGAGAAAAAAGGATAAACAGAAGAAAATAGGATGGACAAAAATTCACAGTTCACCTATTAATTATTCTTCTTTTTTTTTTTTTTTAGTGAGGCAATTGGGGTTAAGTGACTTGCCCAGGGTCACACAGCTAGTAAGTGTTAAGTGTCTGAGGCCAGATTTGAACTCAGGTAGTCCTGAATCCAGGGCCGGTGCTCTATCCACTGCGCCACCTAGCTGCCCCTTCACCTATTAATTATTTAGATTAGAAGAATGGATTAGAAACCAGAACCCAATGATCTGTTAGTTACAAGAGACACACACTTGAAGCAGAAAGACACACAGAGTGTTAAAATAAGGGGCCGAGGGGCAGCTAGGTGGCGCAGTGGATAGAGCACCGGCCCTGGACTCAGGAGTACCTGAGTTCAAATCCGGCCCCAGACACTTAACACTTACTAGCTATGTGACCCTGGGCAAGTCACTTAACCCCAATTGCCTCACTAAAAAAAAAATTAAAAAAAAAAATAAAATAAGGGGCCGAAGCAGGTCTATTATGCTTCTGGTGACCTAAAAAAGGCAGGAGTAACAATCATGATCCCAGACAAAACAAAAGCAAGAATAGATCTAATTAAAAGAGGTAATCAGGTTGCTTGCTGTCTTGGGGAGGAGAGAGTAAAGGGATGGAGGGAGAAAAATTTGGAAATAAAAATCTTATGAAAACAAATGTTGAAGTGCATATTTTTCACTTTATTTTTTCTTGTCTTTTGTGAAATGGCTATTGTGGAATGTTTTTACATGTAACTGGAAAATAATAAAATACTTTTATCATAAAAAAGGTAATCAGGGAAACTTTTTTTTTTGCTAAAAGGTATCATAGACAATCAAGTAATATAATTTTTTTTTTTTACAAAGGGGTCATATCTCAAATATATAAGGAACTGAGTCAAATTTATAAGACTACAAGCCATACTCCAATTGAAAAATGGTTAAAGGATATGAACAGGCAGTTTTTAGAAGATGAAATCAAAGCTATAAATATTCACATGAAAATGCTCTAAATCACTGGGATCACTAATCACTATTGATTAGAGGGAAGGAAATAAAAACAACTCTGAGGTATCAACTCACACTTATCAAGGCTACCACGACAGTTAGGAAAATGACATATACTGGAGAGAATGTGGGAAACGTGGAAAAATTTGGACATGGAGGCACTGTTGGTGGAGTTGTGAAATGGTCCAACCATTCTAGAGAATAATTTGGAACTATACCCCAAAAGTTATGACTCTATTGGACACTCTTTGACCCAGCAATACCACTACCAGGTCTGTATTCCAAAGAGATCAAAGAAAAAGGAAAAGGACCTATGTTTACAAAAATATTTATAGCAGCTCTTTTTGTGGTGTAAAGAATTGGAAATTGAAGGGATGCCCATCAATTGGGGAACAGCTGAACAAGTTGAGGCATATGATTGTGATGGAATACCATTGTCTTATAATGATAAGCAGAATAGTTTCAGAAAACACGTGGGAAAATACAAACTATTGCAGAGTAAAGTGAGCAGAACCAGGATAACATTATACACACTAACAGCAATACTGTAACAATGATCAACTGTGAAAGACTTAGTTACTCTGATCAGTACAATTATCCAAGATAATTCCAAGGACTCATGATGAAAAATGCTATCCATCTTGAGAGAGAAAACTGATAAACTGTGAGTGAAAATTGAAGTGTATATTTTTTCCCTTTATTTTTTCTTGTCTTTTTTGTGAAATGGCTAATGTGGGATGTTTTGCATGATTTCTCATGTGTAATTGAGATCCTATTTCTTGCCTTTCCAATGGGTGTGGGAAGGGCTGGGGCAAGGGAAAAAATTTGGAACTCAAAATTAAAAATTTTTAAAAACTGCTAAAATAAAAAATATATTTGAAAGAAAAAAAGGAAATAAACACAGAACTAAATAATTGCTCATGGTGGTGTTGTGCTAATTACACAGAGAAATGGTGATGTGCACTTAAATTAATTTATTTACTATGTACTATACCAAATTACCAAAGTGTTACTTTATGGAACCTGAAAAAAAAAACAACCAACCAAATTCATCTGAAACAATAAAACATCAAGAATCTCAAAGAAATAATGAAAAAAGTGGTAAGGATATTAAACTATACTGGAAAATAATAGCAATCATGAAAACCATTTGATACTGTTTTGCTTTTTTAAAACTAATGGGAAAATTACAAAGCAATTTGGCAATATTTCCTACCATATAGCATAAAATCCAAAGAGATACATGATCTAGACATAAAAGATTATATCATAACTGGGGAAAAATCTGGTGCTGTTTCTCTGATAAGGGTCTGATATACAAGATACATCAAACATTGATTCAAATATATAACAAGGACCATTCCCCAATAAATGGTCAAAGGATATAAATGGGCATTTCTCAAGGGCAAGAAATCCAAGCTATCAACAGCTGTATGGAAAAAAAAAGAAGCTCCAAGTGATCAGTTCTGGTGGTTGGGGCATTTATTTCCCCAAAGCTTTTGGGTTTTGGTCCTGGGCTGTCTCCACTGGGATCTGAGAGAAGATGGTGTTTAAGGCATTGGTAGTGGTTGGACTTGACTGGCACATGGGTGCCTTGCTTCTTTAGCTAGCCTGGCCCGTGGGTGGGGATGGCCCATACAAAGGCACGGAGAGGGGAGAATTCCAGTTCTGTGATTCATGTTTATTAGATACTTTGAAACTAGGTGTCCTGATGACATTTCCAACTCAACATGTCAGGATCAGAACTCATGTTCTTTTCCTTCAAATCTCCCCTCCCCCCACTTGTATCCTCAATTATTTCTGTTGAGAGTACCGCGTCCTATCAGTCACCCAGGTTCACAGCTTCAGTTATTGACTCTTCACTTTCCCACCGATCTTGTTTCTGATCAGTTACCAAGTCCTCTCAGTTCTGACTTCACCTCTTGGATCCATCCCCTTCTCTTCATTCCCAGCCCTAGTTGTGCCCTCCTCACCTCTCACATGGTCTATTGCAATAACCTCCTAAATGGTTTCCCCACTAGTGTCTCCTCTCCAATTTTATCCCCAACACAGCTGCCAAATTGATATTAACAAAGCATGTATTTGACTAGATCACTTCCTTGCTCAAGAAGTTCCAGTGTCTGTCTATTGCCTTTAGGATAAATGATTACTGTTTGGCATTTAAAGCCCATTTGGCTCCAAGTCTACATTTCTAGGCTTATTGTGTATTATTCCCCTTCACACTCTATCTTCTTCTTTTTATTTTTTTTAGCGAGGCAATTGGGGTTAAGTGATTTGTCCAGGGTCACACAGCTAGTAAGTGTTAAGTGTCTGAGGCCAGATTTGAACTCAGGTACTCCTGACTCCAGGGCCGGTGCTCTATCCACTGTGCCACACAGTTGCCCCTTCACACTCTATCTTCTAACCAAATTGCTCTTTTCCCTGTTCTCAACACTCTGCCTTTCACTTCCATGTCTTTGTTCAGGCAGAGCCCTTACTTGGAATGGCATCTCTCGCTGGTCCCCACTCCCAGCTTCCTGTACCACCTTCTACTGGAGGCCTTTTCTGATCCTCCAGGTTACTAGTGCCCTCTCCCTGTGGAAAATACCTTGTATTCTTTTCACAGGGTTTATTTTTATCTTTGTATATTCTGTATCCTCAAAATAAATGCTCATTGAAATGAATTGATGTCACATGAAGGATTTTTCCTGTATCCTCAAGCTTGTTGGCCACCACAGCTTTTTACAGAATCAGTGAGTTCCTTCTCAAATGTGATTAGGGACTCAAAGATGCTCCTTTTAAAAATAAAAATCTAAACCTTGCTTATCTTAAGGTCCCTTCCAGCTCTCAAAGTATCAGATCCTACTGGGTTCACTGGTATTGGAGCTACAAGCCCAGCACTCATTCACTTACCTAGACATCCTGATCAGGATCATCTGCCCCTTTTTATAATCTCAGACCTATATTCAGCCAATTAAAACGCCCTTCCATTGCTTCCATTTTTGATGCCCTGTATCTGTTCCCAGAAAAAGCATTAGTGTCAAGATGGGCTGTAGTGCTCGCTTGGGCTTGGAGTGCTCCATTCTAGCACAATTTCTCTCAGGATTGATTTTCTTCCTTCAGTGATGGGAGAAGAAGGGGAAAAGACAAATGGGAAAAGCAGCAGAGGACTGCCAGTCTCTCACCTCTTCATTTCTTTCTGTCTCCTCTCTCCTTTCCTGTCTTTCCCCCTTCTGTCTTCATCTCTCAGTGCTTTTTTTGGGGGGCGGGGGTGGGGCAATGAGGGTTTAGTGACTTACCCAGGGTCACACAACTAGGAAGTGTCAAGTGTCTGAGGCTGAATTTGAACTCAGGTCCTCCTGAATCCAGGGCCAGTGCTTTATCCACTGCACCACCTAGCTGCCCCCCTCTGAGTGTCTTCAGCTTATCTCAGAAAACCATGAGGATGAACCCTGGAGCCCTGACCTAATTCAAATGAAAAACTGTTAAGCACCTACTATGTGAAAGGTGCTGTTACATACTGAGGATACAAATATGGAATAGGACTTAATTTTTCCCTTCAAGAAAATACCAATCTTATGGTGTTTAAGTACTTTGCAAACAAGTAACTATATTCATTCTAATTATGGCTACAGTTTTATTATTACTATTGTCCATGGAGAGGGATAAGAAAACTTGCAAATATCAATGCTATAAATTTTAAGTGCAAAGAAGTCCAAACTGAAGGAATGAAATTCTTCCTGTATGTGTATGTGTGTGGGAGGGTGATGGAGCACTAGGTTGAAGTTTCATGGGAGAGCTGGCACTTGAACTGATTTTTTTTTTTTAAGTGAGGCAATTGGGGTTAAGTGACTTGCCCAGGGTCACACAGCTAGTATGTGTCAAGTGTCTGAGGCCAGATTTGAACTCAGGTCCTCCTGAATCCAGGGCTAGTGCTTTATCCACTGTGCTACCTAGCTGCCTCTGAAGGGAAGAATTTTTGCAGTTTGGGAGTAGGGAAGACCATTTCACACATAGGGAAGGGTGTAAGCAAAAATCATGATGGTAGAAAAGGCTAAGACAAGGTCTGGGAAGAGGGAGCACTCTAGTTTGCGTGGAATGCAATCTGTATGTGATCCAGATGAAAAGGTAGATTGTTGTCAGACTATGAAAGATCTTGAATGCCAGGTTAAGGAGAAGCAACAGGGAGTAATTGCACGCTTTTGAGTGAAGGAGTAACATGATTACACTGGTATTGTATTAGGAAGATAACTTTCATAGCTGCACCAAGGATGGATTGGAAGAGGGAGGGAATGGAGAGACTACTGGATGATATAATCCAGGAGACAGGTAGTGAAGGCACAGAGTGGGTTGCAGTGGGAGGGAAAGAAAGTATAGTCCACCATCACTGATACTTTTACAAATAATAACACTTTTCTTAAGCTAGGTCTGAAAGAAACTGCAATAAGGTAGGTATGTAGGTAACAGTGGAAAAAATGGTAGGTCTCTTTTATGGGAATGGCACTAGGGGGCACCTGAGCATAGCAACTTACACAAGACCCAAAAGCTTAACTCCAAAATTCAGATGGCTATAACTAACCTAAATAGGCTGCCCCTTGTTCATTTGAAAACTTTTTGGCTTCTTTTCTGATGTAGGACCTAAAACCTTGCAGAATTAATCACACCTCATGAACAATTTTTTGGCCAGTCCAATTTCTTTACTGTAATTAAAGAGGTAACTACCAAAAGGTTATTTTAGCCTTAAATCCTCTTGCAAAATAGCACTAATTTAAGGTTTTTTTTTTTCCTTTTCTGGCAAGTCCTTAGACTCCCAGGAGATCTCTTATAAAGAAATATCATCTCTTTAAAATTGAATTAGGTGGTGTTGATTCTCTTGCACATTAATCTCTTGTGTTAGTGTCCTCCAGGCTGAAATCATGAAAAGTGGCAACACAGAAATTTAATTTAATGCTCAGTAAAGCTCCACTATTCAGATATAGTAGTTATATTTGGAGCACCAGAATGGGGTTCTTTGGATAGTTCATTGGGGTTTGTATCACCACCACTCAACTACTATTGTGATTAACTGGTGTAACATCCTGGATAATATAAAGGGGGAAAATCAAATCTTTTAACTTCCTCCTCTAAGACAATATCTTCAAATGTATTCTGTGGGCTTTGCTATGGGTATCTGGGATACGGCAGAAGATTTTAAAAGCTACCTTGCATGACCACACAGGGTTCTGGCAAGTCTTGTGCTCTGGGATGCTCTGGCCTTTTCTCTTTCTTTTGGAGATATAGACACCTGTAGGAAAAACCTGCAGTTATTTTTATACACATCTTTCTCATCTCCTCACAGACAGCTGCCAGGCGAATTAAGGTCAAGTGATCCCTTACAAACGTACCCACCTACAGTTCCTACTTTCATAACATGCTCTCTGATAGCACGTCTATCTCTTGACCACATGCCTGACACAGCAGACTATCTCATGACAAACGTGGGAAGAGGCTGACAAAAACTTCAGGCACAGAACTGGGTGGAGAATCAGGTTTTATTCTCCTGTTTGTTATTGCTTCATTAGTACATTTTTGCATCCTCTCCAAGTAAAAAAGTTCCATCTTTTTGAGCAGCAAAATTTGAAGGGCTTGAATGTGTAGATTAAAAAAAAAAAAAAAGCTTTGTTTTAAGTTAGATAGCAGAGGGAACAGAGTACTAGGCTGGAAGCCAGGAAGACAGGTATTCAACTCAGCCTCAGACACTAACTAGGTGTGTAACCCTGGAGTCAATCTGTCTGCCTCAGTTTCCTCAACTATAAAATGAAGATAATAATAGCACTTCCTTTCTGAGCTTGTAAGCATCAAATGAGTTAATATTTGTAAAGCTCTTGCTATGTAAATGATATTATCGTTAGTCTAGCTTCTCAGTAAGAAAACTTGTCTAGGATGAATAGGATGACTACCACAGGCCTGATTTTGAATAGTTTATTAAAGGAAAGGTGAAGCATCAGTTTCAAATTGTACAAAAGGAAAAACCTCATATTGTAAATGTACAATTTACAGAAGTACTAGCAAAACCAATCAAGGAGACACTCAAAATACAAAAATCTATTTGACTTCAAACTGAATTGGAAACCCATTGGAGGTACCTAGATATTAAACCTTTTTTTTTTTGTTTTTTGTTTTTTGTTATACAGTATTCTACAATTCTAAGTTAGGATTCGGTTTTCCACAGAGGACTGTGAAGAACAAGACCGGCCTGTGATTGTGACTCAAACCATGCAGCATCGATCATGATTCTCCGCTCTCCCAGAACTACTGAGCTGACATGTTAATGTAGCTCTTCCTGCTGTCTTTCTTCCAAGAAAGTCAAAGTTCTAACAGCACAGCATTGTTTGTCCCCTCTTAACCCTGGCTGAGGAACTGCTGAATTAGCAAGTCAAACATTTTTGGCAACCAAGTCTTATTTTGAGGACTGTACACACATTTTGAAAAAAAGTCTTGACTTTTTTATGTTTATTAAAAGGATGAAAACATCCAGTTTCTTTTTCCTCCTCCTTCCCAAAAGGGAATCACTGGGTGTGCAGATTTTTATCCTTTTTAAAAAAGAATGAAATTTTTGGTAAAAGAGAAAGTTTCATGATTTTGTTGCAGCTGCTTTAAAAGTAGCCACGTAATCAGAAATAGCTGTTCTTACGGTGGATGGCTGTGTTTTGAAGTTCCAGTGCTAAAGAATCAAAAAGGATGAGGATAAGTTGTTTTCTCAAACTACAATAGCAGCAACTGGGCATAGTCAAGAAAAGCTGAGCAGAATGAAACTCAAAACCACTGAAGACATTTAAACCTCTTAGTACAATGAATTAGCTCAGGACTAATTTGGCCTTTCTTCTCACTTGAAAATTTATGACTTTTCTCCCTGCAAAGAATAACTTCGATTATGCACAGTTAACACTGAAAATGGAGCTGGATTCCTTGGTAAGCTTAAGAACTTCACCCTCTAAGCACACACCTCAATGCAGCACATACTTCTAACTGGCAAAATGAATTTACAAAATGATTCAGCACATAAGGGGATTGACTGCATGGGAAGCAGACACGTCTATGATACAGTTACAATTGCTTCTGAACAGCAAAGTGATTATTTTAGGAATTCATGATTATTTTCCTAAGAAATGGCAGTCTGTTGTACCTTGGGTTTGGCAGGGCATGATATAAGTGATAAAAACAGCAAACTGATAACTTGAGAACTGTTTGTTTGTTTTACTGAGAATACTTTATTTGCTGGTATAAGTCGCTAAAAATGCACAGAACAAATACCCATAGAAAATGTGCTGTGTTCGTGTCTCCCTGGTGCTATAGAAAATGCATTGTTGCACAGCATTTGTTGGAAAAGTGGCTGCATGGACATTCTGATTTTATGCCCCCTTATAAATAAAAATAAACCTTCTTTCTCAAGAGTATATAAAATCTGGGTTTTTCATCCCTGTCTCCGGGGTGTGTGTGTGTGTGGATGTGTGTCTGTGAGTGTGTGTGTGTGTGCGTGTGCATGTGTGCGTGCGTGCGTGCGTGCGTGTGTTTGGCAGCAGTGCACTGGGTCAGGGCTCCATCATGGGTTGTCAGTGTTCTGCTCCTCTCCATGCCCATGGACCACAATGTCAACCACATCCAGTGTGTTCAAAAACACTCTTCTGCAACCAGGATGACCGGCTTATATAGCATCATTGCTAGTCAATGACTGACTAGCATAGGTTTAATAAAAATGGTTAGCTCTTAAAACATAAAAAGGCAAATGTTAAAACAGTTTTAAATTGTACAGCAGGAAAATAAAGTTAAAAATATTTTTTTTTCCACTCAATGCTGAGTTTTCATAAAACAGGTGTACAACAGTGTTTATCTTGACAGCTGTCTTAAAAATTTAAAATCCCCACCCCCCCCATCCAGAAAAAAACCACACACATCTGTATTGGGATAGTCCAGTACTAGAATACAAATGATTTTTCAGGTCAGTCTTTCTGAGGTGACTGTTCACCGACATTCCTTTGTGTAATTTACATGCTCCTCTCTCTTCTGCTTTGTCACTGCAAAAAGGGATTGACCGTAATCATTTGATTAAAAAAAAAAAAAGCAGATCACATCAAAAGTGTTTGTTTTTTTTTTTTTTCATACAAGCTATCACAGTATATAGGCCTCTAGCTCTAAATAATAGAGTTCCGGATTTATAAAATTTCTTCATCAGACTTCAGAACATAGGCATTCCAAATCCCTAGAAAAGTTAAAAAAAAATTGTTATACATAAGACCCAGAAAATGGACAAAAAACACCAACTAAAAGAAATATATAAACTTACACAGAAAGAAATAAGCAGAATTAAGAACAATATATACTATGACTACAGTGCTATGAATGAAGAGGTCACAAAAAAGGAGTTGAACCATGAATCAATGAAAAACCAATGAAGGTCTTGGAGAAGAGAAAGTGAAACACCTCTCCCCCTTCAGAGTCCAGAGGTGGAAGAGTACTAGGTCAGAATAATGCATATTATCTGGGTCACTGTATGTGATGTTTTTGCTTAATTATTTTTCTTTGTCAGGACAGAAAGTTTAATCTGGAGAGGGGGAGGGTTGAAATGATTGTTCTATAGACAAAAGGCACGTATTAAAAAACTTACTGGGGGCGGCTAGGTGGCGCAGCGGATAAAGCACCGGCCCTGGATTCAGGAATACCTGAGTTCAAATCTGGCCTCAGACACCTAACACATATTAGCTGTGTGACCCTGGGCAAGTCACTTAACCCCAATTGCCTCACTAAAAGAAAAAAAAAACTTACTGAATCGTCTTCTATGATAGCTGCAGAATCAAAGAAATCTGGCCTCAATTCAGCTCGTTCTCTTCGGTTTCTTGAAGGTGGCTGAAAAGAGAAGTCATTTAGTGATTTGTTACCTGAGGGAGAATTTCCAAACAATGCCAACTACTTAAAGAGACTATATTTCTCAAAAAGATTTTTCTTTTTGGTTTAAAATAGCTTGGGAATCTACTTGTGAAAATTATGCATTTGTCAAAACGACTAAAATACTAAGAGGTTGAAAATTTTGTGTTTTCCCTTAGGAGCATTTTATTTAATGGAAAAGAAGATATTAATATTTCACGTAATGCCAATAAAGAAAGGTAAACTGAGTTTAGGATTGTTCTCAAATTCAGACTAAAGGATAACAGATTCATATTAATGCAATCATTTTTGGAGCAAGATAGTGTATAGACAATCTCTAAAATGATTTAACCTTATCCAAATGCCAACAATCCCAATCACCTGGGGCTCTAACATTCTATTATCAGTACTGCCATAACCCACATCTTGATTGCCACTCATCACCCACCTGGTCCAGGGAACTTATGTATCAGCATGCAGTCAATATGAATATATTTAAACATTAAAAAAAAAAATAAAAGCTCGTTGAATTTCTTTACCAGATCAATAACCATGGTGTCTTCAAATTCCTCATTCATATCCTCCAACTGACCCCGGGATGACATCATTACATCTTCAAAGATAGGCTCGGCATCATCCTCCATAAGGCCTCGGCTGAGTATGATAAGGGATACTTAAAAAAAACGCTCAAACTAAAAAAATCACTACTGATAATCTAGTTAGATCAATGCTTCAAATGAAAGAAAACAGGTTTCCTAAATGTATCATTTAAGTTCCATCTAGTGGTTTAGCCCTAAAGGAACCTAAAACCTGCTTCAAATTTAATCTCAAATAAAAGAGAAATACCAATCATTAAGAATCTGTAATTTTTCATGCCTTTACAAAGACCAATCAGTACAGAAACATAAACCACTTTACAAATCAAAATTTCTAGCATCATGCGGAGTCTTTTTGTTCCCGTGATCCTTAGTTATGCATACTTACACTGTGTTCCTCACTCCACTTCTCACTTTCATGTAGTTCATTCCTGTTCTGTCCTTTCGATTTAAGTCTTCTAACTTTTGTTGGCCTAACCAGGAGATCTGCATCTGAGGACTAAGAGAGACAGTGTATTATTATCTATCTGGCAGTGGCTGATTGCCCAACAGATTACAGTGCCTTGGTAATAAAACCATAGGAATTTGGCTTGATTACTTATCCAAATGAATTAGTTGGTTCATTTCTGTGGTCAGAAATCTCAAATAGATATTTTAAAAATTTGGGCAGCTATTCATAAAGAGACCAGGTTAAGAATGGGGATGAATCCACAGACAACTATTTCTAAGAGAGTCCCCTGAATGCTGTAATAAACACCTTGTATAACATGTAATATCTCTGCAAATAGACTCCTTTAGTACCATGTGCCCTGAAGGAGGGAATTCACACTATATATAAACTTGTTTTAGGAAAGAAAATTTGCCCCATTAAGTTAGGAGTGCTTAGCCTAAGGTTTGTGATCTGGTTTTAAAAAAATATTTTGATAACTGCATTTCAATATAATTAGCTTCCTTTATAATCCTAAGTATTGTATTTGATGCATATGAAAATCTTATTCTTAGAAGTGATTCATAGGGGCGGCTAGGTGGCGCAGTGGATAAAGCACCGGCCATGGATTCAGGAGTACCTGAGTTCAAAGCCGGCCTCAGACACTTGACACTTACTAGCTGTGTGACCCTGGGCAAGTCGCTTAACCCCCATTGTCACGCAAAAAAAAAAAAAAAAAAAAAAGAAGTGATTTATAGACTTCATCAGATGGTCTAAAGGGTACATGTCACAAGAAGGCTTAGGGTCCCCATTAAATCAAGAGACAGGTGACTTTTGGCTTCTCTCTTTCCAGGACACGAATTTGTTGTCTTGGGGGAAGGAGGCAAAATGGCTCAGAGATCTGTGCGTGTACTGTACAGCCTGTATCTGGCCTGGCCTGCAGGGCTGCCTTTCTTTGAGGAATAATAGCTTTGCTTTGAGTATGCTTGGAAGAAAACTTGATGTTGGAGCACCAGTTGTTGCAGAAATGCTATGAAGATGCTGGATTATCATGGTCTTCTTACAGACCTGCCTCTGTTCCTCTAAAGCCCACCCTACGTTCCATAGATAATATTCTCATTCCCTCATTCCCCTTCCCTGAAGAAAAGGGAAAACTCACCAGAAAAGAAAAAACAAAACAAAACAAAAAAAGTCCACAAATCTTGGAAATTTCCAAAGGATGCCACTTAGCAATCACTGCAGTTCATTCCTGATAAATATAAGATTTGTTTTTGAAGAAATTTCTTCCCAAAGCCATTGCCTTCTTACCTACCCCTGTGCTGTTACTCCCCTTGGTCTATATGGCCATTCACTTCTTAACCTGTTGCACTAATGGGAAATTTGAAACAATAAGCAACAGGACTCAGACAGATTAGTCCTGCAAATGACTTGCCTTAATCTGTTGAGTTGATTAGTTTATCACTAATGTTGTAACATTATACATTTTTATACATAAACATGAAATTATATATTTATAATAGATTTTTAATGGGTTTTTTTGATAAATGTATTCTTTACTTCAAGCTACCTTTTGTGTTTTCTGCATTGTTGCAATCTTCAAATGACCTCTTTTAAATGTTTGTTATTTTGTTACATACATTTTTTGTCTTTGGTGTCTATGCTATTTTTGCTCTTAAATGTATTTTATTTGAAGGTTACCTGCTGTTGAATATAATAAATTTGTTACTTGATATTGCCTTTTTAGGGGGGGAAAAAGCACAGTGATCATCCTGTACTCAGGGTAGAGAAGGAAACATACTGGAGAGAAGGGCCATTATTAGGTAAAATGGAAAGGAGAATGTGTCCTGTGGCCACAGGGGCCCAGAGCTTTTAGGGTTCTACTACAGAAAACATTAGTGAGTGGGGGAAACTAAAAAGGCCAGCCTGAAGAACTAAGTTTGTTGTAAAAGGAATATAAGTTTTCTTAGAGGCTAAGAGCTCCTGGTCAAGGACTAGGATAAAACTGGCTTCTGGTCTTTGGTTTAAAAATGGAGTCAGTGGTGTATTGGTGAAAGGTAATAATAGTTCCATTTAGGTCTTTGTTCTGCTGATAGCACTTTGCTGTACATGGAAGAAAGAGAAGATAAAAGAGGGACTGGAATTTAAGCCCAGAAAAGATGGTCCTTGGACAACTTAAGAGAGACTTCATATTCCTAGTATGTCTAGGGGGCAGGATGCTTTTCTTCCCCAGCAGACTGTATTGTTATGGATTTCTGGGGCAGGGAAAAGGACTTCTAAAACTCTAAAAAGAAATAGGAAAGCTAGCAATATAGTCCTTCCATCTTTGGAGAAAAAGTTTACATAAAATGTATTTTATATGAAACCAGACAGAGTGAATTTCTCTCCCAATAAATGCCTCTATTCCTTTTTTTTTTTTTAGAACTACATTCCACAGTCAAGTGAGAGAAGTTCTTTCCTACTTAGCTGAGTATACAACAGTTCAAATATAGAATGAAACAAAATCAAGTATAAAGAATCAAGAGATGTTTCAAGGTTAAATGAAAAATGTCAAGAAATGTACACTTAAAAAAAAAAAAACCGGCAACATAACTTTACCATACTGCATTTCTATACTATTTTCAGCACTAGTCTGGTGTCTACCAAAGAGTCTTTTTAGATTAAGTGATAAAAGGGCAACTTTAAGTCACCCAGAATTTCCAGAGGGAAGAAATATTACTGCCTCATAACCTTTAATCAATCAGCAATGGAACAAGAATGCTTCTAATAGTAAAACAATTCACTAATGCTTTTTTTCCCCACTAATACTTTTAATAATAAAAACGATAGCTAACATTTATGTAGCACTTTTAGGTTTTCAAAGAGCTGTGTACATGCTATCTCATTTGAGTCTCATAATAGCTCTGCAAGGTTTGTGTTATTCTTGTCTTACAGATGTGGAAACTGAGGCACAGAGAGGTTAAGTGATTTGCCCAAGGTCACACAGATATTAAGAGGCCACATCTGAACTCAGGTCTTCCTGATACCAACTCCAGAGGTCTATCCACTATACCACCTAGCTACTTCATAAGGAAATGGAAAGCCATTCAATTATGAGATGAAATTTATGTGATTAGCCTCTTAAAAGCCTTGAAAATACCCGAAGTGAAGTGCTAACACATTAACGTGAGTTGAAGTTCTACCATGTACAACTAAGATAGTTTCCTTAAAAAGAGGACAAAAATTAAACCTAGTATTGATGCTTGCATTCAAAGGCCAGACTTCCAAAGTACAAAAATAACACAGGAGGTATTTAATAAATATTTGTTGAATTGAATTTGATTTATTATTACTAATGCTGAGATATACTCTGTGACCACTGTGAGAATCAGGGTGCCATCCCTTGCTGAGAAAGACATCCTGAGAACCAGGGTAACACCCCATTGAAGAGAAAGCATGTGATTAAGTGTCCAGGAGCTGCCTGGCATCCGGAAGTTATATCTATTCATAGACCACCTGTAAGTCATGTCAATCAATGGACCAGCCAATTAGCTTGGAGCTGTGTGTGGGGACCATCCCTCTTCTGGTCCCTTTGTGGTCGCCAAATTATGATGTTTAAAATCTAATGTGTGGGGGGCAGCTAGGTGGCACAGTGGATAAAGCATTGGCCCTGGATTCAGGAGGACCCAAGTTCAAATCTGGCCTCAGACGCTTGACACTGTCTGACCCTGGGCAAGTCACTTAACCCTCAATGCCTTACCAAAAAAAAAAAAAAAATCTAATGTGTGATCGCCTCATCTGTCCCCTCAGTGTGTGTGTGGAGAACTAGCTAAGTTTATTGATAAATTCAGCAACAATTTAGGCTTTTAAGCATTTATTAAAGTATATTAGGGGTTAGCAAAGAGAGAGAGAGAAAGCCGCCTTCACCTAGCTATCCACGCTTCCAGAGAGAACATTTGAAGTTCTGAAAGTTAGGAGATCTGTCTACTCTGCCTGCCCCTGCCACCACACGCCTGGTCCCGACTGAAAAAGAACGATCCTCAGTCCATTCCAGTGGAAGCTTCCTGTGGGACTGGAAGAGGGGTGGTCCCCACATACAGCTCCAAGCTAATTAGCTGGTCCATTGATTGACATGACTCTCATTCTACCCCTGACTTTTATTCCCCTTCCTATCTGCCTGATGTCATGGACATCTCAATCCTATGCAGCTGATGAAGCCTGACTCAGTTTCCCCTCAGTATACTGCATTGACTGTAGTGCCATGAAGTTTGTCAATGCTCATTTCTCTTATTTCTCTGTTCTTTTATGATAACTCCCATAAGTATCTCAAGTGTCATAAAAAATACAATTTTGGATTTGGCCTTGACATCTGCAGCCAATTATATTAGATCCTTTAATTTCTCATAATGGCATGGGGATAATTAGGCAGATGATGCAAAAAGTGAAGAAACAAAGATAAAAATTATTTTCTAAATTAATATCACAATTGTCTTCTTAATCAATTCTCCACAGAGGGGAGTGTAGTAATATTAAATTTTAGAGAATGTTTCAATTTTTGTTTTTATTATGTTTCATGCATAACAACTGGACAATTATTGTAAAATCTCTAAAAGATTCTGTATTTCCTTAGACATGTTTTTGAGAAATCTCATTGTTTGATATGGTTATTGACAGAACTATTTAAGGTTGTGCTAAGATCAATTTTGTAGGAAACTTTCCATTTGATTACCAGTATCTGAAACACCAGAGAGACTTTACAATCACACCCAGAACTCTACAGCTGAGGCTTGTTGATCATCAGAATCCACGTGCGCAAGAATTTCATTCCACAACTACACTAGAGGACATCCCAAGAATCATCTGAGAAAAGACTTCCAAAACCTTAAATGGACATTTTCCTGTTTCCCTTTCCCCATTGCATACACTGTTTATAATGTCCACCTGCTAAAGGGGAGTGCCCCCTTTAGCCTCTGTAAATGTGTCGGTCAATTTCTTTTCTCCCTTTTCATTCCCTTTATTTTGTTAGTCATAAATATTTGTAATGTTATTGCTTCATGTAAGGAAATGATGTTTCTTCATGAAGCACAGTGGGGAATGAGAATCAGGGTACCACCACCTGCTGAGAAAGACATTATGAGAACCAGGACGACACCCCACTAAAAAAAAAACATGTCTCTAGCATCAGGAAGCTGCATCTATTCATAGACCACCTGTAAGTCACATCAACGGACCAGCTAATTAGCTTGGAGCTGTGTGTGGGGACCACCCCTCTTCCAGTCCCACAGGAAGCTTCCACTGGAATGGACTGAGGATCGTTCTTTTTCAGTCGGGACCAGGTGTGTGGTGGCAGGGGCAGGCAGAGTAGACAGATCTCCTAACTTTCAGAACTTCAAATGTTCTCTCTGGAAGCGTGGATAGCTAGGTGAAGGCGGCTTTCTCTCTCTCTCTTTGCTAACCCCTAATATACTTTAATAAATGCTTAAAAGCCTAAATTGTTGCCGAATTTATCAGTAAACTTAAGTAGTTCTCCACACACACACTGGTGGGTGGGTGGGGAGGCAGGTAAGGTGATCACACATTAGATTTTAAACATCAGTCTCTGTGACTAGAGATGGAAGACAAATCAGGAATGTCTTCAAGACGCAAGGCATGATGAAGAGATGTTGTATCTTTACTCCTCCCATCTCCCTATGGTAGCTGAGCTAGAGTGCATAGAACATTTGACAGTGAGACTGCTGGCTGGAGAAGAATGTTTCTGGCAATAATGACTCAGCTAGGGGCTCAAAGGAGTGACACCCAACACATGAAGTTCCACCTGTGGACAACTTCTGGATGTAAGTCTGATTCTATAATAGGGCCTCAGGTTGCATTAGAATTATATTACTTCTAAGGGTTAGATTAAGTAGTGACAATTTTTAATGTTCTTATGCTATGCTGCCCTGGTTTTAAAAAAATAACATATTAAGGAGTGGAATAATTTGAAATAATTTCTCTCATACTCAAACTGAGCTGTTTGGACAAGAGGCCATAACCACATTGTTATTCCTCACCTGGTGGCAATGAACCCCTTAATTATAGCTGAGGTACCTAGGAGAAAATAAATGGTCCCTCAAGTACTGATCTTCTGAGTTTAAATATAAAGTGATAACATATCCCTTGCGAGAAACCAGTCCTGGATTATTCTTCTCCATCTGCCTCCTCTGCTCCTACGCACATGCTGCCAAATGGAGCCGAAAGAAGTCACATAACCATGCTGATTGCATTCATTACACATTTATGTTATCCAATTTCTCTTAGGCCCTCACTACAGTAAGGCAATCCTTTTATTTTCCTTAACTGATTCCCTGCCCCACAGAAGCTCTTCTTTCTTCAGCTCCCCATACCTCCCCTTCCCCATCCTCTTAGCTGAGGACTGTGGCTCACTCGACTGAGGTGATGAGCTCTCTCTTTTCTTCTATTCATCTCAAATCCTGCAGACATCTTTCTTTCCCCAGTGTCTGATATTGAGGCAGTTTGAATCCTTGCCAAGCCCAACCATATCACATGGTCCTTGATCTATTCCTTCAAGTATTTCCAGGAAAATGTTCCCCTCAGTCATCTTCTTCAGCCTATTGATTTCTTCCCTATTGTTTTCACACATGCTCCAAATATCTCAACCTCAAAAAACCCTAACTAGACTTCACCATCTCTCATACAACCAAAGTGCATCTTCAAACTCAAAAAAGCTATCTATACTTGTGTGCTTAGTACAGTGCCTGGAGCAAAGCAGGCACTTAATGTTGACTGACTGAAGGGCTGATTGCTTTGCTTTTCTTTCTCTTATTTTCTTTCTTTCTCTACTTTTTAAATCTCATCTCAGACAACTCAGATGTCTTCCAGCCCTATCTCTTTTACCCTCATGTAATAAAGAGATGGCTCTACTCTTTGCCAAGACAAACCTCTCTAAATATCCAAGTGATCCCATTCCATCTTGTTTTTTCCAGGAGATTACCCCTGTTATCATATCCACTCTCTCAGTAGTCTTCAATCTCTCCTTGGCTGCTTCCCTGATGCCTGTGAACATGCTCATATCTCCCCATCCTCAAAACCACCTCACTTGATCTGTCCATTCCTCCTTCCTATTGTGCATATAATATCTCTTCCTTTTTGTAGCTAAACTCTTTGAGAAGGCTATTTACAATTGGTGCCTCTACCCCCTTTCCTTGCTTTCTTCCAAACTTTATGCAGTCTGGCTTCTGACCTAATCATTCCACTTGAACCACTCTCTCCAAAGTTACCAGTGACTCTTATATGCTAAATGTAATGACCTTATCTCAATTTTTATCTTTTTTGACCTTCCTGTAGCCTCTGACATGGTTGATCCACTTCTCCTGAATATTCTTTTCATGACACTGCTTTCTCGTGGTTCTCTTCCTGCATGCTTGTTCCTTTTCAGTCTCCTTTCCTGGATCTTCAACCAAGCTTCTCCTCCTAAACCTGAGTATTTCCAAGACTCTGTTCTGGTCCTCTTCTCTCCTCTTGACATATGAGGTCATGTGGTGATCTCATCAGCTCCCGCCAATTCAATTATCATCTCTATGCATGATTATCAGACATGTTTATACAGACCTAACCTATCCAGAGCTCAAGTCTCACATTTCCAAATGTCTACCAAACATCTTGCACTGGAGATCTCATAGACAACCTAAACTCAGTGTGTATAGAGTAAAGCTCATTTTCCTCCCCTAAATCCTCCCTTTGTAATCTTCGAGGGCACCATCATCTTCCCAGCCACCCAGGCTCACAATCTAAGTGTCACCCTTAATTAATTCTTCACTCTCATTCTCCCGGTCCTGCCATCCCCCCATCTAATCTGTTGCCAAGCCCTTCTACATAATATCTCTTGCGTATATCCCCTTCTCACCTCTGATACTGACCCCACCATGGGGCAGGCCCTCATGCATTCCTACCTACATTATTGCAGTAGTCTGCTGGGGGGTCTCCCCTGCTGCACTCTGGTCCATCCTTCACTCAGTTGCCAAACTGATCTCCCCAGAGTGCAAACTGGACTATGTAACAACCCCCAGTCCCACACCAATGCCCATAATTCAATCAATTTATCAGATCCCTTATTACTTTTAGAATCAAGTATACAATCTTGTTTGGCTTGTAAAGTCCTTTATAACGCGTCCCTTTCCTGAGTTCCAATCTTCTCACACCTTACTCCTCTCTACCTTACTCCATGCTACTAACACTGGCCTTCTGGCTCTTTCTTACTCAAACACCTATATTCTGACTCCAAGCACGTTTACTGGCTGTCCCCCATGCCTGGATTGTTCTTCTTCCTCACTACCACCTCCTGGCTTCCTTTGAATTTCAGCTAAAATCTCACCTCTTCAGCCAAAAGCCTTTCCTTGTCCCACTTAATGCTAGTATCTTTCTTCAGAGATTGTCTCTAATTTATCCCACACATACATTGTTTGTCCATAATTCTTCCCATGGTGCTTCCTTCAGTAGATTGTGAGACCCTTGAGAGTAGAGGCTGTTTTGCCTTTCTTTGAATTCCAACTCCTCCATCCTCCCCAATCCCCTTACACAGTGGCAGGCACCCACAGTGGTGGCTTAACAGAAAGAAGCTTGCTGACTTGACTCTTGCTCAGTGAGTAAGCTGCAATCTGCAATCCTGCCTGATCACTCAACTGAAACTGCTTCTCCCAAGTTACCAAGTCAGATATAATGGCCCTTTCTCAGTCCTATTCCTTCTCCACTTATCTCCTACATCTGACACCAATGACCACCCTCTCTTCTTGGATGCATTCCCCCTCTCTAAGCTTTCTTGAGACTACTTGAACCAGTTTCTCTTACCAGTCTTATTGCTCCTTTTCAATTTCCATTGTTGGCTCATGATCCATATCATGCTCTGAGTGTTCCCCAAGGCTCTGCTCTGGGCTCCATTCTCTCACCTCTTTTTGTGATTTAACTAGCTGCCACAGGTTTAATCATTAGCTATATGCAGATGACTCCTAGATGTATTGCTTCAGGCCCAGTTTCTCCCCTAAACTCTGTATCACCCATTTACCTTTCTAACATGCCAGACTGGATGTTTCATAGACCTTTCAAACTCAACATGCTCAAACAAAACTCATTACCTTTCTCCCAAACTCACCCTCTACTTTTAAATGTCCTTTTTCTGTTGAAGATACCATTCTTACAGTTTCCCAGGTTCCTAGTCTTGCCACTGCCTTTGAATTCTCATGATCCCTGATTCCATATATTCAATTATTTACCATATCTTACCATTTCTACCTCCACAACATCCTCACATCTTCTCTCCATTCCCATAACCACCACTTTGGTTCTTGCCTTCATTGCTTATTGCCTGGACTACTGCAATGTGTACCTACTTGGTCTCCCTGCCTCATGTTTCTCTTCATTTAAACATTTAAACAGATCCTATATATAATGCCAAAACAATTTCTCATAACTGCAGATATGATCATGTGATTTTTCTCCTCAATAAACTCCAGTATCTCCCTATTGCTTCTAGGATAAAATATAAACTTCCCTGGTTAGCTCTTAAAGACCTTTACAACTTAGTCCCAAAATATCTTTCCAGCTTTGTTTGTACATTACTCCCCCTTTTGTTTGCTACAATCTAGCCAAACTGGTGTTCTTCTTGCCTTCCCATGTAGTACTGCATCTCCTATCTCTGTGCTTCTGTCCTGGCTGTCCTCCAGGCCTGGAATGTGCTTTCTTCACCTCCACCACAAAGATTCTTTCTTTTCTGTCATGACACAGCTCAGATATCATCTTCTTTGTGAAGCCTTTCTTAATCTACTTATTTCCAGGGGCTATTCTTCTCTTCCTCCTCCCAAGCCCTGAAACAAAGTTGTATTTATTCTTTATACATTTACTACCCCACTCCCCAAGCCCCCCCACCCTGGTAAAACATAAGATCCTTGAATGTTTCATTTCTTGAATCTGTATCCTAGGACAGTGCCTGACAAATAGCAGGTATTTAATGAATTCGTGTTACTTCATTAAATAAACCATTAGATGGTATATTATTTTGCAGGTAGTCTGAAGTTTAGTGAATGTGGATTGACCTTTTCTGAACACTGATGACAAGGTCAGAATATGTTGATGCTATAGTACATTCTGCATTTTTATTTGTAATTATGGTATAAATACTTAGTATTCGGGTGATAATCCCTGTAGGTGCAGGTGTCCAAGCTTGGGAGATCATGACTCATAATGAAATGAGGTTTGGATTTGATATCTTAGACCAGGGAAAAGTATCAAATATCCAGTGGCCCTGGATTGTATCACCTCAGTTTGGCCAATGAATGAAGAGTTAGGCCACAAAATAAGATAAATTTAGAAGGAAAGAGAAATTCAGTGGGGAGTTTTGGTCTGGTGGTATTTTGAAGTAGGGGATGCTGGAAGATGCAGGGGTGGTTTTCCCCACTCAGGCTCAGGACTCAAAACACTACATGTGTTTATTAAGTAACTATAGGCAACCAAAATAATCCCTGGCTTTTGTTAAATTTGCAAATAATTTCCTTGTTCTTTTCAAGACAAACTCATTTTCAAATCTGTAGTTATATTTTGCTGTAAAGCCCCAACTGAGAAAGGCAAATAAATACCTAATATTGGCTGAAACTGTGATTTAAAAAACATAAATTCACAATACTAAAAATTAAGTGATTTATGAAATTTCTCTTACTTTTGGAAGATACAAAAATACTTGTTACAATGTAGCATGAAAAAAATTCAAGAACCTATTTTTACTATTTATGAAATAAAAATATTTGCATCTTAGATACCTTGTAAAATGGAGAATTTTTATTGATTACTTACTTGTGTAAAAAGTCTGGTTCAGACCCATGTTCCGATTCATGTTCTTGAATTTGCTCTCCTATCTGTCGATTATTTTCTCTCAGTACAGTGGATGTGAGCTGCGGAGTGGGTAGGGCTCCAGGTGTCTGAATGGTTGTATCATTCCTGTTTAGCCATGTGCCATCCAAACTTTCTTCTGTAATAATAGTTCAAGTTAAAAAGTGCCATACTGGGCAAGCCTCATAGTCTATTCAACATAGTAGTCTTTCTGACAGGGGCTCTCACAGATGCTTCACAGAAGAGCAATACTGACTCCCTGAAGTAATCCCAGAACCCTGAATTTCCTGAGAAAGTCATTAAGTCTGTCATCCAGGAGCATATCTAAATACTTGAATACAACTTATATTTTTCTTTTGTAACACTTCATGGAAAAACAAAACAAAACAAAAACAGGGGTCAGCTAGGTGGCATAGTGGATAAAGCAATGGCCCTGGATTCAGGAGGACCTGAGTTCAAATCTGGCCTCAGACACTTGACACTAGCTGTGTGACCCTGGGCAAATCACTTAACCCTCATTGCCCCACAAAAACCAAAACAAAACACGTCATGGAATAATGAGTTCTGTAGTGTTGTTGGTTTTTTTTCCCCTTCTATGTGAAAGAGAATGTCTTTGTTCCATACCTACTGTAGCCCTTCAATGGCTGCCTGTTTGTTCTGGCAATTCTGGGATTTAGTGAAGAAATCACTCTCTCTTTAACTCCTATAACAATTGTTAACTTGGTTCATATCCTTTCTTAGTCTCTGACTTTCTTAATATTTGTTGGATGTCACATAGTGGGATAGTCTTGATCTTTTATATATCCAATATCTTTCTTGATTATGACCAACAATATCTCTGGTTGATGCTCAATATTAATGGTTTTTGTAGCACACTGACCTGTTATTTATTTCAGGGAAAATTTATGACTTTCAGGTTCTGCTCTGCATCCTGACTGATAGTTTTGATTCCATCCTTATATAAGAAATAGTTTGGCTTATTTCTCCCATATGAATTACCTTATGTTTAACTATAACAAAACATCATTTTTCTGACTCCTTGCCATGGTGCGAGATCTTTGTATAATTTTTTACCAGCCTGACATTTAGGAAATTTTACTGGGTACTTTCTTCCTATTTTAAAGAATATGAAGTCTTGATGCTGCTACAAAATCCCTCACTCTTTATATATTTATCTGAAATATGAGCCCTTTTTCATTTGTCTAAGTTTTTTTTCTATTCCTGACAAAAGACCCCAATCCCAGAATGACAACTTTTTTCCTGGTGTTCAGTTTTATCAAAGTATTTTTGAAAAGTCTAAATAAATTAATTCACTCATTACCCTTCATGCTCCTGGATAATGAACTTCTGAAAGGGCTTAATCCAACTAGGTAGAACAGGGGAATACCACAGCTATAGAATAAACTCTTAGAGCTTTGAGGAACCCTAGGGATCATTCTCTCATTTAATAGTGAGATACTAACTGATAAGATACCTTACTAGAATTCAAAGTACACTGACAAAGTCTTTCATCATATACTTGTGGATGAGATGAAGAAATGTAAACTGAAAAGAAGTTAGGTGGATTTATAGTTGGTTAAACAATAATACCCAAAGGGTTGATTGATAATGTGATATCAACTAAGAAGAAAGTTTCTAGGGGTATGCCACAGGGCTAAATATAAACACCAGCTTTCAATAATTTATAAATTATCTCACTCTCCTGAATATTCAGTCTTGCTTAAAGCATTCTTTCTCCTTTAAACTATGAAGAATCATTTAACAGTGGAAGTAATGTTAGATTCCAATTAATTTTTTTGCTAATTACAGTGTAATTCTGGGTGAGTGGAATGAAAATTAAAAAAAAACACAAACCAAAAAACCCCAACCTGAACACTGCCTAGAACCATGGTGAACAAAGACTCATAATTACACTCCTTTTCTGTTTTAGGAAGAAAACCTAAGCTAAAAAGGAAGGAGGGAGTGAAGGGTGTATATGCCTTACTTCTTGGCTTCTTACTAAGTTTTTGTTTTTGCGGGGAGTGGGGGGTTAAGTGACTTGCCCAGGGTCACACAGCTAGTAAGTGTCAAGTGTGGGAGGCCGGATTTGAACTCAGGTACTCCTGAATCCAGGGCCAGTGCTCTATCCATGGTGCCATCTAGCTGCACCGAGATAAGTTTTTTTAAAAAAAGAAAATAGTTAGCATACAATTAATGTAGTGATTCCCAATGCCAGTAAGAAAAGCTAAGGACAACAAAAAGTTTACATTTTTCATGCTCCTGTTTTTAATAGTCTCCACTGAAATAATATTCACCATTATTTTCTACTGAATCTTTGGTTTTTTTTTACACAAACATGTCCAGATAACTTTGATTAAAAAAAAAAAACAACCAACCAACCAAACAAAAAAAACCAGAGAGGGACTCATCCATACTCTCCACATATCAAGAAATTTGAATTTCTTTTGGTGTCAACTCCTTATTCACCATCTGTATACCATGACTTTGTTGTTGCTTAGTCCTATGGGGTGCAGGTATGTTCTCACATGTAAGGCATATCATGTGGATGATGCCAACAATATGGATTCCCCAAGAAAGGCTTTTTAAAGCTACATTGGGGGAAAGATGAGGATCACAGAAAAGCCAGGAGACCTGTTGCCTGGGATGGGTGGGACAATGGTAACAGGAGAAAATGAAGTTGCCTGGGAGCAGGGGTGATTTCATTTTTGTTTTCACATATCCAATGTCTAACACAGTGCTTTTCAGAGTAGCATCTGTTTGATGAATTGTGTTTTTATTGAATAGGAACCAGGGAGAAGAGGAATAGCTATTTAGTCACAGAAAATTATCTTAGGGTTAGAACAAAAATGGCAAATAGGAATTGATTAACTATGATGAGTCATAAGATAGCAAGAGAACCTGGTAGGTAGCTCTTGTTGTGTTCCAGGCTCCAGTCCAGATGAATTACAGATATGGTTCACTGGGAGAGCTGTGAGAGGAAATGCAGACTCACTTTCAGTGAGCTTGAATAATAATTGAGAACTCAAGAGTTCGTGCATGACAGAAGGACAAATGTCCCAATTTGGGGAGGAGGAGGAGGAGGAAGGAAGAGGAGTCTGAGAAGCAGAAGTTAACCAGTGGGTGGGAAGATGGGTCACATCACACCCTTCTTGAAATGGTCAATGATGGACCTTCTCTCCAATAAAACACATCTACTTTTATCTCAAAACCCTTTCCCATTTCACCCCTCACCAACTCTAGAAACGCCTTAATCTATATACTTTTAAGCCCAGTGTTGGCTTATTATATCCTAACAATTACTAAGTGCAATTGTGAGACTGACTTTGATTTCTGGAAAAACTAGAATTAAAGGCTGGTTAGTTACCATCTAGAAATGATCACAAAGAACTGCAATGTCTTCATAAAGAACAGCTCATATTAGGCTAATCTCATTTGTTTTTTTGACAGGGTAGATAAAGGGACTGCCACAGACATAGCTTACATAATCTTTCCTACTATTCTTTTTTTTTTTTTAAGCGAGGCAATTGGGGTTAAGTGACTTGCCCAGGGTCACACAGCTATTTTCTACTATTCTTGTGGAAAAGACAAAGGTTGGGCAATAGCACAATTAATTAGGTCTACTCAGAACAGGCTAAATGGATGGATTCCAAGAATCATCATGAATGATTCAAAGTTAACTTGGAAAGAGGGCTCTAGAAGTATGCTCCAGGCTTTTGTGCTTGGCTTTGCACTCTTTAATAGGTTTATCAATAACTCAGATAAAAAGCACAGGTGTTATGCTTATTAAACTTGAAGATGATATAAAGTTGGGAGGGATGGTTAACACAGTGGATTAGAGGCAGGAATCAGAAGATTATTGGGCTGGTTTAATAAGATAAAATTCAATAGGAATCAATATAAAAATCTTTACGTGGGTTAAAAAAAAATCAACTTAAGTTGGGGGAGGAATAGCTAGATTCCTATAAGTGCACCTGAAAAAGATCGTGGAAGTGTTAGTGGACTGCAGGTTCAATATGAGTCAATAATGTCATCTTAGGCTACACTTTTCCCAGCTCAGTTCTGGCTGCACTCTTTTGGAAAGGACAGGAATCAGTTTCTGAGCATCCAGATGTGGGCAACCAGCATGGTAGAAGATGCTAAGTTGATGAATCCTAAGGATTGATTTTAGAAATTGATGATGTTTCCCTGAGAAGAAAACATATTGGGGATAGGATATATGTCTTCAAGAATTTGAAACTTTTGTCATGTTGGATGTTCTGCTTGGTTCCACAGGGCAGGCTTAGGAGATCGCTTAGTGGAAGTTGTCAAGAGGACAATTAAGGATTGATGTGACCATCCAAAGATAGACTGAGGCAGAAGTGGTGTGTTCCCATTCACCAGGTCTTCAAGCCAAGGATAAGAAATAAATCGTTCAGAGATGTTGTAGAGGAGAGTCTTACTCTGGTATAAGTTAAACAAGGGGGTCTCTGAGGTTTTTCTAATTCTTCTATTTTGTGATAGATTTTAACTTCTTTTAGGGCAAGGTTAAGGTTTACTTCTTTTGCATCCTCCACAGTACAGGGAAGAGTCTTGTCTTAGTATCAATTCTCAGTTCATAAGGATAATTAACATTTCTGGTTTCACATTATACAACCAGACCAAACTTTTATCTCTCACTGTCAAATCATACTTACCTTCAACTCTCTTTTTGTGAAGTGGTGGCCGTCCTTTCTTATTCCTTACTGATGAAGCTTTGCTACTGCTGCTTCCACTATTCACTGACATTCTGTCATCTTCCCCTCCAGTGACTAATGAATTTCTATAGGAGATGAGTGGAAGCCATACATCTTCTCTTCTCTCCATCATCTGCTCTGTTAGGAATTTCTCTAGGTATGAATGGCTAAAAACACAGAAGAACAATCAATAGTTTCTTATGGAAGCTGTTTGAGTACCACTTATTTTATTCTTCTGTCATTACCAACAGAAATTTTCTCAATAATTTTTCTCTCTTTCGGGTTCTACAGTTCCCTTAGCTTTTCCCCCTCTTTTCCCCAACGTCAACGTTCACAAGTTGCCACATGTAGGGACCTCCAGTGTCACAAGGGTTCCTTCCTAACTACTCTTCAGCATTAGATACAAGAATTTTTCAAAGGCAGAGATTATCACCTTTCTTTGATATTGTCATATATACTCAGATAAATCCTCAGACCTCCAAATCCTCTTCCTCTTTAAAGGTGTAAAATGGAAAATATTCTGAAGTAGGAGTTAGAAAATCTGGGTTACAATCCCGATTCTGGCCCTATGCAGTTCAGAGGTCAAATCATTTCAGCTCTCTGATACTTATACAGCTTCTTCATATGGAAATATGTATGTACAAGGATTCTTAGGAGGAACTATGTAATCCTTAAATTACTATAAAAGTGTGAGGTATTATTTAAAATTTCACTTTTACATGATTATAATCGAATTTTTCCATAATGAGATGCTCAATAACGTTTTGTACTCTTAAAAGGGTTAGAAAAGATTTTGAGATGTCATTAGTAAAGAATGACTATATACAATCTCGAATAAAGAAATAAAAGAAGTAATATTTAAGAAAGAACCATGAACCAGAACTATCAATTACAAACAGGGGTATGTTTTGGGAACTGAAGTTATGTCTGGATCACAGATCCTTTACCACAAAAGGAAAAGTATAACCATGAGACTTATGAACTTCCACTAGCCTGATAACAGTCTCCATTCAATTCAAAGAAAAAATAAATCACTTACACTGTCTTTTTGTCCTGTCGAAGAAGTTTAGAAGAGAATTCACTTAAAACTTCAAGGAAAGCCAGGTTAGGAGGTGGATATTCTTGTCCCTTTTGATTCTGGTATTTGAAAGCAAATTCTATGCCATCTCTACAGTAAAGAAAAAAAATGCATATTTTAAAGGGTAGTCTTCCTAATGTCATTAATACCTTATTTTTCCTGATATATCTTCCTTTTTTATCTCTGTCCACTACTTACGTGCTATATGAAATTAACTGAGAGCATATGTTTATGGCATTACTATTAAATGTGTGATATTAAATTCAAGTAGATAAATAGATGGCATGTGAAATTTTTCCCCCTAAAAAGTATTTTAACAATTTACAAACCTTTATTCTATAGAATTATCACATTCCAATCATTGTACTCCAGTAATGTAAGCACTCGATGTGAAAAACAAGGTTAAGCCAATAGAGGCAGCATGGAAGAACAGGAAAACTAAGAGTTAGGAGACCTGAGATAAAATTCTAGCACTGGTCACTACTGGGCAAATGGACAACAAGATTTTAAGTGCTTTTAAGTAATAGTAATATTAGAAATTGTGTACTTTTGTTTAAGTCACTTAAACTTTTTAAGTCTCAGTTTCCTTATATGTAAACATAAGGTGATAATAAAGATGTGCTACTTGTCTCATAGGGTTGTTATGAATGAAATGCTTTGTAAACTTAAAGTACTATATCCATGTGATATATATTATTACTTTTTTTTTTTTTGGCGGGGCAATGGGGGTTAAGTGACTTGCCCAGGGTCACCCAGCTAGTAAGTGTCAAGTGTCTGAGACCGCATTTGAACTCAGGTACTCCTGAATCCAGGGCCGGTGCTTTATCCACTGCGCCACCTAGCTGCCCCTATTATATATATTTTAAAGTGGTAGTGTGATACCTGGAAAGACTTACAAATAAAATGATGCAGAAAGAAGTTGTATTAGTGTACTTGTTTTCCCTACAGCCACTCCAGGATTTGTCATTTTTCTTTTCTATCAACTTTACCAATCTGATGGGTGTTAGGCAATACCTCAGAGTTGTCTTAATTTGCATTTTTCTAATTATTAGTGACTTATATTTTTTCACATGGCTATCAATAGCTTGAATTTCTTTTTCTGAAAGTTGCCTATTTATATCCTTTGATCATTTATCAATTGAGAAACCAGTTCACTTACTTGTGAAGTGTTGCAACTGCTTCCCTGGTCTTGATCTGATCCAGCCCAAAGGTAAGAGCAAATCTTCGAGCCAATTCTTTAATGCCACTGACATGGGCAGAAGTCCTGTCCAAGTTGGGGCCTTGTTCCTGAACAAGCTCATTAAACAACTAAAGGAAAGAAAACAAAGGTTTAAAAATCTATAGGTTTTATTTTCCCCATTAAGGTTATGAACTTTCTTAATTTCTATAGTACATTGGGGGTAAGGTGTGATTAAATGTACAAAAATCCAAGTGATATCATTTAATTTTATTATGAAGATTGAACATATTATGTTTAATTCTGAAAGAAAACTGTAAGACCGTATGATTTTAAACAGAGTGCAACATAAGAGAATTTGGAAGGACTGCAAAACAGCCTAAATCAAAATGGCTCGCCTGTTCAGCAAGGACAATTCTTTCTCTTTCTCTCTCTGTCTCTCTTTTTTTTTGGGGGGGGGAGGTGGAGGGGGGAGAAAGGGGTAGTAATCATATGGGAGGGGCTTACCCATTCATCTTATGAATTATCCTACCCAACTATTTTTACTTTTCTCTCTATGTTTCAATAAAGATACACTGAAAATTATTTCAAGAAGTTTTCCTTTATTTCTTCAAATCTACTATTTGTAAAATACTGGTACTATTAACTGAAATATCAGGAAACCTACTTTTGGTAAGCTTATGTGAACTTAGAGGGAAATAGATATTTCATCTTTTGGGAAAGTCTAATCATCTACAGCTGATGCCTTTAGGTTCTAGTGACCTAATGGTTAGCCTCAAGTCATTTTTTTCTCTCATCTCTTTAACTGAAGCTTAAACTGTAGGTCGCATAACTGAATGTGGGGGTCGCAAAAAATGTGGCATTAGTAAAAGGTTATGTATACCTATTTTATATACCTGTATACCCAGGGTCATGTAAAAATTTCTCAGGTGAGAAAGGATGAGAGTGGAAAGAAGTCCTGACTTTTATATAATGTTGTTCCTCTGGGCAGGGGGATAGCTTTTTCAGTATTCCTTTGAATTCTATGGAGGCTAATTCTAAGTGGTTCTCTCTTCAGTTTTTCTATCTCTTGGTATATAGACACACGTTAACAGTCACAGCTTGAAGCTAAGCCAACTGTACTGTAGAGAAGCTAAAAGATTTACTTAAGATATCACTGACCTTTTTCTTTGTTTTTACTATAAAATATCACCCCAATCCAAACTGTTATGTGTATTTGAAATTCCATTAACTTTTTACTGTTTTACCTTAGGGTTGATTTTTATTTTGGGATATACTATTCCCTTTAATCAATGTAAAAATTAGGTCAGTTATTCTAGGACATAATCCCATCTTTCCCCCAAACTTCTTACACTGTTCAAATTCATTCAGAAACCAGAAGACTTGGAGGGATTGTGAAATACTACCAACTCTGACCTGGGTCAAAGCTGCTACTCTCAAGAGATGGGGCCGTGGATCTTTGGACTGTTGATCCTAAACATCAACTTTGATCTTTTAATTCTTACAATTCTCATAAAATATATTTGGGTTGACACCTTTTTGAGCATTTATTCTGCACTCTGGTATTTCTAAAGAGAGGGTAGATAAGAAAAACAAGAAATTTCCTTTCATGTGAGAAACTCTGATAAAGGATTTATTTATTTGTGGGGGGGGGGGGGGCGCGGGGCCGGGCTATGGGAGTTAAGTGACTTGCCCAGGGTCACAAAGCTAGTGTGTGTCAAGTGTCTGAGGCTGGATTTGAACTCAGGTCCTCCTGAATCCAGGGCTGGTGCTTTATCCACCACGCCACCTAGCTGCCCCAGATAAAGGATTTATTGAAGAAGTCTGTAATTCTGTCTCATCAAGCTTTTGAATGTGGACTAAATCAATGCATGATGTAAGGCAAAAACATGTATTTATGCTGGTGTGGGCAGAAGGAGACCACAGATTTGAGTTTGTAGTATAGCTAAACTTTAGATTTTTTCTTACCTGCTGTAAACTGAGAATGAGGGTTTTTGCACACTGAATCTTGTCAATCTGCCTTGTTTTACTCAGTGTCTCTTTAATGATGTCACCATAGTCATTGTAATACTGTGAGGAAAAAAGACAAAATTGCTTTTGAAAATGTAATTTAACTGGAAAACCCTGAGTAATGAATTGGAAGGGAGGAGATAGGTCTGAGTGAGAAAACTTTTTTTTTTTTGGCAGGGCAATGGGGGGTTAAGTGACTTGCCCAGGGTCACACAGTTAGTAAGTGTCAAGTGTCTGAGGCTAGATTTGAACTCAGGTCCTCCTGAATCCAGGGCCGGTGCTTTATCCACTGCGCCACCTAGCCGCCCCCTAACTTTGTTTCTTAATGTTGAATATTAAATATTGTTTTAAAGGCATATATTTCCTCCCAAGGAAATAATTCATACTGTCCAATAAGAACTGTTGCAGGAAACTAATTACCAACTAACTACAGAGTACTAAAAATGGGCACATTTCTTTATTCTCAGATTTTTCTCAACTAGACTGTGAAAGAAGGCAAATAAATTTAATTTCCTAGTGAAAAAAGACAGATAAGACAGATACAGGTAACTGAGTTTGTACTTCATTATTCATCAATTAATACTCATTAGGCATTCACAAAGTAGTAGAAGCAGAAAATACAAAGGAGGCAATTACATCCTCGATAAACTATATTTGTCAGTTGATATTAATTACACCTAAGTTAAAACCATAAGTACTATAGATTAAAACAATATTTATAGTTGTAGAAGTTGCAGAGGCTTCTATAAATCTCTTAAGAAGTAATCAAATCCTTGTTTCAAACATATTTGGCAATAAAAATGAATCTGTTCCCCTCCCACCTTTTCTCCCAAATACTGGATCACTTATGCTGCCATTGTAATGATCTGGAAATGGTCATATATGCTTGAGAGCTGGATAGCTAAGTTTTTATTTCAAAAACTAATTCTGTAATCAATCAGTCTATCTACAAGCATTTATTAAGAAGTGTGCTAGACATTTCTTAAATTTATTTATTTATTTATTTGAGGTTTCCACATTTGTTTAGATAAGATTTCCAATTTCCAATTTTTCTCCCTCCCTCCTCCCCTAGACAGCAGTAACCTGATATAGGTTATATATATATATAAAACATTAAACATATTTCTGTATTAGTCATGTTATACAAGAAGAATCAGAGCAAAAAGGAAAAACTTCAAAAAAGAAAAACAACAGCACCAAAAACAAAAGAAATAGTATGGTCCATATACCACAGTTTCTTTTTTTTTTTTCTGGATTTGGAGAGCCTTTAGATATTTCTTACAAAAAAGGAAATGGTCCTTAACTTCAAGGAGATTATATTCTATTGAAACAACATGTATACATAAGCAGAAATAAAATATGTGTAAAGTAAACGCAAGGTAATTTTATGTAGGGAAGAACTAGTACCTGAAGAGGAAGAAAGAATCAAGAAAGGCCTCAAGTAGGAGCTGCTGCTCACAGTGAGCTCTGAAAAAGGCCAGGGATTCTAAGAAGCTTGGGGGCAGATGGACTGCCCAATAGGCATGTGAAACAGCTTATGCAAAGGCAAAGAGATGGGAAATGGTATATGGCATATGGAAGGGACAGTTAAGCGACCAGTTTAGCTAAACTACAGTATGTATTAAGTGAAGTAATATGTAATAAGTCTGACAAGGTAGGCTGGGGCAAGATTTTTAAGGGTTTTACTATTTTAATAAACTCTTAATATAAGACGTGGCCAAGATATCAAACAGAAAAGTTTTTTCATTTTTTGATAAATGAAAACTTACTCTCCTCTTATGTTAACTATAATTAGTTCATAATTAGCTTGTTCATTATAGAATAAGCCCATCCATCAAGGATCTGCAATCTGTAGATCTTGAAAGCTTAATCTTGTAGATCAAGCTGTTTGGGCCAACTATGTTTCCTTCTCTGTCAGTTTTCTCTTTTTGGGCTCTTCCAGGTTTCTGAAAAAGCTGCTGACCCTTTTCTTTTCTTTCCTGTAAACCTCGGGAAGATGTGGCAGAAAGAATAGCCAGAGACTTGGACTTCTCCTAGTTAGTTGGAGAACAGCTAGACCTTGGGCAGATGGCATTGTTTCCATGGGCCTCAGTTCCTTGATATGCAAAAAGAGGGCAGTTGATGAGATAACTAATGCTCCTTTAAACTATTTTGGGGGGGGGCAATGAGGGTTAAGTGACTTGCCCAGGGTCACACAGCTAGTTAAGTGTTAAGTGCTTGAGGCTGGATTTGAACTCAGGTCCTCCTGAATCCAGGGCCAATGCTTTATCCACCATGCCACTTAGTTGCCCTCCTTTCAACTTTAATAGACTGATATTTCATGCCTCTGTTGCCTCTACCCCAAATCAGGGATAAACTCAAGGCTCTGAGGAAATGAAAAGTAGTTGATCCTCCTGCAAGGATAGAAATCTTATTCTACAAAGTCTATACAGTGTTATATAATATTTATCAGCATCTCTCTCTGTCTGCCCCCCCACCCCGAAGCCTGAAGGAGAATAAAGTCACAAGCTTGTCTGAATCAGAAAACCTTCAACAAAGCCCAATGTATCAATTAGTTGAAAAAATCACAAAGGTCATTTACTTCCATCCTTTCCTTTTCTGATTTTAACACCAAATTTCTCCAAAGAGTTAAGCAAACAAAATCCTGTACCTTCATGTAGTGTTTGAAGATGTCAGCAGCTGCATGCATGTCCACAATGTCATAGATGATTAGTTTGCTAAAGGCTGCCAAAAGGTTTCTTCTCTTATGTAAGGCCTCAATTTTGTTAGCTTCGTCTTCCTCATCACCTTCTAACCACAGGGGGTGAAAAATAAGTTAGGGATTTGGTTCTCATTTCAAGACAAATTAGAAACAATGTCTGCAGGAGAAAGCTAGTTCACGATGAGCTTTTCATTAGAATTATATTTAAATCTTCAAAATAGTTTGTTTTAGAAGGAAAATAAAAGGTTTCTTTGTTTGCAGTATTAGTAAGGATTTGTGTTGCTGTTATTTTAATTTTAGGGTGGTATAATCATTTGATTCAAAGTTGACAAAAAAGGGGGTAATAATACAGTTATTTCCTTCCAAGAATTGCCTTGTAAATGTTTTTTTCAGTTTTTTTAAAAGAACAACTGTAGTGAAAAGTGAATGTTATAGATTGGAGGCTTCAATGACCATGTGTTGTAGAGTTATAGATAATTCATCATTTAGGTAAAGGTTGGACCAGACAAACCCTGAAAAACTTTAGTACTATGAATCTGATGTTCCTTTATTTTCACCAGTTTCAATTCAAATCAACCAATATTTACTAAACACAATTACTTGCAATGGTCCTGGGATACACAATGTCAAAAACGAAAACTTGTTTGTGAGAAATATGCAAAAGTTTTAAAATTAGACTTTTTACTTTATGTTCCTTGTGTTTTAATGTCTTTCTGTATAAAATGGGTTCTGTAAGTACTCCTTTTCAGAAAAGCTGATGAAAGATAAGTTGAAGGAGTGGGTTTGATCTGAGGAGTTCCTTAGTAAGCAAGTTCCTCTGATGAGTGTGGATATGCCCATGGGTATTTTGTTAAAACAACTCCTGATTAGTTGTTTTTTTTTTTTTGGGGGGGGGGGTGGGCAAGGCAATGAGGGTTAAGTGACTTGCCCAGGGTCACACAGAGCTGATAAGTTTTTAGAGATGAAAGCTGCTCCCGAGACAAACTGGCTAGTTTGGAGACTTCTCTTGCTATCTTCTAGGGAATGGGTTTTAGTGACTAGAGAGGAAGCCAATTTCTTCTAAGATGACTGGAGGAACCATTCATTCCTCTGTGCCAGCCTATAAGTTCTTGTGCCTTTTTTAGCCTTTTAGTGGTACCATGTTTCCCAAGCATAGGGGTTAAGGGTGGGGAAGAACTCCTTCCACTTTTTCAGCTTGAGTATCAGAGGTCAGCTTATGGTAGGAACATAAGGGAGCTACATGTTCTTGTGCCCGTGGTCCAAAAAGTAACAGTTGCTACAGAAATAGTGGAATATGCTAGAGAACTACATAAAAGTTATGTGAATTAGCACATGTGGCACAAGAGGAGAGTTCACAATGTTCTGAGTTACAGGAGGGAATTTTCTTAGGCAGTGTGGTCCCCAAATCTCATATTTTAGCAGAGAAGGAAGATTTCTTGGGCATTGCTAGTTTTGGGGTTGTCTTGACAGAATTTGGAGACATGAATTTGTAGAAAGCAGAGTTCCTGAGAAGTGTCTTTTAGCAAAAGTAGTGGCTGAAGGAAGAGTAAAAGAACTTAAGTCATAGGATGGAGAAATAAGAGATTGGGATCTTACCACCACTTTCTATCAGAGTTATTTGGATAGGGCAGGGCCTGATGAAAAGGAAGGACACCTTGTCCGGCAACCCTAAAATGTTTGCTTTCTACTGGTCACTGGAGGAATAAGTTTCAGATCAATCGTATAGGATCCTGTGGGAAAGCTAAGGCTTCAAAAGAATGTCAGAATGTTGTCCACTTGGTGAAACTAGGTTCAATTCCATTCCAAAGGGAGCAACTTTTGGGCCACTGTGAGTGCTTTATATACTTAGGAATTTGTTTATGGGCTCCTTTGTGCCTTCTGAATTTTGTTTTAAGTGAAATTAGGATTGTCCTTGCCTGATATGCATTTGTTAGCTGGTATGCTTGAATGGGAGTTGGGGACTCTTTCTCTAGCATCTGTGAACATCTAGATATGAACATATTTTGTATATTTACCAGAATATACTATAGGTTGGTGCATACAGACTGCAGAGACAGTAACCCAATGGGTCAGTTTTTTAGATCAGCGCTGGTCACTGTGAGCCCAGCCCAGGAGGGCTCTGGGTCATAGAAAGATAAAACACTAAATTCAATGATTTATAGCCTTTGGCATATTATCAGACTAATTTTCTGAATGTTAGCATTAGTTTCTGCTTCAGTTTGATTTTTCTTTTATGGACTTGCTAAAATTGAAGGTTTGTTTTGACTGAAGCTTTTTACACTTGCCCATCAGCTTATTTCTTGAATTGGTGTATTTTCAGATATATTCCAGAGCAGTAATTTCTTACACATGCAAAAAGAGCAAGATTCTAAAGTGAGGGAGGTCTGCGTTTTGTAAAGGCTTTGCAGGAGAAATATGTCTGGAAGAACCCCATAATACATTCTTATGTTTTTGGACAAACAACTTAAAATATATGTTTGTGTTCTATGACAGTTTAAAGTATTTCTTCATGGTTAAGACTGTTTCTTGTTTTGAAATTGGGCCAAATATTAGTAATGTTATTATCACTTATAAGTATTTCTATGAATATTAAGAGTTCACAAGCAGCAATGTGAATTACTTGAGAATAAATTTCCTACTGCTACTTAATAGAGATGTACTCTTTCCCTGCACTTTTTCTTATTTTTATAAGAAGTCATTCAGAGACTTAAAATAAGGGATTTTACTGGGCCTTGTGGCAGGAAATATCTGAGAAAAATCCATGGTCTGTTGTATAATTATAATGACAGTTTGGCTCCAGAGAAAAGATAAGAAAATGTATCACAATTTTTGTAGGAGAGGTGTGGGTAGCATGGTATGGGTGTGAAATATTATATACACTGCTAGACAAGGCTAATGCATTGTTTTTGCTGAATTATTATTATTATTTTTTAAAGATTAAGTTATGAAGAAAGGTTCCTTCAGGTAGAAGAACAGAGAGGGGCTAATCAGAAATAAATGTGATGTAAAAACAGAGGTATATGAAGCCTCACTGTGACTCACATGCTGTGATTGATGAGAACACTAGAAATATTTATCATGTAGTTCTTAGAAGGCATTATGGAAAGCAAAGCCAAGAAGCAACACAGAAACACACCTAATCTTAAATATTTCATCTATCTTATAGAAGATCACTAATCATAGGTGCACATTTCATTATTTAAATGTGTCCTATGCTTTAGAGTGGTACCCTGTTTTTTTGCTTTTTAAATGTTAGCTCTCTCAATATCTTTATTGATTTTCATTTCTGGACACTATGCCTATTATCTGATCTTTTCCCACATGTATATAACCCAATCTCTGTCAAAAGTAGATTTCTTTCTTGGTTTAATTGTTTATATTGAATTGAAAAACCCCTGTCTACAGTGAGAAGAAATCCTTCATCCTGGTTTATGAAAAGATAGGAAAATTCTGAGACAAATTCCAGTTCTAACTATAGTAATTTTGTTTCACTGTTTAGTTATAATTTAAGAATCTTAAGTTTAAAGGAAGATTCTTATAAAAATATATCCCCTAACATCTGTGAAGGAGAAGGGACCTTGGGCTCTCTAATTATAGAAAAGACATGCTGATATACATGGCAGGTATGACTCTTGGATATCACTCTCAGAATATCTGAACTGTAGATTTTATAAGTGATTTATGAAAAAAAACCAAAACCAAAAACCAAACCACCCTGAAACTAATAAAAACAAATTTCAGTCTAGTCTGGTAACAAACAACACCCAATATTAGTCTTCTCAAATGGACATCATTTATTTGTGAAAATTTCCTTCAAGATTAGTCTATTGTGCATAGTTTTTCATCTTCAAATATATCCTCTAACCTTTTGTTCATATGATTAACAAATGATGCATATTTGGGAGAACTAGAGCTTAATCTATTCCTTTTAGAACAAAGTTACCCTGAACCTGTTTTAATTAGACAGAAAACTGATTTACCACAGGGAAAAAAAAAAGGTTGTTTAAAAAAAAAAATCAATGCTTTCCCCATCTTCAGTAGTCTTCTGTCAATTCCCCCCCCCACCCCCCAAGCCATTATGGAGCTATAAGGACAATACCAACATTAAAGATAATGGTTATAAATACCCATGCTTTGGTTCTCTTCATCTTGGTCAATGAAGACATGGTCCATCACAAAACTGAGGAGCTCAGACTGGAGTCCAGTGTCTGGATTAAACACCAAAGGCTGAAGCCCCTCCCTGCCCCCTGTCATTAACTGGTGACTGAAAATCATCAAGAGGTCACAAAGCAACATGAAAGCCTGGAATGCAAGGAGATTCACCATCAAAATACTGGAATGAGAACCATGATTCTAAAATGAGAATAAGTCAAATATGCTGAAAACAATTGAATGTCAGGAGCAATTAAAAAAATTTTTTTTTGGTGGTGCAATGAGGGTTAAGTGACTTGCCCAGGGTCACACTGCTAGTAAGTGTCAAGTATCTGAAGCCGCATTTGAATTCAGGGCCAGTGCCTTATACACTTGGCCACCTAGCTGCCCTGAATTTTTCAATTCTATCGCATGGGTCCTGCTTTCAGATTTAGTCAAGAATAGCCACATACCAAATTATAGAGGTTAGCTATGAGCTTAGCAATGAATCTGCATAGGAAAGCAATTTCTTTGATTTGGTTGTATTAATTCAAAGATAGTAAAAAAGAACCTTGTCAAAACTTATAAAACTCAATTTTGCTTTGAGTTGGGTCCAATCATGAAGATAAAGAACTTCAAAGGAAGAATGATTTAAAGGATTCTGACAGTAGCCTGAAATAAATTATATATAATTTTATCTGAGTGAAAATGTTCACAACTGGATACCTCACAGTAACCTTTCCAATGTTATTTCTACCTAGACACTTTCAAATAATAATTATCAAGCATGACAAATCTTAAATAGTTCAGAACTAAATAGAATTTTATGCTAATAATAACTTTCTTATTCTTAGTTTTCATTTTAATGTTACATGAACTGTTTACAGGAAATAAATATTTTAACAGCAGCTCTGTGGAACAATCAGAATCTAAGCATTCACTGAAAATTTCATAAAAAATATCCCTAATAATGGAAGATATTTTAAACATTTGTTTCTAAGTTGTAATACAGAATCCATCTTTTTTTTTGGGGGGGGGGGGTGAGGCAATTTGGGTTAAGTGACTTGCCCAGGGTCACACAGCTAGTAAGTGTCGAGTGTCTGAGGCCAGATTTGAACTCAGGCCCTCCTGAATCCAGGGCCGGTGCTCTACCCATTGCACCATCTAGCTGCCTAGAATCCATCTTTCAAAAAAGCAGTATTTTAAATGGTGGTTAGATTGTTTGGCTACTCCACAAAAGACTTTTTTTTTTTAAGTGAGGCAATTGGGGTAAAGTGACTTGCCCAAGGTCACACAGCTAGTAAGTGTTAAGTGTCTGAGGCTGGATTTGAACTCAGGTACTCCTGACTCCAGGGCCGGTGCTCTACCCATTGCACCATCTAGCTGCCCCTCACAAAAGACTTTTAAACCATAATGTTGCTGAAATAGGAATGCATATTCAGCACTATGCTTCAGTTACTTTATGGATGAAATAGACTTTTTGTCGGCAAGCTGCAGAACTTTATTAAACTGTTAATATAAAAAAATATATTCTGTGGTAAACAACTTGCAAGTACTTTTGTTAGTGGCCACCTGCCACAAGAAAGAAATGAAACTCAAGGAATTCTTGCACCCCTGACTGAAGGCTGCCTCTTGTCTAGCAGAAAGGAAAGCAGAGATTCAGGTAATACTTTCTCCTTGGTTGTTGCTCTGGGCATTTCCAGGCAGCGTCAATTAAGAGCACAGAATGTGGCAGCTGTGGGATGCTTATTCTCTAAAGCTCCAGATGGGAACCTGGGGGGTTGGGAGAAGAAGAGAGGCTCTCCTCACCCCCAGCAAGGCCAGAATTCTGTATGTATGAACAGATGTTTGTAAATAGTTTGTTGACAATTCAGAGTAATTTATCAAGACTTGGAGAAGGTAGGGATAAAGATCAAAGAAATAAACTAAAACAAGCAGTTATGGAAATAAACACAAAAGGAGATTCCTATGTGTCAAGGTAGGTAGATAGTCTAGGAGAAGAATTCAATCCAATTTAACAAGAATTTATTAAGCACCTATTATGTGCAAGATACTGTGCTAGGTGCTGGGAATGCAAATATAAAATAAAAAAATCCCTGCAGTCATTCTACGGGGGGACAAAATATTTATATAGAGATATAAACACAAGATAATTTGAGGTGGGAGAGAGCATTAACAATTAGAGAGATGAGTAAAATATTTCAAAGACATCTATGTTAAGCCTTGAAGGAAGCTAAGGATTATGAGATACAGGCAGAGGAAGTACATTAAGGGTACAGCAAGGCCAAGGAGGTAGTAGATGGAATGCCAAACTCTGGGATTAGCAGCTTGGTAATTTTGATTGGGATATGGATTATGTGAAGGGAAAGAATGGAAAGGTAGGTTGGAGTCAAACTGTGACTGGTTTTAAATGCCAAGATTAAGTATTTTTATTTTATTCTAGAAAACAGGGAACCACTGAAGGTTTGTAAGCAGAAGACTGACACCATCAGAATTTGTACTAAAATAAGAAAGGGAAAGAGAGATGCTGGGTAAAGTGACTAAAATTCTGCATTTAATATTTAGGATTTTTCTTAAGTGTAAGTGTTTCAGCTTTGGGGTTGTGAGTTATAAACTCTTTGATGCACCTGATTCAGTGGGGAGGACAATGAATTCTCAAACATGTGCACATGCACACACAAGCCAACATTCCACATGCTTTGCCTCATCAGTGGCAATGCTGAGAGCTATAAACTCTGCTGTGACTCATGTTCATGGTCTGAAACCACAAAGATTCAATTTCAGAGACAGAAAGATAAGGTGGAGGGAATATGCAATTTTGACTCTAACTTTCCTCTTCTCTTCTAGTCCAGTACGAAGCAAACTGGTTGCTACTCATTAAGCCTTTAACAAAACTAATTTCCTATCCCGTTACTACAGTCAGAAAGTATACTTATGAAGGTTGATCACAAAGGAAGAAATGAATTTTAGCAAAAATGTATTTTACCAAAGCATTTTAAGCAAGGAATTGTGGTAATACATCTTCTGTCCTTGAATGCATTTGAATTTGTCTACAAGGATAATTTAACTGGCATTTTCTTACCTCTTCCTTGACTGGGGTGTTAACATTGGATAGGCACTGCTGGCAAACGGCCAAGAAGGATTTCACGGTTTTCCTCAATACCAACAAATCATCCTGAAAAATATGTTCAGATCACGAATCACATCAAATATCAAAGACAATTTACTAAGAAGCAGTTAAAGAAACAATGAATAGAAAATAGCAAATTCAGTTCATCAAGGCAATTTGTAAAACCAATTATGTTTAAGGGGCTACACAGAGAGTTAACTCCCAATTATCTGTGTTGTTTTTTTTTGGGGGGGGGCGCCTCGGCATGGGCAGAGCAATGAGGGTTAAGTGACTTGCCCAGGGTCACACAGCTAGTCAGTGTCAAGTGTCTGAGGCCAGATTTGAACTCAGGTCCTCCTGAATCCAGGGCTGGTACTTTATCCACTGTGCCACCTAGCTGCTACCCCGCCTGCAATTATCTGTTTTAATGTAAAAGTGGTACAGATAATCTGTGAAGCAAAATTTATCTGAATATTGAACAATTTCCTCCCTAGGAGAGTCAACATCTCTCATTAGGTTTTGTTTTAGCTGTTGTTAAATAATTTTGTATTTGTGGAACATTAAGAGTCAGGGAAAGAAGGTCATTTCAAAAGAAGATAATGGGGTGATAGGGGAAGGAAATAATGTGAACACAGAGAAGCATGAATGAGCATAGTATATATATGTGTGTGTGTGTGTGTGTGTGTGTGTGTGTGTATGTATGGGAAGCTAGTTGTGATAAAAAAAGTTACTTCATGTAATTAAGAATCATCAGTATTAAAATAGGATGATATAGGGGCAGCTAGGTGGTGCAGTGAATAGAGCGCCGGCCCTGGAGTCAGGAGTACCTGAGTTCAAATCCAGCCTCAGACACTTAACACTTACTAGCTGTATGACCCTGGGCAAGTCACTTAACCCCAATTGTCTCACAAAAACAACAACAACAAAAAAATAGGATGATATAGAATAGCAGTTGTAAAGCATATGCACATCAAGTCTGAATGGAGAGAAGAGTAGGGATACAACAGATGTGAAAGTAGGATAGAGAAAACATTACAACTGAAAAGTGAGACCCAATGAATATAACAATGAAAAGAGGGGGCAGCTAGGTGGCGCAGTGGATAGAGCACTGGCCCTGGAGTCAGGAATACCTGAGTTCAAATCCGGCCTCAGACACTTAACACTTACTAGCTGTGTGACCTTGGGCAAGTCACTTAACCCCAATTGCCTCACTAAAAAAAAAAACCAAAAACAAAACAATGAAAAGAAAGACTAATAACCATAAAACAACTGAGATGAATGTTTAGAAATTTGGTTCCAAAGAAGAAAAATGAGAAGCCATCTCCTTTAATCCTTTGCAGAAGCAGGGAGCCCACATTTGTAGAAGAGTGACTACTACAATATATATATATATACATACACATATATATTTTTGATGTATTGATCAGTTTTGCTAATTTTTTTCCTCTTTCTCTTTTCGTTTAATTTTTTGTTAAAGTAATGACTCCGGGGTAGGGAAAGGAAAGGAATATATATTGAGGGATTTTAGGAGATATAAAACCAAAATAAATTAAAAAGCCATTTTAAAAAGAGATCATTGGAAAGAAGAGCTTTGGTACAGTGATAGAGTCAGAAGCCAGACTGTGATAGATTGAGAAATGAATGGGAGGTAAGGAAATGGAAGCCATAAACATAAATAATCTTTTGAGGAGCTGACTGTGAAAGGAGGAATAGATAAAAAAATTTTTTTTTAAAGTATGGAAAAAAACCTAGGCATATTTACAGGCTGTGAGAAAGGAATCCATAGTTAAGAGGAAAAAAAATGTTAAGTCAGCAAGTCCTTGTGGAAAAGGTTGGGGTATAAGAGTTTCTGCTAAAGTGGGGTGTAGTGGGGGAGCTATAGGGTTAAGAGTATTAAGTTCGAGGGGACTGCTTGGGCAAGGAGATTAGACAATTTACTGCAGCAATAACAGGAGTTAAGGAGAATAAAAGGGAAGATGATGAGGTATTTTGAGGTTTGGTGTGGGGAAAAATATAAAATTCTATTTTCTCAGTAAAATAGGAGAGGTGGTTAGCATTGTATCATTGTCACTTTACAACAACCTGCCTCCCCACTTTATTTTGTAATTAATAAGTATAGTCAATAAAGTTAATCAATAAAAAGGTCATATCTGAAAATGTATGCTGCATTCTTCAGGTACTGTCTGCCACTGGAATTGTAGGGTTTTCTCCAGGAGCATTCAACATGAGAAAGTAGGGACAAAGAAGGGAGATGCTGTGAAAGATCTAGGGTTGAAACATGGGTCAAGAGGATTTGAGAGTATTTGACAGTGTTATGTCTGAACTCATTAGCCAAAGGATCAATGATTATCTATCTATCTAACAAATAACCAAACTAAACAGCAAAAAAGTGCTTAAATTGAGGGTGTAGTGTATAGTGGATAGAATGTTGGCTTAGAATCAGGAAAACCTAAATTAAAATCCTCCCTCAGATACTTAGGAGCTATATGATCCTGCACAAGTCATTTAACACTTTTGTGTATCTGTAAAACAGGGGTATTGGACTCAATGACCTCAAAGGTACCTATTCTCAGTCAGCAAGAAGAAGTTGAAGTAAAATTTAAGTTATTATGACTCTTATTCATAAGGCAGTTCCCCGCTTTAGTAATTCTTTCATTTTACTAAAAATGATTTAACTTGGAAGCCCAAGTTTTGGTTGTAAATTTTTTGAAGATTTTGTGAAGAGTTAGAGTGCTTCAAATCCTAAAGAGATGTTTATATGTGGGCAGTTTGAATTTTCATATGTTGATGTCAAACAACTAAGCTGATTGTGCTGACAGGAGAGAAAGCAAGTCAGGGAAGACACCATGGCAGAGTAATATAGCACTTATTACTTGACTTTCTCTGTGCATTAGTGTTAACCTTTGTTGTGTGTGAAAGACTTATACACTGCCTTGCCCAAGATTTTAGGCAAATATCTGCTCAAATTCATCTAAAATAACTAAAACTTTATAGAGTTGGAAACAATCTTAGGGACCAGCTGGTACAAGTACTACTTAAAACATGAATTTCCTCTAAAGTTTCCAAGAAGGGACCAGAATATGTGTTAACACCCCCAATTTATAACTGCTACATCTGAGAATTAGGCTTCCCAGGGAGTTGATCCGTCAATGTTCAATGTGAACATTTACACCTTGGAAACTAGAAAAGGCTAAAAATCGGGGCCTGACATTGCTTTGACTGTCTAATTTTAAGAAGGTAAAGAAGAAAATATTAATGACAGATTAAATGAAAAAGTATGTCATACAACCACAAAACCTGAATATACTGGTAAAATTTCCTTACCATATTTACCAAAATATGTTTCTAACAGAGTGTGTGCCAGGGAATGAAGGCAGGTGCAAAACCTAGTAATATTCATGGTTGATACATTCTATATCATTATACACATTTTGAGGAAAAAAAAAAACCTGGAGAAAATGGGCTTCAGTGATCTACAAAGTGTTCTCTGTTACATTCTAGGACATGGATATTCTCAAGAGCATATCTTGTTAACAATGAATGTTACTTCTACTGAAATGTTTATCGATTTTGCTTCTGGTTTTTTTTTGTATTAATTCAAATGTATTTTATTACATTAATAATCTTATACTACATTTCATGACAGATTGCCTTCATTTGGTAGAGATTTGAGTTAATTCAGAATTATACCAGCTTTTGTGAAAAAGAATTTGTTTTTCATTTAATTTCCTGTTCCTTACAAGAGGGTCAGGTTCCATTCAAGAAGTCACTGGTGTTCTTTCTTTTTTCACTTTGTACTGAATTTAGTAAATTTGGACATTTTTCATTTATTATCTAATGAAAAATGTGGCATTCAGGATGTTTTTTGGTTATAGTTTTCCAAGAGACTGATGATTCTTAAATTATTTATCTCTGACCTCTTTTCCAGACCAGCTGTATTTGAGAAGATACCTTATATTTTCTTCTATTTTTAATCCTTTGATTTTGTTCTAAAGTATCTTGTCTCTTGGAATCAGAGTTCTGTTTGGTCTATCATAATTTTTTAGGAACTCAGATACTTCTGTCAGGTATTCTATCTTCTGTTCTAAGCTATATTTGTTTTCCTTCTAATTTTTTCTTTATTTAGATTTAAATTTTTTAATTTTTTAGTTTTTTGGTGAGGCAATTGGGGTTAAGTGACTTGCCCAGGGTCACACAGCTAGTAAGTGTCAAGTGTCTGAGGCTGTAGATTTTTATTTTTAATCTCCATTTTTTTTTGACCCTCCACACCTTCCCCAATCCATTGAGAAGGCAAGAAATATAATACTCATTATATATATATGAAGTCATGCAAAACATTTCCCATTAGCCAGGTTGCAGGAAAAAATTAAAGCAAGAAAAATAAGGAAAGTGAAAGAAAATATGCTTTAATATATATTCAGAGTTCATCATTTTTTCACTGAAGGTGGATAGCATTTTCTATCATAAGCCCTTTGAAAAGGTACTGATCCATCACAGTTGATCATTGTTACAATATTGCTGTTATTATGTACAATGTTCTCCTGGTTCTGTTCACATCACTTTATATCAGTTCATAAGTTGAAACAACTCCCCTCATCGTTTTTTTTTCCCCTTTTTTTGGTGGGGCAATGAGGGTTAAGTGACTAGTCAAAAGGTCACACAGCTAGTAAGCATCAAGAGTATGAGGTCAAATTTGAACTCAGGTCCTCCTGAATCCAAGGCCAGTGCTTTATCCACTGTGCCACCTAGCAGCCCTCCCTCCTCTTCATTTCTAAAAGTGCACTGAGTATTCCATCACAATGAGATACCACAACTTGTTTAGCCATTCCCTAATTGATAAACATCCCAGTTTCTAATTTTTTGCCTCAATAAAAGGAGCTGGTAAAAAATATTTTTTAAATACATATGGGTTTTCCTTTTCCTTTGATCTCTTTGAGATTACAGACCTAGTGGTGGTATTACTAGATCAAAGGGCATGCACAGTTATAGACCATTGGGCATAATTCCAAATTGTTTTTGAGAATGGTTGCATTAGTTCAAAGCTTTAACAACAGTGCATTAGTGTCCCTATTTTTCTATATCCTCTCCAGTATTTGTCATTTTCCTATTCTATCATGTTAGCTAATCTGATAGGTGTGAAGTAGTACTTCACAGTGGCTGCATGTACATTATTAGTGATTTAAAGCATTTTTATATGACTATTGAAAGTTTTGATTTCTTCTTCTGAAGCCTGCCCATTTTTATCTTTTGGCCTTCATCAATTGGGGAAAGACTCTTATTTTTATAAATTTGTCTCAGTTCTCTATATATGTGAGAAATAATTTTATTAGAAAAACTTATTGTAAGCCCCCCCCCCCATTTCCTGCTTTTCTTCTAATTTTGGCTGCATTGGTTTAGTTTATGCAATAACCATTATGCCTGTTATCTTCTCTATCTCTTATTGGTTAAAACGTCTTCCATTATCCACAGATCTAATAGGTGATTTTTTTTTCTATGTTCCTTTAATTTGCTTATTATATCACCCTTTATGTCTAAATCATGTACTTATTTTGATCTTATACTAGTATATGGTGTGAAATATTGGCCTATAGTTTCTGTCAGACTACAGTATTTTTGTTGAATTAGTTTTTGATTTACAGTTGAATGATAGTTTTTGTTGAATAGTGAGTTCTTCCCTCATAAGCTTAGATAGTTGGTTTTACCAAACACTAGGTTATTGTGGTCATTTACTTCTGTATATTGTGTGCCTAATCTAACCATTTAATTTCTTCTCTAGTGCCAGATTGTTTTGATTATTACTGCTTTGTAGTATAGTTTGAAATCTGGTACTGCTAGACCACTTTCCTTCACTTTTGTTTAGATTTACGTGAAAAGTGTTTTGTAATTGTGTTCATATAGAGTGTGTCCTATCTGCAGTTATTTTATTTTATAATGAGGGTTAAGGGACTTGCCCAGGGTCACACAGCTAGTAAGTGTCAAGTGTCTGAGGTCAGATTTGAACTTAGGTCCTCCTGAATCCAAGGTCAGTGCTTTATCCACTGTACCACCTAGCCATGCCCCGCCCCTCCCCCCCATCTGCAGTTATTTTAAATAGGATTTCTCTTTATATCTTTTCCTATTGTGTTTTTTTTCAAAGTAAATATAAATGCTGATGATTTGTGTGGGTTTATTTTGTATCTTGAAACTTTGTCAAAGTTGTTAATATTTTGGATTAGTCTTTTAGTTGGCTTTCTAGGGTTCTCTAAGGATATCGTCATGTCATCTGAAAAAAGTGAATTTTTTGTTTCTTCACTGCCTATGCTTATTCTGTCAATTTCTTTTTCTTGTCTTATCGCTATAGCTAGAATTTCTTGTACAATATTGAATAGTAATGGTGATATGGACAACCTTGCTTCAAAACCTCATCTTATTGGAAAGGCTTCTAGTTAACCCCCATTACATATAATGCTTGCTCCTGATTTTAGATTTATATTACTTACCATCTTAAGAGAAGCTCCAGGGACAGATAGGTAGTACAGTGGATAAAGCACTGGCCCTGGATTCAGGAGGACCTGAGTTCAAATCTGGCTCCAGACCCATGACACTTACTAGCTGTGTGACCCTGGGCAACTCACTTAACCCTCACTGCCCCGCCCCCCCCCAAAAAAAAAGAGAGAGAGAGAGAGCCTACTATGTGGCAGGCACTAAGAAAAAGTTGTCACATAAATAACAAACAGTTAAGTAGTCAGAAGACAAGGAGATAGATTGAAGATAAGTGAGAGACTGGGGATTAGAGATAGGACAATTCCCTGGAGAGGATGGAATTTATTATGATCTCTTGTGCAGGTAGAGAGATTTGCTTTGGCAAGGAGATTGGCCACCTCTTCATGAAAAATGGGGCGAAGGTGGAGATGGTGGCCAAAGGCATTTGGTAGGTGTGAGACAGAGAGGAAGTAAGAAGGGAAAGTTCTTAGTAAATGGCCTTCATCCTTTCAGTGGAGTAAGAGGCAAGGTTCTTATCAAAGAATGTTAGTGAGGAAGCCATGGGATGTCTGAAGTGGGGTGAAAAGGTTTGGGAAAGTTGCTCTTGGTGAGTTGGATAGTGAGTTAATTAGGGATTGTCTTGCTGCAGTGAGGATCCAGTTGAGATTATGGAACATAAATTTGTACTAGATTCCGTGAGCATATATTCATGATTCTCTAACTTCATTCAGCAGCATGTGGGTAGGAGTGAAGGCATCTGATGGTGGGAGTAATCTAGGGTTATGGCTTAGAAGGGCAAGATCAGCAATAGCACAAGGAGGCAAAAGATTCAAGACAAGACGACAGTGTAGAGTTGAATTGTGCAGGTTTATTAAAGGGTCAAGATGAGGAGGTGGGGAGTAAAGCCAGTACACAGGTAATAACCTGGGAGAGAACTAAGGGGTCAAGGGATTGAAGCTTACAGTGAGGACAAAGAATGGGATTTGGGGTTGCAAGGCAGAGGGTGAGGTGGAATGACAACAGACTGTGATAAGATCTAGGAACTTCAGAGTTCATGATCACAGAAGGGGAACATTTCTAAGTGTCAGCAAGATCAAGGATATGGCCTCTTTGTGTAGTTCAAGTAGAATAGAGGGGGAGATAAGGGTGTTTGCAAGATTAACATGTATGGTGAAGTCCTCTAGTATAACGGAAGAAGTTGGTGAGGGGAGAAATGTGAGCCAGGTAATGAATTTATCGAGGAAAGGGAAGTATTTTGGAGGTTGGTAGACAAAAGCTATCAGAGTTTTGACTGGGTGGTAGATATGGAATGAATAAACCTCAAAAGGAAGAGAAGTTACTGAGTGATGATGGTAGAGGGTAAGTAAGCTCAGGAGTTGTAGCAGGGAACAAGGAGTATTGCAAGTTACTTCTTCTACCAGTGAGTTAGAGGGAATGAGTGAAAATGCAGCCAATGCAGTAAAGTATGGCCAGAAGGCTATATCATAAGGAGAGAGCCAGATTTTACTGATAGCCAGAAGATGGAAAGAATGAGAAAAGAAAAGATTTAAGATGACATCAAAGTACAGTGGAAGAGGTGGGTGGGTAGCTTTAGAGTCTAAGACTGACTGGGGGGCAGTGAGTGAGGGCATTGGGTTAAGAGTAGTGGAGATGGAAAACAGGTTTGAAAAATGATGGCTGGTATCCAGGATCACTGGGATGGGGTTTGAGGTATAACATGTTTGTTAATCACAGAAAACTAAGTTCAGGTGGATTATTAACATTTCTAGGGGACTGGTCTCAATGAAACAAATATTTGTCTAGGATTGACCGTTGTTTATCTGGCTTTTAAATTCTCTATTTGTAAATCAGAAATGAACTGAAGGGATAAATGCTATTATAATTAAAGGAAGATGAATATGTTCTGTTATAAAGAAAAGCAACTGAAGGCTGCCCTTATAGGACCAGCACTAGGGGGCACTGGAGCAAAATAAACTGAACATGACCTGTGAGAAAACAAAAACTTTCTGGCAATTATTATGGGACAAGAGAGAATATTTTTTTGTTAATACTTGCTGAATTTAACCTCAAAAGAAATATCTCATCTTGTTTCTGTCAAATAGACCAACTGTGATTTGATTTCATTCCATGTCTTGAAAAGGAGCTATCCTTAGTGTATACAAATATTTTTGAGTATTAGAGATTTAACTTTCAATCCATGATTTTGGGGAAAATTCATTACTAAATCAGAGTTAGGGAATGTCATAAAAAACATAAAGAGCCAATTTTTATATTTAATGATATTAAAGCAAACATGTTTTCCCCCCCCTCTGTGAAGAAAGTCAATATAATAAAAATAATAAGTAAAACTATTGCTTGAGGGAGCCAATATAGTGAGGCAGCAGGAAGCAGTATAGTAAGCTCCCACCCAAAAACTTGCCCCAACAGATCTAGAAGATATATCAGACTCCTGATGGCGAAACCCATGAAAACATCACAGTGCTTAGTTTTTCCAGCCCAGGATGGCAAAGGAAGACAGACAGAGAGACCTACAAACTCTGGGGACTTGTCTGGACAGAAGCATTGCAGTACCCAGGGAGAAGCTGTGCTTAAGGGTGAAAGGAAGTCCTAGATCCATAATGGGGGTGCTTGCCCTATAAGGGCAATCTTCAGTTTCTCTTGTTTAAAACAAAAACATGTTGCTTCCTTTAATAATAATAATAGCAATTATTTCTATCAGTTCTTTTCTGATTGCAGGAGAGCCATAATTCCAGAGAACTAATGATGAAACATGCTACCCACCTCCTGATAGAGAGGTGCAGAACAGAGCCTTGGGGTTCACCCATGATAAGCGAGTGTGACTTAGATGAAGAACCAGCAAAGAAGACTGAGAAGGAGTGGTTAGACAGGTAGGAGAACCAGGAATGAGCAGTGTCACAAAAACCTAGAGGGAAGAGAGTATTCAGGAAGAGAAGGTGATCAATAGTGTCAAATGTACGAGAGAGGTCAAGAAGGATGAAGATTAAGACAAAGGCCATTAGATTTGGTATTTAAGAGATCACTGGTAATGTTGGATAGAGAAGTTTCAGTGGAATGATGAGACTGTCAGAAGAAGCAAGATTGCAGAGAATTAAGAAGAGAGGGAGAGGAGAGGAAGTCCAAGTGATTTTAGACAGCTTTCCCAAATTTAGTCACAATAGGTAGGAGAAATATAGGGCAAGAACTAATAGGGATGAAAGAATCAAGTGAGGATTTCTGGAGGCAGTATGTAAGGAGAGAATGAAGACAGAGAATGATGTAAGATGACATTAGGGGCATTCTTCTGGAAAAGACAGGGAAGGATGGGATCATGGGTACATGTAAAAGGGGGGTTGGCCTTGGTAAGTAAAAGGGCTACCTCTTCATCAGAGACCGGAATAAAGGATTAAAAATGGGAAGGGGAGAATATTTGAATGATGCAAAGTGAGGAGGCAAATGGTCTCAATTTAAAAAATTGAAGTGTGAGGCAACATTCTTAGTTGAGAGAGTAGGTGGAAAAGGTGGTATAGGAGGCTGACATTAAGAAAGTTTGGAATAGCCACTGTACATAGTGACTTCAGTGGTTAGTAATCATAATGCAATGAATACAAAGCCAAGTCTTTCTTTAGGATGAAAAGCATTTAAATGTCAAGAAAAGTCACTGAATGCCATTCACTTTGATCATGCAATTCTACTGCTGAGTATATTAACATTCTAGGTTTTAAAAAAATGTTACTGTTTCCATTGTCTATATTTTTCTCAAGGTTCTACTTGTTACAATCTTCATAAAGTCACACGACTCTTTCCTAGCTTTCTTAATTCCTCATTTATCATTTCTTACAGTATTCTATTATATTCATAATTTGTTCAGCCATTCTCCAATTAATGAACATTCCTTTGGTTTCCAATTTTTTGCTATACCATAAAAAGGGCCATTACGAAAAATGTTAGTATGCAAGGCCTTTTTTTCTAGGTATATGGCCAGTAGTGGAATTGCATAATGAAAATGAATGTAGTTAGTAGTCATTTCCTAACATGCCATGCCTTCAAAGAACAGTTAAAACCAAACTATAGGGGCAGCTAGGTGGCGCAGTGGATAGAGCACCGGCCCTGGAGTCAGGAGTACCTGGGTTCAAATTCGGCCTCAGACACTTAACACTTACTAGCTGTGTGACCCTGGGCAAGTCACTTAACCCCAACTGCCTCACTAAAACAAACAAAAAAACCCCCCCAAAACAAAACAAAACAAAAACTATAAAGCAACCTGACAATATATTTAGCATTTTATAGCTGCTGTCCCTTAACTCTCTGCCAAGAGGGATATATGTTTCGTTATACATTCTCTAGTAATGAAATTAGTCTTTATGATTAATGAGAGATTATGTTTATAAAGCATAAATCAAAATAATTAAGACATATTTATTACTGTGTTATAAGGTTTTCAAATTTTTAAGATTATCTCATACAACTTGAAGTTATTAAAGTTGGTCACAATATAAGAAAATAATCTAAAAATGAAAACTCACTATATAGAGGAAAAACAGGCAATGAGTTTTCTTTACAAAGCAAATAAATTGTAGCTACAGCAACCTGTAGTAATACTTTCAGTTTTCAGTGGGTTTAATAAAACCAGTTATTCTCTAGGTACCAAGAAAAGTCAAGTAATGAGAAAACTGTTACATTATTTTTTTTTAAATGGGAGTATAGAGAGGCTGGAAGAAGAGAAAGCAGATTTCCATTAATAGGAAAAAATAAAATTTTATTTTAAAAACTTTATTTTAAGGGTTAGTTGACAGAAACAGCCTAAAAGATTAAAGAAAATAGCTACAGATCATCACGTTTTGGCTTTGGAAAATAAATATGGATAAACTTCATCAGTTCTTGAATATTAATATAATTTACTATAGATATTCATAATCTTTAAAAAAATAGGTGAAATATATTTTCTGGCTTAACTTTAGATAACAGTGATCAACAGTCAAAGTTAAAGAAGCAAAGAGGATTACCAAGAAATATGAAAATTATTATGGAAAGAACTGCCACATAAAATTCTACCAATTTAAGTTAAGTTTTTGTGCAACTTTGGGAAAAATGAGATCTTAAAATAAAATGTTTATAAACAAAATATAGACTTGAGTATGTTATTTTCATATAATTAATGATTCTACATCAAAGATCTTATATCACAAATTCAAAGGATATATTAAAGTTATGTTAATGGCACTATAAAACTACTTTTGAGACAAATAAGTCAAGGTCAAGTACATTTATATATTATACAGATATTTTTAAAAGGAAAACTACTACTAAAACAGAAAAAAGGCTAGTATTTAACCAAAATATTACTATATAAATTTAGTTTTAAAAAATATCAATCATTGTTCATATTCTTGGAATCACCACACCATTAATCCAAAAGAAAAAAAATTTAAAACAATTATGTATTTTTCTCTAGAAATAAATCTGTTGAAAAGGAATGAGTGTTAAGTTATTGGGGTAAGAAAGAACATATGAACTGAGTTCATTAGCTGTAGACTGAAAGATTGTTAAGGCTATGAGAATATATTTTTGTAGTATGAAATACTGTTCATTTTAGAGTAGTTCATCTTTTATACCTTTAATTGCCTAACTCGTACTGCACATTTATTACTGCACTATTAACTGTTAATGCACGGATTTTAACTTCATTTTGTGGGTAACTGTCCTTAAGGAAATTCATTAAACACAATTTGATAGGATAAAGCAAGATTTAGTTCATGAATAAACAACTATCTAGAGAAACTCTTACTTACTTTAGAAGGAGAGCCATCAGTAATTTTCACCAACTGCCAAAGAATTGAGTAATGGGAACACTGAAGTGCTTGAACTACAATCTGTAACAAAAAGGGGAAAAAAAAAGTATAACTGATGAAATGAAAACAAAGCAACAATAACTTTAATCTATACAATACCAGAACTGTATTATGTTCCTTTATTATCTAGTTGGGGATAGCAAAAATTCCAAGTAATAAGTTATAATTAAACTAGTGACAGATAATCTTAAAGGAAATTTGGCTAAAAACAAGAATTCAGATTTTTCTAAAGCCTAATCATAGGAACAATCCTAAGTAACACCATACTTTCATGGAACAATGTTGTTATTTCAAAGAAATAGTTACACCATTTATGAACTGAAAAAACTACATGAATGAGTTTGAATAAAATAAAAGAATCCGGAGGAAAAGTCAATAATTAGGTGTGATACAAGAGGAACTGGATCAATTTTGATTGGTTTTACTTTACTAAATATCTAGAGCTGTGGTTCTCAAAATTTTTCAAGTTGTGGATAACTTTGGTAGGGCAAAAGATTCCCAAACACTCAAAATATCTTACCCAAACAAATCAGATAAATGGTGTTGCTTTTGATGAAATACCAATTGAGACCAGAGTTTTATTATAAACATATTAAAAAACTCATGTTAGAAATGAAACAAAATCACAAACAGGATGTTTGCAGGTTATCTCTGGTTTTAGGATCACAATTTGGGATCTTCTAAAGAATATACATCACAGAAATAAAATGATTCACATGAAAAATTATCAGAAAATAAGACATTTATAAATAATCTGGAGATGCTGGGGAAAAAAATAAGAATACATGCTATTGAATGTAGAAAAATGAAAGAATGTTTGGAAAAGTAACCAGTAATATTGTTATTCAATGGGAGTAACAAATGTAGAAAGCAATAATGTTGAAAAAAATTTTCATTTTTTGCTCTTCCTCCCCCATTACTGAACTGTTTTTTAGTCTTTTATTTTCCCATAATCTGAACCATACCAGATTCTGTTCTTTGTTCCTATAGTTTCAGCTCTTTCCACTTCATATCTTTCTTTCCTCTTCCATTCAAATTTTACACCAAAGAAATTATTACCTTCTCTAGTTTGTGTTGCTCTCAATGTAAAATTTAAACTTTTCTTCTTGATCTTTACCCTAGTCATTCTGTTGCGTTACATATGAAATCCTCATTTTCTAATAAGAATTTGTAAAACGTTTCATACATTTTGTTTATTCAAAGTTTCCTTTAATTCTCTCCACAGGGGTGTGTGTGTGTGTGTCCCTCACAGCTTCACTAAGAGCCTATTTATATTTATTCAGACCCAACTATAACAAATGTGGTTATTTACTTTCCCAGTCCACAGCAGAGTAGAATCAACTAGAGGAAAAGAAGGAACCTGACAAAAGTAGGCACTGTTAATAAGGACATGGTACTTGAGAGTTAAGAGAAGGAAAGATATAGAATCATAAAGAGCAGTCATAAGAACTCAAAAAACTGGGGAGTTTAGGTCATGAAGCTAAGGGTCAAATAGACTTATGTCATCAAGTCAGGGTTTAAATATGTTCGTTTTAGATATATAAAGCATAGTTGAAACTGCTTAAGTTCCAAGTTTATTTTTAAATCGATTATTTGGAACTTAGAATGGAATATTCCATATGCATGTTATCAATTGTTATTTCTCAAGGCACAACACCCATTAACTTAAAGCATATTATTAATATTTCAACTACATTGAATCACAATTTATACCACTGCTTTTATTTTTTTGGGGGGGGCTGGGCAATGAGGGTTAAGTGACTTGCCCAGGGTCCCACAGCTAGTCAGTGTCAAGTGTCTGAAGCTGGATTTGAACTCAGGTCCTCCTGAATCCAGAGCTGGTGCTTTATCCACTGCACCACCTAGCTGCACCCTCTAGCATTGATTCTAAGAGAAATTTATGGTATAAACGGAATATTTGTTTCCTCTCAGAAGTAGCTGGTCCCTCAAGAGAACATCAAGGCAAGGTAAATACTTCTGAGCATCAGTGACTATATCTCCATAAGACAAGGCACATCTTCAAAAGAGGACAGGAGAGAATTCTCTAGGACAATAATGACTCCATGGTGTTCTGAATTGGGAAACATGGAAAACAAGAGTTCTTGACTTGGATTTCCAAGGTGCTTATTTTTTTCTTCCTTACAGAGAAGTATTTATTGATGAAGTAAAACTGTAAGCAGAGGGGTGATGCAGGGGTAATGGGGGTACCAACAGGGAAGCTTCTTGTACAAGGGAACATGTTACGGTCTTTAGCACAATTCATACTGTGGTAATGCCAGTAGTTCACCCTGGCTTTTCACAAAAGCATTGCAGGAGATATTGGAAAATACTTGTTCATCAGAGTCACAATGGGGGTCATATTCTAAAGTAGAGAAGTTTTGTTCTTCAGGCATTTAACACATTTTCCATGGCACAGCTTTCTTATCCTGAGATCTTTTTCCAAGTTAGAGGCAAAGAGTAAACACTTATTGTGTTATTTGATCAGTACCACAGATTGGTTGACAGTCCTGACAAAATATAACCTTGCCATTAATTGAAAGCCTGGGGCAGTTAACTTTGATCCCTTTTACTTGATTATCTACTACTGGACTACATAAAGTGATATTGGGATACTGAGAAGCCAGAACTCATTTCTGTTGTTTTTGTCCTTCCCATTCCCTTTTGATTTCTCAACATCACAAAGTGCCCAGGTATTTGCTGCTAGGGCCAGGAAAGATAGAGTTAAAAAGTTGTAATTAAAAAATAAGTTTCATTATGAGGAATCCCAAATTTCTTGGTAGTATTAAAGTGTTACTAGAAATTTACTTTTTAGGACAGATTTCAAATACAGTTTTCTTACATTTCACTTTCTTTTCAACAACTTCAATTGTCTAAAAGATTAAAATTCCCTTTTGTGATAAACTTTGTGACTTTTAAAAAACTGGATATTTCGTAGGTTCACTATAAATAGAAATAATTATATTCGGTCAAGTTAAGGAAAATAAAATTTGAATTTCTTAGGGTAGATAGTAATACCAATGCAGTTTTCCTCTCTATCACTTTTTTTTCTGTTTAGAATTTTATTTTCCAAATTACATGCAAAACCAAATTTTGACATTAAAATTTTAAAACTTTGTGTTTCAACTTCTCTTCCTTCCTCCCTCCCCATTCCCCATCCCCCATAACTCAAGCAATTCAATCTAAGTTATACATGAGTAGTCATGGAAAACATATAGGTTGTGAAAGAAAACAGATAAAAACAAGATTTCAGATTAAGGAACTGTCACCAAAAAAAATTATGCTTCAATCTGTTTTCAGAGACAACCAGTTCTTTCTCTGTAGATGGATTAAAAATTTCCTAAGTCTTCTATCACTCTTTTTTTTTTTGGGGGGGGGTGAGGCAATTGGGGTTAAGTGACTTGCCCAGGGTCACGCAGCTAGTAAGTATTAAGTATCTGAGGCCGGATTTGAATTCAGGTCCTCCTGAATCCAGGGCCAGTGCTTTATCCACTGTGCCACCTAGCTGCCCTCATGAACCTACTTTTAAAAAATAACTAGGATTGACCTTATATGACAAAACATTAGTTAGTGGGCTTATACCCAAAAGTCTTTCTCACTCACTTGAGGCTGTAATCAATTCAGACCCTTTAAGAACCTAAGGTTACCTCATTGATATGAGGTTTCACAAGAAGAGTAATAGTTTATTCATGATTATACTGTTAGGTCAGCAAAATATCAAAAGGAGAGAAATAATAAGCGAGTACGAGTCATACTCATTTATATAATTTCAAAAATTGACATACTTTATGTTTGGAAAATTTTATGTAAGAGAAAAACTGGTTAAAGGCTGGTGGAAAATGGTGGAAAAGTAGGAAGAAGTTAAAGATTTATATAAATGATGGGCTAACCTTTGGCAAGTGGTTAACATCTTAAGACAGAGGAGAGGGCACAGGTTCTACTTTCCTGGACTAGAAGTCACAGAATGACCCCTTTCTGAAAGATGGCTTGATTAGGAATTAATAACCGTGTTACTCTGGAAAATTAATTTAACCTCTCTGAGCTCAAGTTTACTCACTTCTAAAATTAGAGGATTGGGATAGATTATGTCTAAAGTCCCTTTGAGCTCTGAAATGCCAATACTTTTACTTGGAAACTTAATTCAACAGGTAAATACAGGGGGAGGAAGAAGAGCATAATTTTCTTCATGGGTGCTGGAAATTCTTTTTATTAGATAAATTGTATTTATCTTTGCCTTGATCCTCTACTCCATTACTCATTTTTAAACTTTTGAACTTCTAACAGTCCCAATCAGGACTAATATCCTCTAAAGCTTACTGCTTTAATGCACAAAGAAGCATTAAGCTATTTAATTTTGCTGTAATCCAATATGGGCAATGGTGAGTTAACATGGTTTAGACACAATACATACATAAATCAAGATGAAACTCTGGTTAGGATAACCATTAATATTTTATGGATGAAATCAGTTACCAGAATATTGTAAAAAGACAACATTTTGAAGTTATGACTAAGCAGTCATTGAAGTGAACTTGGCAGTACTTACTCACAATTTAACTAGTATACTTTGTACTTTTCTTGCTAATAAAAAGAGAAATTGATCAAAATGGTACTTATCAATTGGTCACTTTCATATCTCAGAGGAAGATCGTGACACCCCATGAAATCTTTCCTATAAACTTTTTTAAGGCTATGATGAGGAAAAAAATTTATAAAACCCAAGCAATGAAATGTTGCGTACTACTATGAAAGAATGAAATGGATATCTATCCTAATGGATAATTAATATAACTAGCAAGTTCTGTGTAGAATTTAAAATTTAGCAAATATTTTGAATTATGTACAAATGTACAGTAATATACAAAATAACCCGACAATTGTCTTTTATGTACTACTAGTAGAAATATAACATAAACATAATATTTCAAATCTGGTAATTTAATGAGATACATAGTATTTCCTTCTTATATCTTTGAAGGAACTAAATCACAAGAGAAAATACAGGCATATCTTCTTTTATTATGCTTCACAGAGACTATGTTTTTTATAAATTGAAGATTTGTGGTAACTCTGTGGCACCCTTTTTCCAAGAGCATGCGCTCACATCATACATCCTGGTAATTTTTCATTATTACTTTGATGTTCCTTGAGACAGTATTGAGATTACGCCATTTAGTAACCCAACAATGGCCTCTAAGTGTTCAAGTGAAAGAGAGTAAATTGATCACGCTAACTTCATTGGTATCTTATTTTAAGAAAATGCCACAGCCACCTAAAACGTCAACAACTACTACCCTGATCAGTCAGCAGCCAACAACATCCAGGCAAGACACTCCTCTAGCAAAAAAATTAAGATTTGCTGAAGGCTTAAATAAATGGTTAGTATTGTTTTTAATCGATAAGGTATGTATTTTTCAGAAAGATATAAATACTACTACTGCACCCTTAATGAGACTACAGTATAGTGTAAACTTAAGTTTTATATGCCCTGGGAAACAAAAAATTTGTGTAACTTGCTTTATTATGATATTCACTTAACTTTGGTGATTTGGAACTGAACCCTGCATTATAGAAAACCAAGTGGGTACTTACACAGATACTAAATCTAGCACTAAAATATTTGTTTGCTTTGTGGGTAAAATCTTTTTAACCAAGACTATAAGTGAGTGGGTAAAGTAGAAATTACAGTGGATCCCTTACTATGCCCTCAACTTGTTCACCTCTATACAATGGCTTGTGTTATTGTTTCCTATCTCTGGCCCACAGCTCTGGTGTAATCCTACCCCCTCCCCCTTTAAAAATGAATTAAAATTCTACTTCCTTCGTTATATTTTTTTGATTTTTTGGTATACACATAACTTCTTTCTTAGCATATTTCACATAGCACTTTGTAAATCTCATGCATATCTTACATGGGTCTGCATTATTTTGTATTCTTATTTATATGTGTTACCTCTCTACCAGAATATAAGTTCCATAAAGCCAGGGACTTTGGCTTAGCTGAGTTTTCTTTTTTTCTGCAAATGAAGGTTTGATATATTTATTTTTGAGTATCTTGATTTAAGAAAAGAAAATGTTAATAGTACATATTAAACTTTTAAAAAGTATATCCCAAGTATACCTTCTTAGTTATAGTTTTGAGTTCCAATTTTTACCCTCCTTGCTGAGGTAGTAAGCAATCTTAGCTGAGTTTTCTATATGCCTAGGGTCAAGCACAATGCTTGGCACAGAGCAGGTATTTAATAAATGCAAAGTGAACCGAACAAGAATCAAAAGATTTAGTATACTAATTAAGCAGCATGTCACGATGTAAGACTTCATTGTTCTATAATTTTTTTATCTCTATGGTTCTCATCTCCCAACTCTATTGCAAGGTTCATGAAACTTGAAAGCACAGATTATATTTTATACAGATACTCTTTTTTTCAGGTTTTGTATTTCACTGATCTGCTCATATTAATTGCCTAAAGAACACCTGTACTTTTCTGTCTTTACTTAAAGATAATAATAAATCATGTCTGAATGGGTGAATGAGCAGCATACACTTAGTTATTCAGAATTTTTTAGGGGTGAAAAAAAGATAGTTGCCCCAAATTCGCGTACTTTAGGCAGTAAAAAATAGACCAAAAATAGAATGCGACAAATGACATCAGGAGTCAACTGCAATAAAAACATTGAGGAAATTTCAAGCCTTTTATTTTATCAGAAAAAAGAAAAGGCACTGGTGCATAAAAGATTCTAGATAAATAAATAAATTCATTAGAAAACCTGTCAATTTTGATATTAAGTATCAAGTAACAAAACCGATACCGGTATTAGAAATTGTGAGACAGACCATAAAGTCAATCTGCTAATTGAACTGATGTAAACATAATCAAAGATAAAGCCAGAAATCTTGAATAACTGCATGGTACTGCTCTGGCATAACCCACTATCATGATAAAGTATGTTAGACAAAGCAACATTTCTCAATGATCCATGATTAAATTTAGTCTTGTGTATTCCTTAATTTTTCAGTACTTTAGACCCAAGATTTTACCTTAAATAAAAAAGCAGAGATTTCACAGGATGAGAAATTCCAGGTTAGTGAGGGTTGTTTTAAAGCAACATTTAATTTGCATGGTAATAGCATACAGGACAAAATAACAGCAAATGACTTTTCTAATGAATTACTTGATTTCATTGAAGAGGGAACTGTCCTAAATATGTCTGCAATATTCATGTGAAAGTAAATAATCCCCACAAAGACAAAGAATTACACAGTTAAAGATGATAAATGATACTTGGATTTAAAAATGCTAAAAACAGTTCCTTTAATAGGACTTTCAAATGAAGACCTATATTGGCCAAACATTCAGAGACTCCTAAGGTACTAAACGACAGACTTCCATAGGCCTTGAAACCCAACTGTAAGATTTTGGATTATTATCCTATCACTTAAGGACATGTTTTCAAAACAACTTTTTCATCCTAAAGAAATATTATAGAGATAGCAGTCTTGCATTCAAAGAAATATTGGCAATCTCTGTCTTAATATCACTTTTTCCCTTTGCTTTTCAATACAATACCATTACTGTATTCCACTTACTCATTAAAGAAAGGCATTTTGCCTCAAGTAAAACTTAATTTAGATCACCAGAACAATCAATCAAGAAGATAGCTCTTATTGTAAAGAGTTGAAAATCCTTTAACATTTTAAATGCAATAGAGACAGATAGGGAATCCTGGTACTAAGTAAAGGTATTCAACCTTAATGCAACTGAAGGAAATTGTGTCCTCATTTTGAGGAAGGTTTTTATGGCTTTGAAAATCTTTCTAAGAGGTTACTGCAACATACAAAGTTTTATCCAAAAAATATGAAGTAGTTAATGTTAATTAACTACTACAATCTTCTGACCAGTAACTCAAAGTGAATTTTCTTTTGGAAGTGAAAAAAAAATGACTAAGAAAACGAACTAGATTCTAAATTATCTCTAAAAATCATTTGTAAAACCTTCAGATATTTAGACGCTAGACTGAATATCTTTTAAAAGAACAAAATGTAGAACTCTAATATTAGTGAAATGTTTCTGAATGCCATTACTTTCTACAAGAAAATTTATAGATAAGAATCAGTCTGAATTTCTGTAGACAACTTTTAAAAGATGAATTATTAAAAATCAACTGCAAGATATGAAAAACAAAAAATGACTAAATAAATTCTAAATAGGGAAACAAAATTGGTTAAATGTTTGTTTGTTTTTTTAAGTGAGGCAATTGGGGTTAAGTGACTTGCCCAGGGTCACACAGCTAGTAAGTGTTAAGTGTCTGAGGCCAGATTTGAACTCAGGTACTCCTGACTCCAGGGCCGGTGCTCTATCCACTGCGCCACCTAGCCGCCCCTAAATGTTTAATTTTTGTTATAATTATTTGATAAAGAGTATGTATATATGGGGTGAGTGGGGAGATTGGGATGCAGCATGGTATAATAAAGCTGGCATCTCAAACAGGAAGATCTGGTTTCAAATCTCACTTCTGATACATACGGATTTACCTGACTGGGGAAATCACTTAGCCTCTCACTGCATCAAGAAATTCTATTCAGATTATGACATGGGCTTAAAATCAATCAGAAGGTTTTTGTTTTTTCTTATCAGAAACAAAATTAAAGATGCAGTAGGGCCTGGGAAACTCCTCTTGTGAAAAATGATTAATGTACCAGATAACAGGATAGCAGGAAGTGAAATGTTAATCACATGTGCTACTACCTGGCTAGAGCCAGGAGACAGAGATAATCCCCAGGCCAAAACCTGTAACCTAAGACCCCAGAATCCAGGAGATGTAATACCAACTGGTTCAGTATCAAGTGGTCAAGTTCCCCCCTGTTTCCCCCAATATCTATCCTCTATAAAAGCCTTACCTTCCCTCTGTCTGAGAAAGAAGTGCTTTTGAACTCTTCTTCTTCCTCCCTGAGAGGCTAGGTATCTGACCTTCCTCTTGGTCACTTTCCCTAGCACCAAATAAAAACTACTTTAATTCTAATTGGACTGTGTGTGAGAGTGTAATTCTAAAGAATTATACTCTAAAGTAAACTGAGGAATACCAAAGAACCACAAACCCCCTGTCAGATCATAATTTGAAGAAAAAGTGTCAACCTGTACTGGTAGAAAGTTTCCTCATTCAGGAGTTTCCTTTATTAATGCAATCACCCCCCAACCCCCCTCCCCCCCATATCTATATGGGGGAGAGGGAGGTGCTTAGATATTCGATTTCATCTATGTTGTGAAATCCTGGTGTGTAGTCATGAAAACCCAGGGAGCGGAGAGCACCAAGAACAGAGGATGAGTGATGTGGAGAGGACAAGAAAGATGAACACTCAGAAAATGCCATTAGATTTTGAAATTAAGAAATCATTGGTAACTTTCTGGAGAAAACAGTTTCAGTTCAGTGATGAAATTATACTGATGAGGCACTTATTTAGCTGTGTGACTACAGGCAAATTATTTAAAGTCTCCGGGCCTGTTTCCTTATCTGTAAAATAAGAGCGCTGAACTAGATCAATGCTTCTTAAATTGTGGGTCCCAACCCCATATGGGGCCATGTAACTCAATGTGGGGGTTGCAAAAAATTGGGCAACAGTAAAAGGTTATCTATACATATTTTATATACCAATATACCTGGGGTTATGTAAAATTTTTTGGGGGGTGAAAAGGGGTCATGAACAGAAAAGAGTTTAAGATGTCCAGGACTGGATAGTGCCTTCTAGCTTTAGATCTATGATCCCATGTTATTTACTGTTACTCAGAAAAGTACAAATATAGTTTAAAGGCATAAAACATTCAGTTTGCTTCTGAAGCTTTGTGTAATGATTGGAGTGACACCACCTGCTGGAGAGTTACTGTAGGAAATCTCCGCCCCGAGGAGAAGGCGTTTGAGGGCAAGTCATGCGACTTTTCCTTGGCATCAGGAAGTGATGTTTGCTCGTGGGTACTGTCTATCAAAGCTACCAGCCAATTAACTTGGAGCTGTGTGTGTGTGGACGGGATGTTCCCAGTTTCACCGGAGGCTTCTGAGAAGAAGAAGGAAGCACTGGTCTGTTTTTGTTCCTGACCTCGCCATGGCAGGTCAGATGATGGGGTCTCTTAGAAATAGTTAGATTTTTACCTTTCTCTCTGATTATTAGATCCTAATGCTCCTAATACTCTTGCTAAAGCTTCTAATTTACTGGCGACCACTCATTAGATATTTTAGACAGACTAGCTAGAATTTTAGCCCCTTACATATGGCATATACCATATCAAAAACTTATGATGGCTAGGTTGCCCAGTGGCCAGACCTTAGTCCAAATTAGGCTCTCAGACAGTAGCTATATGACCCTGGGAAAGGGTCAGTTTCCTCATCTGTAAAATAAGATGGAGAAAGAAACCATCCCAGGATCTTTGTCAAGAAAACTCCAAATGGGGTCACAAAGAATCAAACATGACTGAACAACAACACACCAGAAATGTAGGAAATTAGGACTAAATATCATCATTTGAGAATAAACTCTGTATTACAGTGTAGAGGGGCAAGGGAGGAAGTAGATGGCTGAAATGTGCTAGTGAACAGTAAGGTAATAAGTTTCAATGTGTTTTCAAAGAAAATGGATGCTTATTAGTCCAGAATACAAGAAATTACAAAGTAAATATGGTATTAAGTTAGGTGGTATGGGAAGCTAAGCAGAGGCCAAGTGGTTTGTGTTCCATATGCATGACTTGAAAACTGCATCCCTCTGTATTACTTACTGTTCAGGGCGAAGCTTTAAGCCCTTTTTCTTTCTTTTTTTTTTTTAAATAACACTTGGTACCCTAACATGACAAAATAAGTGCCTTTTTGCTATGAATTTCTGACATTAAAATATGTTAACATATTAAATATAACATAAAAATGTAACTCTTTACCCACACATCACATAGTAGTAGCCTAAGTGACTCTCAATAGGCAAAATCCATTAGTCCCAGCTTTGTTAGAAACATGCTTTTTTGGGAATTATTCTCACAAAAAAAAAAGAATTTCCTATAAAATTTTGATTGTAACAATGTTTTTTATGTTATATTTTGAAAAGAATGCCTATATGATAATGGATTTTTGGAATCCTAAAAAATACATATGTGAAAATGGGAATTAACAAAATGAGCAAACCATCATTTTGTGGTGACTCACCCATGCTGTGGATGCCCATTCCCCTGTAACCCCCTTAGGCAACCTTCTAGACAATGAAAATTGTATGAAATGATAGCATAATCACAAGTGGACATAAAGTAGTATAAGAAATGGTTCCTGACTTTAAAAAATTTAAAATTAATCAGACATACAGACCACAGATACTCAAAAAGTTAAGAGCCAAACAGTTGTATAAGATAATGACATAATTTGAAATACCACCAGGCAAAATATGTTGATTATAGGTAGTGGAATTTCATAAAAATAATATGATGCAGGGGAAGCTAGGTGGCGCAATGGATAAAGCACTAGCCCTCGATTCAGGAGGACCCGAGTTCAAATCCAACCTCAGACACGATACTAGTTGTGTGACCCAGAGCAAGTCATTTAATCCTCATTGCTTCCCCCCCAAAAGATGTTAGAAATCAATTTCACATTTATATAGGAATTATAGATGAAATAGATGCATCAAGACATTTTTTGTCATAATCTAGGAAGTTCAGAGATTGGGAGAAAGAACCGCATCAACCATACTAATTCTTCTATCCTAGCTCTTCAATGTATTTGTATGTTGCTTTGTTTTGGTGGGTAGTTAAGGTGTTTAGATGTTTCAATTATCTAAATGTAGAAGGAAAGAAAAGGAAGAATAAAGAGTTGAAAGCCACTGATAACTTGATAGAATACAAAAGAAATATGGAGGGAGGGGCTGATTTCCTTTGTAAACTACAAGGAAAATCACGAGGATAGAATTTGGATAGTTATTTGTTAATATGGAAAGTGGTCATTACATAGAGTCCAGAGAACGCAGAATGGTAATGATGATTATATAAAAACTTACTACAGTTTACACATTGCTTTTACATACATATCTTATGAATTGTAATAAAATTAATAAATGAAATAAAGTATAATTATAAAAACAAAGCACTGCAGTAGGCCTTTTAAAAATATTTATTGGACTGAAATGTCTCAACGGGCCAATCAAAGGTGAAATACTCAGACTCCTTGTTTGTGATGGTATTTACTGTAATAAGCTTTTAACTATAGGGAATGCATTTTAGAACTCTCTACCATGATGACAAATCATTACATGTTTCCAGGTTTAGCTACTCTACTACTTACTGGAACAATGCTTCAGAAAGCCTCTTCACCTGATACTAACTTAATATCAACATTAATATAGGTATGGTCACAAAATTGTTCTTGTCATTACCCATTAAGATACTACTTCTTTAATTAGAAATTCTGAGTTTTTCCTGTCTGACCAAAAACCCCTATTCATCTCCCGAATCTTGACCCTTGTGAACCTGTTTTTGGATCTCTAATCTCTCTCACCCACTCCTTAATACTTTGTTTGAGTTTTTATCCCTGCTCTCACTTTACTTTCTTCTTTCAACCTCAACCTAATAGTCAGTTGTTCTTGCTCCTTTCTCCTACTGCTGTTCCTATCTTAGCAAATTACAGCTCTGCATTATTCCCACCACTCACTTTTTTTTTTAAGGGCAATGGGGTTAAGTGACTTGCCCAGGGTCACACAGCTAGTAAATGTCAAGTGTCTGAGGCCGGATTTGAACTCAGGTACTCCTGAATCCAGGGCCGGTGCTTTATCCACTGCGCCACCTAGCCGCCCCCCCCCCCATTCACTTTTGTGAGGAAATGGGTAATGGTCTCCTAGGGATTAAAAAAGGGCCTGTGAGCCCTCACTCACTGCCACTTACACTTGCTGGCTGTAGCACTTATTTGCAAGTGTCCCTTCTCTTGAGAATGAAAAATAAAAGAGCCTTTGACATATCGCTGCTAAGTTCCAAAGAATTACTGAGCAGGAATTGTTTTCCTCTCAACTTTCTCTGGAAGAACTTTCACAACTGTGCTAACAGAGTAAATCAGAGTAAAGCCATCCAAATGTTACTGGGGCTCACTGCAGCAAAGTGGGGGCCTTTCATTCTTCCCTAATTGACTCCCTATCTCACCTCCCTCCAAAGTTTATCCAATCCATTTTTTCCCCTTCTTAAGCATCTTATATACCTTAACTCTTACTTTACTGAGAAAACTGAAACCACTCTAAATGAGATCTCTATTCTTTTCATCTCAAAACCCCTCAACACTCTCACTGTCTCTACCATTGTTGGTTCTTCTCTTCCTCAAGACCGACAACTCTCTGTGGGTAATTAAACTTATCCCTTACATATTCATCAGAAGATTGTATCTTTAATCAGCCCACATCTTTCTAAAATCTCCAACCTCTTCCTATTAACTGTTCCTTCCTATCAACCTCTTCATGTCAACTGTTTTGTATTGCTCTGAAATACACCCAAGTCTCCTATATCCTTAAAAAATAACCTTTACTAGATGATACAGTCCTCAAGTGAAATACTCCAAAATATTTAATCACTTTCCCATGCAGTCTCCTCGAAAATGCTCTCTATACTTGCTGCCACTATATCTTACCTCTCATTCCACAATCCCTTGAAATCAGGCTTTTGACCTAATTCCTGAGCCAAAATTGCTTACTCTAAAGTTACCAATGATTTCTTAATTGCCAAATTCAAGGTCGATTCTCAGTCATCACCATCCTTCTTATATCCTCAGCACTTTGCACAATGACTGGCACAACAAAGGTGCTTAATACATACTTGTAGACTAACTATGTATGCTACACTTGCCATTGTTGACCACCCTCTCTTCCTGGACACTTTTTCATCTTTGGCTTTTTATGACATTACTATTTTAAGATTCACCTATTTAAAAAAAAAAAGTTTTATTTTCTTTTCCAAATTATCTCCCTCTGTCCCACCTGCCAAAGAAGGCAAGAAACCAAAACCTATTACAAATTGTACAGTCATGAAAATAAATTCTGAAATTGACTATGTAAAAAAAATGAAGAAAAAGAAAGAATTCATGCTTCAATCTGCACTGAGTCCATCAGTCCTCTATTGGGAAGTGTATCTAGCATGTTGCATCATGGGTGTTTTGGAGTAGTGGTTTTTCACCATGCTGATAAGAGTTACAAAGTTTTTCAAAGTTGGTTATCTTTATAATATTGTTCTTACTGTATAAATTATTCTCCTAGTCCTAGTTCATTTTGTATAAGTTCATACAAGTCATCAAAAGTTTTGGGGTTTTTGTTTTTTACTGAAAACATCTTTTTCATCATGTTGTAGCACAATAGTATTCCATCACACTCACATACCATAACTTGGTATTGTTTCAGTAGATGTGCACCCATGCCTCAGGTTCAAATTCTTTGTACTACAAAAAAACCTGGAAATAATATCTTTGAACATGTAGGTCTTTTTTGTTTCTTTGGTCTCTTTAAGGGTTTAAAAGCTTTTTTTGGAATAGTTTCAGTTTTCTAAAAAGGTTGGACTAGCCCATAGTTCAATACTTCATCAATGTGTACCTACCTGCTTTCCCTCAGCTCATCCAGCACATATCATTTTCCTTTTGGTCATCTTCACCAATTTGATGGGTTGTTTGAAACAACATCAGTTATTTAAATTTACATCTCTAATTATTAGTGATTTAGAAATTGTTTATGTAGCCATTGATAAGTTGGATTTCTTCCTCTAAAAAGTTCCTATTCATATTCTTTGACTATTTGTGAACTTGGGAGTAGCTATTTTTGTCTGTGCAAATTTGACTCAGTTGCCTATATATCTTAGAAATGAGACCTTTATCAGAGAAACTTGTTGCAAAGATTTTTTTCCCCTCAGTTTCCTCCTTTTCTTCTAATTTTAGCTACACTGCTTTTTGGTTTTCTGTAAAATTCTTTTACTTTAATGTAATAAAAATAAGCCATTTTACCTACTATGAAACTTTATTGCTTATTTAGTAATAAACTTTCCATATTCACTGATCTGACATACAATTTTTTCTAAGCCCCACTAATTCGCTTACACGAATCCTCTTTATATCTATGTCACATATCCTTTTGGAGCTTTTCTTGGTATATGGTGTGAGTTGCTGGTTAGTATCTACTTTCTGCCAGGCAACCTTCCAGTTTCCCCAATAGTTTTTGTCAAATAAAATGTTCTTCTCCCAATGTTACTGTGCGCTAATTTGCTTCTGAATATTGGTTAACTAATCTATTTCACTGATCAACCTCTTTATTTCTTACCTAGTACCAAACTGTTTGAGGATTATGTTTTTTGTAGTACAGTTTGAGATTTGGTACTACCATGCCATCTCCCTTTTCTTTTTTTTTTCCCATGGATTTCCTTGATATTCTTCACCTTTTATGTTCCTCCAGGTGAATCTTGTTAATTTTTTAGTGGTATATTTCAATTTGTATGGCACTGAAAGTAAATTAATTTAGGTAGTTTTATAAATTTTTAACATGTTAATTTGACTTACCCAGAAGCAATTATTAATTCATTTGTTTAGATCTGTCTTTGTGGGAAGACTACTTTGTAATTGGGCTAATATACTTACTGTATATGTCTTGGCAGGCAGGGACATTCTCAAATATTTTGTACCATCCATAATGATTTAAATTAAATTTATGTTTCTATCTTTCTGTTGGATTTTGCTGGCAACATAGAGAAATAAGATTTTTCTATATCCTGAAATGATCATATGATTTTTGTTGTTTTGTCATTGATAGGGTCAGTTATGCTTATACTTTTCCTAACACTGAACTACACTGCCATTCCTAGTATAAATCTAGCCTGGTCATAGTGTGTAATGTTAGTGATATATTGCTGTAGTTCCCTTGTTAATATTTTAATTACAATTTTTGTATCAATAATCACTTGGGAAATTGGTTTATAATTTTTAAGATCATATCTATGCCATGGAATGCATGGTAAGATAGGTATATTTAAGTATTCTATTTCTTCTCCTGTTAATCTAGGAAATTTATATTCTAAAACATACCCATCGGGGCAGCTAGATGGTGCAGTGGTTAAAGCACCTGCCGTGGACTCAGGAGTACCTGAGTTCAAATCCGGCCTCAGACACTTGACACTTACTAGCTGTGTGACCATGGGCAAGTCACTTAACCCCCATTGCCTTAAAAACAAAACAAAACAAAACAAAACAAAACAAAACAAACCCATCCATTTAATTTAGATTGCTGGTTTTATTGGCACATAGGTAAAATAGCTCTTAATAATTGCTTTCATTTCTTCTTAATTGGTTACATATTTATCTTTTTCAATACTGGTAATTTGGTTTTGGCTTACTTTAAATCAAATTATGTAATGGCTTATCTAGTTTACTGATTTAAAAAAAACCCTTCTAGTTTTATATACTACTTCAATTTTTTAAAACTTTCGGTTTTGACACCTCTCCTTTGATTTTCAGGTTTCCTCTTTTGCTGTTTTTTAATTTGTTAGTTTTTGGGGGGTTTAGTTGAATGTCCAAATTTATTGATCTGCTCTTTTTCTCTTTTGCTGATAAAAGATTATAGACATATACATTTTTTGCTAAGTTTGGCTTTGGCTGCATTCCACAAATCTTACTATGCTGTATCATTATTATCTTTAGAAAAATTACTCTGTGAATTGTTCTCTGACCAACTCATTCTTTAGATTAAGTTATTTAGTTTTCATTAATATCAAATTTAAGCTTTAAAGGCCATTTATTGAATATAATTTTTGTTGCATTGTCGTTGAAAGAAGATACATTTACTATTTCTCCTTTTCTGCATTTGTTTATGAAGTTTTCATGCCCTAATAAATGATTAATTATTATGAAGGTGCATGTACAGTTAAGAAATAGGTATAATCCTTTCTATTCTCATTCAGTATTCTGCAAAGGGCATTCAAAGCCAACTTTTCTAAAATTCTATTTAGATCTATACTTCTCCCATTTATTTTTTGGGTTTGATTTATTTACATCTTTCTGAAAGGGATAAATCGGGGTCTCCAGTGATAAAAGATATAACTATCTAGTTCTTCCTCTAACTTAATTAACTTTTCCCTTAAAATGTAGATACTATGTCATTTGGTGCATATATATTCAGTATTGCCATTAATCCATTATATATGGAGCCTTTTAGTAAAATGTAGTTTCCCATTTTATCCCTTTTATTGAAGTCTATTTTTACTTTTGATTTTTCTAAGATCAAGCTTCATAGCCCTGTCTTTTGTTATTTCAGTTGAAGCCTTTAACAAAAAAAAAAATAAAACTCTGGTATTTACTTTCTTTAGGAATGCTTGAAAGTCCTCTATATCTTTAAATATCCATTTCCCCCCATTCCCTTTTAGGATTATATTCAGTTTTTCTGGGTAAGTTACTCTTGGTTGTAATCTTGCATTCTGGAAAATCATGATCCCAGGGTCACACAGCTGGTAAGTGTCAAGTGTCTGAGGCCGGATTTGAACTCAGGTACTCCTGAATCCAGGCCCAGTGCTTTGTCCACTGCGCCACCTAGCTGCCCCCCAATTTTAATTCTTAATGAGTTATTTCTTCAGGAATAATTTCTACCGCTTTTATCATTTTGTTGTTCAGTTGATTTCAGCTGTGTCCAAATCTGTCTCCATTTGGGTTTTTCTTTGTAAGGGTACTAGAATGGTTTGCCATTTCCTTCTCCAGTTCATTTTACAGATAAGGAAACTGAGGCAAACTAGGTTAAGTGACTTGCCCAGAGTCATTTGAACCCAAATTTGAACTCAGGAATGAGTCTTCCTGACTTCAGGCCTCATACTCTATCTGATGTGTGATATATGTTTCTTTAAAAAAAAAAAAGTGGCCAATTTTAATTTTTAAGGAGTTATTTTCTTCTTTAGTAATATTTTGTATGTTTTTTACCAAGTTGTTAACTCTTTTAAAAAACAACTTTCTTACATAGTGCTCATTTCTCTTCCCATTTTTTCTTCTATTGCTTTTAATTATTATTATTATTTTTTTAGGAAAAAAAAACATTTTGTTTCTTTTGTATGGCCTGTAACTATATGAACTTTTGTGCTTGTGTCCAATCTGCATTTTTCTTATAGATATTTAAAAATTATTCTCTTCTTTTTGTGTTTGTGCTTTGAGCTTCCAGATTGCCAGAGTAGCACTTTATGGTAGAGTGGTGTCTTTTTTTTCCTTTGCTTATTGTTCCAGCTTGGTTCTTGAATTAAAATTTGATATTAGTACTGAGTCTTAGACACATCTTGGAGGAGGGGAAGGTACATGTCTGTTCCAAACTTTTGTCTTTCTGCTCTTTTGTAGCTCAGTATGGGGGCTTCTAATCCTTTGGTGTTACAAAAGTGGTAGAAAGATCACCAAAGTGGTGTGATCTGAGGTGAGGTCACTGTCCTCCTGTTCTCTCCTCTGCAAGTTCCTGACCCAGGTTGGATACTGTTGGCTTTTGTGTAGTTGAGTTTCAATAGACCTAAGGGGGTCCCTTGTGATTACTCTTTCCTGCTATGGGACTAGTTAGCAATGGGACACAGAGCTATCAGATGGTAACTGCTCTTACACCCAACACTGCTTCAAGGTTCATACTGCTCCAGTGGTTCCTGATCTAATGTTCTATCTTGGTTTTCATTCTGTCCTTGAGTGCTGGAATGTTCACTGCTGCCATGTTGTTTTCCTGGTCCCCTGACCCTAGTGTTTGTAGACCTCTCTTTTTATCTTCTAAGCTTCTCTCTGGGCTAGAAAAATGACTAATTATGACTTTCCTGTTGTTGTTTTTTCCTGCTTTCTAGATTATTGTAGAGGTGTGCTAACAAACTGATTAGGGAGGTATAAAGGAACTGCCTTGCTACAATGAGGACCAGTTGAGATTCTGTAACATAAATAAGTGAGCATGCTTAATGATTTTTTAAAATCTCCATTCAGCATCATGTGAATAGAAGAGAATGGAGCAGATGGTGGGGGTAATCCAAGAAAGGGGAGCTGGCAAAGCATGACTAGAGAATAAGGATGCCAGGGATTTCTAAGAGGAGAATGTAGAGTTGAACTTATTTATCAAGGGGTCCATATGGGAAAGGAGTGCAGCCAGTGCACAGGAGGGCTAAGAAAGAACTGAGGGGTGTAGGCATTGGGGGCCAAGGGGGTGGGGGGAAGAACTATATTAGAGGGTCATAAGGCAGAAAGGTGGAACAATAATATTATGATCTGGTAAAGCAAATGAAGAGTTTATGAACATGAAACTGGAACACATGTGAATGATGGCAAGATCAAGGGCATCTCTGTGTATAGTTGAGGTATAGTAGAGGAGTTGGGCAAAAATTGAGTAGACTGAGCAATGTAGGAAGTCAGGATATGTGAAGTAATATTATTAGGTATGTTAATATATACAGTTATGGGGGCAGGAGCTAAAGTGGAGAGAAAGACTGTGAACCAGGTAATGAAATCTGTGGAAAAAAAACAAGAGTCCCTGCGAGGCTAGTAATAATAGCTACCAGAATCCTGAAGTGAAAAATTAGACTGAATGAATGTCACAGGAGAAATTAATTGGGTGATGGAGGGAGGAAGGGAGGAAAGGGGAGAGAATGACAATGACAATGAAAGTGGTAGCAAGGATCAAGAAGTTGAGGATTATGAGTAAAAGTGTAATTGGTACCAGAAAGGTTGGCCACTGATGCAGTACTATCAGGAGGCAGAGAGCATCAGTGAGATTGGGAAGATGGAAGACTTGGTAAAAGAAATTGTTTAAAATGAAAGCAACTACTATTTTACTTTCTCAAAATAACCTGTATTTAGCTACTCTGTTTTTATTTTTATTTACTAACTTTATATTTATACTTTTTATATTTTTATGTATACTTCTTATCCTAAAATATGAATGTAAGCTCCTGAGTACATATTTTTTTCATTCTTTCTTTGCACTTTTATCCATGCTACTTAATATAGGCTCATAGTATGTATTTAATAAATATTTCTTGATTGATTATACCAAATACAATTTAACTATTTCATTCTTAATTTTTTTTAGAAACTTCCATGCAATATTTCTTGTTTTTCAGTCATTTTTAGTTATGCCTGACTCTTCATGATGCCATTTCCTTCTATGGCATGTTTTACAGATGAGGAAACCAAGGAAAATAATTAAATGACTTACCCCGGGTCACACAGCTTGTAAGTAGTGTGTGAGGCTGGATTTGAACTCAGGAAATGAGCCTTCTCAACTCCAGGCCAAGTACTCTACCCACTGTGCTTCCTAGCTACAATATCTATACCCACTGAAACAAACACACTCACTCTCAGACACACAGTCACTCTCTCTCATTTTTTTTTTTTTTTTTTTTTAGTGAGGCAATTGGGGTTAAGTGACTTGCCCAGGGTCACACAGCTAGTAAGTGTTAAGTGTCTGAGGCCGGATTTGAACTCAGGTACTCCTGACTCCAGGGCCGGTGCTCTATCCACTGTGCCACCTAGCTGCCCCTCTCTCTCATTTTTAATGAAAGCTACCAGGATTATTAAATTAGTCAAAGTGCAATATTAGGGCAGCTAGGTGATACAGTGAAAGAGCACCAGGTCTGGAGTCAGGAAGATCTGAGTTCAAATTCATTCTCAGACATTTGCTGGTTATGTGATCCTGGGCATGTCACTTAACCTTATTTGCTTCAATTTCCTTTTCTATAAAATGAGCTAGAGAACAAAATGGAAAACTATTCCAGTATCTTTGACAAAACAACAACAACAACAACAAATAGGGTCATGAAGAGTTTGACATGACTGAAACGACTGACCCACAACAAAAAAAAAGCATATTATTAAAATAGCTATCACATTAGTCTCTGCTATTTCTTTAAGTGTGATAGCTTATACTTACCTGGGATACTATATCTCTAAGATGTTTTAAAAATATTTATTAACTAATTTTGTTGACTAACCATGAAATTCCTTTGAAAGTCAAACAGCTTAGTTTAACAAAGTCAAACACTGGGCACTTGTCCAGTTTCTAACCTGTTCTGGCATAGCTCCATGCTCAATTCCAGTCCTCAGTAATCTGTAGCAGTTACCAAATAGATCCCATTTTGTAAGGTCATGAGCACTGAAAAGAAAAAAAGATATGAGAAACAGATATTAACTGTATTCTTGGAGGAAAAGAGTAAATTAAAAAAAAAAGGTTATGTTCCAAGGTTGAATGAATAAGGCAATTGGTTTTGCAAAGATGAAAAACCTTTTGGTAAAGGAAATGCTTAATATTTAAGTTAAAATGACCAAAATAGTTTAACTGTTAGAAATTTAGTTTAAAAAAGGAAAAATACTTTGTTATTACATACATAATCTACTTTTAAAAAAGGGAGAACATTTCCCCCCCATTTTTTGAGAGATAGAATATGTTTAATGCATTCTTCTTCTTCTTTTTTTTTTTGGTGAGCCAACTGGGGTTAAGTGAATTGCCCAGGGTCAAACAGCTACTAAGTGTCAAGTGTCTGAGGCCAGACCTGAACTCAGGTCCTCCTGAATCCAGGGCCGGTGCTCTATCCACTATGCCACCTAGCTGCCCCAAAATATTACTCATTATTTTATTTTATTTTGTGTGTGGGGCTATGAAGGTTAAGTGACTTGCCCAGTGTCACACAGCTAGTGTCAAGTGTCTGAGGCCGATTTGAACTCAGGTCCTCCTGAATCCAGGGCCAGTACTTTATCTACTGCACCACCTAACTGCCCTGTTTGATGGATTCTTAAAAAAATTAATAGGAAACATTCAATAAATATAATTATGGAGAGACTACTACATCTATAAAAAAAATGGTCAGGCAGGTATGTTCATCTGAAATAGATTCTAAAATCCATGTTGGAAAGAGGTCCGTTTAAGCTTTTAAAAAATTAAAAGCAGCTTTGGAATGAGTTGTAAACTAGTTAAAGTTAGTAAAAATGGTACAAGAGCATATAAAGCCAACTGTGTGTTAATGTGAAGACCTGGGTTCAAAGGAAAATGAGTTGAGTAGCAGAATTAGAAGGGGAAGAACATCTTTCCAGGATTTGAAAATGCCAGTTTTCCTAGGAAATGAACCACAGAAGGAAAGCTGAACAGAACAGAGCGACAAAAGCAGTTTAAGGTATTCCTTAGGATTAAGAAAAAGTAGTTACAGATAAGGTTTCTTGGGTAGAGCAAAGTCTCCCGCCAGTCGCCCCCGCCCCCAAAGCCAAGGAGACTTGTATTATATATAAGTCTAGGGGCTTCTGATACTCAAAGGAACATAGGGAAAAAGAGAGTGTAAGGGTTAAAGCCTCACAAGAGGAAAATCATTAAACCATAATTAAGAGCTACTGAAGATTAGTAAGGAAGGCATTTGGATAGTGCATGGTGCTGAGAATTATTTTTAAAAAACTGTTCAAATGAAGTATCACTTCATTATATGTAGCAGTCGAAGATTACAAATGCTTTACATTGATTTAATGAGTTTTATTTTAATAGAGACACGTAGGTGACTGATACACTTGGTCAACCATGTTAACAGAAAACCTTTCCATATGGATCATGAAACTATACTCTATAGTATATTGCCACTGAATATTTTAGTACCACTGTAGACCTGATAACAGCCTAAAAATAACCTTATATATCCAGTTTTGCAAACCTCGAATTAGGAGATCTTTTATGGTAGGAAAGAACTAGAAACTAAGGTGATATCCACCTATTGTGGAAAAGCCTAATAAATCAAAGTATATGAATATAATGAAATGCTACTGCATCATAAGAAATGGTAAATGGCTGGGTTTGGAGAAAACTGGGAAGATTTGACTGAACTGATGGAGAGTGAAGTAAACAGAAGCAACAGAACAATTTATATAACAAGACAAAAAATGATCAATTTTTGAAAGACCTAAGAATTCTAATTAACACAATGACTAACAATGATTTCAGAGGACCAATAAGGAAGAATGCTATTCAACTCTTCACAGAGAAGTGATAGATGCAAGATGCAGAATGAAACATATGTTTTTAGAAGTGGCCATTATGGTAACTTGTTTTGTTTGGCTATGCATATTTATCAAAAGGGTTTTTCTTTCTTTCTTTTTTCCCCTAATGGGAGTAGAGATGAGGAAAGTTTGATAAAAGAGAAAATAAATGTTTAATCGAAAGTTCAGTTAAAAAGATTGAAATAAAAAAGAAGTATCCTTTTGAACCTAAAGGTGCTAGTCAATTTATCAGTTGAAAGTCTTTTGGGGCAGCTAGATGGCGCAGTGGATAGAGCACCGGCCCTGGATTCAGAAGTACCTGAGTTCAAATCCGGCCTCAGACACTTAACACTAGCTGTGTGACCCTGGGCAAGTCACTTAACCCCAATTGCCCCGCAAAAAAAAAAAAATAAAAGTCTTTTAAATATGTATGCTTTAATATGATGCTTCAAGCAATTTGACTTTATCTTAATTCTTTCAGAAAACAGTTTTTCCTCATTTAACAGTGCCTGAAAGTTACAATTTGAAACTGACATTTAATAAATAGTTTGTTTGAACCTTCTTTTCCCAATCCAAATCTAGCTTTAAGGTTGTGATATCTTTCAGAGTTAGTAACTCATGGGAAACAAAATCTCCATCACTATATTCTCCATCTCTTGCCTCAATAACAACTATATACCGCGCCCCCCCCAACCCAAGACAAGAATAAGTAAGAATCATAAATTTATAAGTAGAATGAATCTTAAAGATTACTGAAAGGAAATGAGGTCCAAAGAATTTAAGTATTTTATGATCATAGGGTCAAGAACTGGAAGGAACCTTAGAGATTATATATTTAGACTACCTCATTTCAAAGATAAGGAATCAGTTGTTTATGGCCACACTATTGGTAAACCACCAGGCCAACACTGTAGCCCAGATTTCCTGATTCCAAACCCAGTCCTGTTTCCATCATACATTAGTTTAACATTTTAATGTTTTATTGCTATTTTAAAAACATAGCCAAAATATTGTTATTTCTATTACTGCCTACAAACCCAATCCATATTTTTTAAAAAGACAGGTTTGGGGGCAGCTAGATGGCGCAGTGGATAGAGCACCGGCCCTGGAATCAGGAGTACCTGAGTTCAAATCCGGCCTCAGACACTTAACACTTAACTAGCTGTGTGACCCTGGGCAAGTCACTTAACCCCAACTGCCTCACTAAAAAAAAAAAAAAGACAGGTTTGTTGGTTGAAAAATATTGACTATTGGCTTAAAACTTTTTAAATAAAATAATCGAATGCTGAAAGTTATCTTGTATAATTCACTGGATTTAGAGCTAGAAAAGAACATATAAATTATCTATAGTGTAATCTTCTCAGGCTTATACAAAAGGGAACTAAAGTGCAGAAAGTTGAAGTTATTTGTCCAGTGATCTTCATCTTCCCTAAATGAGATTCAAGTTATACCAATAAGTAAAACCACTGGACAAAAACTATTTTACTACCTAGAAGATTACTATATATATAGTTCATTTTGATACTTTTTACTTTAAATTACACTAAAGTAAAAAACAAATACACATTAAAAAAAATCCAATCTCATAAAAATAAATGACTTCTGTATTAAATTTTAATTTTTATCTGGATATTAACCACCATACAGACAAAACCTTAATTGTATTGGGCTGGGCCAATCTCAATTCATTTCTTGTTCTAACATATCTTTGACTAAATCAAGCCCAAATAAGATGACATACTTGTGAAAAGAAGTTAATCTCTTTAGTGTTGAGAGAACATTATAAATATCATCATCATCAGCTTCTTCTCCCTATAAATAAAATAAAATAAACTCATTACTACAACTGTGATTTTTCCTTATATGAACAGGTTAAAACAAAAGTGGAAAAGTCTTAGATAGCTATAAAAGCTTTCAGTTCCTTTTTTATAAGTAAACTAGGAAAAAAAATAACAACTGAAGACCTGCTAACACTCAGCTTATTTAATTTGGAATACATACAAATACAGAAAAAGGATATTGTGTTCTAAAAGAAAATTTGCCATCTAAATGTTAAAAACATATCCTATACCTTGACCTTGATGGCCAAGAGAAGATATAGCAACTATCAAGGAGTTAAGGTTTTATAAGGGTATTTTTTATTAAGGGTTCCAGCCCATTCGCTATAGACAGGAAAAAAAAAAAAGGCTGTTGAAATAAGGAGAATGTAGAAAATGGATATATATATATCCTATTCTGAAAACTTTGATCAGAGGTGAAATGGCATCCTTTAACTACAGAGCTAATCTAAGTGTTTTAAATTTTATTTTGCACAGTGTAGGTATTTGGTAAGTATGAAATTAGTCACATACCTGGTGCAAGACAAAAGAACTAAATCCCTCCCTCTGGTGGGGGTAATCAGTCAACAAGAAAGAATTTTAATGAAAAAAAATATGTGAATTACATTGACTTTTAGGTATATCATGAAGGCTCTAGTAAAATTTGGAAGGATAGTTATTATTTCTATAGGCTAATCTGAATAACTGTTTGTAAAGCTATCTTAATTAATCATAAAACAAAGTCAAAATACGTATAGTTTGACTTAGAAAACAAAAACCAAACCTCTTGCAAGAGATCTTCTACAGAATGATTAAATCGATCCACAAATTCATCTATCAGTTGGCTCCGAGCTATGTCAACTCTATTTTGGATTGTATATTCTTCACTACATAAGATGCTGTAAGTTTTACTGCAGGCTTCTAGAACATCTGATTCTACATGTTTCTCCACAACAAATTTAATTTGCTTTAATAAGGCATCCAGATGCTGGAGAATAAAAAGAATAATTTAAAATATTACTATTAATAACGACACATTAATAATCAAAGGGAAAATCATTATCCTTTACAAAACAAATGCATATGACTATTTAAAAATAACAGCATCAAGTTAATAAAACTGAATTTATTTGCAGAACTCTAGTCCTACCTTTTCCATTCTGCCTGTGCTATAGATTTCTAGGTCAAAATACTGTGGGATCTGAAGCAGGTTAGCTACCTTCTCAGCATCAGCAGAATACTGGAAAGAATTGAACACATGAATATGATAAAAGTCAATGTTAACTATAAAAAGAATGATCTGAACATCTAATATACTTTCATAGGGACTTTACCTTTGATAGCAACATAGGAAGTGCAATAATAAAATGTTCAGTCAATTTGTTTCTATCATCAATTTGAGTTTTCCTTTCTTTGGCAGTTAGCACCTGGAAAATAAGAATAGTAAGAATTTCACTTGCTAATTTTCAAATCTAAAATTAAAGCTAATCAATGATTTTTAGTTCAGACATTAATTAAAGTTGGAACCAGGATTTGACTTTTAAAATAAGCAATGATTCTAGAAAATGACTTACCAAACAAGTTACAGTGATGAGGAAAAACAGAAATGACTTCTATATTCTATGTACCCAATTTAAATGGTACATTCACATAAAACATTTACAAAAATGCAGTTATTTTTATTTATCAAATAGCTGTTGATTTAAGTATTCAGATGGGACAAAAAGTAATGTAAAATAAAGGAACTTTACAAAATTGAATTTTTAAAGAGAAAAAAACTGGTACAAGGGGGAAATGCTTTTCCAATTTTGATGACCCAATTTAACTCCTGGAAATGGGAATAAATTTCCCAAAGTAAAAAACAAGCCCCTCTTCAAGTGCCTACTTTCCTCCTATGCATTACTATATCTAGTTTCCCATAATTAGGTTATAATTTTAAGTTATATAATTATATAATTAAATTTAAGTATAATTTAACAAAGTTACTGTCAGTAGAGATAACGGTTTTGTGCTGCTCTATCTATATTTTAAATGGTTCCCCAGGTCACGAGCTGCAAAATTTCTTCATGGCTTTAGACATGGAATTTAAACTCATTGTCTCATTCTAATTAGTATCATGATCTAGGTAAATGAACTAAATGGCAATAGGCTATTTAAAGAGTAAAATGTAGGCCAAATTAAATCAGCATTTTGCCCAGAGTACACTTGCTTCCGTTTTGAAGAGGCAGACTTCCATTGCCTTTAATGGTTCTATGAAACAGAAACATGTTCGCTTCAAATTGCCTTCCGACACAAGGAAAAACCAGTGCTAAAACTGGTAGTGGGGAGGTGGGGATGGAGAATGAGAATGAATAAATAGTGTACAAGTTCTGCCTTTGGAGGTTTTAATTATTTTGCTCAATTTTAAAGCATCTGTAAACCTTCTTTCCTAATGAGACTGGTTTCAAATGGTTTCCTATTGGACAGAAGGTTTCTTCTTTCTTGAAACAATGATCTTACATTGCAGAGTTACCCTTCTATTGCATTTGCCTTGGAGGCAGGGATGGGGTAGTGGCTACCAGACTTCAGTATGTTTCGTACTATTTCTAGAGGTTCATTTCACTCTCGTATTCTACTCATCTGGTTAGAATTAAATGCTTTCTTCTCTGCCTTTTGAGATGAGATTGTCAGCACCTCAAGAATTTATTAGATGCTCTCTTTTATTACAAATGGACTTGGAGACCAGATGAATAGCTGAAGAGATAAAGATGGTATATTTAAAGCTGGAAAGGATCTCAGAGACTATCTAGTTGATGCTCATAATCTACATTAGAGATAGCTGAGGCCTGAGAGGCTCAGTGGCTTGACAGAGGTCACAACAGTCACGGCAGATGGAGTTTGAGCCTGGGAACACTGTCTCCAAATCCCTTGTTCCTTTCACTGTATTGTGCTGCCACCTCTATTGCTAATATAGAGCATGTGTGTGAGAGAGAAAAAAGAGACAGAAGGGAAGGGGAGGGATGAAGGAGAGAGAAGAGAAGAGAAGAGAAGAGAAGAGAAGAGAAGAGAAGAGAAGAGAAGAGAGGAGAGGAGAAGAGAGAAGAGGGGAGGAGAGAATGTTTGTTAGGAAATCTTCACATTCTCAATCAAGTCTCTAGTATAATTCTATAACAATAGCTGTGTGACCCTGGGCAAGTCACTTAACCTCCATTGCCCTGCCAAAAAAACCAAAAACAAACAAACAAATAATTCTATAACAACATTAATTATCTTTGCTTTTGACATCATTTTTATATTCCTAGGTTTGATCATTTTTATAAGCATATTTAATCATTTATAATTCTACTATTCCACCATTGTTAAGATCAATTCTTTTGTATGGAGAGCATACCCTTTCCATATTGAATTCCAGTAATGATCCCATCTAATCAAAACTTAGCAATACTTTTATATCACATTTACAATCATATTATATCTTAAATCTTGGTTACTTCACTAAATTTCAAGTTCACATTGCTATCAACACAGCTAGGTGGTACAGTGGATCTGTACATTTGGTCTGAAAAATTAAGAAGATCTGAGTTCAAATCATGCCTTAGATACTTATTAGCTGTGTGACCCTGGGAAAGAGTTCTATCTGTTTCTTCATCTGTGAAATGGGGATAATAATAGCATTTATCTCTCAGGCTTGTAAAGCTCAAATGAGAAAATAATTTGAAAGTGCTCTGTATAGTCCCTGGTATCTAGTAGATGCTATATAAATGTTAGCTACCATTATCATCCTTCAATTTTGAAATGTGTTTCAGTTTTCTTCAATCATTTATTTTCATATGAATTAGCAAAAGAAAGTAGCAGTAGTTTGAAATTCTGGCTGCTTGCTCCAGAAAGGCAGCCTAGGTTTTGATTAAACATATTCAACATACACAGAAACCTTGATATGTCTTAAAAAGCAAATGACAGGGGCAGCTGGGTGGCGCAGTGGATAGAGCACCGGCCCTGGATTCAGAAGGACTTGAATTCAAATCCAGCCTCAGATACTTAACACTTACTAGCTGTGTGACCCTGGGCAGGTCACTTAACCCAAAATGCCTCACCAAAAAAAAAAAACAACAACAAAAAAAACCACACACACACACACAGACTTGCCACCTGTTGCTACATATTAGCAATCATCCATGTTTATTTTTATTAACCCTTTCCTCTGGAATATTCTCCTACAGATAGTACAGTCGCTAATTCAATTTTCCCCTCTCACAAGAACTCAGTTCATAAAGTAACAAGAAAGGAAGTGATCTTCCATGATAGCCTTCTAACTGTAAATGTGACTGCTTACAGTTCCTAGGATGTCAAGAACTTCGACCCATTGATAAACAGACAGATGTTTTAAGGTTTCTAATTTCAAACAGGTTACTTTTAAATCCTATGACATTTCTTCATACTAGTGCAAAACCTCCCATGGGATTCCACCAAAAAAAAAAAAATTAAAAATACAATCTGAACCTTAAAAAGAAAGCAGACAAACTATTTCATAGGCCTTTCTGTAGAGGTCTTAGGGGAATAGTAACAGCTTACTCGGATGCCCATGACCCAGATGAAAAGCAAGATGTGACAAGAACATGTAACAGGAAACCTTTTTCTTCTCTTAGTGCCTTTGTTTCTTTCTTTTTTGAGGCTCTAGTTCTCTATTTCTCTGTTATTCTATTTTATCCATTTGACTCTATCCCTTTCTCTCCCTTGCCATTCTCTTGACTGGACATAATATAGAACTGAGAATACGTGTGTGAAATGTGTGTGTGCACGCATGTATGTGTAGTCATGTCATGTCTAATGAAGTATTTTGTTTTATTATTAATTTGAAAGCAGAAAGTTGAAATAAGTTATATTTCTTTCAGACCGGAAAAAAAACACACCTGCAAACAAGAAAATGAAGTAGCTTTTACCCTTGATAATTTATAATGTGGATCAGGGACTTTCAATAGAGAAAAGTTTCTCTAATCATGTTCTGTGATTCTTGACTATGATAATCATTAGGTTCTTTCTGTTTCCATATCTGAATCTGTTGAGTCTTTATGGGCTTGTAGTTTTTCTCGAGGATCATACTGTTTTCAAGAGTCAGTATGGTGGGGTCAGCTAGGTGGTGCAGTGGATAAAGCACTGGCCCTGGATTCAGGAGGAACTGAGTTCAAATCCGGTCTCAGACACTTGACACATACTAGCTGTGTGACTTTGGGCAAGTCACTTGACCCTCATTCCTACCCCCCCCCCCAAAAGAGTCATTATGGCACAATGGATATAGAATTGGGTTGAAGGCAGTAAGACTTGGGTGTCAACTCTGCCAATAAGATTTATTAGCTTTGACTCTGGGCAAGGTGCTGGGGTAATTCTTTCTAACATTCCACAAATATTTTTGTCTGTTTGGTGGAAGGGGTTGCCATGGTGGGAGTTTTCCTATACCCTTAACAAATTCTTATGCTGTAAAACTGACCAGTTTTTTAGCTTGTAACCAATCTTGCTGTAGAAGCAATTTTGCAGCAATAAAAAATATCAAATTTCTCTATTAGTAAACTTTGGTTTTATTTGTGTGGAACTTTATCTCAATTTCCTGAGTAATACAGACGATGCATTGTGGTAGAGTGGAGGGAATCAGACTCAGAATCAGGAAAAACTGGGTTTGAATCCCAACTTATACCTGTGTAAACCTGGGGAAGTTGCTTAATATTTCTTAACATGTTTCCTCATCTTGAAAATGGGGATAATAATAACAGCCACTTTGTGCTATGAGAATCAGTTGAGGTAATATGTAATAAGCTGCAAACATTAAATGCTTTATAAATGTTAGCTATTACTATTACTATTAATGTTCTGAAAATTTCTAGATCTATATCATTTTACCATGTGAAATGATGACAAACTCAATTTCTTGCATTAGTTCTCTTGACTATATTGGGGAAGAAAGAAGTATAGTTATACATTTCCCTTGGTACTAGATCACTGTTAATTAAATATTGACTGAGAATTAAGTCACTGAGATGTCCTGCACAGAGCATTATGGTCGGAGTCAGTGGATTTGGATACACAGGATTAGACATTTAGAGTTGGAAGGAACCTTTAGTCCACATGAGATGATTAAGGGCCAGGAGTTAAGTGATTTGCCGAAGGTCACACAGGTACCACGTTTCAGGGTTAAGATATGAATAAAGGTTTTCTGAATGCAAATTGAAGGTTTGTGGACCTGCCAATAATGAGCCAAGGGACTCTAAGCAAATCAATTTAATATTTACTCGGTATGTATCCTACCATAAGATACTGTGCTAACTACCAAAGACAACACAAAGGTGAATAGAATACAACTCTTGTCCTGAAGGTGGTGACCACATGCCCCAGATTTTTTAGACAATTCATTTTTTCAAAAATTCTATCCTTTTACAGATAGGAAAAAATAACAACCCTATGACCCTGTCTATGAGAGATCCTTTAAAAGAGCTGGAGAGTATGTCTGTTCTCAGTTTCCTAAGAAAGTGAACCCAGGAGGGAAATGGATTTGTCTCTTTTCCTTTTCATTATTCACTAACACAGTGAAATGCTATATTTTTCTCTGAAATCTCCTATTTCTTTCCTGCTGGTACCAGGGAAGAGTCTGTATATGAAGAAAAGTGACCATAACTCTTAGGAAGCCTTCTTCAGATGTTCTACTCTGTAAGTTTGAAACAAAAAGGCAGTTTAAAAGATATTTATTCTCTTCAAACTTGTTTTCTGAAGGTAGGTTTGAGAAGTTCTAATGTTTAAATCTGCCTTATTTGGTAACAACTGTCACAGTAATTTAAAAATACTTAAAAAAAATTTTTTTTATTACAAGGGTCCCACCTATTGGTGGTAGAGCAGATAAGTGGAAAAGAATTAAGAAAAGAGTTGAAGCAGGTTTAAGGTCAGAGAAAAAAGTAAAAAGGTTGTACTCATGAGAGTTTGATGGCTTGGGAGCAATCAAAGGAAATATTAAGAGCAGCAACACAGCTACAAAAGAGCAGAGATAGACAAACCTGAGGGGTAAATGGCCCAGCACAGAACCCACGGTTCTGAAGCCAAGAAGTTCTGGTGTTCAACTTATATTAGCAACATGGCACCTAATGTGACCTAATACAATGGTCCCAAGCTAACTCCTACTTTTTACCTTAACAATAAGGATTAGATGGCAAAAATTTAGGGCTAAAGTAGAGATAAGGGAACAAGAGGCAGTGGAAGTAGTCAGTTCTGCTGCTCCTGCTCATGTCCTGGGCAATGGAACTCTGCTGGTTTCAGGCATCTGGGCCTGGCCCATTGCCAGAAGCCAGGTGCCCAGGCCTGGGAGCAGCTTTGATTAAAGTAGGCACTGAGGATGCAAGAAAAGTGACAGCTCATGGTGGAGCCTCCCTCTTCCTACCCAACACTGGATGAACTTGCAGGGGCAGCACTGGGGTAGCATCTATTAACACAGAGAGACAAGCTAAAAAGATTTGCTGTATGAGGCCTGTCTCTAAGTTTATTATTTTATCCTTTTGTGAAGAATTTCAAAATCCTCTGAACTGCTTTATGGAACCAAAGAGTTTCAAGTATAGCTTGAAAAAAGGCCAGCTTATGAAATTGTATCATTCAGGTGAAAGGGCTTCAAAACATTTTGTAGACCAAGAGACTGATATAAAAATGTCTATCCCCATGTTCAACCTTGACAAGTGTTATTTAGTTCTCTGCTTAATGGATTTAGTTTGTATGAGAACTAGGTACAAGAAGCAGAGTCTAATGTTAAGAATCCGTTTTAAAGGAAGAGAAACATCAGTTATAAACCCAGTTTAACAGTTCTGAGCCCAGTGACAATTTACCATTCTTTAAAATTGGGAGAGAATTTTGTTGGCACGAATATCTTTAAAACTTAGACGGTGAAAACTCAACTACTATTCCAAAGGTTTAAAGTTGTAACCTAAAATGTATAGTCTCATAAAAATATTTCTATGTTAGTTATATTCAGCAAGTCAACTTAGAAATATCTATTTTTCCCCATTCATATTTTAAGCACGATAATCTATTAATAGTACTATAGAACCTTATAAATCAAGATTTCTATACGTGGAAAGAACATTCTGAGTTCCAAATTTAGATATCAGAGACACATCTTTCCCTCTAAACCTCTAATGGCTTTTATGGTTTGATGCAAGGCCCCAGGGGGTCAAATGATAAGAAGTTGAGGGACCTCTTGACATGTGCAAGATACTTGAAGAAGCAGGGACAGTTCCATTACTATACTTGGTGATTTTATCATGGATGAGCTTCCATGGATTTAATTACCACCTCTATGTTAATGATTCACAAATATATATATGTCTCACTCCAGCTTCACTGCTGATCTCTAATTTAGCATCTCCAAGTACCTTTCAGAATCTTGAAATGGATGTCCAGTAGACATTTTAAATTCAACATGTCTAAAGTGGAACTATTTTCTTTGCCTTTTAAACTTCCCCTAGAACACTATCTTCCCAGTTCTTCATAATCTAGGAATCATCCTGGATTCATCACTTATCTCACCGCCTCACTCCCAATATTTTATCCATTGACAAGGTCTGTCAATTTCACCTTTGCACTTTATCTTGAGTAAACTCCCTTTTGTTCTCCAACACTGCCATCACTCTAGTGCAGGTCTTTGTCATTTCATGCCAGGATTATTGCAATATCCTGCTGGTGGGCTGGCTTGGCTCAAGTCTCTCCCAACTCCAATCTATCCATCATTTAGTTGCCAAAGCATTTCTACTGGCCTATGGACTGGCACTAGTCACTGGCAAATTTTTAATTAGTTCAAAAAACATTGATAACCAAAGGTTATTACTTCTGAAACCATATATATGAAAAATAAAACAATGAAAAACTGATTCTTCCTTGTGCATCTGCTTCTCCCACTCTTGCCAAAATCACTGGACGGAGGCTGTGGAGGGCAGAGGAATTTGTAGCAAAAAATTTAAGTATTTTACCAGTTCAAAGTATAGTTAGCATGGGGAGAATATTATACTATATCACACTACATTTTCTGTAGGCACCCACAGTGTTTTCTCCTTACCCTCATCCTTCTAGGCAGGGGTTAGGGAAAGCATCAAAGGGAGCCACTTTAGAAATGTTAATTATGAAGAATAATAGAATAAGAGGTCATTCTCTTAAAAACAGGAAAAGGTTCAGAGGAAGTAGAATATCCTTCCACAGAAGGACAGAGAATAAACAACATCCTGTTCTGAGAAGCAGGATGTTGCAATGGAAAGAAAGTGGAGTTTGGATTTCAGAGTATTTGGGTTCAAGCCCCAACTTTGTCTTTTACTAGCTGTATAAATGGGGGCAAGTCACTCAACTGCCCTGAACCTTAGTTTTCTGGATCTGTTAAATGGGTAGCATATCAATTGTACAATCTACACTTCACAGGATTGTTGAGAGGAAAATTATTTGTAAAGCCATAAATTAAACACTATAAAGACAAGCTATTATTATTATCATCATGATCTATAAAAGTGAGATATTTATTATACTATATGATTTTTAAGATGCCTTTCATATCAAAATCTAATAGTCTTATTCTTATTATGTTATGGTAGGAAAGGAAAGAGAACAAAGATTCAGGGTAATCATCCATTAATAAACATTGTGCAACTAACTAGAGCTTCCATAATGAGTCTTATATATCTCTAAGGAACCTAAGCAGAGTTAAATACAAAATAAGAGCCAAGGAACCCTGATATTCTCTTTATAATTATTTCTCTTTTTGACACTTAGAATTCTCTAGATATCACAATCCAAATGAAGCAAACTGTCTCTAAAATTCTGACTCTAAATCGGGGCTGCTATGAACCCTCATGGAGACTTTTAGCTTAGAAATTCTAGATTCAGGGAATTTATTTTGCTTGACTATGCTAATTTGTTGTAAGGGTTTTGTTTTTCTTTTCGAGGGTAGTGGGAGATAGAGGGAAGAAAAATTATGATGATTCAAAAAGTCTGCACTTAAAGAACTTAGCTGGATGAATATATTTTAGAGCTTAATTCCAGGAACCAATTACCAAAATAATTTAGATGCATTTCTCTGCCAGTTACGTTTATTTTATATCTACTCTGTGTTGGATTCTACTATTATTAATGAAACTTACTCTCTTGCCAGTCCCTCTTCCCACTGGAGGATGGGCTTCAGCAGCCTGACGAATTGTACAGACCATCAGCTCTATAAGAGCACTCTCTTGCCGGTCAGACATTGCTGAGGTGAAAGAAAAAGAGTATGATTAGCTGTATTCCAATAATCATATGCCAAACAAAATGATAATCATAAAACTGCAGATCACAACTACTGAGTATAATCAACAAATTCAGTTAATTTTGTTTCATTTAAGTTTTTTCAAGTGTAATGTTGATGGATAGGAAGATTAGTAATGGAGCTGGGCATTAATTACAAGAAAATACCTTGATATCCAAGATTAAAAAGCATAAAATTTGACTAGACATTTTGATAAAACAGGATTTGATTTCAGAGGGATGAATTAGCACGCAAAAGACAAAACAGATTGCTTTTTATGTAAAGTCTATTTTTACTTAGTTATCTTCTTTTAAAGTAAGTTTTTTTTTTAAAGTTGGGTTTTGGGGGCAGCTAGGTGGCGCAGTGCATAGGGCACCGGCTCTGGAGTCAGAAGTACCTGAGTTCAAATCTGGCCTCAGACATTTAACACTTACTAGCTGTGTGACCCTGGGCAAGTCACTTAACACCAATTGCCTCACTTAAAAAAAAAAAAAGTTGGTTTTTTTTTGGGGGGGGCAGGGCAAAGAGGGTTAAGTGACTTGCCCAGGGTCACACAGTTAGTAAGTGTCAAGTGTCTGAGGCTGGGTTTGAACTCAGGTCCTCCTGAATTCAAGGCCCGTGCTTTATCCAACATGCCACCTAGCTGTCCCCACTTCAATTACCTTTTAATTAAAATGCTTACTCATTTTTGGAAAAAAAGAATAAACTAATAATTTTTTTGTCTATACATTAACAGCATCAAAGTAAAACACTTCTGCACTATTATGTATTAATACTTACCAAGAAACACTGTTGCTTTCATGTTAGATAAGGTATGGTTAGAGATGAAGAGGGAGTTTATAAACTCATATATTAATTAAACTTCAAGTAATCAAAATGTAATACCTCAGAGTTCTTACCCACAGTGAAACAGTACACATATTTCTCCTAGGAGTTGAACTCTTACAGAACAACCAAGTTCTTCTAAGCCCTGAATCCCTCCTCTTTGCTTTCCTTATTAACTATGCGATGAGACCATAGGACTTATATGTGAAAGGATCTTCAAAATCATGCAGCATAACACCTTATTTTACAGATGTTAATGGTTTTAGTAAATATCTTCCTAATCTTAAATTATCAGCTGGAAAAATATTTAAGAAGGCTCAAAGTTAGGCAGATCTTTTAGCACTTGTAATTTATCTGTATCCTAAATAACTATTACTTTGGTTCTACTATCTGAAACCAAGATAATTAAACGCTTTTAAAAGATAGCTTTCTAAAGGCCAAAGACAAGAGTTAAATATCCACTTTAATTCTCTTTTCAAAACAGATACAATGAACTGTCAGATAACATAAATATTCTACTCTCAGGCAGTGCCACTATTCCTTAAATACTCTTTTACTCATTAATTTCCTACAATATGACTTTTAGCTTCATCATTCTACTATAACTATACTCTTGAAAGTCATCAGTGATCTATTAATCACTAAATGGCCTTTGTTCAACTCTAATGACTTAACTTCTTTGTTATAACTAACACTGCTGACTACATTCTCTCCAAACCCGAAACTCTCTTCCTTTCAATTCTGTGATATGAAATTATTTTTGAAAATCCCTTTGACTTCCTCCTCCTCTTGACCTCCATCTGGAGGTATTCTGTACAGATCAGCAGCAGAGAAGAGTAGTGCATGTAGGGAGAGACTTAGAATAAGGAAGACCTGGTTTCAAATAATTTGAATACTATGAAATACTTCATAGTTGTGTGATAATGGGGAAGTTACTTAACCTCTGTAAGCCTTGGTTTCTTCCCCTCTAAAGTGAGGGTAACAATACCTGTGAAACCCACCTCAGAGAACTGTTGTGAGGCTCAAATGAGATAATTCATGTTAAGTGCTTCACAAACTTTAAAATGTGATGTAAATATCAGTCATCGTTTCAAAAAGCTCATCCACTGCCATGGCTCCCAGCAGCCTTCTATGTAAATGACTTCCAAATCTGTACTGTCAAGATTAAGCACTCTTCAAAGCTTTAATCCTGTATTTTTGACTATGGAAGAGTCTTCTTGAATGTTGCTACTCACTGTAAGCTCAGCATTGCTAAAACCTAATTTCATTATTTTCCCAGCTGTTTTCTCTTGCATCAGCTTTCCATTCTGTTATAGGTATTCACAGTACACCATAAGAATCTTTGGCTTGCTCTATCTCCCCAGATTTGGTAAGTCATCAAGTCTTGCCAGTTTTTCCTTCTATTTGTTGCCTGGAAACAAATGTTTCTTTCATGCACAAATGCAACCCCAAAATAAGAACAATTTTCCAACTTTTTCTATTGATATGAAACGTATTTCTAAACATGTCTAGGTATTTCAAGTCAACTCTTATCAAACTAATAAAATCCCACATAGAAAGTAAAAGTCTCTAAGGGATAAGCTAGTAACATGGCAGTAGCAGAAACAGAAAGAGTTACATTTCGAATATTAAAGTAGCCAACAATCTGGAAATTCTTTTGGGGGGAAGAAAAGGAATAAGCATTCACAGAGTGCCTACCATGTGACAGGCACTGTGCCAAGTCCTTTACAAATACTATCTCATTAGGAAATTAGAAGATAAATTAAAATTAGAAAATGAATACTGGCTCATGGATGCCAAGATATTAAAGGCAGACACAAAAGATTTCTTTCAAGTCTGTTTGTTAAGAAAGCTATCTTTTCTTCCATAAGACATTATCATAGCCACCCCAAATCCTCCTAAGCCAAAATGTACAAAACAACCCTATTTCGGGGCAGCTAGGTGGCGCAGTGGCTAGAGCACCGGCCCTGGATTCAGGAGGACCTGAGTTCAAATCCGGCTCAGACACTTAACACAACTAGCTGTGTGACCCTGGGCAAGTCACTTAACACCAATTGCCTCAAAAATAAAATAAAATAAAAACACAACAACCCTATTTCAAATTTGTTAAAATTCTACATCACACCGAAAGTTCAAAAAAGCCCTTAAAACAATGGTTTTTATAAATTAGAAAATGCTTAAACCCATCAACTTATTTTTCTCTGTTAATGAAGACAGTATCCCCTGCCATTTCCAGAAAGAAGCAGCTCTTAGAAGCTCAAGGTAGAATGCAGCAGAGAGTCCATGTCCAAATATTCTGATAAATGTGTACATATTATGTATACACATAGTTAAATCAAGACACAGCAATGGATATGCACTGTTTGGGACTTATTCTGCTTTTAAGTGATAAGGATATTTTCCAAATAGTCCTTTTCTCCCTGGACATCAATTTTGTTCACAAGCTTTATGGAGTAGTATTCTAAATTTTGGTCCAAACTCAAGACTTCAAAATACCCTTCCAAGAAAACCAAAGACTTACCATTTTTGACAGAAAAGAATACAAATGATAGCTGAATCTAAATCACAACATACCAACCTAAAATACATAGTACTCCTTGGTGAACAGATGTAAAAAATTTTTACTCATTTAAATATTAATAAATTCATTTCATTACAAGGTGAACATTTTTGAAAGATACTAAAAGAAGGCTATGAGAGACAATAGATAACACTGAAGTTTAAAAAATTGGGAGAAATTATTTCTATTTTTGAGAGGGAGTTGAGTCACTGTTGTATCATGTATCAGTCATCATATAGCTAAGTCCCTAACTTATAAATGTCCCAAACACAAAATTGGGTTGAGGAATCCATTTTTGGATCCCCCTGTTCCTGTGTTTCTCAATTTGGGAAAAATGGGAAATGACTGATCTAGAAATGTACTTTTCTTATTTAAACACTTTTGATACATTATGGGACAAATAAATAAGCTTCTGTGACCTACTTAGGAAATACTTTCTATGGGATATTCCATTCCCGCTTACAAACAATTAACTTTAAAACAAACTTCTTAAATTGGGAAGTTCTTGTACTTATATTTCTACTATATTTTAACACGTTTAAAGAAGATGTCAATTCTCAACAGTGAAAGATATTGAAAAATCCATGAATGAAATCTATGGTATAATCAAAGCTTCTTAAACTGTGGGTCGTGACCCCTACACGTGGGGTAACTGAATGTGAGGGTTGTGAAAAATTTGGCAACAGTAAAAGGTTATATATAACTATTTTCTATACCTATATACATGGGGTCACATAAAAAATTTCATAGGCAAAAAGGGGTAGTAAGTTGAAAAAATTTAAGAAGTCCTGCTGTAATAAACATTCTCATGTGGTCAGTATTATCTTATTATTTATTGCCTTTAAATTCAAGACAAACAACTATTGCCATAACATTTTTTGCATGCATAAAAGTCCTTTCAAAATTTCCACACAGAAAAAGTTGTTAAAAATTAATTGGGGGGTGGGGGCAGCTAGGAGGTGCAGTGGACAGAGCACTGGTCCTGGAGTCAGGAGGCCCTGAGTTCAAATCTGGCCTCTGGCAGTTGACACTTACTAGCTGTGTGACCCTGGGCAAGTCACTTAATCCCAATTCTCTCTCTCTCTCTCTCTCTCTCTCTCTCTCTCTCTCTCTCTCTCTCTCTCTCTCTCTCACACACACACCACACACACACAACACACACACGCTCACGCACACACACACACACACACACACACACGCAATTGGGACATATTTTAAAATATCACTGTTTTGTATTCTAAGAAATAAAGAAATTAGTTGAATATTTGCAAAAAACTAAGAAAGCAAGCTTACTGGATTATTATGTAGTATTTTTTACACATAAAATGAGGGGCAAGTATCAAATTTGGAAAGATTTTATGATTATTAGGATATTCTTAATTTATTTTGTCCTTATCACCATCTTTAAGGACTTGAAATTTCCCCCTTAATTTTTTAGGAAAAGTACAGTCCTGTTCAATAGCATTTTTAGGTGCTAGAATTGAACAAGTTTTTCTGTTGAAATGTAGGACAAGAAATCAAAACCCTTTTTACATGGCAAGTATATAAACTATACATGTTTCTATAATTATCAATTGAGAAAAAATATTAAAGATATGGAAAATAAAAATTTCAAAATACTGTACCTTCTTCTCCTTGGACAGGTTCTTCTAATAGCAATTCTGTCATGCATTCCCAGTCTTTCAATAGCTCTTGAGAGCTCTCCCATAAACTGTCCACCAGGTAAGCTGCATGTTCATGCAACTAGAAACAACAAATCAAGAATCACTAAAAGTAAATGTAATTAATAAGGTACTAATTCACTTGAGATAATGAACACTTCAATTGCCTTTACAATGGTTTGGACTCAATGATTTTAAGATCAGATTTAAAGAAGATAAATTAAAAAATACTACCTTCCAGTAAGTAATCAAAACTCAGAATGATTTTGAACTTTAAAGTTTATGAAGCACTTTTCTTAGGACACCTTTGTGAGGCAGATAGGGCAAGGACTATACTTCAAAACTTCAATGACCTCTAACTTCATTTATATAGGTACCTTCTCCTTGGACACAGATCACAATTTCTGTATTTGGTCTTCAAGACTGTACAGTCTTGTGATGAGATTTGTGGCCATGTTGCTGGTAAGATTGTCTGAATTTAGCCATGTGACAGACATACAATATAAGTATTATTGTTGTTATTCCTATTTTCCAGATGATGAAACCAAGATCAAAGAGAATTTAAGCGACATTTAAAATGCCACAGCTAGTAAGTGGTTAACCAACAACTAAAACTCGGGATTCATAATTCCAAGCCCAGGTCTATTTTCACTATACCATTTTATACAGGTTTCTTGTTAGCCATTTTGCTAGAAAATGAATAGTAAAATAAATTCTGAAAGGCCCATCTCTTTTAGGAGGAAACTACTCCCTTAACCATGCTTAAAATTAAATATTCATAAGGATCCTAAAGCAAAAAGCTTCATATTCGCCTGTAAACAACTTTTCTTCCCTTAAATAAACCATTTAAAATTCATAAAACAATCATTTGAATCATTTGCAATGCACCTCCACTAATTTTTTCCACATTTATGGATCTCAAATGATACTTATTACCTCTAAGTTATTTGGTGATTGATGATAAAATTTTAGAAGGAATTCAGTTCAGTGCTTCCTGTGTGATATCCTATTACAAGTATGGTTTAAGGGAAAATGTATATCAATATACATCACTTTCTATACCAAAGGTATTTGCTTCTTAGAACCTATTCCTCTTGCCTGTGGCTTTCTGTCTCCTTTCTGGACCTGCTCAGGATGTGCAGGAAGGTGTGATCAATAGTAGAGAACTTCACTGCTTCATTTCTCAAATGTTTTATTGATTTTTAAAGAAAAAACAAAACAAAACACTGCTATACTTGCCATTGACCTCTTCCCCATGATAGAACCCTGACTGATTCAAAAATATGGTTAAGATAAACATATCAACACATTGGCCCTGTCTGAAAATCTCTGCCGCATTTCACAAAAAACTTTCTTTTATTAGATTTCAGAAGAGTTTGGGTTGGGAAACCCGGTTCTAGCCCAATTTCTGTCCTAAGCAGGAATTCCTTCTACAACATCATCTCTGGAGGAATGAATCAAGATTCTGGTTGAATCTTCATGTCTCAGGGAACATACTATTTTAGGAAGTAGTCCACTGACCTCTAACAATATGTAATCAACAGAAATTTTTATTATATTAAGCAAAAAAAAATGTCCATCTTTGTAACCCTGAACTGTTATAGAAAAGAACTCAGATGCAGAATTTGGAGACCAATGATCTACAAGTAGATTCTACTCCTTTCACATGTACTATTAATTACATACTCCTGAAAGAATGAAATTCCTTAAGAACAGGCTGTGTATGTGTGTGTGTGCGTGTGCGTGTGTGTGTGTATAAAGAACAGAGTATAAATGGCACACTTTCTTAGATGTATTGGGGAAAGAGAAACAAAGGAAAAAACCCAACTAAGTGAAAGTCTTGTATGTCCCATAAATATATCAAACTCAATACAAGATCACAGATACCTATGTAGATAGATAAAGCATTTATTAAGTGCTTACTATGTGCCAGGAACTAAGCTAAGCCCTAGGAACACAAATGATAAACATCAAGGTTGGGTGCCTACCCTTAAGGAGTTTAAATTTGAATTGGGGAAGATAACACATAATTGGTAGCTGGAAATTGAGGTTGAGTGGCCAGTTCCCCAGGTGGAGGAAAGGTGGAAAAGTCCAGATCATTAAAAGGGGACTTGGGAGTGAAGTGAATAAGGTTGGCCTGAGTCCTTAATTGGTGGTTCTTGGCAGGAGCTTATCACTTGGAGGTCACAGTGTTGAAAGCATGTCCAAGAGTGAGAAAGTGGCTGAGATGGAAAATCATGGGTGTTGAGTGGAGCTAGAAGGGACCTCAGAGGTCATCTAGTCCAAAACTATCATTCTAAACATAAGGAAACTTAGTCCCAGAGAGTTTGACGGTTATATTTAAAGGTTTGAGGGTTGTAGTTAAAGTTACATGCTAGTAAGTGGGAAAGCTAGGATTTAAATTCAAGCCCCACTATTCTAAATTCATAATATTTTCTAGTGTGATATGCTGTCTTCCACTCAAAGAACTTATCATGTTTACCCATATGTTCACTCCTCTTACATCCTTATATCTGTTATGTTTTGTTTTGTTTTGTTTTTTGGAGGGGCAATGAGGGTTAAGTGATTTGCCCAGGGTCACACAGCTAGTAACTGTCAAGTGTCTGAGGCTGGATTGGAACTCAGGTACTCCTGAATCCGAGGCCAGTGCTTTATCCATTGTGCCACCTAGCTGCCCCTACATCCTTATATCTGTTAAGAGCACCACCATTCTTCTAGTCATACAGCTTTGTAGCCCTGGAGTCATCCTAAAAGTAATCTTCAACTCTTCTGTCTTCCTTCATCCCATTAGTTGCTAAGTCTTATCAATTTTACCTCCACATTGCTAAATTCCATCTCCTTCTCTACATTCACACAGGCACCACTTTAGATCATCATTACCTTTTACATGAAGCTATATGATGCAAAGGATAGAGCCCTCATCCTAGAATCAGGAGGATCTGCATTTGAGTTTTGCCTCAGATACTTAACTAGCTGTGCAAATCCTTTGTTTTGTCTGTCTCTGTTTCCTCATCTGTAATGAGGATAAATAATAGCATCTTTCTCCAAGGGTAGTTGTGAGCAAGAGATAGTATCTGTAAAGTACTTTGTAAAGTTTAAAGTGCTAAATAAATGCTAGCTGTTACTGTTGTTGTTGTTTTAACAGCTTTGTCATTGGTCACCCAATCTGTCTTCCACAGAAGTATGAAACTAATATTCTAAAGCAATCTCTTATTCAAAAAGCTTAAGGGAATCCCTGCTGTGGTAAGGATAAAATATATGTGGCATTTAGACTTTTCATAATCTGTGGCCTAGCTCTTTTTCTAGACTGATTTTATACTTCTCTATATTCATTCTAATTTTAATTTTTTTTTAAGTGAGGCAATTGAGGTTAAGTGACTTGCCCAGGGTCATACAGCTAGTAAGTGTTATGTGTCTGAGGCCAGATTTGAACTCAGGTACTCCTGACTTCCAGGGCCAGTGCTCTATCCACTGCGCCACCTAGCTGCCCCTCTATATTCATTCTAAATTCCAATAAACATGCCTACTTGATGTTCCATATTTACAACATTTCACATTCCCCCTGTCCTTTACAATGTACCCCCCCATCCAGAATGCTTTTCCTCTTCTCGTCTGTTTTTTGAAGTTCCTAGATCAAATTCTGCCTCATATATGCAGGCTTTCCTGATTTTTCCAAGTGTTCCACCTTGTTCCCAACTCTGAAATATTGCATTAAAATCATGTGCATGTGTTTATGTGTATAGGAAGAGAGAGAATGTATTTATTTGTGCATATATGATACCCTTTATAGAATGTAAACTAAATGAATACAGGGATTATTTTTGTCTTTATATCTCTCATGCTTAGCATAATGCTAAGCACATAGTAGTTGCTTTGTAAATGCTAATTATTAAGAACGTATACACAAATTATCACTGCTTCCAACTCTTCCATCATCAATAGCTACCTTTCTGCTAGTTCTTTTTCTTTTGCCTTTTATATAATTGTTTACATGTTCCTTTCTTCCAGTCTCTGATGATGAAATGTATCTTCTCTGTGCTAAGACTAATTCTACATGTGGTTCTGATTTCTTTCCGTCCATCTTCTCCTTTAAGATTGCAGCTTAATTATCTTCTCCCATCCCCAACCTTTACCTATTCCTTATTTACCAGTTTCTCCTCTAATACTTTCAAACATGCTCAAGTCTTTATCATCTTTAAGGAACCTTATCAGACCCTATCTCTCACCTTTGAGAGCAAAATAAATGCCTAGAAAAAGCTTTCTGCATTCATTGTTTCTACTTCATCTAGTCTCACCTGTTCCTCAACTCTTTGGAATCTTGCTTCAAAGCTACCAATCTGAATCTTTTCTCAGTTCTCATCCTTCTTAACCTTTCTCGTGCAGTTGAACTTCTTAGGGTTTATGAGGCATTATTTTCTACTAGTTCTCCCCAATCTTGATTGACGATAACTTCTCAGTCCTTGCTGAAAGCTTACAATCTGTATCATACTCCCTAACTGTGGGTGTTATGTAGGGTTCTGCAACTAGGTCCTCTTCTCTTTCTTTTCTATGTGACCTAATTAAATGTTCATGACTCAGAGACATCTATCAAGCTTCTCCCCTGTGCTTATTGAATATTTCAAACTGGATTTCTTGAAAACACTTCAACTCTACATGTCCAAAAAAGAACTCATTATGCTTCCTCCCAAACTCTATTGCAACCTTCCCCATTTATGTGAAAGGCACCAGAATTCTGATTCTTTTGAATTATCTGTCCTTAACTTCACACAACTTCATTTTAATTATCTAGTCACTTCCTACAGCTTACAATTTGTACCTCCATAGCATTCTTGTAATAAATCTGTTCTCTCTACTCACTCAAGTACCACCTTAGTTCAAACCCATATCTTCTCTCATCTAGTTTAATAAAAGTACCTCTTAATTGGTCCCCTATCTCAAGTTTCTTACCACTCTTTGAAAATAGGTATTGTTTATATTTGTATAGCTCCAGCATTGTAGCACAGTATCTAGCTTATATTAGGCATTCAAAGGCTTGTTGACTGATTATATTTAAATAGTATAAAATCTTCACTATATTCAGAGAAAAATCTGTGAAGCTCAGTCAAAAGAAGGTTCAACTGCTGTCATATCCCTCATAGTTTAACTTCTTGATTTAGCAATTTACATCTGCAGCCACTCTTAATTCACTCTGCTCTAATTCTCTGGAATCTGGTCCATTTCTGTGAAAATGTTCCCCTTAAAATCATTTATGTTTCTACCCTTACTGGTTTGCTAAATGACAATGTTGAACATCATCCCCAATCCCCCTTTAAAACGGTCCATCTGTGACTTCTAAAATACAACTTATTTTTGGTCCCAATTTTTCATTTATCTTTTCAGATCATTCTTTCTATTTCTATTCCTGGATATTCTTTGCCCTTAACACAATGAATATTAGCATTCCTTAGGATTTAATTCAGATCTTTCACCATACTCAGTGTAATGTACTTAAGAGTTTCTACTACTACTACTAAATTCAAATGTCTCTTCAAAGTATGACTCCAGCCTGGACACAGCACCATCTCTCTAAATTCACAGCCCTCAGGAAACCTTCAATACAATAATAATCTAATACGTAAAACTTAACATATGAAAGAAAGATAACTACTTTTCTTCCAAAGCCAATTTCCTTTATTATAAATAATTCAGCAAAATTTTGAATTGAAAAATTGAAATAATAGGGCACTGATTAACTTTATTATATAAATTAATTCCACAAAATAATGAATTTTTAGATAGAGGTAAAATGTAATATTGCAGTCTTTTTCTACTAGCCATTGTTCCTTTCTAGGTAAAGCTAGTTTTAGGATTTACAAGTATAGAGGCAAGGATTTATTGTCATAGAAAGGACAAGCATAAAAATACTAGAAATCTCTCATTAGTCAGACTTTTTGATGCAATACAATAATGACTCTTAGAATTGTAGAGCCAAAAGAGACCCAGAGAAGATCTAACCCAATACTCTCATTTCAAACATAAAGAAACCAAAAATGAGAGAGATGGTATGACTTGCCTACAATCCCATGCTAAATTGGTGACTAAGCCATAGGTTATAACAATTATTAACTAGTTCTTCCCCAAAACCATTGAGGCTATTAGGTTGTTCATTCTGTGAATATGTCCCTGAGTATGTAAAGGAAATCACTTAAGATCTATTTATCTTAGATAAACTCCCAATGAGTCCATCTCTTAATAAGAATTTCTTCTATGGCAAGGAAGGAATACCTGCACTTTCAATAGCACCGTTAAAGCTCTTTATTCAACAAATCAAGTCATTTTTGACATTATCCTTTCTGTTACCTCTAAACTTCCCTACCCCTAAACTAGCTTGATTTTGCAAATAATTCTTTGCTCCAGTTTCATAGATATTTTTTCCCCTATATAACCTCTTCAGTACTGGCCTCAATTCCTTCAGAATCAGATAAATGCAATAAAGCTGGTTACCCTGCTAGTTCTAGCCTCTCAGCAGTTCAGATCAAACTATATGACTCAAATATTTTTACTTTTTTCATCAAATTGCTAGCTTAAGAGCAAAGGTGTTCTCTATATCTAATTCTAGAAAAATCTTGCCTTCTTTATTTGTCCTTTTGAGTCATGAATCAAAACAGACTACATATTAACAATCTCATTTCTTTTCCCCACCTTTTATTCTCTTCCCCCAGGATCCTCGATGTTATGATTCTGTTATTTTTTAATTTTTAAAATTATGACTCTAACAATCAATAACACAAATATTCCAAGATACAAAGAACAGAAAATTGTGTAAGAAACTGAATGTCTGTCAAATAGCTATATATGTGTATATACATATGTATATAGTTATGGATGAAGTTTAATAAGTTTGCAACAAAATTACTGGGCCCCCTTCTACACTTATTTTAACATTTGTATAGTCAAGCAAAACAAATCAACACAATGTCCATGTCTGTGAACACACGTCTAATTCTGCATCTCTAGTCCATCGATAACTGCTCTACCAAGAGAGGAAAATATACCAAATACATATAACTCATTAATTCCCTTATTCAAACCATCCCATCTAGTCAATTTAATTTGTTGCCACTTCTGAGATGACACAGGTGGGGAAAAAAAATCTCTTTTTCTGACTTCCATATTCTAAGAGACTATAGCAATATATATATTTTTAAAAATTATTCACTATTGTTAAATTGGACTTGTACCAAGAATAGTAAAATGGTTCTGCATTAGGGAAAACCAAACAAACAATGACATTAAAAAGAAAAGTATCTAAAACTATATAAATTTTGTAAAAAAATACATAGGATATGGGTCTTATGTATAAGACTTTATTATACATGTATATTTTTGACTTTTAGAGCACTGGGACTGGAGTCACAAAGACCTGAGTTCAAATTTAGCCTCAGACACTTATTAGCTGTGTAACCCTGGGTAAGTCACTTAACCTTTTTCCTTCAGTTTCCTTAACTATAAAAATGGGGATATTAATAGTAATCTACCTCCCATGATTGCTATGAGGATCATGTGAGATAATATTTATAAAGAGTTTAGAATAGTGCCAGGCACATAGTAGCCACTATATAAAATGCTACCTATTATTATTTTACTCCATACTTACTCTGTGTGTAAATGTAAAATACATTTATGTAATGTAATATTAATATGATGTAAGAAACAATGACACAGAAGTATGGAAGACATATGGACTGATACAAAGGAAATTAAGTACACCAGGAAAAAATATACACAAGTACAAAAGAAGAAATGTAAACAAAAACAAGAAATCTAAATGCTGTTATTATAAAGAACAAATAAGTTCTGAAGAGAAGATTGATGGCACACCACCTTTCCACTTTTGCAGAGCTGTAGGAAAATAGATGTTTGACTAAGGGTGATGTGTTAAGTTTTTTCCTCTACTTTTTTTTTTCTATCTCTTTTCATTGTTATAAGGCATGGCTGTTTGTATGAGGAAAGAAAGAATAGGGAGATGAAGGCAATATAAAAAAAAAGATACTAATAAAGTAAACAGATGACCAGTTTAGATCCCAAGTGTAATACAGAGGAATGGTACAGAAATTATGGGTGATTTCATCTATCTAGATCCATACTGCAACTTTCTCTCTACCAAAAAGCAGAAGGGTTAGAAATTACTTGCCTTAATGATAATTTTATCAACTGAAAAGTAAAGAAAAAAGGAAGAACATATGTTTTGGATAGGATTTTCAACAACAAGAAGTTATCTGCCAGGGTGGAAAATGATGGAAATCCTGGGGGAAGTGATGCTCCATTTAAACCAGCCAAGATCTATTTTGTCTCCCTCAACCCCATGGTACCCTACTCATCTCCATTATAGACAAAAAAACAAAAACAAAAACAAACCCATCACAAACACATACAGTCAATGAAAACACATTTCCACTATAGCTATGTTCAAAAGATTATTTCTCATTCTGCATTCTGATAAAGTGATCTCTTTATCAGGAGGTAGGGAACATGTTTCATCCTACTTAGAATCCTAGTTGGTTATTATGTTGATAAGAGTTTTCAGCACAATAATATTACCACATTTATAAACCACAACATTGCATTCCCTAATGTATGGGTATTTCCTCAGATTCCCATTCTTTGTACAAAAGAGCTTAAATATTTGTGTACATCCTTAGAGCTTGCTTCCTTAGGATCAATCTCTTCCTTAATCTACCCTGCTTCTAATTTACCTCACTGTCTCCCCTTTCCTTCATCCTTTTCTGTTGAGTTAAAGTATTTCAGTATACCCAACTCTGTGTAGATTTGTCTTTTGTTGACCAGTCCAGATGAGAAGTTCAAGTGTAGGCACTTCCCTCTTCTTCCTTGTTTATAGAAAAGTCAAATTATGCAAAAGATAATTTCCCCTAACCTTCCTTGTCTTTTCATTCTTTTCTTTTGTTCATGAAGACATACTCCTAGGGGTTGCCTAATTGTACTCCCTCTATTGACCTCAATGTTACCAGTTTATTCTTGTTTAGTTCTTCATCATTCATTCATGTTTACTATTTTATGTTGCTCTTTGCTCCTCTGTTTGAACTTCAAAATTTCAATGATGTTCTGGTCTTTTCATCAGAAATGCTTGGGAGCCCTCTATTTCATAAAAGGCCCATTCTGTCTTGCCCCACACCCACTCCCTGACTTGTAACATTTTACTCAGATTTGGTGGATAAGCTTATACCATTTTGGTTACAAGTTTAATACCTTTTATCTTTGGAAATAATGTATTCCATGCTCCCTGCTCCTTCACTAAAGTGTTTGCTAAATTGTGTATGATCCTGACTATACTGTGTATGATGCTTGGTATTTGAATTCTTTCTGCCTCTCTGCTATTAGTATTTTTTCCTTGAACCAGAAGCTCTGTATTTTGGCAGTGATGTTCATAAGAGTTTTCATTTTGAGGTTTCTTTTAGGAGATGACTGGTGGATTCTATTTCTACTTTATTGTTTGCATCTAAGATCTAAGCAGTTTTCTTTTAAGATCTCTTGAAACAGGCTGTCTAGGCTCTCTCTCTTTTTTTTTTGGTCATGGTATTCAGATATTCCAATGATGCTAAAATTTCTTTTCTCCTTGGTCTATTTTCTAGCTCGCTTGTTTTTACTATGAGAAATTCTATTATTGTTTTTCAGATTTTTAATTTGTTTAAATATATCTTAGTGTCTGATAGAATCATATTGCTTCATAAAATCATTGCCTTCTATTTGGTCCATTTTAACTTTCAGAGTCTTTGTTGCTTGGACAAGGTTTTGTTTCTCCTGTGCCAAATTGTCAATTCCCTTTCCAATTCTTTCTTCCACAAAACATATTTTGCCCCCCTCAAGCACTCTTATTGCATTTACAAAAACATTTTCTCCTAAACTCTTGCTTCATTTCTTCCAGGAATTCTAGTTGACTTCTGCCTAAGCTGTATTTTTCTGAGGTTTTGATCATAGATGTTTTGGAGTTATGCTCCTTTTTTGTTTGTATTGAACATCACTGCTACCATAATAGCTTATTATTTTGGGCTGGGTTTTTTTGGGTTCATAACAAAATTCCATTTCCTGACTTTGGACATGATTTTAGGGCTGGGTTCTGCCACACTTTTGGAGGGAAGAGTCTGAGTTGGTCCTGTTGCTGTTTTCTTGGAGTATTAATTGTTGGGTTATTCTAGGATCTCAGCAACAAGCTGGGGAACAGGTTCCTTTTCAGTACTCCAAAGGTGGTCTGATGCAGAGAAACGTCTGAGCACTGTAAGTTCCTGACCTGGTTTTGGGTGTGTGTAAAAATAGACTGCCTCTACCCTTCCAACTTATAAGGTCTGTGGGTTCAGTGTGGCAGAGTTGTAGGCTTGCCTTTGGGCTGGGATTCCAACCTTGGTCATTCTTCTGCAGATAGGGCTAGACACTGGAAATGAGACCTTACTTTTTGCATAGAGTCTAAACTACACTACTGTCAGCTGTCTTTTGAACTCTCTCCTTTCTTGGTACACTGTACAGAAACTCTCTTACCTGGGAACACCACCACTGTGTACAGGTTCCCTTCTCATGCTGCACTGGATCTATGACACACCAGTCAATAAAGCTTCCATTAGCACATGTCCCTGTTGCAGTGCCGCTGTTGGGTTTGTTGGTCTGGTCTGGGACCTCCTCATTTCCTAGTGCACTGACTTTCTCTGGCCATTAGACTGCTCAGGGAATAGCATGTTTCTGGACTGACCCATCCCAAGTGTCCACAAACCTCCCTATGTAGAGCTGGGCTGTACTAAGGACTCACTGTAACCTTCTCTGGATTTCTTTATTAGAATTCAGTCTGATGAATTTGCTAGATGTTTGGAGAAGTTTGTGGATGGGAGCTCATCATACTGTTCCTTAACACTCCACCATCTTGGCTCTGCCCTGTGACCATTCTATCTTGGAATTTGTGACAGAGGAGGAGAAAGCCAGGCATAATTCGATATGCATAATTGATTCTGAGAACAAGTTTCAAAGGGCTCAGAGAAAGAATAAGCAGGAATCCATGGCCTAAACATTTCATAAGGGAGTTAAATCCATTATAAAGGATAGGAAGCTCCCAAGAATAAAATTCTTGAGAGACAAGAGAAACAATTTGTATGAGGAGAAAGAGAGAATTGTATAAAAGATCAATGTAGATGTATAATGAACTCAACAAACAACTTGTATTCATTCAGCTGTTCCTTTTCTCACAAACCTAACACAGTGGTCCTAGATAAGAAGTCAAAACACCCCTTTTTCTCCATTGCCTTTTCCAGATTCTCCCTTTACTGCCATCACTGTGCAAACTCTTCTTTGAAGTTCCCTCTTAGAATTTTTTATCCTATATGGATCATGGTAGCTGTTGTCTACTTTACCCCAGGCGATTTCCCCTTTCTACCTTGCTCACCAACTTGTTTTTATACTGTACCAGACTTCAACATTCACACTAATGTTCCTTAAAAACCTAATTTACACATTACTCAATCTCAAATCACATGACCCACTCCTCCCCTGGACCTTAGTAATTCAGGGAGAATGGTGACAAATTGCAACTCACCATTACCCACAAGTGTTATATTTTCTTGCTCAGGGATTCCGACCTTGGTCATTCCTGTACAGGTGGGGCTAAACACTGGAAATGAGGCTCTAGTCTTCTGTTTCTTCCTATATCTCACCTTTCTTAAGCCTATTCTTAGCCCACATAGAGATAAGAGGGAATTGTGGCTGGCAGGGAAAGCTAAGGATAACAAAACAGGATTTTATTTTTTAAAAGTTGCATTTGGGGGACAGCTAGGTGGTGCAGTGGATAGAGCACCGGCCCTGGAATCAGGAGTACCTGAGTTCAAATCCGGCCTCAGACACTTGATACTGACTAGCTGTGTGACCCTGGGCAAGTCACTTAACCCTCATTGCCCCGCAAAAAAAAAAAGTTGCATTTGGTAAAGTGGCTTCTCCATGGTTGTACTGATACAAACTTATGTTTTCCTGACACATTTTGTAAATAACTAATGAATGCTTCTTAATTACTAGCATTTTAAATTATTTGGTCACTTAGTATATAAAGCTTATACTTCTCTTGGTAATTAGTGCTCTCCACCCCAACAATTTTTTTTTTTTGGCGGGACAATGGGGGTTAAGTAACTTGCTCAGGGTCACACAGCTAGTGATTGAGTGTCTGAGGCTGGATTTGAACTAAGGTACTCCTGAATTCAGAGCCAGCACTTTAACCACTGTGCCATCTAGCTGCCCCCCCCCAACAAATTTTGTACATAATTTATACATAATTATCTGGGGAACTGTCTCTCCACTCCCTCATTCACTCCACACACCCCACCACCCCTGAATATAAGCTCTTTGAAGGCAAGGGCTGTTTTGATTTTATCTCGGCACTCCTAATACTTGGCACTTAGTAGGACCAATATAAATGCTTGCTGAAAGAATGTACAAGTAATACATTTAGATAAAAAAAAAACCAAGTAAAATACTTTTTAAAAGCTGGATATTTTTCCATTCCATTCCATTCTAAGGCACTGGAATAGTCAAGGGAAATAACTTTTTTAAGGTTCACTGGAGGCAATATAACTCCCAAATGACAGTCTTTCACAAAAATAAAAACATAATCCTTCTTGTTCTCTTCCCTCCTGGCAGAAGAATTTAAAAATATCCTTCCAATCCCAGTTTGTGTAGACCTACAACCTGTTCTGTTCCTTTCTTTATTCTCTTGAAAGTTGGACAGTTCCTGTGGATTGTGGATGAACATGGTGATACTGTTTCTAGGACTGGCTTTACTTCAATGCTCATTCTGCCTATAAGAGGCTTATGGGGAAAAAAGTCCTCAGCAAGGTACTACTACTTATGTTTTTGTTTTTAATTTTCTATTATTTAATTTTATGTTCTTTATATTTTTGGTTGTCTTAAATAAACCTCAACTTGGAAGTCTTCTTTTGATTAATGTGCCTCTATAGTTTATTCAAAGTAAACTAAAAAAATATTTTTTTTTCTGTTGGAAGCTCCTTGATTATACTATTACACTGCCAATTAACACTCATTTTTGCATTCTTTGCAGTGTTCAGAAGAAGGATTAGATTTGGTTTATGTGTGTGTATGTATACGTATGTACACACACACCCCTACAAATGTATATGCTTTCTAATGCTCATAAGCTATAGGTATAGCAACTGTTACTTCTATCTGCTATGTCCAGACCTAAATCTCAGAGTCAGCGAGAGGTATAACTGGGTGGTCCAACTGTTGTGGAACTTTCCATTTGAGAAAACTCATTCTAGATGATGATTTTTACTGTCCACCTTCTTCTTCCCTCTCCCAATCTGGGAGACCTTTTATTACATTCAAAGTTTAAAAAAATTTCTAGGTATTTCTGTTCAATCAGTATTGAAAAACTGGCATTAGATAAAATGGTTGATTCATAGCAACAAAACAAACAAATGTGTAAGCTGTGGTCTTTGACTTGTTATAGTTGGACAAGCTAGAAAACTTAATCTTGGTTTTAGGGTATTGTAGCCATCTGGTTTGGCTGCAAACCCCTGATCCTAAACTCTAACCTTCACTCCTTAAATGCACAATAACTTTTTTATAGTCATCTCTTTTTATGAACATAGAGCAGTAATTTTACTTGTCAAGATTCATGTATTTCTCTGATATCAACATCACTTATATCCTTTAAAATCAGTGGCACAGGGAATTTTTATTGTGCACTCTAGGACCTTAAATATTGATATATTATATTAAATTTAGACTTAAGGAAAGCTGCATTATATTAGTCCTCTTTATGAGACTCTGGGGCAGCTAGGTGGTGCAGTGGACATAATGCTGGGACTAAAGGCAGGAAAGACTCATTTTCCTGCGTTCAAATTCTGCCTCAGATATTTAGTAGCTGTGTGACCTTGGCAAGTCACTTAACCCTATTTGCCATAGTTTCCTTATATATAAAATGAGCTGGAGAAGGACATGGCAAACCATTCCAGTATCTTTGTCAAGAAAATCCTAAATGGGGATCACTAAGAGTTGGACATGACTAAGAAGCAACAGAACAACAAGGATGAAACTGAATCTTAAGAGAAAGGGTCTCCTGTCACACAAAATTTCATACCTAACAGCATAGCTAATTAAAATACATATTTCTAACTTGTGATTAAACAGTTCCTTAGAAACAATAGCAATAAAATAACTCTTTTCACTACACTATATTTAGCCGGTCCCACACCCAGATCACGTTTCTACTATCCATGTTGGATCTTTCTGAGTACTCCCTTCCCTTCCCCTTACAACTTTCCACATATAGCTCTAGGAACAGTAATCAAATCAACTCTACTAGGTCTTCTGAAAAGCATGGGGTAATCAAATGCCCTATTACTCTACTCACCATCCTAGGACTAATGCACCAGAATTCACCTTCTAGGCCACTATTACATGTATCCTCTGTGTGATAAGCTATCTCCTTTTATTAGAATGTAAGCTCTCTAAGGTTAGGGATTGTTTTGCTTTTGTATTTGTATAATCAGCACTTTTCATTCATTCATTCATTCATTCATTCATTCATTCATTCATTCATTCATTCATTCATTCATTCATTCATTCATTCATTCATTATTTCACCAAAAGACCCTGCAAATATGACTAGCTTTAACTTTTTTCTAAAATAACATTTTATAGTAGTGTGACTGGATACATTATACAACTATGAAAATTACAAAGTAGGGATATACATTTACATATACCCATGTTATGGGCAGTATCAATATGACATTTTGCCTTTTTTTTTTTTTTGCTTGAACAGGTGCTGAGTCCAATGATATTATTTAAGATAGTTGTGAAATTATTCAAAAGAACATAATATAACTGGGCAACAAACTGTATTTGTTTTTTGCCAAGCTGGTGCTACATTAGAGTTAAAAATTTTTATACCCAGTATACAATAGAGAAAAGTGTCTTGGATCAGGAGCTAGGGGACATGAAATCAAATTCTGCTTCTGTCCTTTGCTACACTTGTGATCTTGGACAAATAAAATAGTTTGGTTTCCTCATCTGTAAAATGAGAATGTTGGACAAAAGGGTTTTGAAAGTTCCTTCTGTCTCCAAAGCTAAGATCCTATAATCACTTGTGAACCTTTAAGTCATCAAATTGTCAGATGAACATTACTGAAACAAATTAAGTCTCCATGGACAATGTAATTCCAATAGTCATTCCACTAAGTAGAATGTTTGTTAATGAATGGTAGTGCATAATTACATTTAGGGGAATTATATGAAGTTGTTGTAATTCTACTATAACTAGTAACAAATGAAGAAATATAGAGGACCATAAAATCATAGACGTAGAGCTGCAAGGGATCATAGAAGTCATATAGTTTAACTTTCTTTATATTAAACAGATGATGAATCTAAGGCTCAGACAAGTCAGTATGTGTCCAAGGGGGTTACTTGAAACCAGGTCTTGTTGGTTTTGTAGATGATTCCTTACCTACTCTATCCTGATGCCTGTCTATGAATTAAAAGAATTGCTAATAATTGGTATTTGTATTAAGTCATGATTTTTTCTGCCTGTTGTATAATAGGATGGAGTTGTTAAATGCTGCATATTTAATGAAGAGAGCAGAAATAAGATGAGGAATACATGACTCAAGTTTATGAGAAGGTCAATATATATATCCAGGAAAAAGAGGGAAGGTTTAGAAGATTTCCCTTGGCCAGGATAGCCTCAAAGACTAACTTTACAGATAAGATTTTCTAGATGATACACAGTTTTTAGAATTCTAGTGATTAAAAAGGGACACACAGAGGAGGGAAATGATAAAGTAACAAGCACTTACTAAGTGCTAAAGCACCTAGTATGTGCTAAATACTTTATCTTATTTGATTCTCACAATAATCCTGGGAGGTAGGTGCTATTATTATTCCCATGTTACACTTGAGGCAGAAAGAGGTTAAATAACTTGCTCAAGATCACCCAGGTAGGAAGTGTCTGAGGATGGATTTGAACACAGAGCATTGGGGAAAAAAAAAAGTCAAATAGCTATTTCAAGTTAAAGTGACAACCCAAATTTAAATACTCTCTAAAGTATGAGAATCAGTGTATGATAAAGTAGTTCTAAAGTCCCCCCCGCCATCTACCTCACCCCTGGTTTTCTAAGAGCTTAAGGCACTGAAATTTATGTGGAATTCCTATATGATGAAAAGATTAAAGTGTTATGTGAGTACTTAGTTATCATAGCTCATAGGATACTAATATTTTCCTTACTGAGACTTGCTTTTGATATCCCTCAAGTTTTATGATGAGATACTAGTGGCTGGAGGAGGAAGGCTGGGACTCAACTATTTTTCCTTTGAATTTCAAGGCAGAAATATGGAAAGCTGATTTTCTTAAATACCATTCCACCCCTAACTGCCTTAATTATTTTCTGCTTTGAAACTGTAATTATATTTTATCTCACACCAATCAAATTGGCAAAGATCACAAAAGTAGAAAAAGATTTCTAATTGTCAAGGCTATGCCACAAATGTTTATCACTTTTTACTGTCTGGACATGGAAAGAGGGCTAGAGGAAACTGGTGAGCAGTCATTCCTCCATGCTTCAGTTCCTTTTCACAGAGAATCACAAGATTTCAAAGCTGGAAGTGACACAAAATAATAATAATGACATTTCATTTCAGTCTCACAAGAACAAGTATTATTATTTCTATTTTGTAGATCAAGTAACTGAGAGTGAAAGCTGTTAAATGACTTGCTTAGGTTCACATAAATAAAAAGTGGCTGTGATGAATCTGAATCAAGATCTTTCAATTCCATTACTCTATACACAGAATTTCAAGAGGACTTCAAGTCTAATCATTATCTGTACAAGAACCCATTGATAACAACTTCAACAAATACAGCTTCTGCTTACAACATTCCACTGAAGGGAAATTATCTCCTGAAGTAGTCAATCTGCATTTGGAAAATTCTGTTGGTTCAAAAATTCTGCTTTACATCAAAAGTAAATCTGTCGTCATTTCATCAAGTTCAATCTCCTCATTTGAAAGGTGAAGAGACTGAGGCTGAGAGAATAAGCAGCGCCCAGGGTCAAACAGTAAATGACAGAACAGAATTCAAACCATGGTTATAACTACAATATTTGTGCTCTGATAACTGCACCAAAATAAGTCCTTCTACTGTACCCCTCCTTTAGTCTTTATGTCTTTTTTGGACTGGGGTTATAGGTTGGCTTGAATATGCATGGCAGTGAATGTAGTAATTACAACTGAGATCTAAAGATAAAGGCATTTATTTGAAATCTCTGTGAACTTGGAAATCTGAAGAACGATAAGGAGCAGTAAGCTGTAGGTGCAGCAGCTGCCTGGTCCTTTTCTTGAGTCAAAATGCTTAACCTTTAAATATTGAATGTTAATAGAAGTACAAAAAGCAAAGACAATCTTTAAATCATTCAAGATGCAGTGAACAAAGCATTAGGCTTGTGTAAGATTCATCTTCTTGATTTCAAATCTGACCTCAGACACTTACTAGCTGTGTGACCTTGGACAAGACACTTAACCCTTTTTGCCTCAGTTCCTCATATATAAAATGAGCTGGAGAGGAAATGGCAAGAAAACCTCAAATGGGGTCATGACAAATGGGACACCACTAAACAACAACAAAAACAGATTCATTTTATTCAAAATATCTACCCCTGCCCAAACACAAAGATTCTGCTACATAAATAATACCTTTATACATATATCACTACAATTCTTTGCTTAAATCTTTTCTTATTTTAAGTAGTTTTTTTAGAAACAAAAAAGGATAAAGGAAATAAGACTTATTAGAAGTTCCAAATATCACTTAACTTTACCACTGATTGCTGGTGTAATAGTGGATGAGAAATTCAAAGATTAATAAATGTTAATAAGGGTAGTAAATGTCAGGTGTGTGCATAATTATTTCCATATTAATTTCTTAGGGAAAAAAGGAGAAATAACATGAATAAATATAGCAATACCTATCAATGTGATGAAAATTAACTTTTCCTCCTATCTTTTACTTAGCCAAATTCTCCTCAGCTATCCTGCTCTCAGCTGGACCAGCCTGATCAGAGCCCATGTGAGTTTAGGTTCTCCTTAGGGCAACCAGATCACGCCAAATAGCTTATTTTAACATGTATTAACCACATGTCTGTCAGTATTCAGTTAAACAACATATATATGCAAAGAAAAATGTGCACTTTTTGGTGGGATTTTTGTTTGTTTCTACCGATATAGTAGTTCATAAACATTTTAAGACATACCAATTCTTTTTAAAAGAAAATGTACTTTTAGATTGCAAAGATTCGGGATGTTAAATAAAATTAAAGAAAGAGTATTGTCAATGTCTTGCACATATCCTAAGATACTGCAGATAACATTTTACCTGTTCAAAAAACAGTTGTGATCCAAGAAGTCTAAAAGGCCTCTGAATAGCCAAGTGCCACTAAGTTCATGCCATAAAAGCTCATGCATTTTGGATAGCCTCTCAGAGAAAATTTATTCTTAATCTGCCCACAATTCTAACAAGGTTGGCTATTTGGTTTCCAAGTATAGAACAAACTAGAAATAGCAAAGTAGAAGAGGGGAGAGAGATAACTATAGGGAAGGATAGTCATAGTCATAGCATTAAAAAGTAACATGGCAACCTTGGAGCAACAGAGAAGGCAGTAATCATAATAAAGACACAAAAACTAAAAATGCACAACAGGGACCATTTTACATAGGAAAAAACTATATGGGATGCTTCAATAGGCCCTAAGAAGATCACTGTACTCCATGGAAATATAGGGAGTTACATAATAATCCCGATGATGGTAGTAAGCAGTCAAGGAACATTTTTATTAATCTACTCTATATAAGAATGGAGGAATGTATATAATTTTTAAAAAATTCATGCCAGAAATGGTTAAAAAATGTTTTTTGGAAAAAGCATTGAGTCTCAGATATCCAGAAAACTTAGCTACCTATTCACTAAGGTATCTAGATAGCTGAGGTGGTTTAAAAAAACAAAACAAAGTCCCTGCATCTAACTAACCAGGTATGTTTCTCCTAAGTTCCATCATTATTGAAGATGGTAAAATAGAAGAACTAATCAATGTATAGTCATTCTTTTGTACTAAATGCACTGTTTTGTATAGTCCCCCTCCCTCCTAAGTTACTTACCAATCAATGAAGTTCTTGTGAATATACTGCCTCCACAGATTCACTCTTGGAACTGCAAATCATGTTGTCCTGGATCCTGGAATTGTTAAAAAGCAGTTATCCTAAGAAGGTGTGGTGAGCCTTAATGCATGAGCAGATCAGTGCAGAAACTGGAGAAGTTTGTGTGCACTATCTCTTTAATTTCCTATATGTATGTGCAAAAATACAGAGTCCCTGAAAAGGAGGGGAGAGAGGAATTTGAATGATGAAACTATGGAGGCAATATATATTCAAAGGAACTCTAATTAGCTCTAGAGTAACCTGAGTTTTCTCCTTCATAAACTGTCTCCACTGAGGCCCACTCTTGGAGATTAGTTAATGACAGTATCTCACCAAACAAAAGTTAATACTGAAATAATAAAGACAAATTTAGATTACAATACTGAACAAATACATAATTCTATGTATCTTCTGTAAAAATGTACCCAACTAAACCTTTTATTGCTATAAGCAATGGAAACCATGATTCGACCTATAGAAGATGCTTATGGTTGCCCAAATTCCCTTACAAATCCAAGGACAATAAACTAATTTTTCAGCACCAGAGAGAAAGGTTAGACACTGAAATATTTCTATATGGCTATTTCGCTACAATTAATGAAGAGATCATACAATTTCCAGAGGCAAGATAATCTTCCCCATAGTTAGAACCTCATGATGCCCACTGATCCTTGATGAAAGTAGCTGGGGAGCTGGCCGTGAAGCCAAGATCTGTCAAATACAAACCTCTAACACACAGAGTCTTGTTCCCTTGTGCAAGGAAGGCATTTATCCTCTTAGTGCTCTAGGCAACTCTCTAACAATGTAAGTACCAAGAAAGGCGACCATCTAAATTGTTAGAAGAAATTTCCTCATCACGAGAGTTCCTTATACCAGTAAGATCACAGTATAGTCCCTATGCTTAAGAAAAGGATGAAGGCAAGATGGTCCAATATGGTGAATATGGATGAAGGTTAATAAACAATAACCAGACACTATTGTGACTATAGCTTTATATATAACATATATATATATATATATATACACACACATACATATACATATATACACACATATATATATATATATATATATATATATTCTCATTCTCTCTCTCTTTATATATATATAAAGAAGGAATTAATTGAAGTTCCCTAAAGGCAGCTCATGGCCTTTTGTGTTACAAGTACTCTAAAACAAAGCTTATGAAACTGGGTTGTGACCCCATGTGGGGTTTGAGTAAATTGAATTTGGGGGGTCATGAAAAATTTGACAGCAGTAAAAGGTCATGTATACCTAATACCTTTATACCTAGAGTTGTATAAAAATTTCTCAGGTGAAAAGCGTCATGAATGGAAAACGTTTAAGAATCTTATTCTAAAACTATACCTCCTACAAACTAAAAATCACTGGATGATCTGAGAGCGCATATTACTGGTTAAAAAGAATTGCTGATTTGGAACTATGGCCCAAAAATTATAAAACCATGTATACTCTTTGACCCAGTAATACCACTACTAGGTTGGTATCCAAAAAGAGATAAAAAACAAAAAGTTGAACTAGAAATTGAGGAGATGCCATCAATTGGGGAATGGCTGAACAAATTGTTTGATGAGATTATGATGAACTTGTGCTTTAAGAAATGATGAGCAGGATGTTATCAGAAAAATGTGGCAAGATTTACATGAGCTGATGCAAAGTGAAATGTACTGTGTACAAAGTAACAACAATATTGTAAGATGACCAGGTGTGAATGAATTAGCTATTTTCAGCAATACAATGATCCAAGACAACTCTGAAGGACTTAGGAAAATTCAATTCATCTCCAGAGAAAGAACTGATGGTGTCTGAATACATATTGAAGCATATTTTTTAAAGTTCCTTTTTCTTAAGTTTTTTTTGGGTCTGTTTTCTTTCAGAACCTGACTAATATGGAATATTTTTCACGACTACACATGTATAATTTATACTGAATTGCTTGTGTTCTAAGGGGGATGGGGAGGGAGGGGAGGAAGAGAATTTGGAAAACAAATTGTTAAAAACTGTTTTTTACATGTAACTTGGGAAAAAATAAAAATTCTAAATAAATGGGGAAAAAAAGAATTACATTACAGTTTTATACCCGCTTTATTTTTCATTTCCATTGATCTTAATTAAGCAGGCTTCAAAATGACTTTAAATCTAATTTTTCCTAAATTCATTCTCAAAAAGTTAATGATCTGTAAACAAGCACAAGTACATGGAGTCACTCTAAGGTAAGCCTATAGTATATTCTTTTGTAAAGTAAAAAACATACAACGACACACACACCAACCATGTGTAATGGAGCATTCAAAGCCTAATTACACATTTGATAGTTTCTGATTGCCTTAATTATCTTCTATTCTTTTTTTTTTTTTTGCTTTTTTGGAGGTGGGTTTGGTGGGGGAGGCAGGGTAATGACAGTTAAGTGACTTGGCCTGGGTCACACAGCTAGTAAGTATCAAATGTCTGAGGCCAGATTTGAACTCAGGTCTGGAATCCAGGGCCACTGCTTGACCCACTGCGCCACCTAGCTATCCCCATCTTTTATTCTTAAAATGAAATTCACCTATACTAATGTGTTCAATTGTGAAAAAAAAATTTTTAAAGATCAAAGAGATCTTCAGATAACCTTACTTTTGCATCTTCATGTTTAGTCAGTCAATAAACATTTATTAAGCATCAACTATGTGCTAGGCACTTTGCTAAGCCCTTGGGGATATTAAAAAAAAAAGGGCAAAGACAGTCATACCCATCCTCAATGAATCACAATCTAATGGGGGAGATAAAATGCAAGCAAATATGTACAAACAAGCATCAGAGTAAACAGGAATAATTAACAGAGGGAAGGCACTAGGCTTGGGAAAGGCTTCCTATAGATGTGATTTTAGTTAGGACTTAAAGGAAGCCAATAGGCCCATATGAGAAGGGAGAACATTCCAGGCACAGGGAAGAGCTAGAGAAAATGACCAGAGCTGAGAGATGGAGTATCTTACTCATGAAATAGCAAGAAAGCTACTGCTACTGGAATTGAAGAGTAGTGTTGGAAGTAATGTGCAAGAAGACTGGAAAGGAAGGTGGGGGATAGACTATGAAAGTCTTTGAATGCCAAATAGAAGACTTTGGTATTGGTCCTGCAAGAGTCAAGGAGCCACTAGAGTTTAATGAGCCAGAATTACACTTATAGGAAAATCACTTTGGCAACTGAATTGAGGATGGACTGGTATTGGGAGACTGAGATACGCAGACTCACCAGCAAGCTATTATAATAGTGGTAAGCGTGAGGTGATAAGGGGCCTATAGCAGAGTGGTGGAAATGTTAGAGAAAAGAAGGGGGGCTTATTTAAGAGGTATTGCAAAAGTGAAATTGGCACTCCTTGGCAACAGATTGGATATTCGGGTGAGAGAGAGTGAAGTGTTCAGGATGACTCCTAAGTGTCTGAGGGTGGGATGGTGTTCCCTCTGCATTGAATAGGGAAAGTAGGAGGAAAGGAGGGTTTAAGGGAAAAGAATATGAGTATTTGTTTTAGACTTGTTGAACTTAAAATGTTTACTGGACATTCAGTTTGAGATGTCTGAAACATAACATAAATTAGACAGTATAGATTAAGATCAATCTTTTTTTAAAAATAGGTCAAAATAGTCAAGAAATGCACTTTAAATGTAGAAAAATTTAGATACTGTCACTAATGATTTTTATAAATCATATTTTCCTAATAAATGATTTAATTATGTTTTGAAATGAACATTATTTAAATTTAGTCCATCCTAACTAAATGTAGTATTTTATCAAATAATTAAGTTATAATAGGATTATAGATTAAAATCTGGAAAGGGCCTCAGATTATGTCTCATACAATCCCCTGTGACTTGCTAGAATGTCCTATAGGCTGTGTCCACAGAGAATGTGAACTTAGGCTTTCTCTGACTCTAAGACTGGCACTCTACCCACTAGACCACACTGCCTCTGATGGAAATGTAATAAAAATCCTCATTATCTGTGGGGCAATGGAAAGATACTAATTCTCAAGTCAGAAGACCTGCATCCTGAAGCTTAATATTTGTGTGATCTTGGGTAAATCTGGGTTTAAATTTCATAAGTTGTAAGAGAGGGGGACTGGACTAGATGCCTCTAAGTTCCTTGTCAGCTCTATTTGATGATCCAGATAAAAATTTTAATCTGATAATTAACAATTTAGACTTCAGTAACACCTCATTTAAGACTTCCAAAAACCAATGTGGACTCCACATTTGACATGGAATAGCCCACTTACTACTGAAATTCTTCCAATTATATAAAGAATAACACCCCCCCCGAGTTTCACAACCTTTAAAAAAAGCTAGTTTTTGAGGCAAGTTTTAAACAATCTGCTGTTTCCATAAGCTAGTCTCTATTTGTTATATTCACTGACAGTACAAGTAAACCTATTGTATAAAAGACATTTAATTGACAAAGTTTTGAGGGGCTTGTTTGCCAGAAATTTAAATTTTAGGGAAAAAAAAATCAACTGATGTAACTTAATTTTTAATCACTTGCAAAAGAAGTCTAGTGTGAGGCAACAGAATTACAGAAGTAGAGAGATCAGTATATCCTATGGATTTATGGCCTTTGGAAAGGACCTGCTCCCATAAATTTATTTACATTCTCGCCAAAGTAATCCCTCATGATTAATGCAGTGCCAAATCACAATTTTTGGAGGAGCACAGTTGGAATTGAGGAAGTCAAATGAAACAATCATGTGGCTGGACTGCTGGCCAGGGAAAGACACAATTTCAAAGGGAAAGTCAATCCAAAGAAAAGACTAGTTAGAAAATTAATCAGCTGTGAAAATAAGGGATTGGCTCACAATCTATCTCTAAGAGGAATCATACAGAAGCCTAAGAACATTTATTTTCATATTTCTCGTTCTTTCTGTTAGGTTTTCATGAACTCTACCTCCAAAAGCCCTTAGTGTCGATCCCCTTTTCTCCACTTCACACAGTCACTCCTCTTCTCCAACCATGGCACCTTCAAGATCATTATTACCTTTTTCCTGGACTTCTGAAATAGCGCCCCATTCACCTCCCTGCCTCCATGTTCTCCCTTCTGTTCACAAAGTGGGCAAATAGACATTTCTAAACCATGCTACTCTGCCTTCTCAAAATACAATAATGTCTGTCTACGGTCTCTAGAATAAAATATAAACACCTCAACCTGGTGTTTAACATCACGCACGTTTTGTCTCCAATTTGTCTTTTCAAGCTTATTGCATATAATTCTTCCTCACATACTACCTGCCAAAATTGCCTACCTGCTATTCCCCACATGACATGCTATCTACCCCATACATGGAATATACTACTTCCTCAATTCCCCTTCTTAAGCCTCTTAATACCTTTTTCAAGGCCCTTCTCATGTACCACTTCTTATATGAGGCCTTTCCTGATGGAAAAGACACTAGTGGTTAGTGTTCCCTGCCCCCATTTTACTTTCTATTTACTTCCCTTGTAACTAAATAAAGGTGTGCTTGTATATCTTGGGTGGTGCATCTATATCTACATATCTTTATATTTACTTAGTCTCTGTACATGTTCCACCTCCCCCGACCCCCGCACCCCAAAGAGTAAGTATGGTGAGATCAGAATCTATTTCATTTTTGCTTTGTTATTCCTAATACCTAGCACATTGCTTATTACACAGTAAATACTTAATAAATACTTATTGACAAGCCTGATAAGCCTATGTTTGGCCTAATTTACTTTAAGAAGGCAGAATAACAAAATGATTATGTATTTTTGGACTCAGGATATCCTAAACAGTAAGCTACTAAACTATTATTATTTGTCTGAAAGTTTAAAGTTTAATTTAAAACAAGAGGGATGGAGTCTTTATAGGTATCCAAAACCAATATTAATATAGATAGATTATCCTACTTCTAGATATTAAGTATCAAAATCATAATACTACTAATTCACCTAAAATGTAAAAAACCCCCCCAATCTCTCAGGCAAGAATAGTAACTGATATGAAAAAACCCCAGTAAGTAGATCATAGTCACACCTAAATAATTACTTACCTTTTGATACAAAACAAAACAACTGGTGGTAGCTGCATGAATTTAGGCAAGTCACTTAGCCTTTGGGCCCCAGTTATCTTAGTTATATAATTATAGATGATCCCCAAGGCGCCTTCCAGCTCTAACATTCAATGATTATCCCCATTTTCTATGACTAGTGATTTAATATATATAGACCACCAAAATCAAAACTACAAAGAAACATTACAAGAACAAAATAAATTATTTATTTAAAGCTTTCTTTAAAGCTTTAGCCAAAAGAGTTCTTAAACCTACAGTAGGTACAACAAATTAACTTCATTAAGAGCATTCTTAAGATAGCATATTCTGATTGGTAAAAGCAAATAATAGCCAAAGACAACTAAATTTGAACAGTTATACAAATGAATGATTCAAAACAGACATCCCTCAGGTCATTTTGGGAAAAATCTAAATACAATAGTGAAGTGGAAAAATAGGGAATGAATACTAATAGAGCAGAGTGAGAAATGCGCTCTCCCTTTAATAGATGAATGTAGGCCTTTCCTTCTCTCTTTACCAAATTCTTATTCTCCTTTAATAAATGCTTAAAAGTCTAACTCTTGCTAAAGCTTATAATTTATTGGCAACCACTCATTAGATATTTTAGACAGAATAGCTAGAATTTTAGCCTTAACAGATGGCTGACCATGAAGAGGAAAGCTGAACCTCAATCTTCTGATCTTCCGGTTGGATAAGAAATTTCCCCTACCCTGTCCCTTAAAACTGCTAAGTACCAGCTGTTTTCCCTTGAATTTTTTTCAAATGGACCATTAAAACTCCCTAATTACCTTATTTTGATTTTAGTCTGTTTAACCAGACAAATGGGAGATAAGATCATGTTAATGCTTTGTTTTTGTGGATTTTCTATTTTTATTTTTGTTAGTAGAAGACCCAGCAAGGTGCTCACACAGGGGAATATAAATATCAACCCCTCTCCCAGCCAAGCTTTTTCAGACAATACTCTACAGCTTTAAAATCTACAGTTTAAAAATTCTAACACTAAATTGTTAGCTCTAATTTTGCCATGCCTGGAGGCTTCTCTAGAAGCCTTTAATCCCCTAGCAGTGGAGGAAGTGGGGGAAGGGGAACCCAGGCCTGAGCTCAAAATCAAGTCTGATTCAAATTGCCCTGGTCCCTCCCCTCCTCTCCAGACCCCACCTTCTACTCCTCCCATGGCCAAGCCCATTACTTTCCCCTGCCTGGGCAGTCCAGAGATCTAATGTGCATGCTCAGCTTTCTCTACCTGCATTTGCAGCTTCAGGCTCAGTCCTTCCCCAGCCTAGCTGGGGAAGAAAGCCCTTTAAATTCCAGATATGCTCATTTTGTTCATAATTTTGCTAATCTGCTTTTGTCTTTAATTAGTAATCTTATAAAGCATTTGTATGGTGAAAAGACTGACAGACAATATAGAGGGATTAAAGAAGAAAAACTTAAGCTGAATAAGAATGACAATCATCAACACAGTTCAAGGCTCCGCTTTTTTTGCCATGGAAGGGTACATATTTTACAGAAATATAGAAGTAAGCAGCAAGCTACTGATATGAGTATTGGGGATTTTAGATATCAGAATCAAAAGTGTTCTAAATTCACTCAGACTAATAGTATTAGTTCAGAGGTTACAGAGGATTTCTATGCTATTACATGTATGTTTTAAAATTAATGGTATGGGTTTATTTTCAGAGATTTTTATGCTTTTGGGATTGTGTTTTATACTTAGCTTTATAGTCATGTGATCAAGTTTATATTTCATAATACTCTTATTAATATTAAGTCCATATTCATTTAGATTTCCCTAGTTTGAATTTCATTGTCTTTCATTGTTCCATGTGTATTTTCTTCTATTCATTCATCTATCTAATTTTGAAACATTGCAAGATGGTTTTGATTTCATAATACAATGTTAATTCTAGGAGTATTGTGCTCCCATATTCTGAGTTGTTTGTTTTTGCTATTTTTTTTCTCTCAACTGATTATTTGATCAAACTCTTTAAAGCATTTCCATGGCAAATTGGTTGCCATGGCAAGTGTAAATTGATTCTAGAAGTATTATTTTTGATAAGCATATTCAAAAAAAAAAAGAGGGGAACATTTGTAAAAGTTTTTTAAAAAAAAAGGTTTCTTTGAGATTGTGTTGTACTTTAACTTGTATTTAAATATGTTCTGATTTTTCACAAAAGTAATTGTATACTTAGTAAAAAAAAGGGGTATTATTTGAAATTGCATAATTATATATTATATTCTGAGTCAAGATGTATTCACATTTTTTGCAATCATTTATTATCCTCAATTTTTAAATCCATATGAGACTTGGATTATGGGAATTTATCATTTAAGACATTAATTGCCTTTATTCTGAGATATCAGATGCCAGTTGGCCAAGATGCCATCCAGTCACAAGAGGAATACATGCAAGAGCAGACACTGAACTGTCACATGAGGGGAGATATGCATGAAGTCAAGGTATGGCTGAAGGAACGGCTTTTTACAAATGTTGAGGCTGGATTCTCTTGGTTTAATTTTTTTGTTTTCTTTTTCCCCACAATACTGTACAGATGGCTGGAAGTTTTGATCCCACCCATCTCATTCTTCACCTGGCTTCTATGCCCCCACCTATATGCCTGATGCCATGGACATCTCAATCCCATGCATCTGATTAAGTCTGACTCAGTTTCCTCCTAATATGTTTGTTGGCATGGACATATTTCACCCACCTATTTTAAGCCTGGCATACTGCATGGGGCAGTATATATTGCTCAAGTGTGGGAATGCTCATATGCCATCATTTCTCTGTTCTTTTATGGTAACTCCCATAATTATCTCAGGTGTCATGATAAACACAGTGTTGAATTTGGCCTTGATACCTGTTACCAATTATATATATTTTTTAATTTCTCTTAATGTCATTGAGGATAATTAGGCAGGTGATGCAAAAAGTGATGAAACAAAGATAAAAATTATTTTTAGAAATTAATATCACAGCAATTGTCTTCTCAATTTACCCTCCATAAGGGGGGGGGATTATAGTAATATTAATTTTAAAGAATGTTTCAATTTTTGTTTTATTATATGTTTCATGTGTAAAAACTAAGATTCTGAATTCCCTTATATATGTTTTTGAGAACTTTCATTGTTTGATTTGATTATTGACAAAGCTATTTTAAAGTTGTGTTAAGATCAATTTTGTAGGAAATTTTCCTGGCTGATTACCAGCATCCACACATCAACCCCTGAAAAGACTTCCTTTCCATGACTATACCTACAGGACATCTGAGAAAAGACTTTCAGACTTTAAATGAATAGTTTTGTTTTGTTGTTGTTTTTTTTTTCTTTTTCTCTTTCTATTATAAAATACACCATCTGTTACATGTATTCTCTGCAGATGCCCTCCCTTTGCAAGAATAATGTCAGAGCACCAGTTCATGAGGACAAAAGACCACCCCTCTGGACAAAACGTTCTTTTCTCCCTTTTCTATATTGTTATTAACATATTGTTAGTTAGCATAGGTTATTATATTCTGTTATTTTTGACTGTTTCATCAAGGAAACTTCCCATTTCTTGAAGAAACAAAGCGGGGACTGTAACAATTGGAATGACGCCACCTGCTGGAGACTTATTATAGAAAAGCTCTTCCATGAGGTGATGTCTCTGAGGGCAAGACAAGCATCTTTTCTTTGACGTCAGGGAGTGACGTTTGCTGGTGGGAGGAAGAAGGGGGAGCCCTGGCGCTCTGACTCGGCTCTTTTCCTGTGGACTCTGGCAGAGAGCAGAGCGAGAAATGTGCTCTCCTTTAATAGATAGATGAACGTAGGGCCTTTCCTTCTCTCTTTACCAAATTCATATTCTCCTTAATAGATGCTTAAAAGTCTAATTCTTGCTAAAGCTTATAATTTATTAGTGACCACTTCATTAGATATTTTAGACAGAATAGCTAGAATTTTAGCCTTAACATAGCTAAGCACTAGTTTGGAAGTTCTCATGGCATGAGTACCAGCAGCAAATAAGAGAGAATGTGAAGTTGTCACAACATCATATAAAACATATGTAAACAAAGATTACAGGAGACAACCGAATATTACTGAATTTAATCACTACAAAAAAGTAGTAAAACAGTTATTGCTGTGTTGAATGAAGCCATTAACTTAATTAAAATAAGTGAACATTTTTTTGGTTGACTTTCAAAAACTCAGTTACTAAAAATTTTAAATACACCAGATCACCTTCCCTGAATATTCCAATAAACAGTAGCGTGCATAGTTATTTGTTGCACACACACACACTTTATCTTCAGAAACTATTTTTGTTATTCAAGCCATCTTTAATATAGGAAACCTGATTAATGCAAAGGGCTGTTTGTCACATTATACCAAAAGTCACTGTTTATCCATATGTCCAGAAGCCAACTCCTCAGCTTACTTTTCTCCCTTTGTTAATTTCACACTCCATTCTCATAAAATACACACATATACACAGAAACATGCATGCACGCACACGCGCACACACACACACACACACACGCATACCATAATTCCTTCACGATTACCTGGTTCTCTCTTGCTTTTGGTTTCTTTTCCATTTTCTCCCTCATCTATACTTCTGTCTCCAGCGTTCCTTTTCCTTAGTTTTTATAGTAAACTCTGCTTCTTTCTTTCCTGAAGTAAAGACTTTCCCATCAACTTGTAGTTTATTTGGTTACCTGTTGTCTTTCATAATTCTTTTTATTTCATAATTATTGTCTAATAGCGATGCTCTTCTCTATTTTCCAAATCCTTACCATGTTGTTAATACTTTGATTAATAGAGCATTTCAATGATAAACCAATATATGTGAAAGAAAAGTGTTTTGCTAATGTGTGAATACTAATTTCAAAATAGCGTTTTAGATATAGACATAATGTTCTAAAATACTTAATGATAATGTTTAGCTCATAGCTACATATTTTATTTCTTCTTGTAACCTTTGGTAAAGTTTAAATTTCAAAGAACGAAGCACTAATATTCCTGAGGAAACTAGCAACACCAGCTAAGGACTACTTATTTGAATCCTATAATTAAAAATGACATTACATAAACACAAGAAAATAAGAAGTAACAATGAAAGAAGTAACGAAATGATATGCAATATTGCTAGAATGTGAAAGTGAAATAATTTTCATAACTTCATCTTTAGTGTTGATTCTGCACATGCATCTAAGATCACAACTCCTTCCTAGGCTAACTGCTTTTTAAAGGTTCCAAGATCCACAGGCTGCAGCTCTGGGTCCATGAGTGGGGATCTATGGAGGCAATTTTATAATGAACAATGATTTTTTTTTTGCTTCCTCTGGATTAAATTGGTTGATAAATTTTCTTTAAGTTAATGACATCAAAAAGTTGTTGAACGTATTGGTTAAAAACACACTGATTAAGTTGGTTAAAAATATTCTTTTAAATATTTTTACCTCACTTTCAAGAAAAGAAAAGAACCAGCATCCTGATAAGGTTCCCATTGGGACTGTTCCGACCCCTCCTCTTTGCTAATGCTTCTTCTGCTTGGGGGTCATGCCTGCTAAATAGCCTAGAAGGAAGTAACCAAGGAATACAAAATAAGTTTCATAACAACATATTTCCCCTTTCTTAAATTTGAAAAAAGTGAATAAATGTTTTCCCTCTGTATTTCATTCTCTTTTATTGCTTTGTCAAATTATCCCAGAAGATAAAGAAATTAAAATGAGAATGAACAATAAAGGCTGAGGGAAATACTCACCATTTAAATATAGCCTCAACATAAATGTTTGTATTTAAGAAATACTTTTCCTAACCATGAGTGATCTATGAAATATATAAATTCTGAAAAAAAATGCAACTACTATTATCATTTATGATGGCCTGGTACTATAATTTTCTACTATGCTTTGGGAAATTGGCAGAGCCTCCAAATGTAAAAGACTTAGGCAGGAGAAACAACTGATTTGATGCTGACTTTATAATCATTAAAAGAACTTTTACATTAACAAAATATTATATTGAAAAGAGTCTCAATTTGTTTTCCCAAGTGTCTTGCTCAATAGAAGACTGTGGAGAAACAGAAAATGAAAAGAACAGTAATAAAGATAAATTTGGTTTGGTAAATGCACATTTAAAGCAACATAAAGCAAAGGGGGGCTTATTTGACAATTTTTTCAAATTATTTAAATGCAAGACAACAGGAATAAAAACACAATTAAATTCAACACGCATTTAAAAAAGTTCTAAGTATCAGGTAAAATTACTTTAAATGGGCAATTCTATTTAATTTCTACAACTCTATATGAAGGAAGTACTACACCTATACAACCACTGTGATTTTTAAAAAATAAATCTTCTACCTTATAATACAAAGCATCTACTTTGCATATCCTCAAAGCATTAATGTAATATCCACAGTGGATTGTGCAAATCAAGCATATTGACTTGTTCTTGATGAACCTGTGATGGTTCATAGACATTCTGGAATGCAAATCTGGAATTAATTAAAAAAAAGTGCATTCGCTCTGACCCACCTACACAATTACAAGGCCTATATCCAAGAGATCTGAGAAAGAGAAAAAACAAACAGGAAATTAAAAAAATATCCATGGGACAGCTAGGTTTCGTAGTGGATAAAGCACCAGCCCTGGATTCAGGAGAAATCTGAGTTCAAATCTGGCTTCAGACACTTGACACTTACTAGCTGTATGATCTTGGGCAAGTCACTTAACTCTCACTGCCCCTCCAAAAAACAACAAAAAACAACAACAAAACAACCAAAAAAAAACATGCAAAACCCACATACATCAACTGGGGACAAATTTTTAGAATATGAAGCAATGGAACACTACTGTGTCATAAGAAGTGAGAAAATAGATGATTTCAAAGAGACATGGACAGCATAGAAGCAGAACAATTTATCTACAACATCAGTATTAGAAAAGTGAACACTTCTGAAGACTTTTATAAACAAATGAACAAGAATAAGGAGCAATAGTAGAAGAACAATTTATACAACTATGACACTGCATAAACAAACAACTCTGAAAGTTATAAAAACTTTGATCAATGAAATGGTCATATATGATTACAAAGGACTGATGATGAAGCATATAGTCTATCTCCTAATAGAAAGGTGATGGATTCTGGGTACAGAACAAGACTTATTTTTGAACATGGCCAATGAGGGAATTTCTTTTGTATGACTATTTATATTTGTTAAAAGAGAATTCTTTTTAATGGGGTAGGTGAGAAAATAGAATTCTGTCCATTAAAAAATAAAATAATTTAAAATTTTCTAAAAGAAAAACTGTCACCAAGCAAGGTTTTTGTTTTTAGTATGAAACTCTAATCCACTTTGTATTTTTTTTCAAAATATTATAAATTAATCTTTTAAATCCTACACATATGAAGTGTGGAAGAAAAACATTCTCAAGGCCGAGAGGAGTTTCAGTGCACAGGCGATTAACATTCATGTGAAATAAACATTAACAAAATATGAATAAAATAGCATCTTGTGTTGTTAATGTATTCTGCCTTGGCTATTTTATAGTATTACCGTATTGAATTCATAATTGGGAGAGGAAAAAAAGGACATTTTTGAAATACCTGAATGAGATAACAAAATTCTTAGATTCCTCAAAGGATTGAAGGTGCATAAAGAACTTAAATTAGATCTCCAAGATTTTTCCTTAAACTTACTTGTGAAAATATCTGTTAATGTTAAGGTTTTTTCAATTCCATAGGTGAAAGGATGACAAGTAAGCTTCATGGTCTGCCTATAGGACAAGTTGCCTAAATTTGCACACTGTTGTTAGGGATAGTTTCCCCTACCTGTCATAGTAGTTTTCTCCAGTTAATACTATGACAAAATGTCCATGGTTACTGTTAACTCACTTTTTGTGAAGGAATTCTCCTGCTGCTACTGCAACAGGCCGGTGTGCTGAATATACCAAGTGGTAAACATTTTCACAGTCTTCATTCGAAAGTGCTTCTTCACTTCCACTGAAAAATTAAAAACAAAAAACCAAAAAAAAAAAAACCAAAAAAAACCACAAAACAAAACAAAAAAAACACAAAAAACCCCACGTGAACCAAAACAATATTTATATTAAACTTCACATTCTCCAGCTAAACACACAGTAATTAGAATGATACCGACATGAAATTTTGAGTAGTAATATACATTTGAAGAGTCAGTGACAGTTGGGGTAGTGGCCAGAGTGCCAGCCTGGAAGTTAGAAAGATACTGTTGCAAGTCCCACCTTGGACATGTGTGAACCTGTACAAATCACTTAACCTGTGTGAGTCATCCAGGAAACAGTATGATTATAAACTGTAGAGAAGGTATGGATCTGCTTTGGTGGTAGGAGTTCCTCAGCAGGTATTCCCAGAACAGATGAAATCATAGCCTTCATGGAATAAGTGGGAATTGAGCAATGAGGATTTTCTGGAAAAAGTAGGGATTTTCTCTTATCCATTCCCTAGCTAATTAGGCTAATTTTTTCTTAATATTGTCTCTCTGAAACTTCTTTTCCTTTGCATTCCCATTGCCAATCAATCAAATTTCAGGAGTTTTATTAGTGGACATTTAGACTATTAACCCCCAACTGATCTCACTATTTCTGGTCTGGATTAAGTCACTGGATTAAGTATTCCTAAATCCATACTTTGAAGGTGGTTAGGAGTTGTAGTGGAATGGACTTAAAAATCGAGGAAAACCCATGTTTGTATCCTGCCTTTGACATGGGAAAGTATATTTTAAAATTTCCTTTTTAGTATGAAAATATTAAAAAGTAATATTTTTCCTCTAAAGCCCTTTACAATTCCTTGGGAAAAGCCCCTGGGAAACATGGATGGGCCAAGACAGAATGAATTATGAGTAATAACAACGAAAAATTCTTTACATCACTGCCTTCCCCATATATTAGTGATTTGGTTATTTTTCCACCTAAGGGCAGTCTCTATTTTATCAGATCAAAGGGAGGGGATAGGGAGGCTAGCACCATCCAGAGATTAGGGATAAAGGATTAAGATATTAATGGAGAGGCAGGCTAGGTATGCACAGTGAATAGTAGCACCGGCCCTGAGTCAGGAGTACTTGAGTTCAAATCTGACCTCAGACACTTTACAACTTACTAGCTGTGTTACCCTGGGCAAGTCACTTACCCCAATTACCTCACTTAAAAAAATAAAGATTTTAATGTAAATACTGTATTCCTTTGGGATACAGTAAGAATGGGATACTGACCTAGTCATTCCATTCTAGATAATGTTAACTCAGACTATATTTTAAGATTTCCTGTCCTTCAAGATTCTTATAAATAAATGTTACATGAAATCTTCTTTGGCAGAAAGTCATGTTGGAGGGCATTGGGGAATTATGCTAGTTTGAAACTCACTGTCTATAACCAAAAACCAAAAAACAAACAAAAAAGCTCCACCTCTAACTTTCTTAGACTGCCCATTCAAAGTGCTTCAAATTATATAATTCAAAGGAATTTTTCCACTTTTATTGCCCACTATTGCCTTAACATGCCTTGAACTAAAACATAGCAGTTCTTATGCTATTCCCTCTGCTCTCTAGCTCCATGTGGTATGGTGAAAGGCTATGTACATAATGAATCACCATACAAATAAACAATTTTAAAACTTAACCTTTTAGTCTAGCTGAAATGCCAAGTACTCCATCAATCTTTCTCTTCTCTGAATTTCTTATCAATATTTCACTTACCTGAAATGTATCACATACTGCTTTATATTGTAGTTATTTTATGTACCTTTTCAAAATTACCTTTACTATATTTTAAGGCTCTTTGTCGAAAGGGAAAGTCTTATACATTTTCAGAGTATTATCTTGTGGAAAAAACAGTGAGTCAATTCTAGGCATTGAGGCCAGCCAGTGAAAATGCCCAGTCAGGAGATGGAACAGCAAGGAGGCTAGTGTTACTATACTGCAGTATATATGGAAAGGCAGGGAGAAATAGGTGTAAGAGATTGGAAATATAGGTGTTTGGGGGGGAGGGGGGGAGGAATTGGGATGGGGGATGGAGTTGAGGTCTAAAAGGCTTTGAATGCCAAATAGAGGATTTTATATTTGATTCTAGGGATAACAGAGAATCAATGCACTTTACTGAGTATAGGAGTGAAACAGTCATGCTTTAGGAAGATACTTTGGCAGTTGAGTGGAGGATGGGGAAAAGACTTATGGCAGGGAGGTTCAACTAGCAGGCTATTACAATAGTCTATGTGTGAGGTAATGAGGGCTATATAATGGTGGTGCAATGTCAGAAGAGAGAAGGAGAGCACATGAGAGATGTGTCTTGGCAACAAAATAGGACAGAGGAGGTGAAACAGAACAAGGAGTCAAAGAGGACACCTAATATGTGAGCCCAGAAGCCAGGACAATTAGAAAATGGGAGAGGGGGAAGATAATGGAACTTCAGTTTTCAGACATGGTTGAGTTGAAGTTGTCTATGGAACATGCAGTTTGAGATGTCGCAATACGCTGTTGGAGATATGAAATTGAGGAGGTAAGCAGAGAGGTCAGGGCTGGATAAGATAAGTAGATTGGAGAAAGGTCAGCACAGAGATGAAAACTGAAGCTATAGGAGCTGATGAGATCCTCAAATGAAACAATATAGAAGGAGAAGAGGAATACACAGGATGGAGCCTTGTGGTACACTCGTAGGTAGTGGAAGTGATCTTGATGAATATCCAGCAAAAGGAGACTGAGAAAAAGTAAGGGAAACCTGAAGATTTGGCTTTGTTTTTTTTTGTAATAATGGATATCCTGATTTTCTCTGTACTAAAATGTTACTCTATCTCATACCATCTGATGTCAAAGGAGTTAGTTTTTCTTAAATTTTATTTATACATTTTTGTTTTATAGATTCTTGTCAAGAAATGCATAACCAAGCCCTCAAGAAAGTAAAGTGTCCCAAAACATTAAACAAAACTATTTAATAAGCATAATTTCATAGTTTATCAAGAAAACACATGCATATATATGGTACTACTGAAAAACAAAACCAAACCACAACAACAATAAACTGAAAAAAAAAATACCGCTTAGAACTGAATTTCATATGTAGGATATGTCATAAACCTCAATGGAGGGGAAGTTTCCTGAGGGCAGAGACTTTATCACTTTTATATTTGAATTCCCAATGTAGAACAGTGTCTCACAGATAGTAGATATTTATACTTTTGTTGAATAAATTTAAGCAATTAAACCAGAATAAAGAAAAGATTATAAGATACATTCAATAAATATTAAGGTACGTTCTTCAGTTTCTGACAAATTCTATATTATGTTTGGGGGGGAGGACAAACCTATAAATCAACATATTTTTCAACTTTGTACTTTCCTCTTAAATACTTTCCTTAGTATTTAAAAAGTAGCTATTCTGGCATATGGGAGGGGGGAAGAATAAAAGGTATGAGCAACAGATTTCAGAGGTCTACAGAGAGCTGGGAAGGAGTCAAGAACCATGGTCCCGTCCTGGATACCTAGGCATCACCAAGCTATGAAAATGGCATGAATATGTTGCAAAGAATGGAAACATTAGGTTTTATAATGTCTATGAAGAGAAGATTTTAATAATGACTATTATTTTTGTCTAGTAATCCAAACTAATTCAGAATTCACCTGATCTATCATCTAGTACAAGGCTTCTTAAACCTTTTCCACTTGTGATGACCCTTTTTCACCTGAGAAATTTTTAAACAATACCAGGTATATAGGTATATAAAATAGGTATGCCTAACCTTTTACTGTTGCCAAATTTTTCAAAGTCCTCACATTCAGTTACAGGACCCAATATGTGTCAGACCCAAAGTTTAAGAAGCTAGGATCTGAGGGGACACTAGGTGGCGCAATGATAAGGCACTGGCCTTGGATTCAGGAGGACCTGAGTTCAAACCCAGCCTCAGACACTTGACACTTAACTAGCTGTGTGACCCTGGGCAAAGTCTCTTAACCCCCATTGCCCTGCCAAAAAAAAAAAAAGAAGAAGCTAGGATCTAGTAGATATCTCTCCATCTTCCAAAAGAATAATACCATATCCACAACTATAGCATGGATTACCTTGATGAGGCAGAAAAGTGAAGTGGTTTGCCTAGTCTAACTACAAACCCAACACCCTTCTTCTGACTACATGTGAGCATCCCAATGACGGACATAAACACACTTAGGAGGACTAGGTTATCATCAGGCTTTAGTCATTGAGCCACATTGTTAAGAGTATTCTGTCAGCATGCGTCCTTGCCCTTATGAATCTGAAGTGAACAAAGGCTTTCTAGGACCACCTGTGAGTCTAGCAGAGTGACTCAACCAAAACAAGCATCGTGATATCTGGTACTGTGTGATCTTCCCATTACTGCTAAGAGTCAGATGAAGTCCCAAATGGCTTTTTAGTTTTCACTTGCCCTGCAGCTGAATTTTCCTTTAATTGCTGTCTCCCCAATTAAGAATGTGGGTTCCTTGAGAACAAGAACTGCACTGCCTTTCTATTTATAGGTCCTAGCACACAGTAAGCCATATTTATACTTTCTCACTCATTATCTTCTTGAACCATATATACCTATTTTACCTCTATCTAAATTCTCTTCCAACTATCAAATTCCAGATTCCTTGTTCATTGTCACTAGGTGACTGGGTAGTATAGGCTGTACAAGACTAGACAACTGAAACCAAAAAGTAAAAACACATACTGATACAGAGAGAGGAAGAAAAAGAAAAACAAAAGGAATTAAATTGTCTTTATTAAAGGAAAAAGTAACAATAGCAGGTCAATATAAAATATAGAGCCAAGTAAAATAACAACAAAGATAAAAGTATTGTAAAAATATCTACTTCTGAAGTTAACTTCACTATGTCCCAATGTCACTCATGATTCTATTTTCAGCAGTCCTCTAAATTAAGTCTTAAAATTTCAAATTCATATTACTTTTCATACATCTTACTGTGTGAGCCTGCTTTTTATATTCCACTCAGATCCCCAGTCATTTACATGGAAACTTGGAATCCAGATTACATTAACCCCTACTACCCTACTTCTTCATCAGCACACATTTGTCAATCCTGCTCTAATGATGATACCCAAGGTGTCCATAAAGGAGTTATGGCTTCTGACTGCTTTTTTCAGGTCTCTATATAGAACTGTATACCTACCACCTTTCTCCTATTATTTATAACTAACAAGAATAAACTAAGAAGGGTTTATCAAGCAAATTATGCATTAAAAACCATAGAACCAAACTTTTGGGTTTCTTTTTACACTTAAGTTTCTTGTTGTTTCAATTGATAATTAGCAGAAACCACCGTTTTCCCCCAGCAATTTCCCCAAAATTTAACAAGGTGATTGGACTTTCAGTCAGAGCACTGACAAAATACTTTGTTGTACCTGAAGTAAGGATGGTTTTCTAAATTCAAGACATTAATATTAATACTTGAAATACGTACCTGAAGTATTAAAGTAACTAATCGAATTGGCTTCCACAGCAACATCCATATTCCTTATCAAGTGTCATTGATACAATGCGATCCTAGAAAAGAAGTTAGGAAAAAATTCACAAAAGAAATAAACAAGCTCAAATATTTGTTACTGGTGAGGAAAAAATTCTTTTGTTCTATCAGAAATGACAGGTGCTTCTCTATGCAGAGAGTTACCAGGTACACGAAGACACAGCATAGTGAATGGGGAGAAATCTGTCAGTTAAGGCACTTAATAGTAGAAAAGCATATGAGCATATAATTATATCAGAAAGCTTTCATATTCAGGACCTAATTGGAAGCAGAGCTTTCCAAAGTACAACAAAACAATTATTAACCACATCTTATTTATAATGTGGCAGCAATCTGTTCACTTTTTAAAAACCATTTAATGTAGGTTATAACTTAGAAACTTCAAGAGTAATGTAATAAATTTCAATTACTCAGTAAACTCTTAACAACTTTGTTTATGTGAGTTTGAGTGCATTTGCATTAAAGGCCCAATTTTATTTTCCAATCAAAAATAAAATCTTAGTCACTGGAGCACTGCTATGCATTAGCTTAGAATGCAAAATATTTAAACCCAAACAAGTCCTAAAAGTTACCTCCCCTCTTTCTCTGTTTTGGAATTTTACAGTCTACAAGATCTCTCTTCCACAATAGATGTCTTTATGTCTAACATAATACATATGCTAGTCTGAATATTATGTAACCTAGAATTTTCTATTTCATAACTAAGTTTGATATTTTACATACAAAGTTCATATATGATAAAGGAGTATTAATTATATTCTCTAAAGCTACTAAAATTGAAAATAAATTGTTGACTCTGTTGTTTCCTGTGTATTCAAGAAAAATTATCAATACCTCATACTTTATTAATCTGAAATAACACCATAGCTGGGAATATGTGAAAAACAAGGGAATGGCTGGTACAAAATAGTGTCAGTTCCACATGCTACTATTAAGCAAGAAATGATCGTCACTTTCAGTAGCACATACCTTTTCATTTGCACTACTTAATCTAAAATGTGCTTCATCAGATATGACAGATGTTACAATGTGTCTATCTGGTGTTTTATGTATCATGCTAATTAGGTACACTAATAATATGATAGCAAACAAAACCAAAATATCTAAAGGTGTAGAGCATTTTAAATAATTATGTTATTGAAACGGTATGTATTACCTAATCTTAATTTAAATGAGGACCTACTTCCCCAATTTTTTTTTTAAATTAAAATTTTTTTTTGGTGGGAGGCATTTGGGGTTAAGGGACTTGCCCAGGGTCACACAGCTAGTAAGTGTTAGTGGTCTGAAGCCAGATTTGAACTCAGGTACTCCTGAATCCAGGGCTGGTGCTTTATCCACTGTGCCATCTAGCTGCCCCTCCCCAAATTCTTTATGCACTAAATACACAGTGGAATGGTTATAAAACAAAGAAATATTTTGTACTGAAACTAATGACCCCTTCCCCATCTCCTCTAAATATATTGTTTTCCAAATGTAGATTTCAAACATAGCTCAGTACTTAAAGTATGGAATACCTGCATTAAGAAATTATGATTACAATAAAATTCTTCACTACATATCAGAAACATCAACCTTAAAAGTGATAAAGATGCAAAATAACTCATTAAAGAACTAGACAGTATGAGTTATATTCTCTTTCCAAATCACAGGTTTCATACCTACCTGAATCTGTTAGTGAATAGTTCCAATTTGGGGAACAATTCTCTATTGGTATACAGACTCTGTAGAGCTTTTAAACACTTCAGCCTGACTTCACCTTGCTTACATAAAAAAACACAATAGTAAGATTAGCCAGTATCATGAGCATATGGGACAGGATTATAATGTTGTCACTTACTTGAAGTTATATTGCAATTTACTATAGAAATATAAGTCTTAGACTGGAATAAACTTTCAGAAAATATGTTGTTTCCATCCATATTTAATTCTTCAAATAATTTAAAATTAAATAACTTCAGTTATTTACAAGTAATTTTTTTTCTAAAACACATATAGTCAGACAAGCGATACAATAGGTTCTGTCATCCATACTGCCTTGGAATCTTAGAAAATGTTTGTTTTCTGAAGATATCCATAATTCAATCAGGGAAAAAGCATATACTCCCATCCCCTAAGGTCAACTACTAGATAAAGCATGACAAAAAAAGCTCCAGGCACGAAGTCAAAGATGAAATTCAAACAAAAGGTAATGGTTTTAGAGTCAAATACTTTTAAAATATGGAAAACAACTGAAGTTTCTTGGATAAAGATGATTTAAATATTTATAGGTGGATAAGCAACAACTGAAGGGGATGGTCGGGAGAATTATTACAAAGGTGAAAAGCGCCATTGAATTCAGGTGGCCTGACAACATGATGAAAGGCTTTGAAATTTTAAATGTGTTGAGGCATGTGGATTATGTTTCACATAGAAACAGAGGTTAGGGAGCAAGACACAAAGAACCTTAAATTATCTGGAGTAGCACATAAATTAGTAGCGAAAAACTATAATTAAAAGCTAAAGAGAAACCCCGGGTAAAAGAAATATAATATGATAATCAAATTCACATTTATCTAGTTCTTATAACGTTTACAAACTGTTTCTATTAAACCCATTTTGTATACAAGGAAATGGTCCAGAGCTAAAGTGTCTTGCCTCGGTTCACAAGACACAGAATTGAGACTTGACTTCAATTCAGGTCCTCTAGTTTTTATCCAGTTGTTCTTTCTACTGCACTACTTTTTACAACAGTATTTTCCCCTTTTACAGGATCAGGAAGCGAAAGCCCTTGGAAAAGGACCCGAGAAGTAAAGTAAAAAGAACGAAACATGTAGTGACAACAATGTTAGGACAATTCATAGTTAACCACCACAGAAAGACAGAAAAGTTGAGATTAGATCCAGAATAGTTTAGAATGATGAATGAGCTAAATAAAAGTTGAATGGATTCTTGTTCTAAGGCACCAAGTTCACATAACCAACAGTTTTGTAGGCAGATTTATTTGTGAGGATATTTCTGAATCAGATTGGAGGTCTTCTGAGGCCTTTTTGTTTTTTTTTTTGCAGGCAATGGGGTTTAAGTGACTTGCCCAGGGCGTCACACAGCTAGTAAGTGCCATGTATCTGAAGGCCCGGATTTGAACTCATGTACTTCTGAATCCAGGGCCGGTGCTTTAACCACTGTGCCATCTAGCTGCCCCCTTCTGAGGCCTTCTTTAACCCTGAGATTTTGAATTTCTAGGAGAAACACAAGTTTAGCTGCTTCAGGGAGGCAAGTTTCAGATGAAGATTCTGACCCTGAAGCCAAAAGAGGTGAACTCGTAGTCTAAAGAGGAAAAGCTATTTCATCCTTCTCATCGAAAGCAAAACAGGTATAACTATGATCTAGGATGGGACTGGGGGTGGGAATAGGGTAAACTAGACAAAGTACCATAGTCCTGAGGAACAAGACCTAGAGGATAGTAGTAGGCCTCCACAGTCGAGGACGACCATGGATCAGTGCCTTGAAGAGCCACAGGCAACAGTGTGGCTGTGCAGTCCGATACAGGAGCCGCAGCTCCTGAGGTGACTTATAACCGGTAACTGGCTGCATTCCGTGTTGTATCTACCCCATGAGGAGTAGCTGAGTGTCCTCTCCAGGGCGCTGGCCTGGGCAGATCAATATGGAAAACAAGCTGTTGCCCATGCAGCAGATTTTCCCTCTACGCGACATTGGTGGATCCAAAGGAGAAGCAGAGCCAATACAGTTTGGCACCAGTGCCGCCGCAGGAGTTGCCAGAGAGATGTGATGTCCAACATCCAACTGCCTAAGTGACTCCAACTCCTGATTTTTCGTCGGGGTTAACTCCCGAAGCCCTTTCCCATATATGGTATAGCCACAAGGCAGTGGAGGTTTTAAAATCAGGGTTCCTTCCCTGGGTGGGTCGCCTGCCAAGCGCTAACGAGCCCCCACCTAGAGGATAGTACTATAGGAAGAGGAGTTGTGGCAGAATATTACCTGAGTGAGGCTGTCTGATGCTTTATACTGGTAATGTGAGAGCATGTATGGATGTAACACACAGGTATAATACATAAATATAAAATCTACGTAGAAATAAAATGTCTATCATCCGACAGAAAATATTCTCATATTATTGTAGGCAAAGAAAATAACGGACTATTGTGTCAAAGTCTACTTTTCTTGCCAAGTTTTCTCCTTTCCACACCGCCCCAAAATCATCTTCTCTGAAGCCATATAGAATTGATGTCACCACAAATCAGTGTAGAACTGCATGCTGTTTTCATATGTGTGTTGTTTTCAGAAATAAACTAAGTTCTTTTACATTTTGCATAGTGCAATCTATAGGATTATGTATAATTAAATGTTCCTTGTGTTTAAATAGAGAGATATTCTGTACCTGAATTCAAGTTCTGACCTGACACATACTAGCCATGTGACCTGGGGAAAGTTGCCCAGAACCCCCCAGTAACTCTATTAGACTACAAAACTTGGAACAAGTGCAAAAAAGTTATTGGTTAGAGGGATCTTCTTCAGGGGTGGCTCTCTATGCTGATAAAATCAGAAGTTCCCCTATAACCCTTAATTTGATGTTATGACCATGAATTAAAAAAAGAAAAAAGGTTAATTTGTCTTTTCACATGACATCCTGGCAATGGAAGTTGTAATTTGTCATTCTTCAGATCTAGTGAAGGATAGACTTTTACCCCAAATTCTAACATAGGTATAGGCCTTCTTGGAAATACAGTATTTTATTTTAAATTCTGAATGTCTCATAACACTAAAAGGAGAGATTCAGTTTATGTCCATGTGTCTCAGCACCACCAAGCCCAACATGTGAACAATTATTTTCAAATAACTTTAAAATTTTCACAACTTCAAAAAAGATAAATTCAAATAGAAATACTTCAATTCCTAGAAATATAATATTGAAATTAAAGCAAGGCTACCAATAAATAAGGTAATAAAACATTTTTTCATATGGATTTCTAGCAGTTACTTACCCTATCGTGAAGAGTCCAGCCAACATATTTTAAATAACTGTCATTTAGGAAAGCATCACTATACATTTTCATCCACACTCCAATTTCTTCAATACAAATGGCTCTAATCTCAGCAATTGCATCACTGGAGGGGGAAAGAGACCATGCTTTTGAAAAACATTAAAATATGATGCAATTTCACGACCCTAGCTCCCAATAGTAATTATTTAGTGATCATTTATAGCAAATTAACAGCTGCCAAAAAAGAGACCCTACCAATAAATAATAAAGGAGTTCATCTTTTTCTATTACAATTCACTTACATTTTAAAATCTGAATATGAATTATGCATCTTTCTAAACAACAAGTATCTGAGTGAGTGAATAAATGCATGAACAAATAAAATATAAAGTCATTTGAACAAGGAATGATTTTTCTTGACCCAACGTGATTTTATCAGTGTGGGAGCTCCTGGTGAGAAAATTCCTTCTAGTGAGAAAATTCTTCTACCAACGCCAATCAGTTCTTTCTATGCAATTTAACCTTAGACAGTTGCCTAAGCCACTTGCCCAGAGTCACACAGCTTGTGGAAGAAGCAGATCTTGAATGAAAGTCTTCCTGACCCAAATAACAGTTCTATAACCATTATACCATGCAGCCTCTCTATGCAGAGCAAGCCACATAACATCAATTCTATTTCTTTGGAGGGTAGGAAAATATATGGCGGGCAACAGAGTAGGACAATCAATTACTGATATAAACACTATAAATTTTTTATAATTTGATGAATTATTTCTTGAAATGAACAGAAAACAGGCTTATAAAAGCAGTCTTTGATTACTTCATATAAGTGATATCTTCTTAATTTTCTACTCTTCCTAAGGCAGAAATTAAAGATAAAGTGGCAGTAAATTAAATTCTAAAAACCTTTTCTCTTCTTACTTTATTTGGCTGATGATCTGTTCCTCCTCCTCCCCCCATAATTCTTTCACAATATGACTTTAACATGTTTGCTCCACTATTCATAAAGGAGCCCTCTTGCTTAAGCTACTTCTAAGTCTACTTATTGAAGCTTGGATACTTTTTCTTCAAACTAGAATGCTTATCTGCTTCTACTATTTGGCTACGGTCTTTTCTTTTCCTTCATAGATTAATAGACTATTTCAAGTTGTACCACAATCTAGGAAACCTTCCCTGGCAACTCTAGGCTATACTGATCTCTCCCTTTCTATGAAATCCCAATTTATTATCTTAATGCAGATTATTTTAGGTATCTCTCACAATGCTTAGATAATGTGGTCTCTGAGGCTAGGGACTGCATCAGACACTTTAGCATCTTTAATATTTAGCACAATATAGACACTTGGTAAGTATGTGTTGATGGTAATGATGGCTAAATGGTAGTAACACTGTCACAAACCTTTCTCTGAAAAGGTATCCCCTTGCTCTGACATTTAGTTCCACTCTTTTCGTAATTTATTTATCTGTGGCATATGCACTATACTTTCTGATGCGACTCAGATATTTTATTTTTTGGTTCATAAGTCTGTACTATTCACATAACTTGCTCTCCTATCTCATGCATTATAATTCTACATTTTAAAATCTTTGCTGGACAATAGCATTTGAATTTTGAAAATGTTCCCTGCAGGCATTCTATTGTAGTTTTAAATGTTTAATACTATAGCTTTATTCAAACTAAGGTAAATTTTAACCCTCCCTTTCTAGAGTACCTTACCAAAGATACTCAGTTACATGAATGGCATTTGAGCTTTTTCGTTCATACCTTTCAGACTCCTCCAGACCTCATCTTCTATCATAATGTCATCTACACACCTTTCTATACTATTATAATCTTCCTATAGTAAGCTTGTCTCTATGAAAAGGATTGTCAGGATTCTGAGAGGCTCCACAGGAAGAACTGAGGTAGGTGGTAAAAGAATAAATACGCAGTAAAGAAATAGCAATAAGAGGAATGGTATAATTTGTTTTCATATTGTATGAATTGCTAGGATACAACTCTATTATGACAGAGATTAAAAAAACAACAACTGGGATCACTTGTCTGAAATAATAAGGGTAACCCCTTATTGTACAACCCAGTAAAAGAAGTATTTACAAATAGGAAAGGCATCACACGTTTTCTGAACACCCGCCATCGTTTTAGGTTGTCAGCAAGAACTAAATTTCCCTTATATTAACAAAACACAAATACTTTTCTACTATTATATAGAAAAGTATTATTTAACTTGCTATTTTTTTACCATAATAAAGTTCCATTTGACATCAGTTTTTATTCCAATAAATAATAATAATACTGTGTTTTCACTTTTATATCTTGAATTATGAAGGGTATTCTTTGTTACTGGTGATTTTTCCTAATTTCTGACTGAATTTTATTTATTTTCTTTCCAAAATTTTTATCTAATTAGACTACTTCTGTTTTGTTATGTTCACAAAATGCTCTGAGTATCACTTGTAATGTTAATTAAATATTCCTATAACTGCTATTCTTCATCTAGCCTTTGATTATATTAAGGCAAACCTATTATAATACAACCTGAACAGGGCTTTACTGAATAATTCTGATCACAATGGATATAGTCATTGGTTACTCTGTTTGTGACCCATTCAACAATTCTATAGGCATTCACATGTAGAACTCCAATATGAACTAATTGTAATGTTTTTAGTTTAGAAAAGCCCTCTGATTTTGAAAGGAAGACATAATAGAAAAAGATGAGAATTTATAAATTTTTTGAGAACAAGAATAGAAATGTTAAGGCAAAAAGCTTGAGTGGCTCAAATAAGTTATAAAAAGTAATTTCTTCATTTATGTTATATTTAAAATGTCTTTTTTTTATTCTGTTAGCATTCACATTTTGCACTTCTGCAAAGAAGGGAGATAAGTGTGTACTGATAGCATTCTGTGGGCAAATTTAGTGTAATGAAAAATTATTTACAGTGTATTGAGCTTTATTTTTGTAGTCAGTGTCAATTGTTTTCTTAGTTCTGCATGCTTTACTTTCTATGGCTGCTAGTTGGTGCAGTGAACATAGCACTGGGTTTGGATTCAGGAAGGCCTGATTTTAAATTTGACTCCAGACACTAATTATATGTCCCTGGGCAAGTCACTTAACCTCTGTCTGCCTCAGTTTTTACATCTGTAAAATGGGGATGATAATACCCCTACCTGCTCAGAACTGTTGTGAGGATCAAATAAGATAATAATTGTAAAAAGGCTTTAAACAGTGTGCAAGATATAATGTTATGATAAATGTTAGCGATTTATAATTATTATTCCCAAGGTTCTCTGGATTTTATACTTCTTCTAACACTCTAATATTCCATCACACAATCTCTTTACTCATTTACTGGTATCTACTGTTTCTAGTTGTGTGATACTGAAAAAAGAAGTACTATACATAACATGGATGTATACATGGTCTTTCTTTTTATTGGTTTAGACATCTAACACATCTTCTCAGCATAATTCCAAATCACCTTCCAGAGTAGCTGGATATTTCATGCCTCTACCAAGAAAGTATGACTATACCTGTCCTTCTATAACCTCTCCCATACTTACTTATGATTTTTGTCAAATTGTCAAATTGTGTATGAAGCAAAAATTGAGTTGTTTTGATTTGTATTTATCTTATTAGTCATTTGGAGTAACATTTACTATTGTCATTCTTAGTTTGTAATTTTTTTATTGTTTTATTTTATCCACTTATTCACAGGTAGTTGACTATATATTTTAATCTTTTGGGGGATCACTTTTATCAAGTGTATGGTTGAGAATTCAACTGTTAGCAACTACTATGAAATGTATCTGATATAGTTATTTGAAAAATGTCAGAAAATGGCATGTTAGCCTTTAATTCTTCCTTTGATTTTATAAACTAACTTGAATAATAACCTAGGTTGAAAGGCAACCTAGTATTACCTTTGATAGCCATTGTTCACCAAGGAACGAATGAGATAACATATTTAAAGCACATTGCAAAATTCAAGTGTTATGTAAAAACTATCTTTATTATTTGGCTATTTATTCATATGTTTGTTTACTAATGTGTTTTCTGGACCCTTCTGGTCTCCTAATTGTGGTAACTGATTTACACTGGTTAACTTCTACATGAAATTATAGTTAATGTTTATGTTATATCTGTTCTCTATTTCCCATTTTTATTTTTAAATCTTAGTTACGTGATTCACTGTTGAATAATTTCAGTTGTACACCATTTTCCCTTATTATCCCTTCCTTTTGTTTTTACTTCTGGTAAGTTGATGGTGTGACAACACAGAAAACTGATTTAGTGATAGCTCTAATAACATTAATAAGTTTTTTTCTTGTTTGTTAAAATATAATCTATTTTGTTCTTTCTGGTATTAAGTAATGCTAAACTTATCCAGAGACTACTATTTTTTTTTTTAAAAAAAGAATGTTCACTATACAGATATGTGAAGCTACACAAGGATCCTTCATTCAAAGCACATCCATTGTGAACTTATCGTATATGGTGTAAAATATTGGTTCAAGCTGTGTTTCTGTGAAGGTGCTTTTTAGTTTTCCTAGAAGTTTTGTTCAAATACAGAGTTTTTTCACTAACTAATTTATGTTTTGGGGTGTATCAAACTATAGGTTATTGAATTCAATGGCTTCTGATTCTTTGTCATCTACTGTGTTACAAATTCTATTCTAATTTTGATGACTATTACTTTATAGTATAAACTGAGATCAAGTAATGCTAGTCTTCCTTTTCCTTTAATTTTAAATCCTTTTGTTATCTTTATTTCTGAACTGGTGAAGTAGGGATATAGTTTAATGCTACAATGTATTCATAGTATCAGTGTGGGTATTTGCTCATCTCAGACGAATCATGTCTGACCACCTTCTATTACTCTAATCAGTGCAATACAATACATCTTTCTCTTGGAAATTCAAACAATGTGTTGAAAGATGTCCTCATATACTTTTAGCATTTTGTGGATACTGAGCATGTAAGCTCCCCCGCACCCACGATACTTTTGTTATGTGAATAGACCATTGGGGTTTTTTTGGTCATACATTTCTCTAACAGCTTTCTTTATACCACTTCTTCAATTTAATTCCTTCTGTGTAAAGTGTTATAGATGGTTTGTGCCCACCATGCATGTTTTCTTTGACCTCTGGGTGATCCTCCATAAATTCAGGAGGCTAAGACTGTAGTGTTCTATGACAAAGAGCCATAGAACTTCCCCAAAGCATACTGGTGTTAAAAATACACTTTCACTGAATTAAGAAGAAGCCTGAGGACATTAAAAACACTATGTAATTTTGCAAAACAAGTACAGTCTGCACTTATTCTCCTGTTCAAGTCTAGGATCAACTCATTGTTTATTTTGTAGTGTCTGTCCAAGATTGATTGATGAACACTATAAATTGCATACACACAAAAACAAAACAAAACAACCCACCTTGAATAGAATAGACTGGATATAATATACTGCATGAGGTGCTAGAGCCGTTTGTCTTTGTGAATGTCTTTGCCAAGAACCTTGACTTTCCTGCCTCAGGATCCCTGTTTCTTTAAATCTTCTCAAAATTTGTAATCTTCTCTAACTACTTTAACAAAGAACATGTCTTTCCTCATTTCCTTAATCCAACTCAATTCCTTCATCTGCTCTCACATTCATAGACATGTTTTATACTTTGTTACATTTGATATTATTTTGCTTAACATTTACAGTCAATTTCAAGTCATTCTGCTCCCACATGTACATATTTTCTTATTCTAATAAAAGGTTTTGACAAAGAAATATTATCAGAATAGAATACATCTTCTCCATTACTTTTTTATTACACTAATAATAGACAAAATCTAGGATACTGGACTGGAACAAGTTTCATGTACCCCATTGACAGTCTAGAGAAGCCTACTTTCTGTTTCTGTTTCTCTGAACAATGCCCTTCATTATTTGTTTATTTGCTATTTATGTATTTGTTTGCTTGTTTATTTATGGTGAGGCAACTGGGGTTGTGACTCCCGAAGGGTCACATAGCTAGTAAGTGTCAAGTGTCTGAGACTGGATTTGAACTCAGGTCCTCTTGAATCCAGGGCGGGTGCTCTATCCACTGCGCCACCTAGCGGCCCCTGAACAATGTTTTTAAATGTGTAAAATAAAACATGGGATAATATAGACACCAATTATACTGAAATACAGTATATTAAACTTCAAGTTTATGGACCCTAGGTTAAGAACCTGTAGAATAAAGCTGACTTATCACCCCAATGAGGCGATTAGTTAATATATCCATAACACAAGAAAAAAATTTTTTTTCCCAAGTGAGGCAGTTGGGGTTAAGTGACTTGACCAGGGTCACACAGCTAGTAAGTGTTAAGTGTCTGAGGTCAGATTTGAACTCAGGTACTCCTGACTCCAGGGCCGGTGCTCTATCCACTGCGCCACCTAGCTGCCCCACACAAGAACATCTTGAGGAACCAAGTAAAGGAAAAGGTCTAGCAATAACTTAGTGTACTTTAATCCAGTTTTCCAATACTTAAGGGAACTGTGTTTTTTGCACAAGTGACTACTTGCTCCACTGATGTAGATGCCAAATGCATGTTATAATGTAAACCCAAACCTTATGCCTCACTAAACAGTGTTTAAGAGTTGCTATGACTGATAAAATTGTTTTGTATCCTGCATCCAACCTGTAATAAGCCTTTCTCAATTTTCCTAGGCTGTTCCTTGAATAACAACTAAGCCCATGATTCCTACCCAAAGTCCTCCTTTTTTATTCTGAAATTGGGGGGGGGAGGCAACTCAGGAGGGCACTATGTATTGTTTTGTTACTAACAGAATCTATTTTTTTTTTAAGTGAGGCAATTGGGGTTAAGTGACTTGCCCAGGGTCACACAGGTAGTAAGTGTCAAGCGTCTGAAGCTGGATTTGAACTCAGGTCCTCCTGACTCCAGGGCTGGTGCTCTATCCATTGCACCACCTAGCTGCCCCTATATTCTGAAATTTAAATAATAGCTTATGAAATATTCCTTAAAAAAACCAGCCTCAATTAAAACAATTAAGAAAATTCATAGTCTCACAGAGAAAATAAAAATTAGATAGTGGGGTACATGTTAAGAAAATATCAGTTGCTTTAATTATAATTTCCCCTCTTACCGGTATCTATGAACAAATATACCCTTAAAAATAGAGTTCATCATGTTTTCAATTTCATCTTGGTTTTCTTGCAGCTGTTAATAAAAACCAAATAATATTATTATGTTAAAATGGTGCTTATTTATCTTAAGAACTGTCAAACTATTATTAAATATCTATTTAATTAGGAATTAAAAAGACATTTGTGTATAATACACAGTTTTTAAAAAAAATTGTACAGTTTTGAGTTTCTTTATAATTTGAAATACTTTTAGGTGTAAAAATGATAATGCATTACAAACACAATATACCTGAAATATAAAATAACATTAACCAGAAAATATGATTTTAAATTTTAAACGATTTCTCTGTATTATGATTTTAGAGCTAGACGGGACTCAACAGATGATCTAGATCAAATCCTTCATTTAGCAACATGAAATTGAGGATCAAAAAAGGTGAAGTGATTTGCCAGATGTGGCAATAAGATGCTGACTCAAGATTTGAAATCAAGAACCCTTGACTCCAAATCTACTTCTATTATACTATGCTGCCTCTAGTTTTAAGTTTTAAATTTCAAAAACAAAACTGTGTAAAAATTAATTATATAATTGTGAATTGACCAAACTAGTTTTCAGAGAAAAAAAGGTATTATATAAAAATGGATTTATATATAATCTAGATAAATAATGCCCTCCCCCCCCCGGCCCGCCCTGGCCCCCACATACACACTTCTTTCATTTATATCTTAGGCTTGCTTACCTCTTTGCGTTTCTGAAGTAGTAACTCCAGTCTTTCATTTGCTCTCTTACCAATCATTTTGTTTCTTTCTGCTTCATACTGTCTTTGTGTATTATCTTGATGAATACTTAGGTTTAAGGCAACATTCACCAGAGCAGTCATAAGCTTCATGGCTATGAAAAATGAATATTTTATCAATTATTCCAACTTGCAAATGCAAAATTATAAATTATATAATCAGATAAGTCAAAGAAGAATGTAAATTCCTTGACTCATGTCATCCATATAAAAATTCTATTATAAACTAAATACATGAACATGCTGTTCAACACTTACCTACTCTTTGACTAACTTCACTAAGATTCCGTTACTGCATTCATCTAAGCATACCCATACAATTTAATTATATAATGTGGCTTATTTTGAGATAGAATCTCATTTGGAAACAGATGGATTACAAGCTGAGTGAAAAATCTCTAAGAATTTCCCTAAGTAAAACTACCTATTTTTATATGGCTGTTTGCAGACAAGAAAATAAGTTAAAATGTGAAGCCAATCTAAAAGTGTTCTATTAATGCTAGTTGTTATTGTTATTATCTAATTTTAACGTAATTTCCACTGTGACTAAGACAATAGTTTTAACATGTCAGATTAAATTAGAATTTAAGAAAAGATGTAATTTAATTATTTTAGTAACTTAAAAATACCTTCAGCTACACTTTTTTAAAGAATGCAAAGCATACATATCTGAGCTTCAAGCTTGTTTAATAATATTTTGTGGGATTATTTTTTTACTTATTGCAAAGTTGTTGGTAGAGATATGATAGACAATAGAAAGATAAGATTGGGTAAACAGCTATCTTTTTTCTCTTCCTTAAGGTATTTCTGGAAACACTGGGATGGAGGGCATAGAGAGGAGTGAAAAGAACTAAGGATTTGGGGTGGGTGGGTGGAGGGCAGTTGCCTATAGTAGACAAGTTGTACCCTTTAAAATATAAGGCTCCCAATAAGGTAAGTGGAATAATGTTTATTTTGTCTCCCCTTCAGAAAAAACTAATAAAATTAAGGTACAAAATAAACTGTATGGTTATTTGGTCGAATAGTCAAGAAGTAAAAGTATTTCTTTGAACTTTTTTGTTGAAGGATATTTAAAATAGCTCTTATAATTATATCTCACTCATCCATTCATGTTACACTTCAGTTTATCAAGACCCTCAACTTAAGCCAAAGGTATTAAGTTCACATAATTTCTATCCCAAATTAACTCTTCTTTTAATCTACTCCATTCCAATTAGGAAAGCCTTTTCCCCCAATACTGCATTCTTTACCTCTCTTGAAAGATTCTTATAGTGAATAAATAAGATGATCAATGTGAAAGAACACAGTACATATGAATCTTGGTCATATTATCTGATTCATCATAAACTGGAGGTGACCTGGGGTTCTCCAGGCTCTATAAGCTAAATGGAATGAATGATGCTTCCAAACTACAGGCTTTAAGGGCTCAGTGATTATTAACCAGACTAGTTAAGTATGAGAATCTTATAATTCTATAATTAAATAAACATGAACACTACTTTTCATAGAACATCTTTCTTATCATGAGATGATTAGCAATTGTGTGTGAGGGGGAGGTGAGGGGGTGGGGGTGGGGGGACAAAGAAGAAGGCATAGGAACTGGAAAACAGACAAAAATATAAAATGACTGTCCGTTCGCCTTATAATGTCAGAACTGGAAACAGGGATAGTGGGTGTTAAGAAATGTATAATTATTGGTATTCTGAATATGTGATTTTTGTTTAGTGACTAACAAGTTAACACATAGTCAGAGAAACTGAATTATATCCATATTGTCATTCTTGCTATGAAAGGAAAAGTGTGATCAGAAAGTGAAGTAGGCTGATCATGCACAACAAGAATGAGACAATAGAGATATTAGAACCTCAAGAGGTAATTAGTATCTTTGAGATACTAAAACAAGGGGAAACATGCCAATGGGTTGAATGGATTTTACATGGAGGAATTAAGATAGGACATGGATGAGAATTAAGATTAACAAAGTAAGAGAAGGCATTGTGATCTGCTTGGAAGAAATAACTTTCAATGGATGAGATCACAGAGCCACCCAAGTATCAAAGTAAAAAGAATGTTTCCCTAACTTATCTCCTATTTCCCTCCCCCAAAATGCATACCTTCAGGAACTTCTAATTGAAAAATAAATCAACTTCATCTACCAAAGAATTACTGTCATCTATACATTATTTTCCTGTCTTTACTAAAGCACTCTTTCTCCAACAATCCTAACACAACTGTACTTTATATTTGGGCAAAATTACTTTACATTTATTTTTTCCTCATAAGAATGAAAACCCCCAACTGCTGAGGCAATGGTTTTCTCAGCATTTGAACATGCTTAATCTGCCTGAGTTTTAACAGGTTTATAAATGTGGAAATAGATACTTCCCTACTAATGAGCCCTCAAGCAGAATTCTATTTTAATAAATATTTTAATAACCAATTTAATATGAGGTTATCCTGTAGTCTAGTCAATTCCCCATAAAAACTCTGCTTTGTTGACATTCAAAAGTCAATCTATTTAATTAAAGTATTAATTTGGTTGTGACAGTATTTTTAAAAACTGCACAATTTAGTTATTTTAGTAGGTTTTATGAGTTGTCTCTTGATAATTTCAGTGTGTGCATGCACATTATTTCTAAATTGAAATATGTAGTGCAGAAAAAACATGAAATGCCTTGTAGGGGAGATAAGAAGTAGGATCTAGATTGGTAAGGACCTCAGGCATCTGGATTTCATAGGTTTTAATTTTAAACATCCTACACTTAATAGACAGGCACTAATAGATCTCCTTGGTTTTAAATATTCCTGGGTATAGGAAGTTATGGAGCCTAAAGGTCTAACTGAAGCTGCACTTTCCTAAGCCACATTAGTACTTCAGGGTTCCCTGATGTACCAAGAATTAATTTGTGAATTATTACCACATCAATGGTTAATGTTTGGACATGGTAATTCACATAGTATCATAATAATTGATAATTTAGTTATGTCTACATGTGAGTCACTAGAACTCCAAGCACCAACAACCAAGAAGTTTTTTCCAATGTCTCCCAAAATTCCAAAAGTATAGTTTCAAAGATATATTACATTTTACTAATATGTTATATAGTGAAAGTCATAGAAAAACTGATAAACAAAAGCAATATTTATTTGTTCATGTGTCCCTGTTTTAGAAGCAACATTCTCATTTACGGAATATACCCATGTTTCCCTTCTTCTCCTTTCCTCAGTAACAGAGAAGATAACTTTTCTAAATATCATGTTGGGAAAAAAAAATGTTATTTGGGCATTTGCTTTACATGAGCAAACATAGCAATACTCTTTTAAATACCACAGTAAAAAAATTCATTTTAAAAATGCTCTAGAGGTAGCATAGGAATCTTAATCTCCATCTAAACTTATTAAAAGGTTTTTTATATATAGCTATCATTCAATAAATATTGCTGACTGATAATTCAATCTGCAAAAATTCACATTCTTTTAAGTAACGGTAAGAAAGACCTGGTGCTAGGCAAGAAGCACCTTTGTTACCAACTACCTCATGGATCCTGCATACACAAAAGAAGAATGCTCTGGCTTATGATTTTTATGTGGTACCATTCTAGTTCACCCTACTCTTCTCTACACTAAGCAATTTCATTTATTTGTCCCTGCATTCTATAATTCATCATTACCTTTCTGCCCATTTGCATTTTCTTTATTTCAGAACATAGATTTAGAACTACAAGAGACCAGAGGCCATCTAGTCTTTCTTTTGCATTTATTAAGTTCAACTATGTGCCAGGCAGAACATTACTTATGCATGTGTATGGAGAAGTGACTAGATGTACATTATTCTCAACCCTACTTAAATTCCAGGAGGATTAAAAACTAATTGTACATCAACACATTATTATTAAAATGTGATAAATTTTTCTTCCTTCCCTCTTAGTTTTCTTAGTAAACTGTATTATTTATTCTCAATAGAAGGGGGAAATTGAGGACTGAAAAAATGTCCTCTAATATTTCAAAGATGATCTATACTAGATCAAAATAAAAAACTAATTAAGGGGTGATGGAGCTATCTTTCATTTATAATGATTTATAGCTATATGCTAAATTTTATTAATAATAATTTACAGCTAGAGGATAGGAGTATTTGTTAAATATGACACCTGAAATAAAAGTTAACGAGAAAATGGCTGGCAAGAGTTAAGAGGACCTAGAGAGGTTACAGGATTTGTCCAAGGTCACAGTACTAGTTAGGGTGAGCTCTAGGAGAGAAATCAGGGCCTCCTAAATCTAAGATAGTTCTCTTTGTAGTGTGCCATAATGCAAAACTTACTTATTTATCAGGATCTTGCTATTAAGGTACTAGGGTCAGAACCTGAGTGAGAGGGCTCGCAGGAGAGGTAGACAAGTACTAAACAAAGCAAACACAGAAAAAAGGAAATGGGGAGCCCAGGGGTCAGTTGCTCCCCAAGTCAAAATGCTCAGTATAGTCTGGCTAGTCTCCTGGAATCCAACAGGTAAAGGTTTTATTTTTGTAATTTTTTTCCCATTAGACACTAGAGAATTCTGGGAAAGATAGGGTATGGAGTAACTAATATTATCCCTTAAGTACATAGATGTAAGTTGGTAATCTGAAATACTATTCACTCATAAGGTCAAGAGCTCTTCTTGCTGTGACCAGAAGGCAGAAGTAATACACATAGGATTCTCCACAGAGAAATACAATATAGTCAATGTAGCTGTAAAAAATCAGAGGCCCTCAAATCATGGAATCTAAAAAGTTATAAGGAATTTTGAGGTCAAAGTACTTCAGCATTTCCCCTAAGTACAAGGATCCTTTCAATTCACTGAAATACATTTATTTAGTCTGTTATATACAGTGGTACTGTGCTAGGTACTTGGGATATAGAGATAAAATAATATCTAGAGCTGGTCCTCAAGAAACTTAGACCTACAAAAGCAAGATTTTGTTCCAATACCTTCAGTCAAAGAGAACTAACCACCTAATAAAGCAGTCTAATCCAATGTTGTAGATTGTATGCATCATGTCCTCATTTCAGTGTTTTCCTATCTAAACACCATAAACTCCGATTCTTCATATGATCTGATTTTCAGACCTATATCCACAGTGAAATTCTCGAGTTTGTCACTCATCTTGTAAAATGATGGCACCCAGGCAGAAAAAAATATTATATATAATGTCTATAACACTTTTTTTATTCTTTTCCTAACACAATCCATATTGTGGAAACTTTTTCTTTAAATGGATTCCTCCTGAATCCAGGACCAGTAATTTATCCCCTGCAACACCTAGCTGCTCCAAGATTTTTTTCCCCCATGAGTTGTTAAGCCGTATCATGAAAAAGTGTAATTAAGTTTTTGAACCTAAATATATGATTTTATATTTTTGTCTGTTAAATTTTACTTTGGAACATATCAGTTTTGACTGATTTTGAAGCTCTATTCTACTGACCATCAGCTATCAGCTACCTCTATAAGATTTCTACAAGAGTTGCACAATCTGCAAATCTGATCGGCATACACTCTATATTTTACTTAGGTCGCAAAACAAATCCTTAGGACGTGTCATTAGTTTCTTCCTTCCAGGACAACATCAGCTTATTTATCAATATATTCTTTGGGTATGGAATTTAACCAATTACAAAAAGACCCAACTATACTACCATTCAAACAGTATAACTGTACTGTGTTGACAAGCATATCATAAGAGATTTTCTCAAAATGCACAGAATATTTAGAATATACAATTGCTGAATCAGTGGTCAAATACTAGAAAACTTAGAATTCTACACAATTTATCTAGGCAAAAATAATTATCAGAAATAATTAGTGAAAACTCAAGGTATCAAGGTTAGTTTAAAGCACACTATTTAAATAATAATTAAACAGAAATTTGATTTTGTTTATACACATATATGTCTGGGTGTGTATGTAAACATTCACCCAGAGACCTACACTCATCCACATCCAGAGGAAAAGAGAAAATTTCTAAGATTTAGACTTCTGGAAGATGATGACGTCTCCCTCAAGATACAGATATCAAGGGCAATCCCTTAAAGAAATAAAATGTGAGAAAGAGTTGACACACTCATATTTCCCTTTCATCGCCAATTGATTAAATTGTTAAGGTGATGTGGTCACTGAACAAATAAGTTATCCTATAGAATGTAATAATAGTTCTCAAGTAAATAGGCCTCAAAGAAAAAAAGGACACAAAACAGGGGAGGGAGAGCTGAGAGTGATCAAAATATTTAATTTACTGAGTCAAGTCAAATGGGTAAAACCTTTGATGTCTCAGATGCTTAAGAAGGATCAGAGTACTTAGCTCGGTCTTCTTCACTAAATCTGTATTCATATTCTATCACACAGTTATCAACATACATATGTATGAATTCAGTGAGCAGTCAGGAAAAAACACGTTTCATTTTGGGTACCTAAATGGGGTTTAAGTGATCAATTTGACAATGAAGCTGTACTATGTATTAAAGGCAAGAAAATGAAGTGGATAGCAGTTCAACGTGTCTTTAAAGTCATGTTAATAGTTTTTATTTAATAGTTTTTATTCTTAATAGATGAAGAAGGGTAATTATGTTAGGTCAGTACTCTATTCCATGGCTCAATTTAAAGATGCTGCTATGATGCTCCAGATACAGCCAAAGGACTATCTATAACTGATGACACATCATTCTTCATCTTTGGAGAAGCATAAAAGCCTTTAAAAACTTTCATGAAGAGGAATGACTTTTATGATGATCCAATATTCAACATTCAAACAAAATAAAAATTCAGTCTTATTTACATTTGACTGCTCTCCCTTTACAAAGAGTCAAAGATTATTTTTTTTCCAAGGACTTTAAAGGAAGTTCAGGATGGTTTGAAATACACAGAATACATTCCCAAAGAAAGGAATATCTATCCTAAGTAAAATTAAATCTGGAGGTCAAAACTAGATTAAATCTAGATTAAATATCTGCCAAGGCAAATAAGGATGGAAGTGCATAAAACTATAAAAATTCTTATTTGTACTGTAAGCACCTGTCAAAAGATTTCTGTATCATTACTGCTTTCTGACACCAAATTGGAGACTTGATAGGACAGGTGATATTCAGTTTGGGCAAAATAAGGCTCCTCTCAGAGACCAGATTTTGTAAAATTGTGTAAACTTCTTTGTCTTAATAAAAGGAAAATGAAAAAGCAAGCATGCATATTACAAGAATTACATATAACAGTTTTGGAAGTAATTCACAGAAATATTTTCAAGTCTGAACACATTTGGAGAACATGAATTCATTTAGTAAAGCATACCAACAATTAATGAAGACCCATAGACTCTACTTCCCCTTTCCCCTCAAAATAACAAAATATTGAACAAGAATGGGGGAACTGGAATGAAAAATGAAGTCAGCAAGAAGGCAAGAGAAATGATGAAGGGAAGAAGAGAAATGGAGAATGTCAAGATAATATAGATTATTAAAATTATGTTGGTTATTATTATATTGGTTCTGCTGATTGAACCAACAAAATTGATTGGTGATTTTCCTGGTTTCATTTGGGCCCTAGGTACAGGTATCAAAGGTAATGTTTGGATAAAAAGCAGAGAAAACAGTCCAACTTAAACAATTCCAGACTGGATAGTAAGAGCCAAAGTTATCACCAGAAAAAAACAACGAGATGAAATTTCTTTAGGAAGAAAACAAAAGAATCATATAAATACTTGGGCTAGTGAAATAAAATGTAAAGAAAAAACAAAAGTTATATCCCTACTGAATGAAATAAAGTAGCAATGTAGTCTCACCAAAACACCCCCCAAAACTAGTAATACAAATGAACATAGTCATAAATAATTATGTTTATTTAAAATTGAGCAATGTCATCTTGGAATCAGTCTCTTGAATGCTTTGTTATTTATTTCATTGTTTATATCTGCAGAAGAGTATGTTAAAATAACATCAGGTCTAGGATATATACTATTTTTTCCTGTCTCCAATCATGTATTAATAATTACTGACTGTGGGATGCTTCTCTATTCCATGACAGATCAACTTAACAGCTAAGTGTTAATCATCCTAAATCATATACTCCTTGTTAATTTAAGTATATAGTTCAGAAGAAAGGTTTTGATTTTGAAAAATTAGTAAAATAAAATTTTAGTAAAATAAAGGACCATGATATTTGCTTCATATCAGTTCTGAAAATTACATTATATACATTGCCTTGTGAAAGTTATATGTAAGTTTATTCAAATTATAAAGTTATACATAATTCTACAATCATGCACACATTGAAAGCTGACAAGAAGAAAGGAAAGAATAAAACAAACAACAAAATTTTTTTTCTGGACATTTAATTATATAGGAAGATTCCTCTTTGATCGTATATGTGTGTATGTATATGTGTATGGATGGATATACATTCATGAGTATGAATACAAACTTTAAAATATGGGTGTATTTACAGACACACATATACACACACACACACACACACACGCTTCAAAAAAATTGTAACAAGTTCAATAGGGATAAATATATGTGAGGTAGTGGTGTTGTTACTATATGGTCCTACTTAATAACAATAACAAGTTTAGTTTTGAAAACCTTGTAGATTACATGTTGAGAAACACAGTAAAAGCCTATAAAAACAGAAATCAAAGTGATCTTAAAATTATTTTAAAATGGGCAAAGGACTACTTAACACAATATTAAGAATCTTACTTGATAAATTTAATGGAGAGAAAATTGCAATGCCAAGAGAATAAATTAAAATAAAAATTAGTAACAACTAATAATAAGCATTTATGTAAGAGTATGATATTAAAAGAGTTAAAGACAAGGTATTTCCAGATGGAGTATGAAAATGTCTTTTCATAAAACTATGGGGTAGCCATATTTGAACTACTACTACATAGTTAAAATATAACAGCAGCATGAAAATGATAAAATTTTATGGGAGTTCAAAGAATATCAGCCAAAGGGAGGGAAAAATGAAGTAACTCATAAAGAATGATGAAAGACACTAAACAATATTATTGAAAAGTAGCTAATTTACAATGTAACAACATATGAATGACTGAAATGAATAAATACTAAGCAAAGGGACAAATCCTTAATTAATCACAGAAAACAAAGAGACAATTGGAGTACATATTAAAAGTACTACTTATATGACCAATCTATACATGATGCCATAGATAATTTAAGAATCTCTGAAGGAAATCTTCACCATATCTGTACCCTAACAAGATAACTAACCTGATTGTCTCTCTTCTCATCTAAGATATAAGCAATGTCAAGGAGCATTTTATTCCAAAGACGATAACCATATCTGGCCATAACTGCCTTGTAACTTTCCATGCACATAGTCAGTGAAGCAGAGGATTAAATGTTCCTGCCCATTTTATCTAGTCCCCAAGACTCGTCCTGCAAAGTGAATAAAAACGATTATCTCTTCATCTACCCAAGGCCACAACACTATCAAATAACAAAGGACAGGACAAAGATGAGAATACAAAATCCTGAGGAGTCTAGTTTGCGGAAAAAGGAATTAAGTTCTCATTTAGTCCTCTGAATCCTTGTTTAAGAGAAGGTGACATAACCCATGATAGCAATATGTTCCACATTTCCTGAAATTTTTCCTTAGGAAATGATAATGACCATCCAACTAGAGGGATGGGAATAGCAGAAGCTTTAGTTGCAAAGGAAAACAGAATACTTGGGAAAAGTATTTTAAATATAAAAACAATAATTTATTCATTCTTCCTTGATGTTTGAAGATGAAGACTATTAAGTAAACCTAACTCTTAAGAAAGTAATAAGATGAAAGTTCAAGGCAGCCCTGTGTAATATTACATGGTGGAAAGATGAAGTATGTAGCGGAAGAGAAACAATGAATTTTTATGTAGCTGAGAAAGAATAATATTGGAGTAAAAGGAAACAGAAAGGGGAGTCCCAATCAAAATAAATGGAAATTGAAAGGGACTTTAAAAGAATAAAAAAATGGTTGAAAATTGGATAAGATAAAATAATAGAAAATAAAGAATGATGGGTAAAGGGACTAGAAATTACAAACATAAAGGAAGAAAGTAATATAGACACCAACAAACACTTCATTTATTTGGCATTTTTCCAAATATCTGAAGATTCTTTCATAAAGGACGAAAAATATTTTTTTTTCAAAATTTTGAATGATTTTGGAAAGGCACCTTTTTACTTTTCTTGATTTGTTACAGAATATACTATATTTAATTTAACATTTACTTGATGACTTGGGTTTGAGTATCACAAATATTAATGATGTATTATCCTGTAATTGCCATTTATGGCACAACAATTTTTTCTGCTGTGCCTATCTGCCATTTCGGGGAAATGGCCTTTGGAGTTATCTGCTTAAAAAAAAAGAAAGAAAGAGAGAAGGGAAAAAAGATTGTGAGCTTGTTTTCTTTTATGTCAGCTTTTTATAGTTTTTCTACTTCATCCTTTGTTGAGATAGCTTAAATCTTTTTCATCAGAGTTCTCGCCCCATTAATTTGTTTTTAATCTGTTTAGGGCTGAGAAACCAAATAACAAAACACTGTTAGAATGATGGACAAATAAGCGTCAGAGAATCCTTAGTGAGGGAGGGCTTAAAGCACTTGCCAAGAAGAAAGCTGCTGAATAAGTGCAGGTTTTTGGTTGTGTTCCAGATGACTGAAGTTAATGGAAGAGTAACTTCCAGTTAAGTGGTACAGTATTATGTAAAGAAAGAATAAAATGAAAAGGAATAGCAATGATAGTAGAAAACATTTTAAAAGAGAAAATGGAATGTTAGATGATCCTAATAATCATAGCAGATTTTAATATAGAAAAGGAAAATCTTCAGATAAGAAATGGTGTTTTATTTCATATTAAAAAAAGGATAAATGCGCTAAAAAACTAATGGTTGTTTTTGAATTAGACTAAAGATATATCAAAACAAAAAGATTTAAAAACTTTGAAAGCAAAAAAATAATCAAAGAACTAATTTTTAAAGTGGACTAAAGATATTCTTTTCTATCTAGTCTAAGGTTCATGGTTCTTCCCCTATTTTTCAGAATGCTGTAATTCAAAGTATTATTAATATGGAAGCAGGAAATCTAGATTTGAATTCTGGTTCAAAAATTTACTAGCTATTTGATCATGGGCAAATTCTTCGTGTAACCTAAGTTATCTCATTTGTAAAAGGAAGATAATAATATATGCATTTCCTATTTCAAAGTATAACTGTGAAGACACTATTTTTATTTAAATAGTAAAGTACCATATGAATATGAATTAGTTTTATTATTTCACTGCATTTTCCCCTAATGAACTTTATCTATAATGGTAATATGTAATGAAAATATCGTCTCACATTTCCACAAGATTTTAAGGTTTAAAAAGCACTTTTATCACAAGAAGCCTCGCATAAATATTATCTTTATTTTATAGACAAAAAAGCTGACTGTGAAATGTTTAAGGCCATTACCTATATTCACACAGACAATAAGTGTCTGAGACATGATTTGAACATAGGTCTCCTAAGGAGACAGTGTGCTAATGTAATTTGTAATTTAAATTGACCTGAGGGGGAAAAGAAAAAAAGACTTGGTAGTATTATGACAGCAGCACAAACTGGCTAAAGGCCACAAGCAATCAGATAAAATATTTTAAAAAGTGGTAGATAAATTGAAATTAAATAAAAATTAAATCAATAATAATTAGTACTTTAGTTAAGATTAATTGAGATCGAGTTAAAAAGGAAGTTGTGATTCGATACATGCTGGTTCCCCTTGTATACAAATGCTTTTTGAAAACTTCCATTTGGTGAAGAGGATAACTCTACATTTTAGAACAAAAGCTCAGTGATAGACCCCATGGGAAATATGGAGGGAGCAAAGGAAGCATTTAGTTACTGTAAAACACAAAAAGTAATAAATGGATTTGACTATGAGTGTGTTTGTACAGTGTGAAAACGACGAGTTTAACAAGTGATAATAACTAGTTACTTTTTCCATATAATAACCTATTTTCAAACAAACGAACATTTGTGTATGCATAAAATGATAGTGTGTGTAGCTCTAGCGAATATAAAATTACATAACTGATAACTTTATAAAACGATCTCATATAAATGTGATGACAATGTGTCAAGACATGAAATTTTACTACACAATGAAGAAATAAATTCATATGAATTAAAAGTACATCTCAATTATCATCTTAATTAGTTTAGTTCCTAAAAAAGTGGCCTATGTAAATCTTAAGGAGCTTCCCAAAATGGTTTTGGGTATAAAACAAAGAAATGGGAAAATGCTGGATTTTACAAAGAATTTTCATAGTCACTGATTAGAAGTGTGAATGGTCTACAAAGACCATTCACTTAAAAGTATATTAAAAATTTGCCACTTTCATTTAAATTCACAAAAAATTCCAGTTAGTAAAATAATTCCAAAGAAAATAACAAAGAAAATAAACTATGTTATGTTTCCAATTGTATACGTTATTTTTCTAATGACATTTAGTTTTAAGAAGTTAATTTAATGAGGGGAAGCCAAATTCAATAATGTTGACAAAGTGCCAATAAAATCAAGTTTACTCACCAGCCAAGGTACTTGTATGCCTAAAAGCTCTGACTTGGGAATCTGATAAACCAGTCAAAAGGGAAATAACTGTATCCATCATATACTCATCATAAATTATGCTATATTGACACTGTCGAATCAGAACTCCAATAAATTCACAAAAGTTTGAGCGAAATTTTTTCCATTGAGGTCCGGGCATGGTTAGGGGATAATCACCACTGTCCTACAAGAGAAAAAAAAATTAAACTATATCAGAATTTGTAGCATTAAACCTTGCTTTAAAATATTTTTATCCCCCTCTATGGGCAGCATTCTTTTTACTTACTGCAATCCATTATACTTTAGGCAAATTTTTTTTTTTTTTTAGTGAGGCAATTGGGTTTAAGTGACTTGCCCAGGGTCACACAGCTAGGAAGTGTTAAGTGTCTGAGGCTGGATTTGAACTCAGGTACTCCTGACTCCAGGGCCAGTGCTCTATCCACTGTACCACCTAGCTGCCCCTATACTTTAGGCAAATTAAAAGAGGTAGGGGTAACAATTGTAATATTAGCTTTTATAAAACTATCAAGAATAAAGAGATAAGAATAAGAGATCAGCAGGAAAATATTATTATGCTTAACAGCATTATATTTGATAAGTCAGCAACATTTTATACACATACATATACCAACTAGCATCACATCTAAATATTTAATAGAACAGTTAATCAAATTGGAGGGAGTTATACACAGTAAAAATACAACATATATGCCTTTCAGGTATAAGCACATATATGGAAAGGACTTCAGAAGGCCATCTAGTCAAACCCAACTCATCTTACAGATGAGGAAACTGAGTCTCATAGACAATAAATTTCTCTAAAGTCACAAAGATAGAATGCATCAAAATTGGTATATGAACCTATAACCTTTGCATTCAGAGGTTGGATAGGTCCCTTGTAACAACTTTTTTCTTGCATATTTCTTCATGTCCCTTGTAACCACTTTTTTCTTGCATATTTCTTCATGTCCTATCAGTAAATGAACTTAATAAAATACGGTGATTCTAATCAGTTATCAAGCAAGGTTAAAGATGATAGAGTGTATCCCTTATAATAATAAAGTTTTGCACTTCTTATCTTTGTAAGGTCACTAATGCCATCAAACACAATATCATACTAACAGCTAAATATTTAGTAAATGTCTTTTGCTTCAATGACTGGAGTTGCAGCCTGTGAATGCTCACTGGAGGGAGAGAAGGGACTTTCTAACACTGTCAATGCATAATTTTTTTAAACACCCACCCACACGGAACCAATCCCAAATGACTAAAGAAAAACTAAAAATCTTAAAACAAATATGCATAATCAAGGAGAGCAATGCATACATTGCCTGCATACAAAAAATTTATGTCCCGTTTTCAAACGTCACCTCTCTGTCATGATATGTATAGTACACATTAGCTCTAATCTTCTGGAATAGTGGTTTGTAATTGCGTTGATCAGAGTCTTCAAGTCTTTCTAAGTCATCTTTACATTGTTCCTATGCATAAATTATTCTTCTGTTTCTGTCCATTTCACTATGCATCAGTTCTTTTAGATAAATTTCATTTTTTTCCCTTCTTCTAGCTCCCTAAATAGTCCTGGATAGTTTGACTGGCACGGTACTGAATACCTAGTCAAGTTAGGTATTATTATCATTTTTATTATATTGTTTCAACCTATACATGAGCAACTGAAATAATAAGTTGAGCAAAGCTGCATATATAAAATAAATTCACATAAATCATGAGCATTTCTAAACATGACCAATGGGAAGAGAGGATCCATTTCAGATAAATACAGAATGAATAAAATAATTGAAAGTCAGCCTTCTAAGATGCAAAAAAACTATATTAGTAAAACAAAAATGCTCTTACTAAAAATGAAAAACTTATTTCTGTGAAAAATATAAACATAATAAAAGCACGTTTTCTTAATATAACAAGTAGTATCTAATTAAAATGGATACTAAATACATCATTGAAAAAAGTTAAATTTTTGATCAGCTCAGGGGTAAAGCTACTATAATTATTAAAAATAGTGTTAGAAACATGACGAGAAATACCAAAACAGTTAAGACAAAAGGGAAACAAAAATAACAACATTTATATAGCATGTACAAGGTGCCAAGCACTGCTAAATGCTTTAAAATTTTATTTCTTTGAGCTTCACAATAACCTGGGAAGTATCTGCTATCATTCTTCCCATTTTACAGATGAGGAAACCGAGGCAAATTGCCATGCCCAGGGTCACACACCTAAAAGTGTCTGAAGCCAGATCAGAAATCAGTTCTTTCTGACTTTAGCCCTAGTACTCTATCCGCTGGGCTACGCAGAAGCCCCTAAAAAGAAATCACAAAATTCCAGGGAATCAGTAAAGGTAAATGAGATATATCACTAGCAAAGTTGCAGGCTATAAAATAACCCTCAAACAACAACCACCACCAAACCACAACAGCATATCTATATAAAAAATAATAAAATCTAAGCTGCTGTAACAGACAGAGAATTCTCATTCCATATAAATTAAAAAATGCATAAAATATCTGGTGATCAATCCACCAAAGATTCAATTGTAAAGTGCTCGGAAGGAAACAAGAACAACTTAATAACTGGAAGAATATTAAGTTTCCATGACCTGACTGTGCCAATGTCACAATGACAATATTTCCAAAGTGTATTTATAGTTTTAATGCTATGCCAATCAAATTATTAAAGGAATACTTTATAGACCAAGATAAAATATTAACAATTAATTTGGGAAAATAAAACATCAAGAAAATCAAGAAAAATAATGAGATGGGGAAGGAATGGGTAGGGGGGAAGGGGTCCATTGCACTTCCAGAACTGTACTGTATTATAATGCTATAGTCACCAAAACCATTTGGTACCACTGTAAAAAAGAGAGACGTTGATCTATGAAAAACACTAGGCAAGGAAGACTTCAAAAAAACTGGATTCAACAACTGAGAGTTCAAGAAAACAGAAAATAAATTAGGAAAGAACTCCCTAATTAATAAAAACTGCTAATAAAACTGGAAAGCAGGATGGAAGGAACTAAGATTAGACAAATACCTTATTCCCTATTCTACAACAAAATAGATACATGACCTTAATATTAGAGATCACATCACAAAAATAATAAATGGATCATATACCTTTCACAATTATAGGTAGAAAACATATCCTTAACAAGAAAGAGGCAATTACAAAAAATATAATAGATAACTTTGATTATATGAAATTGAAAGCTATTATACAAATAAAACAAATGTACATAACTAGGATAAGAAAGGTAGGGGGTCTAATGGGAAAATATTTTTTGCAACAGATATTTCTGGTAAGGCTTTTGCATCCAAGATGTAAAAATACTCAACAGATTTATATAGATCAAAAGCCATTCTTCAATAGATAAAGTTCTTAAAAGAATTATAATAATTATTAAAAGAATTATAAATTATAGATTATTAAAAGCCATATAAAATAAATACTCCAAATTACTAAGACAAATGCAAGTCAAAACAAGCCTGAGATTTCACCTCATACCTTGCAAATTGGAAAAAATTACATACGATGGGAATAAATCAATACTGATGGGGTTATGAAAAGATAAGGACACTAGTTTGCATTGTTGGTGGAGTTGTGAATTGGAATATCCATTGTGGAAAGCAATATTGATAAAAGAACTAAAATGTCTATACCCTTTGATACAGATTTCATTACTAGGCTTAAACCTAAAGGTGGTCATCAATAAGAACAAAGTCCCCATAAAACACCAAAATAATTATATTAGCATGTTTTGAGATAGGAAAAAATTGAAAATAAAGGAGATATCCATTGATTGGGGGCTGCCTAAACAAGCTATCATGCAAGAATGTTGCTATGCAATAAGAGATGTAAGAAATGATGACTACAGAGAAGCAAAGATTTACATGAACTGATGGAGAATGAACAAGGCAAGAAAATAAATAACAACAGTAATACAAATGGAAAGAATAACCAACAAACCCATCAAAAAGACTGTTGTAAAATTAAAAATAAATAGGTGTAGCTCCCAAGAGAAGCTATGAAAGGACATTTCTACCCACTTGCAGAGGTGGGAGTTGTAGAGGTATAATAAATTGTACATATTAAAGACTTTTCAAAGTACTGATCAGTTTTGCTGACTTCTTTTTCTTTCTTTCTTATTTCTTCTTCTCCTTTTTTTTTTTTGCAGGGTAATGGGGGTTAAATGACTTGCCGAGGGTCACACAGCTAGTGTCAACTGTCTGAGGCTGCATTTGAATTCAGGTCCTCCTGAATCCAGGGGCAGTGCTTTATCCACTGCGCCACCTAGCTGCCCCTGAATTTTCTTTTTCTTTAAATTATCTGTTACAAGGGATGGCTTTCTCAAGGGGGGCATGAATAGATTTTGTGGCAACTTTTGACCATGTAAAAAAAAAAAAAACCAATAAAAATTGTTTACAAAATTTTTATAAATGCTAGCTATAATTGCTGAACCACTTTATCTGATTCAGTCTTTCTAAAAATTGCTATTGGGGTAGGTAGGTGGCTCAGTGGATAGAGCACCGGCCCTGTATTCAGGAGGACTTGAGTTCAAATGCAGCCTCAGACACTTGACACTTACTAGCTGTGTGACCCTGGGCAAGTCACTTAACTGCAACTGCCTCACCTGCCTCGCCCCCACCCACGAAAAAATTGCTACTGATGTAGCATCTAAATTTACTAGACTGTCTATCTTAACTAATGTATAGGACTAAGGTGGACGTTAACGTCTCCAATGTTGTAATAGCTTTTTGGATTTAGAAGACCCAGTCTTCTGAGAAGCAATTACTTTTGGGAATATACTTTTTAATCAGACTTTAGGCAGTTGAAAATAGTACTTACTGAAGGGTTGGAAGAGTTTTATAACTATAAAATTAGGTTTTCAGGACGTGAGGTTATTTTAAGTGCAGACTTGTTAGCTTTTGTTTTTTTGGTGAGGCAATAAGGGTTAAGTGACTAGCCCAGGGTCACACAGCTAGTAATGTGTCAAGTGACTGAGGCCACATTTGAACTCAGGTCCTCCTGAATCCAGGGCCAGTGTTTTATCCACTGCGCCACCTACCTGCCCCTAGACTTGTTAGTTTTAAAAGACAACAGGTTCCCCCCCCCCCCCAAAAAGCTAAAAGACAACAGGTTCATAGGCCATCTGTACTGTACACCTGTTTTAGGCGAGGAAATATACAGTGTATTTTAGAAAATTGCCTCTGAAAAAAATTTAAAATAAAACATTTAGAATTGAATGATAACTATGTAATACAAAAAACTCAATAAGAACAAACCATTCCAGATAGATGAGTTTACAGTGTATTCAGATAAATTTTGAAGATCAAAGGCACTGAGGTCTGAGCAAAAAACAGGCCCACATCCAAGGAGACAGTCAGATTAGGAAAAGATGAGAAATCTAGATAACTGACAATAAGGAACTCAGCAAACATAAGTCAATTGTTAGGCAGTGTGGCATGGTGGAAAGGACACTGGCATCAACCAATGAGTATCTGAGTATAAATTCTGCCAATTGGCATAAAAACTTGAGAAAAATCATGTCTTCCCAGAGCCTCTGTTTTCTCCATAGAAAGAGGGGCTAATCCTGTTGTACTGACTTATTCACAAGATTAATAAGGAGAAGCATACACAAATAATAACTTAGGCAAAGGGTCTGGATACCATGTTTGGGGTCATAACCACGGCTTTGTATCTGGGACTGAGCTTTTTATAAAAGATATGTAGAAAGTAATTAGAGATAAACAGGATTATTTTCTATGAGGAGCGCAAAACCCAATCTTAATATACCTAACGAGTTCTGTAGCTAGAAACATAATTGAGAACAATTAATATGAAATTAACTTATTTCCCCAACTTATTGAGTCTCCCCTTTGCATACGTGATTATGGCAAACTATTTCATGAATCTTTTCACACAGTGCTTAGAGTTATAACTACAAGAAGTTTTCTTGTTAGACCAGCCGTGAACTACCTTTGCCAGAAATTCACTTAGGATAAGGTATTAATGTGATTAATCAATTGGTAGAGAACTTTCTTTTTCCACTGTACAATAGATTTTATGTCCTTGGGGGAGGGAAACAATAGGATGATAAATTAGGAACAAGATTCCACAAATAAGTGCTGTCACCTTAAACAAGCAAACTCAAGGAAGTAAGTGCCTCCAAGGAAGGGACTATATAACACAAAATGAGGAAAGGATAGAATGGTATGCCTAAGAGCCATGAGAGAAGAAACAGAAAATTAAAATCCTGGTCAAAAGGGCTTGGGTAGGAAAAGGATAAGATTACTTTATGAAGAATGAAAAAGACAAAAGTATTTCATGATAAAGGATATTCTTTTCTTTGTATCTACAAAAGAACAGTGTTTCTCAGAGGCTCACTAATCTTGTGGAGCCAACTCTTGGATGGCATGCACAGAAGAAGTGAAGGAAAACTCATGAAAGGTTAAGTCACATTTGTGACTAGAAATGCCTAGCTGTCCATGGAATAAAATGCAGTTTTTAAAACATGGGGAAATGAGATAATAGTGTAGCAGGGAGACAAATATAGATTCAGTATAAGGGAAAACTTCCTAAAAATTATAGATATTGTAAAGTGTTGATTGCCTGCCTTGAGATTTAATGGGTTTTTCCTCGACAGAAGCTTTCAAATGAAAACTGTATTAGCAACTTATTGGGAAAAACAACCAAACACACAAAAATACTTATTGAGATGCTATGGAGAGAATTCTTAAGACTGATGGCTGGTGAGGTCCCTCTCAAATCTTGAAATTCTATGAAATGGAGGATCAAAATCCTAGTCAGGAAACTGGAGTCAGGATTCAGTGGCAATAACTGTGGAAACTAGGATAAAGAGAGGAATACATAAAAAGAATACTGGAGTTCCATGAGTGTTTGTGAGTAAATGAATATGGCATAAGTATTGGTGTAGGGGTGGTGAGAGGAAAACAGAGCATTCATATTCACCCTTTCCCACCACTGATCAGAATGTCAGTCTGAGAATTAAATAAAAATGAGAAGTGGCTACATCACACTTAGGAACATGTGCAGTGCTTTGAATGATTCCATTTTGAAGCCAGCTGAGAAAATAGCTTTTAAAATCCCATCTCCTTATGTCATTTCTATATCAGTGGTCTTTCTGCAGTCAGATCACTGAACAGTTAAAACAGAAGTTAGGCTCAACAAAAGGACTTGGAACAATAGAGGATTTTATAATTAATTGTGGAGGTGATAAGAAACCTATGAAATTTACTGAAGAGAGAGGAGACATGTTTGGACGTATAATTTAGGAAAATCACTTTGGTAGCTGAGAGGAGGATAAAATGAAGTAGGGAGAGCCTTTCAGCAGGCAGACCAAAAAGTAGGCTACAGGAACAGTTCAGGTATGAGAAAATGAGGGTTGCACTACAGTAGTAGCAGTATCAGAAGAAAGAGGGGAACAGATCTGAAAGATGTTATTAAAGTAAAACTGACAGTTGTTGGCAACAGATTGGATACAGAAGAGTAAGAATAAGGAATTAAAAATGATATCTAGGGGTACAAGCCTGGGGAGGATGGTGGTACCCCTGGCAATAAAAGAGAAGTACTGAGCGTGGGAAGCTGGGTTTGGAGAGGAAATAATGAGTTCAATTTTGGTTATGTTGAGTTTAAGATGTCTATTGGAGGGGGCAGCAAGGTGGCATAAGTGGATAAAGCACCAACCCTGGATTCAGGAGGACTTGAGTTCAAATCTGATCTCAGACACTTGAGACTAGCTGTGTGATCCTGGGCAAGTCACTTAACCCTCATTGCCCTCCCCCCCCCCCAAAAAAGAGATGTCTATAAGAAATTCAGTTCAAGACATCTAATTAAGGTAGTTTGAGATGCAAGACTAGGGATTAGCAGATAGGCTAGGGTTAGATAAATAGTTCTAAGAAACATCAGCATTGAGATGATAATTGAATCAATGGAAGAAATCACCAAGTAAAGTTTTATAGAGGGAAAAGAGAAAAGAACCCAGGAAAGAGCCCTATGGTACAATCATGTTACCAAGTGTGACCTAGATGAAGAACCAGCAGTCAGATAAGAAGATATGAACAAGTGGTGAGATAAGGAGAAGAATCAGAAGAGAGGTGTCCTGATAACTGTAAAGACTGGAATGACGCCACCTGCTGGAGACTTGCTGTAGAAAAGCTTCACCATGAGGAGAAGGCCTCTGAGGGCAAGCCATGTGGTCAAGGTCCTTAGCATCAGGAAGTGACCTTTGCTCATGGGTACTGTCTATCAATGCTACCAGCCAATCAACCTAAGGAACCTCCCATTTCTGGGAGGAGGACACAAAATAGGAAGCGGACACTAGTGGAGGGGTTTGGTCTCTTTTTGCTTCCTGACCTCACCATGGTGGGTCAGATGATAGGGTCTCTTAGAAATAGTTAGATTTTTACCTTTCTCTCTGATCTTAATGATCTTTAATAAATACTTAAACACTTAAATGCTCTTGCTAAAGCTTATAATTTATTGGCGACCACTCATTAGATTTTAGATAGTATAGCTAGAATTTTAGCCCCTTACATAACTAGAGAGAAGAGTATAAAGGAGAAGAGAATTATTGACAATGTCAAAGGTTGCAGAGAGATAAAGAGGATGAGGACTGAGAAAAGTTCATTAGAAGGAGCAATTAAGAGATCACTTTGTAGAGAGCAGTTTATATCGAAAGATTAGGTCATGGGGACATCTACCTGGCACAGTAGATAAAGCACCAGCCCTGGATGCTGGAGGATCTGAGTTCAAATCCGATCTCAGACACTTGACACTGAGACTACCTGTGTGACCCTGGGCAAGTCACTTAACCCTCACTGCCCCGGTAAAGAAAGAAAGAGAGAGAAAGAAAGAAAGAAAGATGAGGGTCAGAAGGCAGAGTATGTAGAGAGCTAAGACAGTGAGAGGAGAGGACTAGAGGGGGACTTTGCTGAGCTGCTTTACCTCCTCTTAAAATGACAGCTAATAATAATCTCTAGCAATTATATAGTGCTTTAAAATTTCCAAAATGCTTTATAATTTTTGTTTTATTTGGTCCTCACAACAACCTTGGGAGCTAGGTGCTATTCTTATCTACAATTTACAGCTGAGGAAACTGAGGCAAACAGAAGTCAAATGACTTACCCAATGTCATGTAGCTAGTGTCTGAAACAAAATTTGAACTCAGGCCTCTCCTGATTCCAGGTCTAGCAGTCTATCCACTGGACCACCTAGGTTTCTTACATGGGATGGCTTGGTGTGTGGAGAGGAGAAATTCAGAAATGAAAGTGATATAAAAACAAAAAAATATATGAAAAAAATTTAAAAAGGAAAACGTATCAAGAATATAGTGCTATTTTAAATTAACTAACATCTAAAGGAAATGCCCTTTCATAAGATGTAATCACCTCATACTAAATCCATTTAAGTTAAAATAAGTATGAATGCCCTAGTGAGCTTTCTCTCCTTCCTGGAATTGCCCAAGTTCCTTAAACTAAAAATGTTTTCTCTCAGGATTTCCATGATGGAGCCAAGTTGAGGGAGGAAAAGAAGTGAGCTCTCAAACTCATGACAGGATCGCTCCAAAAAACCATCAACATAATGCCACAGGACAATTCCTGGAGCAGCAAAACACACAGAAGAATGTGCTGAAATCATCTTCTAACCAAGAACCGCTTGGAAGGTCAGAAGGAGAGAGCTGCTGTGCTGATACAGGAGTCGGGCCCAACCCCAAAGTCACCCCGACACAGATCCAGCCCCAGTAAGGCCTCAAAAGAGAAGGAGACCCCTGGGGCCTCTGAATCAGCTGAAGCACCAGTGTCATCTGGAACTAAGCTCACAGTCTGGTGAGAGGGCTGAGCCCTTGGCAGGGAGGGAAATTACAGGGGTCTATACTGGTGCTGAGGCAGAACTTGAGTTTTTCACCCCTGCTGGGAACCAGGAGGTAGGCTTGAGTAGCACTGGCCCAGGTGGGGGAGGGGCACAGGCTCCTCAGAGCTGACAATCACAATACACGAAGCTGATTGATTAGCAAGTTGGTCTGGGGTCATCTACAGACCAGGAAACAGGCCAGGTGAGTGAAGAACCCGATCCTCCTTAAATCATACCACCTGAGACTTCTGAAGCTTGGGATACTGTGGCCTGGAAACAACGCTCCACTTTAAGGAGCTAAAAGTCAAGTAAAAGAAAGGCAAGATGAGCAGACAGAGAAAGGTGAGGACCATAGAAAGTTTCTTCAGTAACAAGGAAGACCAAGGGGCACCCTCAGAGGAAGATGTCAACATCAGGGCCCCTATATCTAAAGCTTCCAAGAAAAATATGAATTGGTCTCAGGCCATAGAGGTGCTCAAAAAGGACTTTAAAGATAAAGTTAGAGAGGTAGAGAAAGCAATGGAAAGAGAAATGAGGGGGATGCAGGAAAGACATGAGAAAAAAGTCAACAGCTTGAAAATCCAAATGGAAAAGCTCTCTGGTGGAAATCATTGCAAATCCAAATGAATAAAAAAATAGAGGGCAATGTGAAATATCTTCGGGGAAAAACTGGTCACCTGGAAAATAGGTCCAGGAGAGATAATTTGAAAATTATTGGTCTACCTCAAAACCATGATCAAGGAAAGAGCTTGGACATCATCTTCCAAGATATTCTTAGGGAAAATTGCTCTGAAATGCTAGAAGCAGAAGCTAAAATAGAAACTGAAAGAATCCACCAATCACTTCCAGAAAGAGATTCCAAAAGGAAAACTCCTAGGCATATTATAGCCAAATTCCAGAGCTCTCAGGTCAAGGAGAAAGAATTCAAGTACTGTGGAGCCCCAGTCAGGATAGCACAAGATCTAGCAACTTCTACATTAAAAGACCAGAGAGCATGGAATATAATATTACAGAGGGCAAAGGAATTGGGATTACAACCAAGAATCACCTACCCAGCAAAACTCAGCATAATCTTTCAGTGGAAAAAAATGGGACTTTCATGAAAAAGAGGACTTTCAGGTATTCATGATTAAAAGACCTGAACTGAAAGGAAAATTTGACTTTCAAATACAAGACCCTAAAGAACCATAAAAAATTGGAATTAGAGGACATACCTGGGGATATGCAGTGGGTGACTGTCTTGTGTCTGAGGATGGATTTTGGCTGGGATCCCCCTGGGTCCAGGGTGAATGCTTTGTCCACTGTGTCACCTAGCTGCCCCATGATGACATCATTAGGGTTAAATTGAGGGGTGAGGGGAATGCAATGGGGGAGAGGGAAGGGCATAGGTGAAATCCTACATGAAAGAAACAGGAAAAGGCTTATGGACTGAGGGAAGAGATAGGAGAGGAACAGGGCAGTAAATGAACTGTACACTCATCAGAAAAGGCTCAAAGACCTTAACTCATCGGAGTTGCCTCAAGGAGGGACTAAAACACACACACACACACACACACACACACACACACACACACAACTGGGTGGAGTAATCTATTTAATCTGGGCAGTAAATGATCCTAAAACTCATCAGAATTGACTCAAAGACCTCAATCTCATCAGCACTGCTTCAAGGCAGGAATAACACACACACTCAATTAGGTAGAATAATCTCTCTAACCCTGCAGGAAAATAGGAGGGGAAGGGGATAAAGAGAGAGGGGCAAAAGAAGGAAGGACAGATTTGGGGAGGGGTCAGACAGAAGCAAATCCCTTTTGAAAAGGGACAGGATAAAAGAAGATGGATAATAGAATAAATATCATAGGGAAGGGAATAGAACGGAAGGGAAACAGTTGACAATAATAATCATGAAAAAGAGAAAAGGGGGAGAATTGTACAAAAAATATTTAAAGCAACTCTTTGGGGTGGCTAAGAATTGAGAATCAAGGGAATGTCCATAAATTGAGGAATGATGGAAGAAGCTGTGCTATATGATTGTGATGGAATGGTCTTGTGCTATAGGAAATGACAAACAGGATGATACCAGAAAAACCTGGAAAGACTCATGAACTGATGTATAGTGAAGTAAGCAGAGCTGGGAGGACACTGTGCATAGTGACAGCAATATTGTTCAATGAGCAACTGTGAATGACTTAATTACTCTCAGCAATGCAATGATCCAAGACAATCCCAAGGGACTAATGAGGAAGCATACTATCCACTCCCATAGAAAGAACTGATAAAAAGAGCACTTGTGGATTGTACATATATATAACCTGGTTGCAATCTTGGGGGGGGGGGATTTGGAACTCTAAATCTTATGAAAATGAATGTTGAAAACTACACTTACATGTAACTGGAAAAAAATAAATGTTGTAGAAAAAAATAAGTAAATAAATAGATAGATAGATAGATAGATAGATAGATAGATAGATAGATAGATAGATAGATAGGTAGGTAGATAAATGAATGAAATGTTTTCTCTCCTTTCTTATGTTTTTACTGGGGCATTGTGGATCTTTCCTTTGCCTCCATCATACTCTATTTCACATCATTTATTATTAGGCAATCCTGGTATTTTTCCCATTAGATTACAAACTCCTTGAGGCAGGGTTTGTGAAATTATTTTACATATGTATCCCCAGTGTCTAGTATAGCCAGTATCTCGCATAAAGCTGGTGTTAAAGAAATGTTTGTTGAATTGTTGTTGCACGGGCTATTTTGATTTTGTATTATAGTTATTTATATACATGTCTCTTCATTGGACTATAAATAAATTCCTTGGGGACAGGAACTAGACTCAATTGAAATTTTGCATTTCTAGGACCTAGTACATATCCCTTGTCCACTGTAGGAACTTGAAAATGATTTGTTGAAATGGATTTTTAAAAAATATATATCTATTCAGAAGATTTAGAAAAACTACAGTACAGATATGTTATGAGGTCTTTAAAAGGAATATAAAACACAATCAGGTTTCATTCCCACTTTTTGTATTTTTATGAGAAATATTTTGAATAAAATGAAGTACTTCAGGGTATATGGAGAGAGAGAGAGAGAGAGAGAGAGAGAGAGAGAGAGAGAGAGAGAGAGAGAGAGAGAAATACTTTGCTGATTGTGTTCATTCCTGAAATTGGGGATTCAGGATAGTAACTAGACTGCAAGAAAGGGATTTAAGGATTAGTACTACTAATGGAAATGTACTTGTTCTTTTTATTATCTATAAAGGGCTTAGACTAGATGACCTCTGAGGTTACATCTAGCTTTAAATCTATGATCATAAAATCAAGAAAATTCCCTTTTCCTCAGGTTTTTTTTTTTTTGTGTGTGTGTGTGAGGCAATTGGGGTTAAGTGACTTGCCCATGGTCACACAGCTAGTTAAGTGTTAAATGTCTGAGGCCGGATTTGAACTCAGGTACTCCTGACTCCTGGGCAGGTGCTCTATCCACTGCGCCATCTAGCTGCCCCTTTTTCCTCAGTTTTTAGCAATATCATTGCAAAGGATAAAGTGTGACACTTTCAACCTATGGCTAGGTAACAAAAGTAAAAGCTAACATTGTCTGAGGATCTTCTAACATTTTTTTTTTTCTGAAAAGAAACTATGAATTTTGAAATATTTGTAGGAATTCTAGAAAACACAATATCTAAACAGGAGCTAGAATACTGTTGCTGCTGTTCAGTCATTTAAGTTGTGTCTGACTCTTCATGACCCCATGTGGGGTTTTCTTGGCAAAGATCCTGGAATGATTTGTACTTCCTTCTCCAGTTCATTTTTTTTTTTTAATAACTTTTTTTTTTTTTTGCAGGCAATGGGGGTAAAGTGACTTGCCCACGGTCACACAGCTAGTAAGTGTCAAGTGTCTGAGGCCGAACTTGAACTCAGGTACTCCTGAATCCAGGGCCGGGGCTTAACCACTGCGCCATCTAGCTGCCCCCTCCAGTTCATTTTACATATAAAGAAACTGAAGTAACCAGGGCTAAGTGATTACCCCAGCATCATACTACTATTAAGCATTTGAGACCACATTTGAACTCAGAAGATAAGTCATCCTGACTCTAGGCCTGTTACTCTATCCACTGTGCCACCTGGCTACCCAGCGGCTACAAAACCTCTATAATCTCACTTAAATAACCTATTAAAAAAGGGGTTGGAGAATGCATTTGCCTGAACAAGCTCTAATCACTGATTTCTCTTGGAAGAAAATTTTAGGACAAACATTAACACCAGCCTTCCTGTGAATACCTTTTTATTTCATGCCCTCATCTGACAATCCTAAATGTTGGGCATAAAAATTTTCCTACTGGCTGGCTCAACAATAGTAAGATTGGGCAAGTAGGCATTTTAGGTTTTGGAAGTTTGGATTTCATTGTCATAGGGATACCTATCAAGGAAATAACTCCTTTCACCAGGAAGATCAGCAGCTACTATGCCACTACTCTTATCTTAGATAATCATCTGGGGACTTTTAAGAGTTTGGTAGATTGCCCAGGTTCACAATGTTAGTATGTTTCAAAGGTGGGACTTGAATCCAATTTTCTAGCCAGTATGTTAACCTGCTTCGCATTGTCTTAAAATTGTCCATATTCTCTGTGGAAATCATGAAGAAAAGGTACAGGTTTTATAATGCCACATTATACCTAACTCAACATGAAATGTCCAATCAAATTGAATCAAAATAGATGGTCTTCTGAAGCTGTGACTTCAAAAGGTTTAAGAAAATTTTGATCATATATTTAACATAAAGCACTGACTAAAATTAAATTTATCATTAAATCTATTCCTCACCTTTTTTTGGCAGAGATTCTACCATGCTCTAACAAAAATGACCATGAAAAGCAATTATTTAAACATGAATTTGGCAGACTGCCACTAAGCAATTAAAAAGAAGTTGCTTAGGAAGGAATATAAATTTGCTGTGAGCTCTTTAGTAATTAAGCATAGGTCCTTGATTCTGGGCTCCAACTGTTATTTTACAACATAAAGAAGTGTATGTGGGGGGGAGACCAGAAAAAGTCTGAAAAAATATTTTAACACTTGGAAAAGGGCACAACACTGTATAAGAACTGCATTTTTGCCTTTCTTTGTATTCCCAGAGCTTAGTGCATGGCAAACAGTAGGTTCTAATAAATGCTTGATATTGAAAGTTGAGGAATTATACAAAAATATAATTTTAAAAATTTTCAGAAGGAACAATGATGTTCAAAAAGAATAAATGTAATTGCAGTAAAACCTTAATATACCTACAGGCAAGATTCTAAATTAAAGTCTGAATGAACATAAAAAGAGACCATTACCAAACCTTATGAAAATGGGAAAATGTTGTTCTACACAAAAATGTTAAGTTTTTCAAAATGTTGTGATGGTAAATTGGGGAATTTGCTGTGTAAGACTGTGTATATACACACCAAAAATATATGTTGCACATCAATGGCCAAGCTACATTGGTTACAGAGTCTCCTTAGTAGAAATTTCCTGCTAGCAATTATATCACAGATATAGACACCCCTTCTATATATGATGTATGTATGCTTGTGTGTATGTTATACATGCATGTATAGAAAATACTTCCTGTTTATTCAAGAGCACTTGCACTAAAAGTACAAGGAATTTACATGTTGATTAACCATGAAGTTGCTTTCTGAACTGCCACACCTAAACAAAGCTGCTGATAGAGTAATTAAAGTATTTTTGATACTTTATAGATACTTATAAAGGTAATCTAACTCTTAAATTATGGAGGCCTCATGGCTTAATGGTCAAAGTGACTGTCTAGTAAAGCAGAATATTCTAGGTTCAAATCCCAGTGGGGCCTCAACCTTTTTAGAGCCTCAGGGGATAGTATTCTGGGTTGTTTGTTTTGTTCTCAAAGAGGATTATCACATTGGGGTGCTGAATTGGATTTAACTAAGGGAGGGCTGTGCATGGTCACCACCCTCACTCTCTCCTCCAGAACCATCTGGGTCCATTAGCAAGATCAGGACTAGAGTAGGCTCTGGATGTTTTAAGGCAGTTGGGGTTGAGTGACTTGCCCAGTGTCATACAGCTATTAAGTGACTGATGTGACATTTGAACTTAGGTCCTCCTAATTTCAGGGATAGTACTCAATCAATCCATTGTGCCATCCAGTTGCCCCTAATGATAGTTCATTAGAAATAGTAAAATAAGCACTGCTAGGAATTATAATATTTGTTGAGTAGAATTATGTACCGCAAAGCTTTTCACTAAATAACCAACACATTATTTTGTAAAAAACTATTTAACATAAGTAGCCAATTTTGACTAGAAATAGAAGAATATTGTCTTGTTAAAATTAGATTTAACATTAAAGTATTTATTGATAATTTTTACATGGCATTTATTTTCTAAAAGAATTTGTATCATTATCATCATCAATTTAAGATTACCAAAAGATATCACCCAGGAAAAGAAAATAGCTTCATTAAAACAAAATGGAAAATGTTGGAGAGGCTGTGGGAAAATTGGAACACTAATGCATTGTTGGTGGAGCTGTGAGCTGATCCAACCATTCTGGAGAGCAATTTGGAATTATGCCCAAAGGGCGATAAAGCTGTGCATACCCTTTGACCCAGCAATCCCACTTTTAGGTCTTTTGCCCAAAGAAATCATGGAAGGGGGAAAGGGACCCACATGTACAAAAATATTTATAGCTGCTCTTTACGTGGTAGCAAGGAATTGGAAGTTGAGGGGGTGCCCATCAATTGGGGAATGGCTGGACAAGTTGTAGTATATGAATACAATGGAATACTATTGTGCTGTAAGAAATGATGAGCAGGAAGAGTTCAGAGAAACCTGGAGGGTCTTACGTGAGCTGATGATGAGTGAGATGAGCAGAACCAGAAGAACATTGTACACAGTATCATCAACATTGAGTGTTGACCTACTGTGATGGACTATATTCTTCTCACCAATGCAATGGTACAGAAGAGTTCCAGGGAACTCATGATAGAAGAGGATCTCCAAATCCAAGAAAAAAAAAGAAAGAAAGAACTGTGGACTATAGATGCTGATTGAACCATATTATTTCTTTTGTTTTGGGTGCTGTTGTTTTTTTTTTTCTATTTTGAGGTTTTGCATCACTGCTCTGATTCTTTCTCTTGTAACAGGATTAATGCAGAAATAGGATTAATGTTATTATGTGTATATATATATGTGTGTGTATATATATATATCTATATCTATATGTATATGTATAGAGATATATAGATATAACCTATATCAGATTACCTGCTGTCTAGGGGAGGGGGGAGGGAGGGGAGGGAGGGAGAAAAATCTGAAATTGTAAAGCATATATAAACAAAAGTTGAGAACTATCATTACATGTAACGGAAAAATAAAATATCTCATAAAAAAAAACAAAACCAAAATGGAGGGGCAGTTAGGTGGTGCAGTGGATGGAGCACCAGCCCTGGATTCAGGAGGACCTGAGTTCAAATCTGGTCTCAGACACTTGACACTTACTAGCTGTGTGACCTTGGGCAAGTCACTTAACCCTCACTGCCCAGCAAAAACCCCCAAAACAGAACAAAACAGAACAAAACAAAAATGGAGGTGGCAGCTAGGTGGCAGGGTGAATAGAGCACCGGCCTTGGATTCAGGAGGACCTGAGTTCAAATCCGGCCTCAGACACATGACACTTTCTATCTCTGTGACCCTGGGCAAGTCACTTAACCCCTGTTGCCCCTCCCCTCCCCCCAAAATGGATTTTTTGTTTTGTTTTTGGTGAGGCAATTGGGGTTAAGTGACTTGTCCAGGGTCACACAGCTAGTAAGTGTCAAGTATCTGAGACCAGATTTGAACTCAGGTCCTCCTGACTCCAGGGCCAGTGTTCTATCCACTGTGCCACCAAGCTGTCCCGTCAAAATGGATTTTTAAATGAAACTCTTTAAGAACATCGTACCTATCAAAAATGGATATTCCATCTATCTTCCATCTCTACCTCTTCCCCAAGACCATATCTGTAGTAGAGTTAAAACTGTGCTTGGAAAATCAGAACTCTCATTTCCCTTAGTTGCTAATCTTCTCAATTCAAAATGCTTGGATGATGACAGTGATGCTATACCTTTTTCCAATCTGATTATTGGTTCTCCATTATCTCTGTATTGAGTCCAAGTTAGTATACTGGAATTATTTAATCCAAGCTCTACTGCAGAAAACAAAACTCCAATGGGCTGGCCACACTGTTTGAAATGCCAAATATATATTTGCCTAAAAGATTATTTTACAGAGAACACCCACAAGGTAAGTACTCACATAGTGGTAGGCAAAAGTGATACTGGGACACTCTCAAGGTCTCTCTGAAGAACTTTACAATCAACTGTGAGACATGGGAGACACTGACACGGAAACTGACACTGACAGGAAACATGGCAAGAAGGTGCTGTGCTCACTGAGCAAACCAGAATTGCAGGAGCTCAAAAGAAATGTGAGATGTATAAATTTAGAGACATCTCCACTTGAAATATTCATATGTTCTGCCTGACTTGTGGTGAACTCTTCCAAGTTCATATTGGTCTGATCAGCCAGTCAGACACACTGTAACTTGATTTCCCAACATAGTGATGTCATTTTGGTCTTCTTTGAGGATGAAGAACAACAAAGCAACTAAGTCATTAACTTTTCACCTGAGAACACTGCTCCATACCGTATCAAATCAAACATACTATAAACACAAGGCTATACACAAGAAAGGCGGGCTATTAAAGAGATGTCAAGTGTATCTTTAATTTACAATGCTAATAAAAAGGTTAAAAAATTTTCAAATGTCTCAGTTACCCACAAGATAAATTTTCATTTTGAAAAAGTTATCTGAATAAGTATAAATATACTGTACCTCATCAAATTCTTCAGTCATTTTTCTGATGATTTCTGCATTCTGCATATTCCTGAACATCTCAATTCTTACAGTACCTACAAAGAGACATTTATTATTATTTTAATATAGTAATATCAATATTAAATGAAATTTACATTACAAACAATTGCTATAATATTGAATAGTCCTAATTTTAACATGAACTTGTGATATATTAAAAAAATTTTTTTTTAAATAATAAACATTTTTATTTAAAATTTTCACTTCCAAATTTTATCTCTCCTTCTCTCACACCTCCCCAAGGCAGTAAGCAATTAGATATAGGTCATACATGTGCAATTATGTAAAACATTACTATATTAGTCATTTTGTATAAGAAAAATCAAATTAAAGAATTTAAGAAATAAAGTGAAAAATTTGTATGCTTCAGTCTGTGCTCAATCAATATCAGTTCTTTCTTTGGAGATGAATAGTACGCTTCATCATTAGTCCTTTGGTATTGTCTTGGTTCCTTGTATTGTTGAGAATAGTCAAGTCATTCACAGTTCAACAAACAATATTGCTGTCACTGTGCACAATGTTTTCCTGGTTCTGTTCACTTCACCAAACATCAATTTGTATAAGTCTTTTTGAGCCTTTCTGAAATCATCCTGCTTGCTATTTCTTATAGCACAATGATATTCCATCACCATTATATATCACAACTTGTTTAAGCATTCCCCAACTGAAGGGCATTCCTTTGACTTCCAATTTTTAGCCACCACAAAAGGAGCTAATAGAAATATTTTTGTACAAATAGGGCCTTTCCTCTTCTTTTGAATGTCTTTGGGATAGAAAGCTAGCAGTGGTGTTGCTGGATAAAAGGGTATGCACAATTTGATAACCCTTTGGGCAAAGTTCCAAATGGCTCTCTAGAATCATTGGATCCGTTTACAACTCTACCAGCAGTGGATTCATGTCCCAGTTTTCCCACATTCCCTCCAACACCCAGTATTTTCTTTTTTTGTTTATATTTCCCACTCTGATAGGTGTGAGGTGATACCTCAGAGTTGTTTTAATTTGCATTTCACTTATCAGTAGTGATCTAGAGCATTTTTTCATAAGACTATAAACAGCTTTGATTTCTTTGAAGACTTCCTGTTCATATCCTCTGACCACTTATCAGTTGGGGAATGGCTTGTATTTTTATAAATTTGACTTAGTTCTCTATACATCTGAGAAATGAGGCTTTTATCAGTGATACTTGTTGCAAAAATTCTTTCCCAGTTTTCTGCTTCCCTTATAATCTTGGTTACATTAGTTTTTTTTGTGCAAAATCTTTAATTTTATATAATCAAAATGATTTATTTTACATTTTGTATTGCTCTCTATATCTTCTTTGGTTCCAAATTCTTCTTCCATCCATAAATATGACAGATAAACTATTCCATGTTATCTTAATTTGCTTATACATTTTGGAGATTGATACCATTTGAAAAATGTATTTCTTAAAATAATCATGCTGGGTCAATCTCAAAGGATCCTTTCTTTTAACATCTCACATGCCAGATAATATAAATATACCAAAGCAACAAAAAATTATCTAATCTGTTTTTAATTTCCAAAAAGGAAGACTGAACTTTGTTTTCTTAGAAAACTTTTCATCTATTCCTTAAGACTAAAAACTTCATGTATAACCACTGTCTCTTTGAGTAACTTTAGCACTTTTATTTGTTCTAATATTGTCCTCCACAAAAATGTGTAAGTGGCCAGAATCTTCTTTCTGATAATATTTTTAAAAAGAAAGTGATTCTACCTTCCTATTTATCATATAATTTCATCTTTATTACAAAATTAATAAATTGTTGCAAGCAAGAACAAAAATAAAGATCACCTCATATTCCCTAACTCTAAGAATAAGCAAACTCTGAGTAAAAGGATCCAAGAGTTCCTCAGTGGGAATCCACTTACAAATAATTACATAAGAACCCAAAGAATTTTCATAAAACTTTAAGTATCAAGAAACTTTGATAACCAAAAAGGGTATAACAGGCTAAAGAAATTAAAGATTAAATTCAAAATCTTCATTTATAATTCTATGACCAACACTATACTACATTTTGGCAGTGGGGAAGGACTATTTGTTATTCTATAGGTGTAGAAATCTCCCTGTGAAGAACCTCTTATTATTATTGATGGGCAAATGGTCTGCATATGATGGTTTTACAGAGTGGCTCAGGGCACTAAAAGGTTAAGTGACATGTCCAGGATCACATCAGTATGTGTCCTAGGTGGCACAGTACAGGTTATCCTGACTCTAAGGCAGACTTTCCCTCTACTACATGATGCTGTATGTGCTGCACAGAAGAGACACTTCATAAAGTTTATTTTTGTGTGTGTGTGTGTGACTGGTAAAAGAGAATTCTGTTTAATTTAATAAACATTAAGTATCATTTATGTGCTAAGCATTGGGGATACAATAAAAAAAAATAACAACAATTCCCATCATTTAAAGAGCTTACAGTCTACTGAGTGAAAATGATGTGTACTCAGATAAGTAAATACAAACCATGGGTTTGGTAAATACAAAGCTTGAATGCTACAGGGTCAGAAATATCAGGGTTCAAGTTCTGCTTCTGAGATAATATAACTGTTTAATCTTGGAAGTCTATCAAAACCCCACAAAATTGTAGACAACTACAAGTTGGAGGAATAGTTGCAGAATTGCATTTCTAGAGGGTGCTTCCTCAATAGCAGTTCCATGAAATAAGGTTGCATATAAAGAAAACAAAAGAAGCTGCCATACTCTGATGGGTAAAGATCAGGACAGATAGTAGGGAGAGATTTCTATACATGGAGGAATCAAAAAGGTTTCTTCTAAGAGGCAGAGGGGGTCTTGATGGGATATATGGGGATTCTAAAGAGGTAGAAGTGACAATAAAGAACATTCCAGAAAGGGGAACAGCTTATGAAGAGTCGCAGAAACAGGAAATGTAATACTTTACTATAAGAAACAGCAGGTTCAGCTAGAATACAGAGTACGTGAGGGTAGTAATTGCTCTGGGAAGACAGGTGGGAACCCAGATGTAAAGGACTTTAAATGTCCAAGAGGGGTTTGTATTTTATCAATAAGCAATAAGAAGTCATTAAAACTTTTTGAGCAAGTAAATGACAGGGTCAGACCGGAACTTTAGGAACACCAAATGGATGGGATAGGAGAGGTACTAGTGGAAAAAATGAAGTAGAAGGTTACTATAGAGGTCTAGGCCAGATGTGATATATCCCGAATTAGTTTGCTTGTATTTTTAGTGGACATGTCAAACTAGATGTCTTACAGACATCTTAAATTCAACATGTCCAAAACAGAATGGATTTTCCCCTCAAAATCTATTCCACTTCTGAACATCCCTATTTCTGTCCACAGTATCACCACCTTTTTTGTCAACACAAATTTCTCAAACTTGGAGTTACCTGCAGCTCCTCATTCTCTCATTGCCAACCAAATCCAATCAGATGCCATGTCTTCCATCTTTACTTCAATAATACTTTTCATAGCCATTCCCTTCTACTCCATTCACACAATCATTTTCCAAATGCAATTGGTCTTGTCTACCTAAAGCCTCTAGTACATCTTCCACACCTGAAGCCTTCTAGTACATCTTCCACACAGTTGCCAAAGTATTATTTTTGCTTGGCTGGTTATTTGTTTTGTTTTTTGCGGGGCAATAGGGGTTAAGTGACTTGCCCAGGGTCTCGGAGCTAGTAAGTGTCAAGTGTCCTGAGACCAGATTTGAACTCAAGTACTCCTGAATCCACTCTATCCACTGCATCACTTAGCTGCCCCCAGAGTAATATTTTTAAAGCAGAGGTCTTACTACATCATTTTCCTGTCTCTATAAGCTCCAAGGTGTGACTATCACCTCTAGGATGAAATAGAAACGCTTCTGTTTGTTGATTTAAGCCTTTCACAAACTGGTCTTCACCTTACATTCATTCTAACATCCAATAAAAATTGGTTTCTTGTAGTTCTGTACACAACAGGCTATTTTCAATCTCTTTAGACTTAGTCAGCTACCTTTATGCCTGGAATAGGTTTCCTTGCTTTTGAATCTTAGAGTAGGAAGCTTTACCATCCATCACAGTTCAGCTCATGTGCCAACTTCTACCTGGATCTCAGTTGCTAGTATTCCCCCTTCATTCAAATTATTGTGCATTTACTTCTATATAATTGTGTACTTACTTATGTGTATATATTATTTCCTTGTATAGAATGTAAGCTCCTTGAAGGCAGAAACTTACATTTTATACTTTGAATCTCTAACGTCTAACACTTCTTGGCACACTATAGGCATTTAATAATTTTTTGCAGACAAAAATCCCTGGAGAGACAAGGATGAAAAATACTACCAATAGAACAGTAAAGAATTGTCAAGTAAACAGATTGGGGGGTGAGGAAGAGGGAAGAAGAGAAGATGATTCCAAGGCTGTAGCACACTTGATAGAAAAAGGGAAATTATTAAAAGAAGTAGATTTATAAGGGAAGAAAATGAATTTTCTTTCTGGACATACTGAGTTTGAGATGGTACATCTGGATGAAGATGTCTAGTGGGCAACTAGTAATGCAAAAGGGGAGCTCTGGAAACAGAAGAGTGCTGAACAAGTAAACTTCAGAACAAGGAGACAATAAATGAACTCATGGGAATTGATGGGGAAAGGGGGAAGTGTCATGAAATGTGAGCAAAAAGTAAGTAATCTAGTTCAGATGAAACCAACCTTCTTTAAGAAGAAAACAGCTGTCAATATTTTGATAATTGATATTTGATAAATATTTTGCAATAGAAACACTACATTTTTTTAAATAAAGAAGCCAACACTGGAAAAACTACAATCATATCCAACCTACTCTTTTACATCTTAGCAAATTAATTATGTATACAGAAGATAAAAATGTATATTCTGTCTTACAAGACCAAATGAGATATGATGGATTAAGTTTATTTAAAAACGACATTAACTAACTGTTCCTATAATATCCACACCCAAGATTTTAAAATTATACAAGAACTTTATAGTAACCATACATTGTAGAGATTTCAATCTGAGCAAGGTGAGGGGTGAAAGGGTTGGTTCTGAAAGAATTAATCACGAGTTGAATCACAGCTTTACCTCCCACCCCCTGACCCACATTCCTAATTATTTACATGATCAGAGATCTAGTGCTAGAAGGGACTTAAGAGTCCATCTAGTTCAATCCCACAATTTTCTTACAATTTTTAATATCTTGATCTCAACTGCAAATAAAACAAACAAAAAAAAGGATTGCACATGAAACTGAAAATCTCAATTATGCACAGCTTGCTTTTCGAGGTTCTGATAAATTTGGTATATAATTTTACCAACTGTTCTGTTTGGCTATTATCTCTTCTGGTCCTTCTTCTGGGTGTTTCTGTTAGTTTAAAAAATGTTACATTGACCCTGTTTTCTTCTTTCTTGGAGGGTAACACTTAATTTCTAGCCCACAGGAAAAACAACAACAAAAAAACCCCTCACCCCACTTACTAACAAAGAGGCATTGTTAAGCAAAACAAACTCCAACACTGCTGTCTTAAAAGGGGGTGGTAGTAGCATGCTTCATCATTGGTTCTTCAGAATCCTGCCAAATGTCTCATTTTACAAATGAGGAAACTGAGGCTCACAGAGTCTCAGTAATTTGTATAAGGTCACACAGGCAGTATATGAACTCAGGTACTTCTCCAACTTCAGAGACAACGCCACTTCCATTTTACTATGTAGTATAATGGTAAATTATGAAGCCAATCTGAAAATTGTATTTTGATCTATAAACTAATACTTCTGGTTTTCATCTAAAAAGGATTAAACCAGTTTTATGAAATTTAAATATAAAATCAATTTTTTTTTCACTCGCATATCTTTAAATGGAAGCATGAATGTGGAAACTTGTGGCACTACGCCATTGGGGTGGATATATTTTTCCTGCCCTTAGAGTTAAAAAAAAAATTTTTTAATAACTTTGAAAAAACTGAGCCTAAAAAAAGTAAAAGGGGAGCAGCTAGGTGGCACAGTGGATAAAGCACCAGCCCTGGATTCAGGAGGACCCAAGTTCAAATATGGCCTCAGACACTTGACATGCTGATGTGTGACCCTGGGCAAGTCACTTAACCCTCACTGCCCTGAAAAAAACAAACAAAAAAAGAGTAAAAGGGAAAATAAATATTTTCCAAGTCACACAACATAAGCAATGTTTATTAGCAACATAATGTAATTCTTAAACACAAGAAAAAGTATTATGTATTTTTTTCTGATGTAAAAAATGTTAAACTATCTTAATGTAAACACAACAAAAATATATCCTCTATTTCTAAATGTCCTTTTCCCCCTCCCCTCTTGCACTGCCTAATTTCTTTAAGTATATAGGACTACTTTTTCCTCAATTAAAAAAGTACTTGCTTTTCGTTTAGGCAGAACCTTGGGACATACTTGGTGGAGAATTCTTGTGTGTGTGTTCAGTGTATTAGTCTACTATGTAAAAGCAGAGACACCTGCTTCAGACTCTGTTTTTGGCCATTTTGTTAAGGCCATGACTATGGATAATAAAATCAGTTTTAACTACTCTCAAATATTATTTGTATCCCCTGTAGAAGTAAATTTCAATGGAGGTATAGGTATAACAATGAAGGAAAAAAACATTTATGAGACACATACTATATGCTGTGTGCCAGGAACTCTCATAAGCACTGGGGATACAAAGAAAAGTAAAATCAATCCCTGTCCTCAGGGAGCTCACATTTTAATGGGAAAGATAACATGTAAAAAAATTTGGTGTTATAATATATAAAGTATATGGGACCTAATCTCAGAGTGGAAGTTACTAGCAGCTGGGCAGAAGCCTGGGAAAGACTGCTTACAGAAGGAGGGATGTGTAAATAAAGAAAAATCTATACATAAAGCCAGAGGTTTTCTATTGATTTCAATTAAAAAAATGCACAAGTCTCATGAGAATAAATTATGAGACAGCATTTAGGGAATATTTTGAAGATCAGCAGAATTTAATTACAAAGCTTGATTTAAAGAACATGAATCTAGATATACCAGGGAGTTTAGAGCCTATCTAGACATGGTACATGTAGAAACAGTATTAGATGAATGGAACAACAACAAAAAATGAAATTAGGGATAAAACTTAGGGGAAAATGACCAGGAATGATGCTGTGGAGAGGGGGATGAGGTAAAATGTTAATAAGGGAAAAATATGATCTCAGGGAACCTGATTTGGGGAAAGGGTACAGAGAACACTTCTGGGCAACAGATATTGTAGTCAAAGTCAGTTAATCTTAAAGAGAAGCTGGTTTCTCTTTTGACTTTAATCCTTTAATAAAGTGGTACATGGTGATTTCTGGAGGCACTGATGCTAGAGAAAGTCCCAATGGGATAAAGATGTTGTTCCACTACATCTATTCCCATATGGTAGCCAAAATAGCTAAGATTAAGGCAAATAATTTTGAGACAGTGATGTGATATAGCTCAGGGCTTAGAGATAAGAAGTCTTGAGTTCAAATTCAGCCTCAAGGGGACTTCCAGAGCAGAGCCAAGATGAGGGAGGAAAGGCAGTGAGCTCTGACTCTCAAACTGACAGGATCGCTCCAAAAAAAAAAAAAAAAATCAACATAATGCCACAGGACAATTCCTAGAGCAGCAAAACCCCCAGAAGAATGTGGTGAAATCACCTTCTAACCAAGAACGGCTTGGAAGGTCAGAAGGAGGGAGCTGCTGTGCTGATACAGGAGTAGCGCCCAACCCCACAGTCACCCTGACACAGATCCAGTCCCAGGAAGGCCTCATCAGAGGAGGAGACACCCAGAGCCTCTGAATCAGCAGCTGAAGTGCCAGTGTCGTCTGGAACTAAGCTCACAGTCTGGTGAGAGGGCTGAGCCCTTGGCAGGGGGCGGAAATTACAAGGGTCTATGCTGGTGCTGAGGCAGAACTTGGGTTTTTCACCCCTGCTGGGAACCAGGAGGTAGGCTTGAGGAGCACAGGGCCAGGTGGGGGAGGGACACAGATAGATGCTATTCATCTGGAAAGATTTTTGAGTTCGAGATGATATGGACTATATCTGTTGTTCAACGAATGTTACAATTAAAGATACTCCTCATCAGAAAGTGTTAGCCATTAGGAGATTAATTTCTTGCCACAATATCTTCTAAAGACCATCTACTAAGGTGTTGTGATTTCTGTTAATGGAGGGAGTACATGTATATTCCATTCTCTTTCCTAATGATGGTGAAAAAAGTAAGAAAAAAGAATATAGAAAGAAACGGATAGGGAGAGCAGCTGATTCCTCTTTCACCTTTACTTCTTTTGGTTCTTTACCGCAATTTTTCATACACGGGTCACTTGTGGCTATGCTACAAGGAAATGATGCCAGGAACTACAGCAGGGGCTAAGCATAGCCAAGTGGTATTGTTCAGTTATACCAGTGATTTTAAAATTCAATTATGCCCATGTGTAGTTTCCTAATTAAACCCTTAACACTGAAATGTGAAAATATGGGCTGCTATATAGCAAACAACTGTTGTAAATGGAGGGCAATAAACTTAAGAATATGGTGTAGACATTAAAGTTTGGCAAATGAATAGAGGCAACATGTTAAACTCTTAATACTTCATATAACTGTCAACTGACACAATTTCTAATTATGGTTGTGATGGATCAGGGGGATATGCTCTAAAATATGTCTCCCAGGTCAGATTTTGGTAGCTGCTTCCTCGGGTAACTTCCAATTTATTGCCAAGTGAGAAAACATAGTGATGGAGTCAGGATGAGAGTGCCATGGCTAAGGGGGACTTCATAATGACTAGCAAAGGACCCATGCAATCAGGGAAGAATACAAAGAGCTGAGGTTACTGAAACAAAGAGGAATGGGTGGAGTAGGCTGACATAGGAGAATGAGGACAATGTAATTATTGTCACAAGACTAAGGAAGATGGACTTTCTGGAAAAAAGCATCAGTATAGTGTCACAGTAGAAATGTGAAAGAGAATTAAAATTGCAGAAAAGTCACTATCATGGTAATTAGGAGAAGGCAAGTATTACCTTTGAATGTGCAGTTTACATACAGGGGTGGTGTCAGGAGCTCAATTGGAAGGCATTAACTTATGATCATAAGGGAGTATAATAAACAGAAAGTTTAAAGTATCAGGAATCAGGAGGCAAGTATTTGATATATTAATGTACAATAAGAAGCTATATGGCCCTGAGCAGGTCATTTTTACCTACTATACCTTAGTTCCCTAATAGGTTAGAAAAACGGGGCTGAATCAGGTAATATCTAAGGCCCTTTCTATCTCTGAAACACTGTGAATACAGGAAATAGTATAGTGGGTATAATGAAACTATACATTGTAAAAGACTGAAGTCCTCTAAAAAGACAGTATATTCTTAATCACTTCACTTCTCATTTCTTTCAGTACCACTGTTCTGCAATGCTCTGTAGTCTCTCCTTCCTCTCTATTCATTAGACTTTTTGTTTAGTATTTTTAAAAAATGATATCAAATTTAAGGCTCTTGTTTCAATATGAAGAAGTCAGGATTTAAATTATCAATCAATTTAAAATGCTAGAAAGGATTCATCAAAGGTTTCCACCTTTTAATGGTGACCAGCTACAACAATCAATTCAGCAAATATTACATTTACAATATAAATGTACTACCAAAGGGACACACACAGTATGATTAAGTTGACAAAAATGACTTATACTTAACTTTTCCGGAACACATACACACAAAACAAAGCAATATGTAAGATATTTTTATTGATCATTTACATTTCATTTCATTATTCTCATTTTATTTTCTGTATAAGTCTACTTTAGAGTATAAACTCCTAAAGGGCAATGACTCTAACTGGGGTTCTATGTATATTACTATCTCTGGTAGAATCTAGCACAATTAGGCACTTGATCAAAATTTGTTATTGTACAGTCATTTCTGAGTCTCCCAGTACCCGTTTTGGCTTTTCTTGGCAAAGATACTAGAGTAGTTTGCCATATCCATCTCCAACTTTTACAGATGAAAACTCAGGCAAACAGGCTTAAGTGACTGGCCTAGGATCACACAGATAGTGTGTCTGAAAACATATGAATTCAAGAAGATGCATTTTTCTGACTCCAGGCCCAGAAGCACGTAGACACCCCTTGCATAAATAAGGATGACAAATGAGAATCAACTTTATCACACATGTAAAAAAGTAGCAAAAGATAGCAGCAAAAGATAAATACTTTCAATGTCAAAAAGGGTTGGTCAATATAATCCACATATACTCTATATGCAAGCATAAATGTGCTTATATGGTACCAGTAATTATAACAAGGAGGTAAAATTAGTAATCAGTGTTTCCTAGGCACTCTTTATCATTAGGCTTTCAATTTAAAGTAGATATTGCAGATAGAGCTAGGGGTACACTCATACTTTTAAACTCTTTTTCATTCCTTTTCTTTGTCTGAGGCGTTGTGGTGAGGCAATTGGGGTTAAGTAACTTGCCCAGGGTCACACAGCTAGTAAATGTTAAGTGTCTGAGGCCAAATTTGAACTCATGTCCTCCTGAATCCAGGACCAGTGCTCTATGCACTGTGCCACCTAGCTGTTCCTTCCATTCCTTTTCATGGAAAAATATATAGTATATTTACTAAGCTTATAGTATGCATAAAAAAGAATTATTTTGTGGAAAGGAAGACTATACAAACTTAAGATTTATTCAGTATGGCTAGTTGCATAAAATCTTGAAAAGAAGTCTTAAGATTAAATTCTAGTCCAGGGGTTAGCAAACTATGGCCATCAGACCAAGTGTACTCCTTCCTCACCCTGTTTTCATATGGCTGGTCAGCTACTGGGTCAGATTTGGTCTGAAGGCTATAGTTTATGGTCTTTTGGTCTAATCTAAGGAAAAATGTAGTCATAAATCTCCAAAGGTTGTAAGAATTTTTTTGTACACAATAGACACTCAACTATTTCATGACTGACTAACTTAAGGTAGTTATGTAGCAAACCAAGTTATCCATATAAAAAGATGCAAACAAATGGGGGTTCCAGAAAGGGATGCTAACCTAAAAATGATATAAGGTAAGTACATATTATGCTGATATTCATTACCACTAACAGACATCAAGTCAAGAAACATTACCACTGAGTTAGATTCCATTTTCATGAACATGAAACAGTATATACATACTTTATTATACAAATGAAAAGACATCCAAATCACTTCAAGGAACACTATATGTTGATAAACAATGCTGAATACTGAAATGAGTGCTGGATTTCAATAAAACTTTACATACTGGGTTTAAAATTAGTGGGTCTGAATAATGCCACTTAGTAGCTGTGTCACTTAAATGAGCTCAACCTCAATTTCAACAGTAAAATGGCAACTGTATATAATTCATGATTATATACTATGAGGACCAAATTACACAATGGATGCAAAGTTAGTTCCTCACACAAATGGTTTACTGGAATAAAAAAAAAATGAGTAAAAGAGGTCAGGCTTTTGGTGTTTGGATTCAGTTGCATGCTTATTTTTACCCCCAAAACATCTGGGTTTCAGCAGTGTGTACTACCTCCATTAATAGACATCACAATACCTTAGTAGATGGTCTTTAGAAGATACTATGGCAAGAAATACATCCTCTAATGGCTAACATTTTCTGATGAGGAGTATCTTTAATTGTAACGCTGAACAACAGATATAGTCCATATTATATTGCAACAACCAGAATTTATTTAATTTCTGCTAACCGAGGCTTTGAAAGCCCAGCATTACCTACCAAAATTGAGTATCAGAATAGGAACTAAATGTATAAAACCAAAAAAAAATAGGCATGTATCATAATTTACTTATGGTAAAAGGGCTATTCTTCATAGATTTTTAAAACTTACAATAATTAAGCAGAATCAAGATAATTTATACCCAAGAATATTCAAGATCATGAATCACAATAAATAGGTGGCAGCTAAGAGGCACAGTGGATAGAGTACTGGTCCTGTAGTCAGGAGGACCTGAGATCAAATCTGGCCCCCAAAACTAAACATTTACTAGCTGTGTGATGTTGGACAAGTCGTTTAACCCTAACTGCCTCAACACCCCCCCCCAAAAAACCATTAGCACAATAAATAACGCAGCAAAGTAAAACAGAGGTAAATTATATAAAATTCTTTGTTTTTGCTGAATTATTATTTACATTTAATGTTTGAACTATTTATATATACATATATAATTAACATATATATGTATACATATATACACACACATACATACCAGTGCCCATCCTGCATATTTTAATGTTTTTGAAAAAAATCCAAGAATCCAAGAACCAATAACCCAGTTCTCTACACAAATAATGTTGTATGGAATTCATACTCAATCTCCTCAACATTTAGTTCCTGGGAATGTTGATAAACTTGGTTAATTTTAGGGTACCTTTCAACATTAATAATGATTTGATTCATGTTTGCATTACCATCCTTTCCTACCAATAGTTCATTTTCTTTCCAATGCCCTTTTGCTACCAAAAATTTCATATGACGAAAGAGAAAAAATTTTTTTCAGCTGGAGACTTCTTTCCAATTCCCAAATCATTATTACATCAAGAGAGAATTATAGAATTACAGGTAGTACCTAACATATTATGTTATAAAAGTTAATTTGTACATTAGTTGGCTGGCTGAACAAGTACTCTGGCATAAAAACCATATTGTAAAAGGTGGTTAAAGTCTGCTTTTAACAAGGCCTCGATAACATAAAGTACTTATTATTTGTGGAATCCTAAATATTATAACTTCTTTGATAATATGCATTCTGAATTCTAGCTAGGACTGTCAGAAGCACCCTATTTCATCATGATAAGCCTAGCAATAAAATCTCTCCACCTAGTGCCACCTGAAACAAAAATGTATATTTTCTTTTTTTTTTGCAGTAAGTAAATTTGAAATAATAATAGTTGACCTTCTTTATATGCCAAACTGGCTTCTGTGGGGGCACTGGTTGAAATAACAAAGAATATTTCTAGGGTAAAGATGAAACTTTAAAAAATCTGGAAGCAAGAAAATACAGAGAGCTCTAACTCATGGAGTAGAATGGGATAGGAAAAACTAGCAGAAGCAGAATGAATGCAGTTACCCAAAACAAACTGTAGTTCAACTACATCAGACTGTACCATTCATTTGGCAAGCAATTATTTGCTATCTGTTCTATTTTTGTCTTTTAAAGTCTCATATTATTTTTTTATTTTTTTTTTTTTGCGGGGCAACGGGGGTTAAGTGACTTGCCCAGGGTCACACAGCTAGTAAGTGTTAAGTGTCTGAGGCTGGATTTGAACTCAGGTACTCCTGAATCCAGGGCCAGCGCTTTTAACCACTGCGCCATCTAGCTGCCCCCTAAAGTCTCATATTATTAATTACTTATTAATGCATTTATTTTATCTTATAAAATTAAATTTTACTTTATTTTCAGATCCACATCAATTCTTATTTCCATGCACTGAAAACCCCTGGTTGCAAACATATATAGTTAAGCAAAAATAAATTCCTGCATTTTAACATCCATTTTTTATAAGATTTTGAGTTTGGTTGGAACACATTATTTTGGGGGTGGTAAGGCATTCAGGGTTTAAGTGACTTGCCCAGAGTCATACAGCTAGTAAATGTCTGAGGCTGGATTTGAACTCAGGTCCTCTCCTGACTTCAGGACCAATGCTACCCCTATTTTTTAGGACTTCATTATTAAGTCTCAGGTCTGTTTCTTTGCTTGTGTGCTGGAATCTACTATTATTTTATTACATTATGATCAGGAAGGGAAATGTTTAAGATTTTGACTTTATATACATTTATTTGTAATTTCTCTATATTTAGTTTTTTTTAAAAAGTGGCATGTGGTGCTGAGAAATATGAACATTCTGTGATAGTCCCATTCATTTCTAAATTCTCCAAAAGTTTGTATAGTTCTATATTTTATCTTTTAAGTTTTATTTTTCTAACTTTGTGAATGGTACATTAGTATTTCCTACTAGTGTGGTTCAATTATTTTTTTTCCTTTATAAATTTAGATACTATGCCATTTGGTACAAATGTTTTATTTTAGCTTATTTTACTATTTTTACGTTTTAGTGTTTTATAAAGGTGGATTAGATTGATACTAACTCAATCAAGTCATCCTACTCTACTTAAAGTAAAGTATAAAATGTTAAGTCAATCAATCACAGGCTTTAGACTAAGTGTAAAAAGTCCTTCTAACTGCAGTGACTTTGCACAAGAATCATGTTCCAGGGATTTTGTACACATTTTTAAGATAAAGACCTGAGAGGCTAGAGCAAACCTGGCTTTTTAAAAACCACACCCTTAAGAAGGAACTGTTTGATAATACTTCCAATTCATAAGAATTTTTTCAGTATTAGAGCAGCTGAAAAGAATATACTTAGACAGAGGGTACAGGTCTGAACTGAATATGAAAGGATGATATCTGTAAAGCATTTATTTTTTGTTTCTCCTTGTTTTTTGTGGGGCAGGTAGGGTGGGGTGGCTTATGTATGGGGCTGGATTTGGACTCAGGGCCTCCTGAATCTAGAGCTACTGCTTTGTCCACTGTGTTAATTAGCTGACCCATGATAACATCTTTAAAATAAAGTTAAGGGGTAAGAGGAATGCACTGAAAGAAAGGGAAGGGGAGAGGTGGAAGGTGATAAAGTAGCTCATATAAAAGAAACAAAAAAAAAAGCTTAGGAAGTGGAGAAGATGAGGAAGGAGTGGGGGAGTGAGTGAGCCTTACTCTGATCAGAACTAGTTCAAAGACTGAATAACATATACACTCAAGTGGGTATAGTAATACATTGTACCCTGAGGGAAAGTGGGAGGGGAAAGGGATAAAGCAAGGGAGAGGTGAAGGAAGGGAGGGCAGACTGGGGGAGGGGGCAGTAAAAAGCAAAACACTTTTGCGGAGGGATAGGGTGAAAGAAGATAGAAAATAGAGTAAATATCAAGCGGGAGGGAATAGGATGGAGGGTAATACAGTTAACAATAGCAACTGTGAAAGAAATGATGAGCAGGATGCCATCAGAAGGACATATGAAAAATGCAAACCATCAACAGTGAAAGAACTGATGGTATCTGAATACAGATTGAAGTATAATTTTCTGTGATAGTTCCTCTTTCTGAAGTTATTCTGTTTTCTTTCACAATCTAATTAATGTGAAGATGTTTTACATGACTGCACATGTATGACATACAGAATTGCTTGATTTCTTAGGGAGGGTTGAGGAGGGAGGGAGGGAGGAAGAAAATTTGAAACACATGGCAAAGAATTGGAAATCGAGGGAATGCCCATCAATAGAGGAATGGCTAAACAAGTTGTGGCTAAACAAGTTATGGTATATGAATGTAATGGAATATTATTGTGCTGTAAGAAACAATGAGCAGGAGGAGTTTAGAGAAACCTGAAAGGACTTACATGAACTGATGCTGACTGAGGAGCAGAACCAGGAGAACATTGTACATAATAACAGCAATATTATGTTATGAACAATGGGGTAGACTTGGCTCTTCTCAGCAGTGCAACGATCCAAAACAGTTTCAAAGAACTTATGATAGAAAATGTTCTCAACATCCAGAAAAAAGAACTGTGAATTATGAATGCAGATTGAACCATACTGTTTCTACTTTTGGACTTTTTTTTTGTTGAGGCCTTCCCCTTGTGCTCTGATTCTTCTTTCACAAGATGACTAATGTAGAAATATGTTTAATGTGACTGTACATATAAACCTATATCAGACTGCTTTCTCACGGGGGGAGGAGGAGGAGGAGGAGAAGGAGGAGGAGGAGAAGGAGAAGGAGAAGGAGGAGGAGGAGGAGGAGGAGGAGGAGGAGGAGGAGAAGGAGGAGGAGAAGGAGAAGGAGAAGGAGAAGGAGAAGGAGAAGGAGAAGGAGAAGGAGAAGGAGAAGAAGAAGAAGAAGAAGAAGAAGAAGAAGAAGAAGAAGAAGAAGAAGAAGAAGAAGAAGAAGAAGCAGAAGCAGCAGCAGCAGCAGCAGCAAACAACTGTTTGGTAGAGGAAGAGAAGTCTTAGCTTTGACCTTGGCCAGATATCCTTCCAGCCCAAGATTTTTGACTTCCCAGGTCCCTCCTCCAATCCCAGATAGGTTGATGGCAATATCTTCATTGAAAGTCAAAGACAGTTTGGGTGTAGCTTCACTATTCTTTGAACACCACACAAATTTGGGGGGGGAGGGGGGGGAGAGAAGGCTTCTAGCAATCAGGACCTGTCAGTTGCTCTGTTGACACATGACAGGCTAACTAAATGATTTTTAACTGATAATTTTAGGGAAGCACATAAGCAGAGGCTTGAGCTGACTGAATTAGAGAATTACTCCTTACCCCTCAGGTGTGTAATCTAGAAGCTGGAAAGGGAGATACAGTCGATCTCTAGGGCCTTATTCATTGATGGGAGTGGGAATTGAGATAGTCTCAGTTTATATTGGCTGTACCTTTTATCTAAAGACAGTTTCTGGTCCTTTTCCAAGGATATAAGGTAAAGGAAGAAAGAGGCATGACATTTTTCTTTCTCCAAATGAAGTATAAATTCCAAGATACACATGGACATTACTTAAATTATGTCTCCAGTATTTATACATATGTTATTTTATTACCTCTACTAGACTATACAATTGTTGCCCTCATGTAAAACTTTTGTGAAATCTTAAGCATTATAAAGTTAAATTATTATTTTTTCCTCCCTCTAAAATACCAATGAAAAAGTAGGTGGTCATTAAGTATTTGTTGAGTAACAAAAAACGTCAGCACTATATCATTCAAAAAGTACTGCATCCAGTCAGAAAACGATTATCACAATTAGGGAGGCAGGGCTATGAGTTAACAAAGGGGACGGCTGCTGTCAGCACCAGGATATCAGTCTTTTGGTCTGTCACATACTGTTTTTTTAAGGGAGTACATTTTCTTGCAAATCAGAATATAGCACAAGCATTCTATGTGAAACTCTGAATCTCCATTTTATACTGCTATTTAAAAAAAAAAATGGAATCTACTTAACTGTATAAGTAACTTTAAAAACCACCCACTGGTCTATGCTTCTTTCTCAACTGCGTCCTGTTCTATTCATTTTTATAAATGTCACAATGGTCCTCCTTTTTGGGCATCATTATTGTTAACATTTCATCCCTCCTGGCTCTTCCCCTCCCATTAAAACCCAGAGAAAGAGGCAAATAGTAGATGATTAATAAATGTTTGTAATACTTGACTTTGTATAAATACTTTATACAACTTGTGAATAGAGAATACTTCTTTGGATAAAATGCTATAGTATCTGCTAAGTTTTCTTAAATTTGTATTAACAAGAATGATTTTTTTTTTCTTTGCTTTATGCTTTGTTGGTTTGGATTATAAGACTATATAGATTCATAAAATGAGTTTGATAGAATACTCCCTTTTACAATTATTGGGAAAAATTTTGTTAAATTAGTTATTAATTGTTAATTAAACATTTGATAGAATTTCCCTTATAAATCTTCATGAACCAGAGACTTCCCCCTCTTTAACATATCATTTACGGTTTACTCTAGGATAGTTTAAGATTTTTAAAAAAACTGTAAATAGGACATTATATGTTTATATAGATAATCATCTATTCCATTTAGCATAAATTTTGCTGGAATATAATTGTGAGTAATAATGTTAGATAATTATTTTTCTTTTCTCTCCCTTGGTTTTGAGTTAAAACCATACAAGATTCCTTGAGAAAATTAACATGGATTTATATGTTCAATGACCAAGTGAAAAAGTGAGACATATATTCACCAAAACAATTTTCCTCTATCAAAGAGGATGTCCCATATGGCAGTCAAATATAACAGGCAGTCCCTAGAAATGGTAAATTCCTCCATATGCTCCAGTTTTCAGATGGCATCTCACCAAGGTATGGGACTTTGCAAAGTCTACTAAATAAGATCCAAAAGAATCAATTAAAAGTTTATGCTAATTAAACACATGCATACACACGTGTATATGAAAACACACACACACACACACACACAGAGTTAGATGGACAAGCATAGAGCCATTTCAGAAGTAGATATATCTCAGACAGACACGGCAAAATGATAATGAGTTAGGCCAAGATTTGAACAGTGGATAGTGGACTTAACTATATTGCTAAAATTGAGTCATTTTTTTAAATAACCCCGAGCTTTTCCAGGAAACTAAGACATACTTTTTAATATGAGTATTTTACTAGTATTGTTGTACAGTACAATTTGTTTCATAAGTATATCTCAGAAGAATCAGTAGTCTCTTTAGAATTAAAGACCAGTGTTTTACCCAAAAGGCAGTCAAGAGATGTAGTTTCAGTAGTTGTGTGCTCCATTACTAGCTGGGCATAGCTTCTAGGAATAAGGAGGCTTTACTTCCACTATATTCTTCCCTAATGAGGTCATATCTGGAGAGCCGTTTTCAGGTATGGGTCTTACACTTTAGAAAGGACATTAATAAACTATAGATCACCCAGAAAAGGACACCCGTAGTAGAGAAAGGCCTTTGATCTACAACATATGAAAAAAACTTGAAGGAGCTGTTGTTATTTTCAGATTGAGAAACAATAGCTGTCTTCAAGTATTTGAAAGGCTGTCAGGTTGAAGAGAGATTAGGCTTTTTCTGTTTGGCAGTAGTGAAACAACCACTTTCAGAACTGTAGAAAGGCACATTTGGGCTTGATATAAAGAAAAACCTCTTAATAATTAAGAGTCATCCAAAATAAGAATGGCCCTTCTTGGGAGGTGGTGGGTTCTCCCTCAATGGAGGTTTTTAAGCAGAGGCAGAATGAGTACTTGCTGGGTATATTGTACTGGGGGCTCTTTTTCAAGTATAGACTGGATAAGAGAGCTATTATGGCAACCAATCAACTCCGAAGTTCTGTTATTTAGGGAGAAAAAAAGGTGAGTGAGTTATATAGCTTGAGTGTTTCAGTGATATTCATACAATATCAAGAGACTTATGGAAAGGTCCTTATTATGCTGGGTAGGCACCATGAGAAAGATTCATAAGAGTCAGGCAAGATGCAAAGGTAAAGATAGGCTACAGTTTGTACCAATAGAAAGAATACCCAAATCAATGAGATGACAAATCCTTCCAAGTATAAAAGGAGATAAGCTGGTAATGAACATAAAACAAACAAACAAACAAACAAACAAATAAATAAATTAACTGGGCTTGACCCCTGATAACAAAGTTCATTAATAAAAGAATGGTTTAAAAGGACCTTCTTACTATTATGGCTTACAAAACCAAGGTCACCTCCATACATTAGGGAGGCACTACAATAAGCATAGCACTTTAAATATATGTGGACAGATGATTATGGGGGGTTTTTTTGGTTCCTAATAGTCAAAAGAAAGAAAGGGAAAGTTTAATGATCAAGGATTCTATTTGTTCTGGGTGTTGTTGACATTTGATTACATATAATAAAATAATACTAAGGTAAAGAATAACATTATAATATGATAATTATGGATTAACAATTTAAATGAAAACAAATTCTAGATCAAAGTTGAAAATATAAAATGAATGTGTAATGGGGAATATAAAACTTAGAGTGAAAAGGTAGGAAATAAACGTTAAAGGAATCATAGAAGTGGTTATGATACATAACATGGACAAAGATATGTTGAGAAAAGGCCAACTGATAATATTAGATCCTGACATTATCCAAGGCAGAGGTATATTTGTCAAAGATAGGAATATGGTTAGGAAGATGGTTTTCTAGACAAGCATGGACCTTAGAGAGGGTAACAATTCCTTCCCTACAATGGAACAGAGGATGGAAGCTACAATTTCCATTATATAGTAGCTTCTTAGTATCTGAGCCAGTATTTAACTAGCACACACTACTAGGGATCCAAAGAATGGTTTTAAAGGTATAACTATTAAATTAAATGAGCACATTTTCTATCAGGATGAGAAACCAGTTAAATTTGATTAGTTTCAATTAATATACCAGGGCCCAATTATTTCCAGTGTTATTGAAAAGTTACTAAACAAGCAAAATTGAATGTTCAAAATAGTCCAGAATGATCAATATATGAGATGAACATACAGATGAAAATATTATAGTAAACAGAATTTTAGGCTTATTTTCCAATTAAAATTTTATATTTAAATAAATTTCACTTTAGAATTCAAAATTTCTATTTCTATAATATGTAACTAAAACTGAACATAAGTCTATTTTTACAACCTTATATAACTTTTTAAAATCAATAATGTATTTTATCATAAAGATGCCACAGGAAAACTCCATGATTTATACATCACATGCAAATAATTTGCTATAAAAATAGAGATGCATTGGCATTCCATTTTCTACATACCAAAACAAGTTTAGTAAAATGTACATTTGGACCAATACTTTATAGCCTTTTTATAATACTTTTTTGGTAAGATTCTGTACCTCGACATCCTGAACACTGGATAAAGAAGTTGATTAAATCCAGAAGTGCTATGTCCCTGTCTTGTTTATATGATTCAATCCAGTCATCCACCACAGACTGTCAAAAAAATAAAGGAAAAAAAATACAAAAATGAGAACCTTAGTAAAAAATGCTTTTCAGAACAACAAACTTTTAAAGACATTATGGTATTCTATTCCTACATGAAGGAGAAAAGTATTTACCTCAAATTATTTCAGTGTAGGCAAATGTAATAAAACAGTCTTTCATGTTCACAGGGTAACAAAAGTGAGACAGACCCTATGTTAAGGAGCTGATCCAGTAGAGAACAAAATCCCCACCTGCTAGTACTGGTACAATTCCACACATGGCAGAGTTCAATAAAAAACATGTGAAAATTACTAAAATAAAAAGTTAGCAACTACTAATCTTGTTCTAGGTTAGAAAAGGAGAGGGGAAATTAGAAGCTGAAAAGAATTTAAGTTTTGAAAAGAAATCTTCTTAGTACAACATGTTTCTAGAAGAAAAAATAATTGCTTTCTAAAATTTTCTACTTTTTTACATTAATGAGCCCAAGTATCAACAAAATAATCCCTAAAAATAGTAAAACAAAACCAAAAACCCTAATGGAGATTATACCAGCTGGCAAGGAGAATGTTTATAGCTTTATTCTTAGTTAAGCTAAGACTTAACATTTTCATCATTCTTCCTAATTTTAAGTTGTTACTTTCTGAATAAATTATACTTTTAATGATATAGTGAATGCTTTTTTCTTACATAAGGAGATTGTTTAGAATGGAATAAATCCGATGTGTGGTAAGACCAACCAAAATTCTTTACTGGGTATATTCAACCATAAGCCATAAATTCAAGGAATCATATATACAAATAATCATGAAAATAATTAGTCTCAGATTATACAACCTGTCTTAGCTAAAACAGTCAATGGTTCTTCTGTTCAATGACTTAAATTTCATATGCTTTAATACCACATCTGACACATGGGGAAAGTGCTGTGATTTAACTGAATCTCAAAATTTTAAATAAATTAAGACTGTTGGGATCACCTACACAAATCCCTTCCAGATAAGGAAACTGAAAGTCCAGAGTCAACTGACTTACCCTAAGATCACAAACAAAGATAATGGAAGGGCTGACACTAGAACCTAGATCTAGGATATATTGATACAGTATTTGAGTAGATTTTTTTTCAATCTTCAATGTAGTAACCTTTCAATAACTACTTATTAAACAATTATTATGTGCACAGTACTCTATTCAGTGTTGAGGGGGAAAAAAATCAAGACCTAGTCTCTTGTCATCACATATGTTATAGTGTAACAAGGGATCTCTCTCTTACCCACCTACCCATATATTTTAACCATACTTATTTTTTAAAATTTCATTTTAACTCTATATTTTAATTACATACAATCTATTCCAACAGAACTCAAAAAGATGATAACAGGTTAGAAAGTACTGAAGGAGGCTTGAAGATGGAAAATTCATTTCTGACTGGGGACTAGGCTGGGTTGATTAAAGTCTTTTTGGAAGATAAGGCATTTCACTTGAATCTGGATGAGTTAAATTTCAAAAGATAAATATTTGGGAAGAGGACAGCATGTTTTAAGGATGGTACGAGCAGAGGTCTGTTGACAGAAAAGTGAGTAAAAAATGGTATGTAATGTAATACATGATTTCATGTAACAAAAAATAAACATAACAGAAAAAAAACTTTTAGCATTGAAAACATGCTAAAAAAGTGTTGGTCACTCTACCCATCTATGTATTATGCCCCAGGAGCATGACTTTCTTATTTACCCCTTTTTGCCCAAACTATCATAGAACTCTTCCACCCTAACAGGGAGGTGTTGGTCAATGCAATACGAAAGCAGAAAGAAAACAAAGGAATGGCAGATTAAGAATAACATTGGCTCTATTATTTCCTTTTAGTGCTGTTATAATTAGATGACACAGAAATTAAGAAAAAAACATTTAATAGAATCACAGAATCTAATGACTAAAAGACAGGACAGAGAATTGATACCCATATAATAGTATCTATACATCCCCAACCAGTAATCATCCAGTCTTCACTTGGAGACTTCTAGTAAGTGGAAACCCACTACCCTCTTAGCATTAAACATTTAGTTCTGGAAACATCCTAAGAAGTCTAGTCCAGTCTTCACATTTAAAAGATATGGGGGGCAGCTAGGTGGTACAGTGGATAGAGCACTGGCCCTGGAGTCAGGAGGACCTGAGTTCAAATCTGGCCTCAGACACTTAATACTTACTAGCTGTGTGACCCTAGGCAAGTCACTTAACCCCAACTGCCTCACCAAAAAAACCCAAAAAACCAAAAGATAAGGAAAATGAGGTCAGGAAAGTTAAATGTTTTGGCCAAAGTCACAGAGTAAAAAAATGGCAGAGCGAGATTCAAAAGTAGGTCTTCTGACTCTAAATCCAGCACTAATTCCACTGAATTATATCATGCTACCTCAATAAAATGGCCCATGAAGGGGAGGAACCAGGAAGAAATTTATTAACACCACCTTATTCCAACCAAGTTAACCAAATCTATTTCCAAGTCTGCAATATTATCCTATTGCTGAATTTTGCTGTCCAGACCTAAACAAAAAGTCAGATCGGTTCCACACAAAAGTCCTTCAAATACTCAAATACAGCAACGATGTGACACTAAGTCTTCAATTCTCCAAAATGAACACCTGAATTTCCTATAAGTGATGGCATGATTTTAAGGGACCTCTCATCACTTTGGTTTGCCAGCTGCGGAACACCCCATTTCACTTCTAAAATGAGGCGTCCAGGAACAACTACCATAATCCAGAAGTGGTTTGATTAGGGCATAGTACAAGCTGACTTCCAACTCTCTTCATAGAGGCCTATCCCTTTTTCAATGCTTTTTATGAATGCGTTAGAAGGCAGATGGTTGGTGGAGTAGATAGAGTGTGGCAGGTCTGGAATCAAGAAGACCTAAGTGCAAATTCAGCCTCAGACACTTAGTAGCCGTGTGACTTTTGGCAAGTCACTTGACCCTGTTTGTCTCAATTACTTCATCTGTAAAATGAACTGAAGAAAGAAATGGTAAACCACTCCAGTATCTTTGCCATGAAAACACCAAATGAGGCCATGAAAAGTTGGATATAACAGAAACAAATGAACTGCATTCTAGGTTTTGACAACCATGTTACACACCTGTTTCTTATTGAATCTGATGTCTAATAAGATGTGCATAAATTTTACATGCAAACTGTTGACTAACCATACCTTCTCTCTCATATAATTCTGAAATTAATTCCTGGAATCTAAGTTCAGGTTAGAACATTTATTTTACACAAAAATCATCCAATTGGATTATGCTCATTTTTCTGGCTTCTTGAAATCTTTCAGGGTCCTAACTATGTCTCCTCTTAGAGAGAGCAGCATAACTATTCAGGTGACCTGGATTTGAAGCCCCTCTCAGACATGAATTAACTTTGGGTTCACAGAAAAATCATTTACCCCTCCCAGGACCTGTTTCCTCATCTGTAAAATATGGAAAACAGTACTAAGCCTATCCACCTTTACGGATTATTGAAGGAAAGTGTGCTGCAAATTCAAAAACACTGCATTTAAAAATGGGATGTTATCCAAGAAAACACAAGCTTCTTGAGAGCTGAGGCTATTTAGTTTCTGTCTGTGTTTTTCCAGGACCAAGTACTTTTGTGATTGCTAAATTAAATTAAATCCAGCCTGTCACTATTACATTACTCTTTCCATCATTTTCATATGTAGTGAGTGTATCAATTTATGTTCTAACCTCTGTCTTTAGCCCTTCTCGTTTCACAACTTCTTGAGATCATTGCCAAAAAGGCTAAGTCTTCTATATGTATCCCCCTGCCCCATCTTCACTAACAAATAAACAAATAAATAACAAATAAATAAAGTCTTCCACTTTACAAGAACAGTGGAAATTTTAGTACTCCACTAACAACCAACCCTGCTGCCAGCCTGGTCCTCAAAACCATCCAGAAGAAACTCGCCATCTCTGCCACCAACATTACTACCAATTGCTGACCAACTGCTTCTGCTTTGATACACAGGTCAGCCTAATTGAAGCAGCAAGGCATCATGTAGATAAAAGAAGCAGCACCATATGAATAGGTCAAATGACCACCACCAACTCAATTCTCATCTCCCCTCAGACCCAGGTATAGTCAGGCTAACACTTCAAGGCCCAAGGAAGAGCAAATGGCACCCCTCCATACCCCCCACCCCAAACCCAATACCAGTGCCTTTGATTCTAAGTTGGTCCTCAAAGCCATGGTACATGGAAAACAACCCTGATGGAGATACAATGCAGCAACTGCCTTTGAAAGGCCTCTAGCCCCAGCCACCTCAGTGGCCAGACTCAGGGGAAAAAAATATTCTAATCACCAAAGTCCACAGCATTGTGAAATGAACCAAGGTCAGAAAGGGATATAGTCTTATTTGTTTCCCCATATTGGAAATGAGCTCTTTGAATGCTGGCACTGTCTTGCTTGTCTATTTGTATCCGTAGGCCTATGCACAATGCTTTGTACATAGTTTATACTTAATAATAAATCATTTTTCATTCATTCACTAAAAAAAACAACAACTCTTTGGAAAAAAACTATCTACACTCCATGCATTCACATTCTCTTCTCACTCTTTTCCAAACCCTTTGCAATCTCCTTTCCAACCTAAAAAAAAAAAATGACTATTTCAATGGAAATGAAAATCCACAAATAACAAGAAAACAATCGAAACCAAATATGAAACCAAGTTTGGTACCAAATTCAGGCATTATATGTGACTCAAGCCCTATTCCATCACTCCAACTGATCTTCCACACAGCTGCTAAAATGATTTTCTTTAAGCACAGTTATCACCATGTCACTCTCCACCATAAACTAATAAAAACTCCATTGTTTGGTTTTTTAAGCCTTTCACATCCTGGTTCCAGAGTATCTTTCCAGCTTTATTTTCTTTTACTAGTTTTCTTGGACATCTTCACATCATATTTTCTCTTCTGTCTTTTTGCACTGCCCCTTAGGTGTAGTCTTCCCCATAAGAATGTGAGGTTCTGGAGAAACTATCTTGCTTATTTGCATTTGTAGCCCTGGGGCTTAGAACAGTGACTAAGACAATATTAGTGTGAGTGGCCTCACTCGTTAATTCATATCCATTCTCATATTCTCTCTCTCCCTCCCTCCCTCTTTCTCTGCCCATATTCTGATATCCCTTTACCTTTACAATCTAGACAAACTGGCATTATCTTTGTTCCACCACACAGCATTTCATCTCTTGTCTCTGAAGTCCCCCCATGGCTTGGAATGTACTTCACATTACATCTGCCTCATAAAATCCCTCATTTCTTTCAAGTTTTAGCTCAAACTTCATCTTCCACAAAACCTTTTCTGATCCCCATAGCCAATAGTACCCTCCTTTCCTAACTACCTTGTGCTAATGTTCTATTTATTCTGTATATATTATATATGTGTCATGGGGCGCAGAGCACCCCAGAATTTCTCTGGGGCACACCGAGGAATCTTCTCCTTGAGAAACTAAACCAGAGGACAGATAACGCCTAGAGGAACCAAATCGGACTGAGCTAGCTTGGGATTCCTACCCTTCATTCCGGTCTCCCTTATCCTGGGGAGATAAGTTTGGGTGTGGCTTCGGCCTTTGTGTTCTGAAGAGGGATCCATAGCCACCCCTCACCCAATTCCTTTAGTCACTACCAGTGGGGGATGGTCCTCCACTCCTCACCCAATTCCCCCAGCTACCACCAGTGGGGGATGGTCCACCTTCACTAAAGGAACTTTCCACAGGCAGATGGTCCACCCCCATCAGGCCTCTATAAAAGTACCTTCCAGTCTCCTGTTCGAGGAGATTTGGTACCTCTGAGCCATGTGCTTTATGCCAAATCTCCCCACGAAAAGTCTAAGGATTTCTTTCATGGTTTCCCTCCCCCCACCCTTCCCTTCCCTTGCTCCTAAATAAACTATCACCTTGTTCTAACTAAGTTTTGTGTGCAAGAGGGTGTAATTCTTTAAAGAGGAATTCCCAAGAACCCCAACCCCAACCCGTACCCCATTCTCACTATATCATATGTATATATCATTTTGCTCAACTGAATGTGAACTAGAATATAGAAGAGACCATTTCTTTCCTTCTTTTATTTTTTGTCTTTTTATCCCTAGCACATAAACAGTGAATGGAGCTGTACTTTAGACAGAAAAATGCTTGTTAATTTACTAATTTCTCTTTTCTATTTTCTGTTAAAAGTATGGCTTTCTGGTAGGAAGGAGAGAAATATAATGGGAAACAGGAGATATTTAAAAAGTTAAAATACCAGTGATGCCTTATTTGTCAAATATAAAGTCTTTTCTCAATCATCTTCTTAACCTTTCTGAAGCATGACACTACTGCTCATCCTTTCTTCCTGAATAATTCTTTCCTTTCAAGGTTCTTCTGCACTATTTCCTCTCTGTTCTCATCCTACCCTTATGTCTACTTCTTCTTAGTCTCCTTAGGTGAACAACTATTCATGTCTTGCCCGGGAACTATGGATGTTAATAACCCCAAAGGTTTTACTCTCATTCTTTTCTCTTTTCTTCCTTTCTCTTAATTTGGTAACCCTCAAAAGCTCCCATGAGTTAAATTAATATCTTTATGTAAATGAGTTATAGATCCATATGCAGAGCTCTAGTTTCTGCCCCCAAAACTGCTGTTTGTCCTTCATTCTCAAAAAGAGCCATGATATAGGGAGGTGATGTCATAACTTGTTCTGAATTGGATTTAAGTGAGGGAGGGATGTGCAAGGTAACCAACTTCTCTCTATCCTCCTATCTGGGTCCAGTGGCAAGACATACATCAGGACGACTGGATTAATTTTTACATTTTCTTAATTTCTAAATAAACCTGTCAACCACCACCAAGTAAACCATCCTCTGGAACAAACAATAAAAGAGAAAATAAATCCAAAAAAGTAACATATCGACCAAGTGTAAAGTGTATGCAATATTACACACACACACACACACACACACACACACACACACACACACACACACACACACACACACACACACAATCTCCTACTTTCGGGGGGGGGGGGGCCGGCACCACGGCAATGAGGGTTAAGAGACTTACCCAAGGTCACACAACTAGTAAGTATGAAATGTCTGAGGCAGAATTTGAACTCAGGTCCTCCTGACTCCAGGGCCCATTCTCTATCCACTGTGCTACATAACTGTCCCCTATGTCTCCTACTTTTTCAAAGAAGAAAGGGAAGCTAATTTTCTCAGATTCTTGGTTGTTTTAAGTACAGAACATTCAGTTTCCCTTTTTTGGTTTCTATTTACATTGCTATGTTTATTGCATATAATTTTCTTGATTGTGTTTACTTTCCTCACTATTGGTTCATATAAATATTCTTATTCTCAGAATTCTTCATATTCTGTATTTTTTACTTTGGAAGATTATATTCAAGTATTGCTGCAAATATTTTTATATGGGACATTTTTTCTTTCTATTTTTGACATCCTTGGGGTAAATGCCTAAGCAGTATGATTTTTTTTAGCAGTGAAATTTCAAATTAAGAAAATAGCTTAAGTGGAATAATAATGTATATTATTAATCACTGCATCCAATTAATAGTTGAAAAATAGCAATACATGGAAGTATAAGTTATGTAATTGGACTACAGAAGCTATATTGGATTATAGTCAAAATGTCAATGTTTGGTACATATTCAAAGATTTTTTTCAATAATACCACAGACCAGACCCTCAAGGCTGCTTTTCCCACATGATGTAGTTCTACATCATTTCTCAGGAATTTAAGCCAAGTTCGCTGATTTATGGGCAAGTTGTTTAACCTCTCAATCAGGCATAAATTGCAGAGCAGATTTTGACATATTGGGAATTTCCTAATCTGGGTTTTTACTCTAACATTGATTCACCAGTCCTTTATCTCTATTCCTATCGTTGACCTCTAATGTGCTATCTCATCTTTTGGAAAAAAAGATACTTGTACTCAAAACACTTTTCTAGTTGCACATGAAATGATCACTGATAGTGACTAAGCAATTTATATCAACCACTTTTCTGGATCCTGGAATTTAGTAATAGTTCATTTGGACCTAGGGACCTCAAATCATTAAGGGCACCTAAGTGTCCTCATATTAACTCCTAAATTGAAAGAGTGTGAGTGAGTGTGTGTGTGTGTGTGTGTGTGTGTGTATTCATTCAATGTTCACTCTTTTCTCTCTGTTCTTTCTGGTCCGTTCGTTCCCCCCACTCCCCCCCCCCCCCGACCCCTTCTGCTGTAGGAAAGAAGGAAACAAGAAAAGTTGACTTTTGGACTTCTCAAGATCCCACATATTCCAAGTATTGTCCCTTCTCTGGTTTTTGTCTTTGCTTACATTTATTGCCCCCATCAGCTACTTCTGAGCCATGGAATTCCTGACAGAATTCGCACAGGTTTGGTTGTCTTGCAGTATACACCCTCACTTTCTTGACCATGGAGAAATCTTTTATACAAGTCTATTTCAAAATGCCTAAGTTGGATAGTGAGTTCTTCTTCCACAAACATTGATCTCTTTAAACTGCCTCCTCTTTTCTTCCTGATTGGCATAAGTTATTTTCATGTTAGAATTTCATTCTTGAGCACTAATTGTCAAATTTGAGCCAAATTCCCCCGTAGAATTTTATGTAGGCTACTGGATTCCACCTATTTTTCTTTTTATCCCTTTGAAATCTGCTTTCCCTAAAGGTAGTTGTGCATAGTGAACAGAGGATCGGTCTTAAAGCCATAAGTCCAGGCTGTGTGATTCTGTGTAAGGTCCTGGCTCTGTGACCCTAGGCAAATTACTTGCCCTCTCAATTTTCTAGGCAGCTTTAAATCTGTAATTTACACAACAGGTGCTGACTTGTATTGCTAGCATGTTTCTGCATAATAGTGTGTTCTACAACACTGCTATCACAAGTCCCTATCTCCAGCTCCTTAAAATTAAGACACATGGGACTGCTGGGCAAGTGGCATGGTGTTGCCATCCTGCACAAGTCATTTAACCTCTTCAACCCAAATTTCCTAATGTATAAAATGGGGGTAATAATGGCACCTACCAAACAAACTTATTTTGGAAAAAGAGATAACACATGTAAAGTGCTTCACAAACCCTCTCTCTATGTATACATAAACACAAGCTGCTGTTATTTGTTATACGACAGATTTTGTTATACGACAAAATTTTGAAGATGGAAGACCAATTATTTCTACTTTCCAAACTTTCTAATTCAGCAACCAGTACTTCCTCATTAGTCAAAAATCAGCTCTTCTTATTGCTTCCTTGCTAAGTTTTAATGAATGAAATCATCACAAAAGTAAGTATGTTGCTGTATCTGGAAGAAATGATATTCCAGAAAATATCCAGATGGTTGAAGTGCCCTTCACTGAGAAGCCAAGTTTGTGATTTGTTTCTCAGTATTCATCTCTGTCTTTCTCCTGACTTGCCCATCCATTTCACACTCCTATGACACTATCATTTCTGTTTCTCCTTTTCTTGATCCTTACCCTCAGGATTCTCCACCACAGTTCTACCTTCCAGTTTGTGTATTTTTGCAGAGGAAAACATCATTGTAATATACAATGCTATCTTCCACCCCTTTTATGTATTGTTTCGTTTGAAAAAAAAAAAAAAACAGGCACATTTCCAATCATGTACATAATCCCCCCCCAATCTCAATGATGCCTACTACATAAATTTGTCTCAAACAGAATATACTATATTGTACACTATACTATCTTGGTACTGTCATCTCTTTTTATCCTTATTTTCTCTGTTTTTAATCACTTCATTCTCATTCCCTCTAACAATGAATTCCCTGGCTCAATCCTTGGTTGACTGCTTTACTTGCTCTATAATTTCTCCCTCAGGGATCTCTTCAAATATATGATGAGAACTTATGCACAAGGCACTATGCTAGAGGCAGTGGAGGAAATAAAGACACAAATTCAATTCAACTATACAGACAAAAATAGCTATAGCATTTCAGAGGTGAACGAATATATCAGGCTGGGTTTGGCAGGAAAGCTTTATGGAAGAAGAAGGATTTGAGCTAAATCCTAGAGGATGGGTAAGGAGAAAGATGTAGGGATTACTGGATTGTAGATTTAGAGATGGAAAGGACCTTAGAAAACATGTAGTCTAATCCCCTTATTTTACAGATGAATAAGTAACTCGGCCAAAGTCACAAAGGAATATAGCATTCTAAGTATGTGGCAAACATAAAAACATGGAAGTGGTTGGTGAGATAGTGACTTAGCTAGTTTTTCAGAAGCAGAAGAAATATATAAGAAGTAAGGAATAAAGTTAAGAAGGAAGGCATTGTAAAGCCTTGAATGGCAGACTACACAAACAAGTGGAAATGATGCTTTTCTTAAATTTTTGGAAGTTATCATGAAAATATGAATAATCTATTTTAGTTTAATAGCTCTATTATCAGTCATATCTGTTTTTCCAACAGAATAAATAATGGAAGTAAAATGGAGTATAGGTATGCTGTTGAAGTTATCATTAGGTTTTCCTTCTTTCCTGAATCTTGTTATTGCTGGTAATTTGGAGAATGTACCAGTATTCTTTGACAAACTACAGATACTTATATTGCACAAGCATTAAGTGACTAAAGTGACAATGGATTGTGTTATAATTATAACTGCCAAAGAGCTTATAGCATATCATAGCTGATGGGAGTTACACTGCTCTGGGGGAGAAGATGTTTTTCCCCAAAATAGCTTTTCTTGAACACTCTTGTCTTTTCCATAATAAAATGTTTACTAATACATTGTGAAATTTATCAACATTCTCCTTATAAGAGAAGCACTAGATGATGTACACTTCAGAAAGATATAGTCCCATCACCTACAATAATATTAGCTTTCTATATAATAGCCAAAAACTTATTAAATAAGAGTGTAAAGAATGCTACATAGTTTTCAGACAACTTGGTTATATGGTACAGTCATATATTTCATTGATAAAATTAAATCATCTGAAAAAAGTCTTAGGGTGAAATATGAAAATTCATGTTGCATTTTTTAAAAAATGAAGATAGCAAAAAAATTAAAAAATAATAACCAAAAAAAGAATCATGTGTCTTGAGCAGTTGTTAAATACTTTTTAAAATTTCAAGGATAAACATAGCTACTATGGGGCTTTCAGAAGTGTTTTTGGCCAAAAAAGCTGGTCCTATAGCATCTCATGTTAGCCAGTTATACTTCCCTATAAAGCAACTATTTAAATCCCTAAAGGTTACCAAGTATTGAAGTTTTTTGTTGTTGTTTGTTGGGGGCAGGGGATGGGGGGAAGAGTGGGGGTCGGAGGGTGAGCAGTGAGGGTTAAGTGATTTGCCCAGGGTCACACAGCTAGTTAGTGTCAAGTGTTTGAGGTCATATTTGAACTCAGGCCCTCCTGAATCTAGGGCTGGTGCTTTATCCACTGCACTACCTAGCTGCCCCAGTATTGAAGTTTCTTAATATTATAGGCAATACAGTTATATTTAACAAATATTTACTGAGCATATAAACTGCTGTTGGAGACTATGAGGGAGTTACAAATATTAATGAAATATACTTCCTACTCTCAAGAGTTTATTAGCAGATCTATTCTCTTCAATGGGAGAAATCCTATATACTAATACAGATATTAATTCATCCACTATGACTTAATTTGTGTAGTTTTTGTTCATACCCTTCCATAAATCTTCCACAGATGACTTCTAGGATTTTTAATACTTCATGAATCCCAGTACAACAATTTGTTGCCTCATGCTTTGATACATTACTAGCCCACTTGCTTTTCTATTGTTACTTCTGAAGCTACACACTATAACTTTTAGAAATGGAACAGGAAGAAACTTCAGAGACCATCTACTCAAATCCTCTAATTTTACAGATAAGGAAAATGAAGCCCAGGAGTGATTTAAGAACTTGCTCAAGGTCAAAAAAGAGAGCAGGTAGCAGAGCCAAGATTCTTGCAAATATAAGCCACTGTTGGTAATAAGATAAAGCCTTTGTATATCTATACCCACCATAAATTTTTTCATTGCCCTTTGGGTGTCATGTAATTTCTAAACCTTTCAAGATTAACCATGGCTTTTGATAAAGCTAAAATTCTAACTAAACTGTCTAAAATATCTAATGAGTGGTCGCCAATAAATTATAAGCTTTAGCAAGAGTTGGGCTTTTATGCATTTATTAAGGAGAATAAGAATTTGGTAAAGAGTGAGAGAAAGGCCTACATTCATCTATCAATTAAAGGGAGAGCCTATTTCTAGCTCCGCTCTCCACCAGAGTCCAAAGGAAAGAGAGAGACAGAGCGACTGGCTCCCCCTTCCTCCTCCCACTAGCAAACATCACTTCCTGACACCAAAGAAAAGACACATGGTCTTGCCCTCAAAGACCTTCCTTTCATGGTGGAGCTTTTCTACAGTAAGTTTCCAGCAGGTGGTGTCATTCCAATCATTACACTTTCCATGATTTGCTCTATATAGCATCAAAGTAAGAATAATAATTTAAAAGATTAGCTGATGTCAGGGAGCATTTTGGGATCATTAAAGTGCTACAAAATTTCCCAAATGCCATCCTTCCTTATTTTATTCTCCTTCACCAATTCAATTCTGGGTCCCTTCATTGTCTACTTAATACAAATTTGTTAGACACATTCCTTACACCAAGAAGACAAAAGTAGCCAAAATGACTGAAGATTTCCTGACTGCAGTCCCCAACAACAAAGGAATCCTATGAACTCTTTATGATATAATTAACTGACTTATTCATGATTAGCACATGTGGAGATGCCTGGGGGCTGATTAACCTTAGCTGCCTCTGTTTATTTTAGTTTAAAATTAAACAGACCTGGGATATTTTGAGGCATTCTGAATTAGTTTCTATTTCTTGATAGAGCTGATTACTTAGGATGTAGTTACACATATAAGAATGGATCCCATGCTTGATGATGAGGTAGAAACACCTGTCTAATGGCATAGCCTTGTTTTTTGTGGGTATACAACTGTTGGTTTGCAAAATGCTAATAAATACTGTTCTTATATCTTACAGGTGAAGAAAGTAAGTCACAGAAGAGGCTGAAGGAACTGCTTGGAGCAATTCTGCTAATCAGTAAAAGGAATATGCCTACTTCAAGACCACTGATTCCCCTGACTCTATCACTCAGTGTTTCATCTATCTAGGAGGAAAAAGGCAAACACAGAAATTAGTTAGTAAAATGAAAAACTGTGGGAAGATGACAGTTTCAGGATCTAGAGATGTCCCCACAAACATCCCAAACAAATCTTTAGAAAATACGCCAGAAGGAATAAAGATAAAGAAAACCAAAGAGCATGAGTTATAAACTTCTATTCAGTATGAGTGTATTTTTTAAAAACCCCACAAACTACCAGAATCCTGTCAACTTGTGGAGGGTGGACAAACTACGGGAGGAAAACACTGATTCAAGCAACAAATCAGCGCAGCACCTACCATCGAGGAACCCAGAGTTTTCATGTTTGGCAAGAGAGTAGGTGAGACTAGTACAGTGCATTGGTTAATCCAAACCCAGAGCAGTGCCCAGAGTTAGATAACTCACATGCCTATTTGTGGCAAGAGAAAGAGCCAAAGCTGCACCCAACTCTAGATGACCCAGGGGCTCCATTTGCAGGGGAAGGGGGGAACCAATACCAGATAACTCACCAATGTGAGGCAACCCAGAGGCCCCATGCTCAGAGCCCCAAACTTGTGAGATAGGCAAAGATATCCTCCCCACCCCAATCAATTATAATAAGTTTAATGAAAACAGGTCCACTGATAAACTGTGGAGAAATGAAGTGGTCTGACCATTCTAGAAATAAATTTAGAAATTTCTCTTCCAAAAGTCACTAATTGGGGGCAGCGAGGTAGCACAGTAGATAAAACAGCAGCCCTGGATTCGGGAGGACCTGAGTTCGAATTTGACCTCAGACACTTGACACAAGCTGTGGCTCTGGGCAAATTCACTTAACCCCCATTGCCCCACAAAAAACAAAACAAGCAAGCAAGCAAACAAAAAAGGCTAAGGGAAAGTGAGTTATGAGCAGTCTGTAATGCATAACAAAAGTCACTAATTAGTATGTGACCCTTTGAACCATTGATACACTGTGAGCCCTATACCCCAGAGATTAAAAACCCAGAAGAGGAAAAGGTCTCTCTGTCTGTCTCTGTCTCTAAGTTCTTTTTTTATGGCCAAATAATTGGAAACTAAGAGGGTTTCTATCAAGGAATAGCTAAACAAATTATGATACATGAATATAAGAGATGACAAAATGGATGGTTTAGAGAAAATCTGTGTGAACTGAATTAGAATGGAATCAGTAGAAACTGAAAAATTACATAACAACAACATTAAAAAGAAAAACAACTTTAAAAGACTTGAAAAATCTTATTAATTCAATGACAAAAAAGATTTCAAAGGAACTTCTTTTTCCACATTCTCTTGGTAACCTCATCAGTTCCCAAAGGCTTAACTATCAACTTTACATAGATGACTCAGGCCCCAGTAATCCCCTTAATCAACAACAACCTATTCAACACTTCAAAATGAATGTTCTGGAGACATCCTAAACTCAACATGTCTAAAACCCAACCCATTATCTTTCTCCTGAAACCCTTCCCTTTTCCAAACTCCCTGGTGGAAGGCAGTAGATAAGCATTAACTGTCAGGGCTACAAAGAAAGGCAAGAGTCTTTGCCTTCAAGAAACTCACATTTTTTTTATTTTTGTCTGTGTTATATTTGGTTTTTAGTTTTATCGATTTCTTTAGGGAAAAAAAAGAATGAGGAAGGGTAAAGCTATGTTGACTTGCATGGAAATATAAATGTAAGATTATTAGGAAAGCTATTAGCTGTCAACTTTCAAATATTCAGGAAATGATTATTCAGCTTTTAGTTAATTAACAATGCCATTCTCAACATTTCTCCTGCTACCTACCACCAACATGAAGCCTGGTTTATGGCTACATCAAGCAGTGGTAAGCAAGTATTAAAAAAATTTACAAGAATAGACAAGAGAATTCAAATTAGTCTTAGCTAAAAGCTCACATAAAGGTTTGGGTGGGATGTGAGAAAAATTATTGGCCAACTTTATTTTATAGTTTTCATATCACATATTGCTATAAGATGTACATAATTTCAACCTTTTTAAAAACTAAAATATCAAAGATACCTTCAGTAAATTAAAATAAAAATGTCTCCTAACTGAATTTACATATAACTTGTGGACAAAGAATCTTTACTGAAGAAAATTAACAAGGATTCCAAGAGCTTAGGAAAACAAACAAACAAACCCCAAAAGTTCACTATTGTTTAAACTTAGTCATTACTCACACAGATGATACTTAATATCTCAACCAACAGTTCAGAAAAGAGCCATTTACACATGATAACCAAGACACCAAGTTTTAAAACTCCACAATAACAATCATCCAATTACCTGAAGCACAAATCTAACTTCAGAATTCTAGCAATGTAACTACTGATGCCTAAAAAATATTTACTTTTGTACAGAGTATTTCCATGGAAGCAATCAATGATGTTAGGGCACTGAGGCACACCCATCTGTCACATGATTTCTGCTCAATTCCTGGAATAGTGGCATGATGAATGGTGCTAATTAAGTTTAACAAATACTTTATTAAGCCATGTTTAGATACAGAACACTATGTAGGTAATGAAGCAAACAGTAAAATTAAATAGGAACTATTCTACACATACATGAAGTTGACAAGTTAGTAAGCCATATGAAAATAAGCCACAGGAAAAAAAATGATGCAGGATTATTTTAAGTAAGAGATGCAAATCAAGTAGCATGTAGAGTCTGAGGGGATTAGGAAAGACTTCATTATAGGTATGGCATCTGAATTTCTACTTAAAGGATGAACAGACTTTCAGCAGACACAAGTAGGGGAGAAAGTGAAATTATTTCAGCAAAAGCACTGAATGAGAACAGTGTCTAGTGGTAAATGAGGGGAAGACAGAATTATGGAAGTGGTCATTAGTCCAATTTTGCCTGGAACATACCGAATAAAGACAGCTATGACATGCTGTAAAACTAAGAAAAGATTCATCAGCATTTCTACATATTGCAGAGTTTGAAAGAGAAATTACATTCAAAATAACTACAGACAACATAAATACTTGGGGGGTTTTACCTGCCAAGACAAACTCAAGAACTTTATGAACACAATTAAAAAACACTTTTCATAAAGACAAATTTAAACAAGTGGAGAAATTTTAATTGCTCATGAGTAAATCAAGCCAATGTGATAAAAATTAAATTTCCCCTAAATGAATTTGTTCAGTGCCATACCAATCAAACAACCAAAGAATTATTTTGTAGAGCTACAGTAAAAATTTATCTGAAAGAACAAAAGGTCAAGAATATCAAGGGACTCTATGGAAATCAAATGTGAAGCAAGATGGCCTAGAAGAACCAGATTTCAAAACATATTACCAAATGGTAATCATCAAAAAATCTGTACTGGAAACAGAGTGGTTGATTAGTGGAACAGATTAGGTATCCAACATATAGTAGTAAATCACCATAGTAATCTAGTGTTTGATAAACCCAATGATTCAACAAGCTTTTGGGGAAAGAGCTCACCATATGACAAAAATTTCTGGGAAAGCTGGAAAACAGTTTGGCAGAAACCAGGCATAAAGTAACATCTTAAGATATACCAAGATAAGGTCAAAATGGGAACATGATTTAGACGTAAATGATGATAACATAAGAAAATTAGGGGAGCATGGAAAAATTTACTTGTTAGATCTATGAATAAAGGAAGTGGTTATGACCAAATAAAAGCTAAAGAAGATCACATGAAGTAAAATGTATAATTTTGATTACATGAAATTATTTTGGGGGGGGCACAACCAAATCAATGCAGCCAAAGTTAGAAGAAAAGCATGAAACTGAGAAAAAAAATCTTCTGGTGAATTTCTCTGATAAAGGTCTCATTTCTCAAAAATACAGGGAAATGAGTCAAATTTATAAAAATATGAGTCATTCCCCAATTGATAAATGGTAAAAAGGATACAAACAGGTAGTTTTCAGAAGAAATCAAAGCTATCTATAGTCACATGGAAAAAAAAAGTTCTAAATCATATGATCAAAGAAATGGGGGCAGCTAGGTAGTGCAGTGGATGGAGCACTGGCCCTGGATTCAGGAGTACCTGAGTTCAAATCCGACCTCAGACACTTGACACTCACTAGCTGTGTGACCCTGGGCAAAGTCACTTAATCCCAATTGCCTCACTTAAAAAAAAAAAAAAAACAGAAATGTAAAGGAAACCCACTGTGTTTTCTTTGAGGCTTTCCTCATAAATGTCCATTTCCTTGCCAAAGGAAACCCTTCTACCTGAACTTTTGAGCTACTTCTATTCCTTCTCATCTTTTCTAGCATATTCCCCCCACTGTCATCCCCAGCCTCCCACAGATCTTCAGTTTTGCACTATTTACTGACTTCATTCTAGCTCCTAGGAATTCTTTAGAAAGGAAAATAATGTAGTTGATGGCATAGGTTTTATTATACACCCATAAAAGAAACATCCATAGAACAGTTTGATCATCACCAATTTCTCTATAATTGAGTAAGTATTTGCAAAAAAGACTGCCATGAAAATAGTTTAAGTCAATGTAACAACACATTTGCTGAAACAGAAATGGTGGAGAAATGATTTGATGAACTTGGTAAAGTCAACATACACTCCTAGTATACTTGGTGATTTCAATGAAAAAAACTTCAAAAAAAGTACTGGTAGGTACTAGATGAGGCAAGTAGGTGGTATATTGGATAAAGTGCTAGGACTGGAGACAGGAGACAGGAAGACCTGAGTTCAAATCTGGCCTCTGACACCTACTAGTTGTAGGCAAGTCACTTAACCCTGTGTTCCTCAGTTTCTTTATCTGTAAAATGATATGGAGAAAGAAATGGAAAACCACTTTAGCATCTTTGCTAAGAAAACCACAAAAGCAGTCACCAAGAATTGGACACAACTGAAATGAATGAACAACAAAGGTAATGGGGGGATACAATGAGCATCAGAAAATCACAAATACTATACTGACTTTGTTTTAATAAAAGGGCAACAATTTATTATTGAGATGGGAATCATCCCTGAAACTGCTGTCAATACACAGCCAAACCACTGACTTAACAAAGATAACTTAACAAAGATAAGTTCAGTATTTATAATACACAAAAAAGAAATCAATAATGAACAAAAGGTATAGCTTAACATTAAAGATTAAATCCTGAACTATATAAACAATCTATTGAAAATCAAAATGGGAAGCAAATAAAATAGAAATTAAATGAGACAAAATGACCAAAAGTGCCTTATTAAATATTAAGCACACATCTGACTGACCTGCCAAGTGAACAGAGGGCTGTCCAAGACAATGATAGGTTAGAAAATCATTTCTATATATAAGAAGTAAAATTCCCTTAATTAGAAAGGAAAAATAAGTTTGTAGGGGGGAAAGGCTTATTGGAATACCCTGGATTAGTTTTTATATTCTGCTCACTTCCATTTGTCTTAATGATAAAAATTTAAACAAACTGTTAAGAATTCCATGAAAAAAAGAATGTTGATTAAGATAATTTCTAAATCCCTTTCTAACTTTAGGATTAAATAATTATCTTATGGTTTCCATATGTTCTTAATTTGGATAACTAAGAATTTATTGTTTGTTTTTCAAATTTAGCATTCATTTACTCAAAACATTGTCAATGACTGCGTGCAGAATACTATGCTAGATGCAGGGGAATATATAATGCTTAGAAAATATGTGGTACCAGCTCAAGAAGAAATCTCCAAATTAATAAATACAGATGTACAGATTTTTTTTAACCCAAAAATAAATTTTAAAAACAGAATCAGAACTGACCTCTTTAAATCCATTTACAAAGGTTATCTATTTAAGAAAACAAATGTCTCAATAGAATGGTTTTTACTATAAGAATCACTTTCTGACTTCACAACAACTTTTGACTCTTAATATACTAATTCAGAGAACTAAACTCAATCCATCAGTCAAAGAATATTTAAAAGAATTAGCTCAATTATCTTTTATCTCAGATTATTATTTACTAATAAAGTAAACACATAATTTAGGAATACTTTGTAAATATAATACCATTTCCTATTTTTGACAGTTAAATCCAATGTCATTAATCCAATATATCCTTTCCAACTAATTAATGTGTTTACACTATTAAAGTATCTCCATTACACAAATGTTTACCTGCATTGCACTTTTCCCCAGTTTTACTACTTCAAATAATGTTACAGGCTCTCCTTCTCCATTCTGTTGAGGATGGCCATTAGCTCTTCCACGTCCAGCTCCTCTAATTCCAGCTTCAGAACGGCTCTTTTCTCCTGGAGACTTTCGAGGTTTCTTATTCGTAGACTAAAGAGAAGAAAAGACCAATTAAAATGAAATATAACTGTACCTACAAATGATGCAGTGTTTGGGCACTAATTTCCATCAAGAAAAGCAGTAAGTTGTTACTTAGTGCTGTTTGTGTGCTTAGTAACAAGTTAAGTACTATTGGGAATAAAAGAGAAGCTAAGATCTCTGTAGTGAAGGAACTAGCATTCTAGTTGACCATGATAGACAAAAGACAACAATATGCATTACGAGATGATTTATATTATATGTCGCTAAAGTAGGGAAATAAGAAACACAACTTTTTTTTTTTAAGTGAGGCAGTTGGGGTTAAGTGACTTGCCCAGGGTCACACAGCTAGTAAGTGTTAAGTGTCTGAGGCTGGATTTGAACTCAGGTACTCCTGACTCCAAGGCCAATGCTTTATCCACTGTACCATCTAGCTACCCCAGAAACACAACTTTTAAAAAATCAATTTCAGTGGTCACCATCAGAAAGAAAGAAAGAAAGAAAGAAAGAAAGAAAGAAAGAAAGAAAGAAAGAAAGAAAGAAAGAAAGAAAGAAAGAAAGAAAGAAAGAAAGAAAGAAAGAAAGAAAGAAAGAAAGGAGAGAGAGAGAAAGAGAGAGAGAAAGAGAGAGAGAGAGAGAGAGAGAGAAAGAGAGAAAGAGAGGAAGAGAGAAAGAGAGAAAGAGAGGAAGAGAGAAAGAGAGAAAGAGAGAAAGAGAGAAAGAGAGAAAGAGAGAAAGAAAGAAAGAAAGAAAGAAAGAAAGAAAGAAAGAAAGAAAGAAAGAAAGAAAGAAAGAAAGAAAGAAAGAAAGACCACAACCATCTGTAGATGATCCTATTTCTACTAAGCTAAACTGGTCTGTAGGCAGCAGACATAATCAGTTATTTTGGACCTGAATTAAAAGGTTAACCTGGAAGAAGATAAATTAATATGGTTTTCAAGAACCCCAGGTCAGCTATGTGTCAGGAGATATTAGAGAAATACTTATTTACAGGACAACTATATGCTTGAATGAATATTTTTTCTCAAATAAGTTATGTTGGGGAACTTATCCCAACAATACTTTGCTACACAAACAGTAGGCACCAAAGAAATGTAGTCTCATTTCTTTTGAGCCATAGGTCAGGGCAGGGGGTGTGGGGTGAGTTTCCCATCTTCTACCCACATCAAAGTCTAATGCTGTAATAAATCAATACATGTTCTTCCAGCTCAACTTAAGCCATTCAAATGTTAAGTTCTTCTTAACATCACAACTCCACAGCAAGACACTAAGACATATGAAGATACTATAGCTACATTCTCAGACACTCTAACAGTCCTCTAATATCCATGAAGGAAGAATTCTATAACATCACTGAACATCTGTATCTTGACTATGTTTTGCAGCAGTACCCATGGGAATTGCAACAGCAACTGAAATTCCTGAAAAAGCAAAGGAATATATTTTTTAACTTTATTACCCAACTTCCTACATCACAATATTCCCTTCATTATTCCAGGCATCACAGACTTGTTCACCAAAATGTTTCACTCTGTCACTGCCTTAACTCTACACAATACCTGCAAGACTGCAAAATTTGTTAGACTACTTTTTTCTCCATTTCTACTTTAATAGGTCCTCATAGCTCTACTGTTTTCCTCTCTAAGTTTAGATTTTCATGTACTCTGTATTTAAATTATATGTAATGATTTACTTGTGTTATCTCATTCATGGAACATGGACTTCTTGAGGGGAGAAACAATTTTTGTTTTTTCTTTGAAAACTTAGCTTAAGCTGTATCTTAAGGAAACAAAGGGATTCTATATGGGATAAAGGAGATGAGCGAGCTCATTTCAAGCTAAGATATAGCCTTTATAAAGCATGCAGGTACACAAGAGTGTTGTAAATGACCAATAGGTCTGCATGGATGGATCCCAGAATTGTAAAGAATTAATTGTTATTTGAGGTTTTTATGCCTTGGTGCACACTGGCCTGGAGTTCCGCAAACCTCATGGTGCTCCACCCACTGGTTGTAGCCGTAGCCATGGCACTGGCACCTCATGACATTACCACTCCAGATGCCTACATGGGTCTGGCAAAATTATAATGATTGAAAGCCTAGTGAGGGCAGTCATGTGACTGTTAGAGCGGCCATCCAATTGGCTGGGGGGTTTCTGGGATTGGGGGAGGAGAATTCGCCATTCTAGCTGGATGCTGGAAGGTGACAGGAGCTCTGCTGTGTATTCTCAGCTAATTCCTGGGCAGTGGTATTTCTTCAGGTTGTATAATTTCCCTTTCCCCATTTTATTTCCTTTCCCTTGATCCTACTGAACCTGTTTGTGTGTGTGTGTGTGTGTGTGTGTGTGTGTGTGTGTGTGTGTGTGTGTGTGTTTTAAGTTCGTTCTTGTTAAAATTAATCCTATTCTGTTTTGAGGGAGGCTGCTGGTCTCTTTCCTTGCCCCAAGATTGTGGCAAGCCACTAGGCTAACATTCCCCAATTAAAAATTGATTCCCACAGTATGTAGGTGAGGAAACAATGGACAATCAATGACAGGTTAGAGAAAAGTTGTGAAGGGTCTTCAGCTCAACAAAGCAGTTTCTATTTTATCCTAAAAGCAATAGGTAGCCACTGGAAACTGAGCAGAAGAATGACAAGGTGAGATCAGCACATAAGGCAGCCAGTGGTACAAGTCAGGAAGACCATAGTATTGTCATTTGTCAGACTGAGTACTGATAAAAGACCATCAGATTCAACAATTACAAGACCACCCAAATTTTGGAGAAAGCAAACCAAAACCAAAGTATACAGAGTTGGGAAGAGAATAAGAAGAAAGTAGAGACAGCAAGTATAGATAAATTTGGCTTTTTATAAAGATATATAAAGGATAACAGGGGTTGATAAAGGATATTTAAAGATGGGGGAGACTTGAGCATGTTTGAAGGCAGGATTAAAAAAACAAAACAAAACAAAACAAAAAAACCCTAGTAGGTAGGGAGAGGCTGAAAATGAGAAAGAGTATTTGATCTCATTTGATCCTCATTTGTGAGACAGGTGGTACTATCCCCTGAGAGAGGATTGGTAATTTGCTTGGGGTTGCACAACTACCAAGTGTCTGAGGCAAGATTTGAACTCAGGTCTTACTGACTTGTACCACCAGCTGTCATAAGGGTAGATCTCACCTTGTCATGACCCCTTAAATTACAATTTGGGGGAGGAGAAAGTGGGAGATGAGAGCAAGAAGACACACAAGGGTTTGCATTGTTGAAGAAAAAGTAGAACCTCGTTGTCAAAGACCAGCTTAGAGCAGGTGAGAGTGGGGAAGTCAAGGGATGTCGAGGTGAATATAAAGGCATAAGAAGAGACTGACATTAAATGGCCTCATCATTCTCAGGAAAGCTTAACTGAGAAAACTGGGGAAAGAAGTGGTGTGGCAGGCACGAGGAGAGAAGCGAGGGTCAGGAAAAGCTGTAGAAAGTGAAACTAGGAATAAAATGGCTGCTACGCTTCAGTGAAGGGTCAATGTGTATCTGGATAACATGGATTTTTTTTAAGGGACTCAGTGACCTTTTCCAGGTATTTTCAATAACATGAGTGGGTGGGAAACAGTGACACGGTGGGAATAATATAAGGCTAGATTTTAGTATGGAATGAAAAGTAGGATGAAGAACCAGTATGCAAGCATCCCTTTTTGTGTGGCTGTTATGTAGATCTCAATCACATTAAAAGGTAGTATTCCAGTCAAAGACAACTTAGAGGGTCAGCAGAAAAGGTCTGTTGTACTGGGGGGGAGAGTAGAGCACAGTACAGCACAGGCCAAGTCAGCACAGAACAGACTCCAGCAAAGCAGGAGCAGGCCTTGGAAACAGGTGAATCAGTGGCGGCAAACACTGTTTCTGGACCTCTCAGCCCACAGACAGTAAGGGTGTCAAACAAATGATCAAAAGGAGATTACAGGGGTCTCCTTGCTGACACTGAGGCAGGACTGTCTCTTTGTTCATACTTGGTTCCAGTTTGCAGTCCTGGATGGCCGATTCAAGGTGGGGAAGAACAGCAGCACATCAGAACTTGCAGCCAGAGTAGAGCAGGGATCCTCATCACAGTTCGAGGGCAGAAAAGAATACTTGTGGTCACTCATAGACCAGATCACAGGCCAGAAGATTAGTACATACATCTCTCGTACTACCTTGGAAGAACTGAAAACTTACAGGTCCCTAGAAATATCTCTGGAAACAGTTGCACAAAACTCCTGAAGCTTGCGACAGTGCACCCTCCACCACCTTAGCAGAACCGTACTTAACAAACATTTAAAATCAAGCAGGAGGCTGAGGAAATGAGCAAACAATAGGAAAACAACAACAACAACAAAAAACCTCTCACCATAGAAAGTTACTATGATAAAAAGGAAGATTAAAATATACCCTCAGAAGAAAATAAAAAAGTCAAAACTCCTATATGCAAAATCTCCAAGAAAAATATGAATTTGTCTCAGGCCATGGAAGGGCTCAAAAAGGATTTTGAAAATCAAATGAGAGGTAGAGGAAAAATTGAGAAGACAAATGAGAGTGATGCAAGAAAATCATGAAAAATGAGTAAACAGCCTGGCAATGGACACACACACACACACACACACACACACACACACACACACACACACACACACAAATGAAGAAAATAACACTTTAAAAAACAGACTATGCCAAATGGTAAAAGAGGTACAAATAGCCAATGAAGAAAAGAAACTCCTTTAAAGTCAGAATTGAGCAAAGGGAAGCTAATGACTTTATGAGAAATCAAGAAAGAATAAAACAAAAAGAATGAAAAAATAGAAGGCAATGTGAAATATCTCAGTAGAAAAACAACTGAGCTGGAAAATATTTCCAGAAGAAATAATTTTAAAATTATTAGACTAACTTAAAGCCATAATTAAAAAACAAACAAAAAAGATGGACATCATCGTTCAAGAAATTATTAAGGAAAACTGCCCTGATAGTCTAGAATCAGAGGGTAAAATAGAAATTGAAAGAATCCGCCAATCACCTCCTTAAAGAAATAGCAAAATGAAAACTCTTAAGAATATTATAGCCATATTTCAGAATTCCAAGGTCAAAGAAAAAATACTATGAGCAACCAGAAAGAAACAATTCAAGTATCATGGAGCCACAGTCAGGATAATACAAGATTTGCCAGCTTCTACATTAGAGAATCAGAGGGCTTGGAATGTTATTCTGGAGGACAAAGGAACTAGGATTACAACCAAGAATCACCTACTCAGCAGAAGTGAATTTAATTCTTCAGGGAAAAAAATAGGCATTCAATGAAAGAGAGGACTTTCAGTCATTCTTGATAAAAAGACGAGAGCTGAACAGAAAATCTGACTTTCTAATAAAAGACTCAAGAGAAGCATAAAAAGGTAAACAGGAAAAGGAAATCAAAAGGATTTAAGAAGGTTAAACTGTTTACATTTCTATATGGGAAGATGATATTTGTAAATCATAAGAACTTTCTGATTATTTGGGCAGTTGGAAGGAGTATATACAAACAGAGGGCACAGATAAGAGTTGAATATGAAGGGATGATATATAAAAAAAATTAAGGGGTGAGAAAGGAATGCACTGGGAGAAAGGGAAAGGGAGAGGTGGAATGGAGGTAAATTATCTTATATAAAGAGAAGCAAGAAAAAGTTTATATAGTGGAGGGGAAGATGGAAGAGTCGAGAGGGAGTGAATGAACTTTATTCTCATCAGAATTGGCTCAAAGAGGGAATAACATACACACTCATTGAGTATAGAAATTTATCTTACACGGTAGGAAATTAGGAGGGGAAGGGTTGATAAAAGGGGATGAGGTGAGAGGGAGGACAGATTGGGGGAGGGGGTAGTCAGAAGCAAAACATTTCTGAGGAGAGACAGGTTGAAAGGAGAGAATGGAACAAACAGTGGGGGGAGGGAAGAGGATGGATGGAAATACATTACTGTGAAAAAATGTTGAAGCAAGTTTCTCTAATAAAGGCCTCATTTCTCAAAAAGGGGGTGGGGAGAGGAAGGACCCACATGTACAAAAATATTTATAGCAGCTCTTTTTGTGTTAGCAAAGAACTGGAAACTGAGGAGATGCTCATCAATTGGGGAATGGCTGAACAAGTTGTAGGATATGAATGTAATGGAATACTACTGTGCCATAAGAAATAATGAGCAGGTAAATTTCAGAAAAACCTGAAATGACTCAAGTGGACTGATGCTGAGTGAAATGAGCAGAACCAGGAGAACATTGTACACAAGAACAGCAACATTGTGTGATGATCACTTAGTTCTTCTCAACAATACGATGATCTAAGACAATTCCAAAATGCTCATGATAGTAAATGCTATACATATCAACAAAAAGAACTATGGAATCTGAATGCAGATCGAAGCACACTATTTTCACTTTGGTTTTTTTTTCTTTCTTTCTTTCTTGTGGATTTTCCCTTTTCTGATTCTTCTTTCACATAACTAATGTGGAAATGTGTTTAACATGATTGTACATATATAACCTATATCAGATTGGCTGCTGTCTTGGGAAGGGGAAAGGGAAGGGAGAAGAATTTGGGAACTCAAAATCTTATAAAAACAAATGCTGAAAGCTATCTTTACATGTAACTGGGAAAAATATTATTAAGATGGGGGGGGGAGGAGGAACAAAAATTCCTGAGGAAAGGAACCTATTTTGGGGGGGGGGGCAGGGCAATGGGGGTTATGTGACTTGTCCGGGTCACACAGCTAGTAATTATCAAGTGTCTGAGGCCAGATTTGAACTCAGGTACTCCTGAATCCAGGGCCAGTGCTTTATCCACTGTGCCACCTAGCTGTCCCCTGGAACCCATTTTTTAAAAACAATAACTAGTGGAAAGTAGTTTAGCAGAAATTAGCTTTAGACCAACACCTGTAGCCATGGACCAAAATAAGTTCAAAAGGAATCTGAATAATAATAGGTCATACTATTTCTGTTTTTAAAAATAAAAGACAATAATCTCAGGTACATTTTACAATCATGGTCTGTGAAAGAATCCTTAACTAAACAAAGGATAGAGGAGATTACAAAATATAAAATCGGCAATTTTGAAACCATAAAATTGCAATGCTTTTGCAAAAATAAAATCAATGAAAAAATATCAAACCAATCAAAAAGCAATTACTAAGGAAAAATTTCTTAGTGCCAGGCACTGGTACTAAGCACTCTACAAATATTATTTCATTTGATTCTCACAACAACCTTGCAATGTTGATGTTATTTTAATCTTCATTTTACAATTGAGGAACTGAGGCATACAAAGTTGTTAAGTGAATCACTCAGGATCATACAGCTAGTAAGTGTCTGAAGGCATATTTGAGTCTTCCTGACTCCAGGGCCAGCACTCTATACATGCTGTTGTTACCTTGCTGCCTCTAAGCTACTCTACTAAGCATCTAATGTGCCAGAGATTATACAAGGACAAAAGAAAAGTAGCCCCTGCCCTACAGAAGTCTACATTTGAAGGTTCTAGGACACATCCTCACTCTACATCTGCTGCTAGGTCTGGTTTTAAATTCTACAGAGCAAGATGCTCTTCCCAAGCTACAGATCACTTAGAATCTGATCACCATGCTGCTGACTCAAACCTTGATTGACATAACCTGCACTCAGTTCATTCCACTCTGCATATCTACCCTCACTGGTTTCAATTCCACAGAACAAAATATCCCCTTCATACCAAGTACCCTTTCATATATCATTCTCTCCCCTACTTTCCAGCACCCTTTAGTGTGTGGTCTCCCCGTATTTGATTGTAAGCTACTTAAGGGCAAGGAGTTTCTCTTCTTCTTCTCTCAATTAATTATCTACCCAGTGCATAGCACAGTGCTTGATATATAGTAGATGCTTAATAAATGTTTACTGGATTTACTGGACATGTAGATTTGACTATTTTATGCTATACAGCACATAGAAAATACAAACAAACACACAGTAACTTGAGAGTGGGTTTGCTTAAACCAAAGGACACCACTTGCAGAAGGTGATACTTGAGGTGAAATCTTAAAGGAACACTAGGATTCCAAGAAGTGGAAGTAAGGGTCAAAAATATTACAGTCATAGTATATAGCCAGTGTAAAGACGAAAGCCAGATGGACCTTACATATATGATACAAGCATAATAAAGAACTATGCTACAAGTCACTGCATTTCAAGAACTTTGTCCAAGTCATTTAATAAGCACTAGCCTGGGGGCAGCTAGGTGGTGCAGTTGATAAAGCACCAGCCCTGGATTCAAGAGGACCTGAGTTCAAATCTGGCCTCAGACACTTAATACTTGCTAGTTATGGGACCCTGGGCAAGTTACTTAACCCTCATTGCCCCCCCCCCCAAATAAGCACTAGCCTGAAATTCAACATTAGTGACAATCTTCCTTCTTCCACACTTTTGATTCTGGTGCATTTGGATTTTCTTATTTATAGAAGATCTTTAACATTTGTACTGTTTGCGTGGTTCAATATCCAGAAATGTACTACAATGCAGCCTCAATGTATGATAAGAACACAGGGGCAATATCCAAAATAGATCCATGATCTTTGAAGAATTTTCTACTATGTGCCAAGCACTGCGCTAAGTGCTGGAGATACAAGAAGGGCAAAAGACTGTCCCTGCTCTCAAGAAGTTCACAATCTATTGGAGAGACCACATGCAAACATCTATGTACAATCAAGATCCAAAAAGAATATGTAGGTAAGTCAGCTGAAGGAGAAAATGTTTGCATTTTAAGTATTATTACCACTACAAGTCTGATATGTGAAATGTATGAGAAATCAAAGCAACTAGATGATACCATGAAAAAAAGAAACAGGTTTCAAAATAAGTAATACACAACTAATCACACGAAAACATTCTCTAAATCACCAACAGCAAGAAAAATGCAAATTAAGACAACTCTGAGGGCTCCCCTTACACCATACAAATCAGCAAAAATTACAAACATAGGAATACTCAATGCTGTTGGGGGTTGGAGGGAGACAGGCACACTGATGTACTGCTGGTGGAGCTGTGCTCATTTTAGATGATGTCAAGAAAAATGACCTAAATTATCCACTCTTTGACCCAGGAATCCTGTTACTCACTTTCCAAAGATATCAGAGAGAAGCAAAGATCCAATATATTCCAAAATATTTATAGCTTATGGTCATTAAAAAACAAAACAAAACACCTAGCTTCCCATAAACTAAGCAATGGCCAAAAAAAAAAAAAAAAACCTATGGTATATAAATTTTGTTATGAAACTTAAGACCAGTAAGAACTGGCAATAGGAATTCAGAGAAATAAGAGATGAACTAATGGCAAACCTAATAAGAAAAACCATGAAAACAATATGCACAATTATTATATCCATGTAACTGAAAGGTTACTAAAAGGAATTCAAATGCTGAGTAGATGAAAAACCAATTATAATTCATCAGATAATCAAACATACCTCCTCCTTCATGAAAGAATCAGAGGGTTACTAACACAGGATATGGTAACGCTGATATTATGTAAATGTCAGATAAAGTCACTGTCAGATATTTTTGCTTAACTGGCTTTGTCACCAAGGAAGTTCAATCTAGAGAGGTCAGGGTTTGAAATTAATGCAACATAAAGAAAAAAGGGATCAATAAGACATCTTAACAGGAAGATATAGCGCGCGCGCTTTAACACACACACACACACACACACACACACACACACACACACAGCTAAAGGATTCTTTCTGGAAAGAAAAAAAAAACAACAAAAAAAACACCAAGATCAGAAAAGCTACCACCTAGCACTTAGGGAGCAAACCCCACTAAGAGGTTTAAAAACTTGAGGTTCTTAGAAAATAATTATCATGTCAAGGCTAGGAGTAAAGGAGAGTGACAGCTGGTAGGAGTCTTTAAGCAAACAGTTCAGCCAGTCCTTCACAATCTTTCTTCCAGTGTATACCTCCACTCAACACCCTGGTTTCTCAGTTCATTAACCTCCTTAACTTCCATGAAATGTATCTTCAGGCTATCTCAGTCCAAACCTGATGGCCACACCCTTGATCTCATAGATGACCTAAAAATATTCTAACTCCATGATCCAAAACCTTCATCTCCTCCTGTACCTTACTCCTTCTATATCAATTCTTCAACCTGACCACAATGTTCACTCTTTTCAGCCACACTCTGCCCCCCTTTCTCAAACCACAGTATCAGCTCAAACCTCATTATACCCTTGAAACAACCTTAATTCTATGTAATTAACCAGTTCAATTGTTCTCTATTCTCAAATCTCACACCCTCTTTCTTGTACTACTGCAATAGCCTTTTAACTGGTCTGGCTGTTTCAAGTACCTCTCTACATGCTTCACTTAAACAATGAAGAAAATTTTTCTAAAGCTTATATCTCACCATTTACTTACCCACCTCCCCCAGGACCCCTGCTTCCTGAGCTCCCCTAGCTTTCTATTACCTCCAGGATCAAATATAGAGTCCTCAGTTTGGTACTAAAAGCCCTTCATTACCTGACCAATAATGAACTAATCACACAGCCTGCTGGCTGTTCCTAGAATATGCCAGGCCACTGCCTCCCTCTTTGTTCTTGCACTTGTACTTCCCCTTTACTGCTTTATTGCCTTGGCTCTCTTAAAAACTAAACTCAAATTCCACCTGCCCATATGCCTTTCCTGGAGATGCAAATGACTAGTGCTTTCTTTTCAAGATTACCTTCCATCTATTTTGTATATATTTTGTGGGTCCCTAGGTATTTACATTTTGTCTCCTCCAAAAGAGCTACAAGAGGACAGAGTGTTTTTGCCTTTCTTTGTATCAGTAGCAATTGGCACAATTCTTGGCACATAATAATAGCTTAATAAATGCTTCTTATTACTGACTCAGCCTAGTACCTTGCCAAACCACAGCTCTAGATTTACCCACATCAACTACCCCTTCTACTCCTAGAGTCAAAATACCTCAATCCTTCGGCATGCACATTACAAGCCATAGTGGAACCTTCACAAACATTCTGCAGAAACAGACTTTATACTGCCTCTCGTTGCAATGTTATAGTTTGCTTTCTGACTCGAACATATCCTCTTCTCATCTTAACTATTCTTCTAACTAAAAGATTTTCAAATAAACTGGCTGACAACACTAGTTAGACATGCAGTAGAGTTTCTATGAGGACAGGTGGCATGCCATCAGAAGAAGAAAAGAAAGTCAAATCTAAAGAGACTCTTTATGAAACTGAGACAAGGAACAAAAATATTGGATACCATAGGTATAAGGCAAAGGAAAATTGCATCAAAACCAAGAAAACTTGCATTCAAGTCTTACCTACTTCTGACACTACATTGTGTGACACTATGCAAGTCACTTAACCTCAGAGTTTTTTAAGCATCTCTCTAAGCCTCTAAGTTAAGGCACTGACCTGCATGCATACTGCATGCATAAGTAGAAGGAATTCCCTCACTTGGAAGTTCATTATATGAATGAATGAATGAATGAATGAATGAATGAATGAATGAATGAATGAATGAATGAATGAAAGAAAAACAATTACTAAACTCTTACTATGTGCTAAGTCTTATCTCTATGTATCTAAATCAAAGGAAAACTTAATTCAGAAAGAGAGTTAGAGACAGAAAGTGATGAGGTTAGGCTAAGGAACAGATAAACAGAGACTCTGATAAAGGATCAAAAGGCAGACATAAGACGAAAGTTTAGGAAATAAAGAAAGAAAAAGGAAAAAATAGAAGAGAGAATGAGTCAGATCCACAAAAAAGAGGTCAGAAGCTACAGGGAGAAAAAAGTCAGAGACAAAAATCGAGAAAAAGAAAGGACAAGCTGTGTACCTAAAAGTAAATCTAGTATCTATAGTTTCCAACTAGGATCAACACCTGTAGACCTAAGTGTACCTAAACCTAATGAGTATGTATCAGATCAAGATAAATAGCTAACACACACAAAAAAAGATTAAAGTTTTCCCTGGCTGCCATATTTTTCTGCTTTAGTAAGGTTATCAATTATTTCCTGAATGAGACAGTTTCTGGGGTTTTTTTGTCCCTCTCACTGTGACCATTATCTTACATAACTTAAACTTTTTAATGACATAGTTCTAATCACATCAATGTCCATTTTATCCATTTTTTCATCCTTCCGTGTCAAAAGCTTATTTTACAAGGTCAAGACAGAACAAATATAAACACTAGGTAAGTTAATTTTAAGCCTTTCTTTGATTTGTGTTCACCTTATACCGTGCTCCCCAAAAGTTGAAATGTTTTATACATCAGCAAGCTGTTGTTTCTCTCCTCAGATATAGTTAGGCTACATTTTTTTTGTAATGTTGCATTGTACTCACAATGTTCAATGACTTAAGACTCCTTGAAAAAAAAAATTCATGAAATAGAGATGTGAGGATTGACAGAAACAGATGAGACTTTTGCCTCTTTCATTTATCATCAAACTATATTTCCAATATATTTTTGTTGTTGTCATCCTCTGTACTCACCAAAACACTACGGTCACCACCAAGTTTCAAGGTATCTGATCACTCGTTAAAAGGATGTTATGAAGTTTTCCCACAGATTCTCTCTACTGATTCATTACTTTTAACAGATAATTGAATATAATATGTAAACTATCTTCTTGGTGGACCTCTTCCTAGTATTTTTCAAGAGCATGTAGAGGTAGGATGAACAAGTATACCATAAAATAATGCCTGTTTTTACTTCTGTGTTCATGTTATAATGAATTCTTGTCTGTATTCACCTTTCCAGGATGAAGCAATGAGCTCTAACCATACAACTTTTGTCTGCTGGTTTTTATTTATAAATATAATGTCAAAATGGGTATAAATCAGTGGCTGCAGTAATATAGGAACGGATTGGCTTGATAGACAAAAATCTCAAAGTGAGATTAAACTATTTGGCGAGTATTAAAAAAAAACCAAAACCAAGTATTTATTTTCTCATTTTTTATTTCAGTGTTTTTGATACTATCACAAAGAAAATTTCAGGAGACTGCATAGGATTCTGAGCATTTGGCATCTGAATTTGTTTCTTGGGTTACCAAAAACAAAGAATTATATCCAACCTACTGCTGATGACTCTTCCTGTTCTTAGGTAAGCTGGTTTTCAAATACAATTAATTCCTGGGAAAACGCTCAAAGCCTCTTCAGCTTGTTAGAACCTGCCAGAACTTATATTCAGCTGGCATATACTTTGAGAATCCAGAGTCACCACCATGTCATAATGAGGAACTGGATTAATATTTCTGTGGAGAACCACCAAACTGATGTTCCTAAAATACCATTTTTATTGTGTCACTCTCTTATTCAAGGACAAGCAATTGTTTCTCTATTAAATCATATCTTAAATTCTGTTTTCAAAGTCTTCTATGATTGATACCCTTCCTCAACTAAAAAATAAGAAATGCTTCTAAACTGAATTTAATCTTATTTCCAAATGATAAATAACTCCCCCAAATCAACTTTTTAATGTGTATGCAATGTAGATATGAATATCTATAAATATTTTGAGCCAAAAATTCAGTGATTAAAAAAACCCAGAAATTTAAAGAGGAAGGAAACAAACCAGGTTCCATAACAGTCATCCCTTGATTATTACTGTGCCTTAAGAATCTTTGCAGCAATTATATGTTGCACTAATTTGGCACATGCTTTGTTAATTATTTTTGAGGGTGCATGTTGTCTCCCTAATGAGACTGTAAACTCTTTAAGAGCAGGGACATTCATGGACCCTCTCTGTATCAACACTGCTTAATAAATAGCAGACTCCCAGGGGCAGCTAGGTGTCGCAGTGGATAGAGTAGCAGCCCTGGAGTCAGGAGTACCTGAGTTCAAGTCTGGCCTCAGACACTTAACACTTACTAGCTGTGTGACCCTGGGCAAGTCACTTAACCCCAATTGCCTCACTAAAAAAACCCAAAAAAACAAAAACAAAAACAAAATAAACAGCAGACTCCCGATATTTTCAGATACTGTAAGTAGCTAAGAGAAAAACAAATACCTAAAGAATTGAGACCAAAAAGGGGCTTTGAAGGTGAAAAAAAAACACCAAACAAAACATTAGAAGGATTTTTTAGACATAGTCAGATCAGCAGCTGGAGAGAACACAGTATTGGGAAGTTAACCAGTTTAGAAATTTAAGAAGAAAATTCATTTGGAGGGAGATTTCTTGGTGTAGAAAGAAGGTACAATTTAAGAAGCAGTCTAGAGTGTTAAAATAGTTTCATACATCCACCAGAAGTTATTGTAGATACTGAAGTTAGTAACTCATTTCCTCAAGGATAACAAATCTAAGTGCTAACTTAGGGAAGGTGAAAAAGGGGGAGAAATTAGGCTAATCAATCACTAAGCATTTACTAGAACTCACTATGTCAAAGGCACTGTGGTAGGTGTTTGGGATACAAAAATAAAAAGACATTTCCTCAAAGAGCTATTACATACAAATATACAAAGCATACTAAAGGAAACTATGGATAAGAAGGCACTAGGGTCTCAAAAAGAGAGCTGAATCCTGTTACTGTACTATTTAGCTGAAGTCTTCCAATCTACTGAAGTGGCAGTCTAAAACCTCCTTTGGTCACAACTCTGCTAACTATAAAGTATAAGTAGTTTATATAAGGGGCTAGCTAAATGTGGCAATTAAAATCAGTGGTTTCCAAACTGTAAACTGTGGCATGACTTTAATGAGTATATGATTAACAAACCAGAGAATGGGGAGATAGGCTTATCCAGTGTGCCCTGTGACTAGTCAATTTGGGGGCTAAATTTCAACACAATCACATCTATTCTTCGCCCATTAAAATTCACTAGTCCCCAATTCACCCTCTTTATACTGCTATGTGTGGTAAAATATGAAAGTTTTTAACAGTCGGCTAGGATAACTGAAAGATGCCAGTTTTTCAAGGACCACCCTTTTGGGGAGGAGATGAACAGTCCGCCTGCTGCGCATGTCAGACTGCCTGCCGGGTACAGTCCGCCTGCTGCGCATGTCAGACTGCCTGCCGGGTACAGTCCGCCTGCTGCGCATGTCAGACTGCCTGCCGGGTTTTTTGACTTCCGGGGTGGAGAGAAGGGGAGTAGCCTTTTTTGCCGGCTTGGCGGGACTCCGGGCGGCGCGGCACAGACGGTCTGACTCACTCCAAAGGTGGCCTAAATCGGTTTGGTGAGTTTTTATAAGGAATATAGACAGCCTAGATTTAAGACGATTTGTACTGTATTTCTGTTTTCCTATCCTTCTAATCAACAACACCTTATATACAATAAAGGCTCTATCTAGAAAACCAGAAGCTTCTTCCATTTACTAGTCTGGGAGATGAATTAAGGGAAGGGTTAAGTAGGGGAGATTTATGATCTAATATCCAATTTTAAATCTCACAGTTTGGCGACCCCGAAGGGACCTTAAGGACCCTCCCACCCTCCCTAGTTTGGCCATAAGCCGGCTAATTCGGTGGATTTTCCAAATACCCCCCCCCCCCCCGCGGACTTTCCCTTTGTCTAATCTCCCTTAAAGACTTTAAGCCTCTAAAAGTCTTGCTTTAAACAGAAAAGCCAGCCCAGTTTAAAGGGCAAGATGCTCGAATATTCTACCATCCCTTTGATTTTTCTCATCGGAATGTATTGGGACAGCATAACATCCCGACTTAGAGGAATAGTTTACTCAATGGTCCTTCATAACATTATTGGTTTTTTTCCTCATTCAGGCAGCAAAAAGTTTTTTGTATAATAGTATACGTGAGAATCTTTGGGAAAATACGTTTAATATAAGTAGAAATTTTATGCCTGCAATTGAAATACCTTTTAATACCACATCCATAGTTCATACGACTAAGGATTTTATTTTTTTTTGTTGTTTTTTTTTTGTTTTTGTTATTATCATTGTTTTTGTTATTATCATTGTTATGATGTGGGGGAAACTCTCACATATGGAGAGAGACCTCAAAATGGCTGTTTCTACTAGAGATGATCCAAGTTCAGAATCAGATCAGCAGAAACTACTCCCTCTGCAGGAAGCTATAGAACATAGTAAGAAGGGAGTGCCAATTCAAGTCAGAAAATATAGCCCCTTTAGACCAAGTGACTTGAGCGCATGGAAATCAATCATCCCTAGTTTTGAGAAAAATCCAAACACTGTAATTTCACAGTTAAGGACTATATTTAATGCATATCAACCCAGTTGGGCTGATGTTACTTGCCTTTTGGAAACTTTACTGTCCCCAACTGAGATTACAGATATTATCTCAGCAGGAAATGCCCTTGTTGCGAAAGGTAAGGCCGATGTGGAATGGCCTCTAAAGGATCCAGAGTGGAATTATAATGATGATAGGGATTTCCAAAGATTAAAAGATGCTAGAGAAACACTTCTGAAGGGAATGGAATCTTGCTCTAGAAAACCGGAAAACTGGCAGAAATTTTTAAGCCTACCTCAGGAGGCTAATGAAAGACCAAACAGATTTTATGATAGACTTTGTGAGGCCGCTAGACAGTACACCAGATTGGATCCAGTAGATTTAAGAGATTCCTGTATCATTCTCAACACATTTGTTTATAATTCACTGCCAGAAATACGCAGATACTTTCTGAAACAATGTCCAGACTGGAGAAATCTCTCAGTAGATAGAATTAAGGAACTTGCAAATTATGTCTTTGACTCACGTGAGGAAGATCCAGATCACCCTAAACAGAGCATTCTGGCACCAGCGATTCCTAGTCAGCCATGTGGACACCGGAACAAGGACACTAAGGTGTGTTGTTACTGTCGTAAGGAGGGGCATGAATTGAGAGAATGTAGGACTTGGAGAAGAAATTCTAATTCTAATTACAGGCGAAATCAAAATAGAAATAGATCTTTTTGGAGGAATACAGAAAGGCAGTACCAGAATAATGGTAACCAAGACCCCCCTCAGAAGAGGACACAGGAATGATGGTGTCTTGGGGAGGAATGGAACATAGATAATGAAAGCCATATATTCCCAGATCCGGATTTTTTGAATGCACTTGTGCCAGTCCATTCACCTCCCCAGAGTAATGAACCACATGTCACCTTAAAAGTGGGGGAGACTTATTATGATTGTCTGCTAGACACAGGAGCCTCTAAATCAGTATTAGTAAGCAAACCAGATGCTGGGTGTAGACCTGTAGGATTTTTGAATGTAGTGGGAGTCTCAGGAAAGAGCCAGAGAGTGGCAAAATTGAATCCTCGCATGGTATCTATGGGGCCCTTAACAGTGGAACATTCATTTTTACTCATGCCTGATGCCCCTGTAAATTTATTAGGTCGTGATCTCCTTTGCAAGCTTAGAGCAACCATATCTTGTGCTCCAGATGGGGCTGTCTCCTTACAATTGCCAGAGGATACTGTTCATTTATTACCAATTTTACTTACAGAAGCTCAAGGAACAGCAGGGGAGGTATCCAAAATCCCCTCTGACATTCCTGAGTCTTTATGGGCCTCATCCCCTAATGAGGTGGGGCTCCTTAAGTCTGCCATGCCTGTTACCTTTAAAGTTAAGGGGGGACCACCCCCCTCCATTCCACAGTATCCATTGTCTAGGGAAGCAATAGAAGGGATCACCCCTATAATTGAGGCTTTGAAAAGCCAGGGTATTATTATTCCATGTCATCACTCTCCATGCAATACTCCCATTTTGCCAGTTAAAAAACCCAAGCCTGGGCCAGATGGTAAACCTGTTTATCGTTTTGTGCAAGATCTTAGAGCGATTAATAATTATGTTATTCCTAGACATTCCATAGTTCCAAACCCGGCTATGATAATTTCATCGATTCCCTATGAATCTACATGTTTCACAGTGGTAGACCTTTGCTCTGCCTTTTTCTCCATACCAGTACATGAGGACTTCCAATATTTATTTGCTTTTACCTGGAAAAATAGACAGTGGACCTGGACTAGACTCCCACAGGGATTTGTAGACAGTCCCACATTATTTTCCCAAATTTTACAGCAGGATCTGGCCTCTATTACCTTTAAGGGCTCCATACTAGTACAATATGTTGATGACTTACTTTTGGCCTCTCCTAATGCTGAAATTTGTCAGGAAGATAGCCGTCACTTACTGCTGGAGCTGCACAAGAGAGGACACAAGGTTTCCAAGACAAAGGTACAATGGTGTTTGCCCCAGGTAGAATATTTAGGATTTATTTTGGCTGCTGGAACTCGCTCTGTCTCTTCTAAGAGAGTCCAGGCCATTCAACAACTCTCTGCCCCCACTACTAAGAGGCAGTTGAGAGCCATTCTGGGAGCAGCTGGGTACTGTAGACAATGGATACCCTCTTTTGGTGAAATTACTAAACCCCTCATAGCTCTTACAAAAAGTTCTGTTCCAGACAGTTTACAGTTGGATCCCCAGCATCTCTCAGCCATAAAAGAATTAAAACGGGCCTTGTTATCAGCACCTGCCCTAGGACTGCCAGATTATAGTAAGCCTTTCACTCTCTTTGTGCATGAACAAAGGGGGGTGGCTTCTGGAGTCCTGACTCAGTCACTGGGGCCTAACCAACGTCCTATAGCCTACTATTCAATTCAGCTGGACCCTGTAGCGGCTGGAGCGCCACCTTGCCTTAGAGCAGTGGCGGCCACAGCGCTTTTGGTAGAAAAAGCCTCTGATTTGGTCCTAGGTAACCCTCTAACTGTGCAATGCCCTCACGAAGTGGAGGCTCTCTTACTACGTCACAGGACACAAGCCTTTTCAGATCAAAGGCTGGCTAAGTATGAAATAACCCTGTTAGGTAATGAGAATATCACTTTAAAACGCTGCACAGTTCTTAACCCAGCAACACTACTCCCTAACTTACCATTCTCGGGGGAACCGTTGCATGACTGTGCTTCTTTAGTTGATATGGCTGAAAAACCCCGTGACAATCTTTTTGATACACCTTTAGAAAATCCTGATCTTGTCCTCTATACAGATGGTTCCTCATTTGTGAGAGAGGGAACCCGTTTTACTGGAGCTGCTGTAGTTTCTGATTATGACACCCTCTGGGCAGCTTCTCTGCCTTCCCATTTTAGTGCACAGGCTGCTGAACTTGTGGCTCTTACACAGGCCTGTAATATAGCTAAAGATAAGAGTGCCACCATTTTTACTGACTCGAAATATGGCTTTGGCATATGCCACTTTATTGGTATGATTTGGCGTCAACGAGGCTTTCTAACATCCTCGGGCAAGGCTATTGCCAATGGGGACCTTATCAAGGACCTCTTAGATGCCCTAAAACTGCCTTCTTCCCTAGCCGTTGTACATTGCCCTGCCCACACAGGGAATAGTGACCCTGTTTCAAAGGGAAATGCACGAGCCGATTCTGCAGCCAAGCTTGCTGCATTAGAAGCTCCTGAACATGTATTTAACCTTTCACCTTCTGAGGATATTCCTTCCAACCTAACCTATGACGATTCTGAAGTAGAAAAGTGGAAAAAGAAATTTAAGGCGAAACAGATCAATGGCATCTGGGTGTCTCCGGAAGGTAAGCCATTTCTTCCCCGGAAATTCTACCACCAGGTATGCCTCTCTGTTCACAGAAAAGGCCATTTTGGTACACAAGGCATTGTAGACTCTATTAAGAGAACCTGGATAGCACCAGGTGTGACTAATACAGCATCTCGAATCTGCTCGGGCTGCTCCACATGTCAGTCTTATAATCAGTATGCTTTTAAGGCCAAAGCTTATGGAGGGCGTCCTCTAGCATATACACCTTTTGAGCACTTACAAATTGATTATATTACTATGCCAAAAGCAGGACATTATAAATTTTGCCTTGTTATAGTTGATCAGCTCACTCGGTGGGTGGAGGCCTTTCCCAGCCCCCGAGCCACAGCTGCCTTTGTTGCCAAAATTCTTCTTAAAGAGATAGTACCTCGTTTTGGCCCACCAGCCCGCATCGATTCTGACAAAGGCACACATTTCACTGATTCGATTTTATCCCAAATCTACTCTTTCTTGGGAGTGACTCCAAAATTCCACACGCCCTACCATCCACAAAGTTCAGGCCAAGTCGAACGTATGAATAAAGAGCTTAAGAGTATGATTGGCAAATTATGTACTGAAACCCATTTGAAATGGCCTGATGTTCTACCATTGGCATTATTCTATCTACGAAGTAGACCAAGAGGAGAACTTCATATATCTCCTTATGAAATGCTTTTTGGTCACCCTCCTATCCAAGCTAAAACTTTTTCCCCAGTTTATACATCACTGGTGGGAGGTGATACTTCTGTTGCTTCCTATATACAGGAATTACAGACCAGGCTACGTGAACTCCATGAGGCAGGAGCTGTGGTCCAGGCAGGACCATTAGACTTTTCATTGCATAACTTCAACCCAGGAGATAAAATATATGTAAAGAATTTTCAGAAAACCAGTGGAACTCAACCTGCCTGGGAAGGACCTTTTCAGGTATTATTGACAACTCCTACTGCCATTAAAATTGGTGAAAAAGACTCATGGATTCATTGCTCTCATATAAAGCCTGCACCATTCATAGGTGAAGAGATTTCAGATAGACCTGAGGTAGACACTAAAGAGGTAAAAACCCTAAAGATAGCAACTGTTAAAGAGCAAAGAGAGTTCAGAGGAAAAAGGCAGTTCCCATTTAATAATCCCACTGATCAGTTAAATGCTTTGGGACTCAGTCTTCGTAAAGTATCAGGAGACGGAAATTGCCTTTTTAGGGCTTTAGCAGACCAGCTAGAAGGTCACTGTAGAAATCATCTCAGACACAGACAAGAAGCTGCTTCTTATATGATTAACCATAGACAAGAGTTTGAGTCTTTTATAGTAAATGACTCCCCTTTTGAAGAATATGTTGATGAATTAAAGAAATTTGGAAAGTGGGGAGGAAATGATACAATTGTAGCATTTGCTAAGCAGCATCAGCTGAATGTTGTGGTTCATCAATTAAATCAGCCTTTATTGAAAATCAGTGGCACAGACAAAACTGATGCTAGAGAACTCCACATTTTCTACCATAAAGAACATTATGACAGCATTAGAAAGATCAATGACAATTCAGAAACCCCTGCCACTTTGGCATGCAGAGAATTGGGGAACCAGTTAAAACAATGTGGCATACCCCAAACTCTAGCAGCTTAAATACCTTAAAATTTAACAAGCATTTCCTTCCACAGGCAAAAGCACTGAAGCACATGGCCTAGTTTTCTGGCCCACCTCAATTTCTCCCACCCTTTTCCCTACCCTATACCTATTTTTTTTTTAATCCTTTTTGCTTTTTGTTTTGTTTTGACTTTTGAAAGGCACTGAAAAGACCTGGAATTCACCACACCTTTAAATTCTTTAAGAGCACAAAAGGGTGCTTAGCGAATCTTTTGCCTTTTATTTTTGGTTTTTGGTTTTGCTTTGTTTTTTTTTTACTTTTGTTTCTTTTGCTTTTCTTTAAAAACCCGATTTTGTAAACTAAGTGACTTTTCAAAGGCATTTTAAGTATATGCTATTGAATATTGAATCTTGCTTATTGAAGTCTTATTTCTTTTTGATGAATTAATCACCACTTTAAGTATCTGCTACTGTTATACTAGAGAATTCATGTATAAGATGATGTGGTCTACTTGCTAAAAGAAGATTATGTAATAATGTCTAAAAGAAGATTATGTAACAATGTCTAATATAATCAGCTATTTACATTCGTTTATTATTTATATGTCATTATACTCTGGGTATGGTTTGGAATTATTGTATATATCACTAATATATTCTCAGTTATGCAGCATAGCACACATTTTTACCATCATATTGTCTTTGGTGAAATTAATGAGATTTCAGAAATATGGAAACTTATCATTTCAGAGACTAACTTGCTGTGAACTCTGATGCAGGCCCTGGAGAGAATATATGTGCAACAAAAGGAGAGACAGGTATACATAAGTCCATGGTTTGCTTATGATGGTGACTATGTAGAGCACAATTACTAGGCACAGTCCAGTATTCATCCTCTCTCCCTCCTAATTTAACCTAATTTAACTGAACTTACTTATCTTTTTATCTCACTCAGTTGAATTCACCTGTGGCCTAGCACAATCACTGGCTGTCTCGGAACCATGAGATATGGTATGATAACCTTTCCATAACATTTTCAGGTGTCATGAACACATACTAAATTTGACTTTGATCCAGACACATGGTGGTAAAAAGTGTTACTGATTGCAAAATGCTATGCTAAGGTTTAGTAAAAAAAAAAAATACAGCAATTCAAACAGTTAAAGAAGAAATCCAGCTTTCCAGACCAGAGTCCAGAATCCAGAATCCAGACCAGAGTCCAGAATCCAGTTTTCCAGACCAGAATCCAGTTTCCTCCTGATCACATCTTACCACTTCAAGAAGACAAGAGAACTCAGAGACTTTGTATGAACTGTTTTGCTTTATTAGCTTTTACTATCTCCTTTCTGTTATATACTATCTGTAACATGTACTCTCTGCAGAGGCTCTCCCTTTGCAAGACTAATGTCAAAGCGTCGGTTCATGAGGAAAGAAAAAAAATCGTCCCTCTGGACAAAACTTTCCTCTCTTCCTTTTCTGTATTGTTGTTCGCATATTATTAGTCAGCAGAAGTTATTATATTCTTTTTACTGTTCCATCAAGGAAACATTCCATTTCTTGAGGAAGCAAAGGGGGGAAATGTGGTAAAATATGAAAGTTTTTAACAGTCGGCTAGGATAACTGAAAGATGCCAGTTTTTCAAGGACCACCCTTTTGGGGAGGAGATGAACAGTCCGCCTGCTGCGCATGTCAGACTGCCTGCCGGGTACAGTCCGCCTGCTGCGCATGTCAGACTGCCTGCCGGGTTTTTTGACTTCCGGGGTGGAGAGAAGGGGAGTAGCCTTTTTTGCCGGCTTGGCGGGACTCCGGGCGGCGCGGCACAGACGGTCTGACTCACTCCAAAGGTGGCCTAAATCGGTTTGGTGAGTTTTTATAAGGAATATAGACTAAGCCTAGATTTAAGACGATTTGTACTGTATTTCTGTTTTCCTATCCTTCTAATCAACAACACCTTATATACAATAAAGGCTCTATCTAGAAAACCAGAAGCTTCTTCCATTTACTAGTCTGGGAGATGAATTAAGGGAAGGGTTAAGTAGGGGAGATTTATGATCTAATATCCAATTTTAAATCTCACATATGCAAGCTCCCTACCTCCTCCTTTCTGTGGCAGGCAGAAGCTTCTCAGTGCTATTATAATCTAACTCTAACATGGGCAACCATAGCAGTAGCTGTAGAGGCAGTACTTGGAAAATTTTCACCACAATGCCCAGCATGATTAATCCCTTACCTCCCAGATCAGCTTTGGGCTTGGGCAAGCACCCACAGAAGCCATGCTCTGCACTGTTCAAGAATAACTGCTAAAAACCTCCCTATGCCCTTTTGATTTTGGGTGGGAAAGAGTGGCACAGGATGAACAGACATAGATGGTTGTGATTTATGTAACAGAAGACATTACCTTATCTTACCCCCAAAGCCACCATTCTTATGAACTTCCCTACATTTTTTTGGTATGAACTTCCCTACTTGTGTTAAAGTTAACACCATGCTTTAAGTCACCCAGACTCGCTTTCATTCACCCCACATATCTAAGGAGCTGCCATATACTGTTGTTTATATCTCTACAGCTCTCTGGATCAGGGCCTAACCATCTCTCAGAGTCCTAACTGGTCCCTCTGAATCAAGTCTCTCCACACTCTAATCCATCCTCCATATACCTGCACAAGTGATTTTTCTTAAATAACAAGTCTGACCATGTCATTTGCCCACAGAATAAATTCCAATGATACCCTATTATCAGTATGGTCAAATATAAAGTGCTTTGTTTAGTGTTCAAAGCCTGATAGAACCTGGCCCCAATCTAACACTTCAGCCATGTTTTATGTTACTGGAGTTATTTGAATTCTATGTTCCAGTCACATTTCTTGTTCTTCATAGCTATACAGAAACATAACTAAAATATGCATATGAATAGGAAATGCGGTTATGGTACCATTCACTTAGGCAGAACTAAATAAAAATAACAAGTATAGGTTTATACTGAAAACTCTCAGAGAAACTGAAATCACAGACAATTCAACTCTGCTTGTTTTTGCATTATATATGGTGATTATCCACATGGAAAAAAATATTAACTCCTAATGTGGAGCTTTTATGTTCACTGACTGGACTTGCCAAAATGGTTCAATTGACTTAACTCTCTGCTGCTTTTCGCTTCTTCCACTGAAGAATTCTTCACAAAAATTCCATTTTGAGGAAAAGCACAGACCACTTTTCTATCATTATATGTTCTCAGATTCGAGGTCTGGAAGGTGGAACACAAAATTCCTTTCAAAGCTTTCTTTTATGAAGGCCTGGCACCTGAAGTTTCCAGCTAACTCTCCATTTCTACAGACCATTATGGCCTACCCAGGGTTAACCATCTGAAATACCATGCCGATCCACTCAGTTTGGGATATTCAAGACCTCCTCAACTTCCTCAGCCTCCTCTCCCCTCTCTTTAGGAGGGGAGGGCCAAGGTGGGGGGGAAGGTGGAGAAGAGATAAGAGGACTAAACTCCTATCAAAACTTTCCTAATAGAGGGCTGGAATCGGGAGTTTCCAGATAAATCTCCACGGTCTTTAAAGAATATCTCATTCTCTCCAGTATACCTCCAATACCCACCTCCTGCCTTTTGCAGGTTTCTTTTTGTGTGTTATCTGTTTCTTGCCAGCAGAGACTGTCACAAAGCAAAGACATATTTATCAAATTAAATATCGTACCTTGTTGTATTAGCCTCTCTTTACCTGCTCTCTTTTCCCATTAGAATATGATCTCCTTGAAGGCAGTCTGTCTTTTTCCCTGTATTAGTATCTCTACCACTTAGTACAGTGCCTGATGCTTAAGTATTTAATAAATGGCCATGCCTTAACTAAAAGGTTATGATCTAATAAATGATTGTCATAGTGTATATTTTTTAATGAAAAAAATCTTAAAAACAGAAATTCAATGGTTTCACTAGCTGTATGGATCAAATTGAAAAAATGATTAATTATTAACAATTAGGCAACAAACATTTATTACTAGATGTTTTAACTAAGAATTAGGGATACAAAAGAAAAATAAGAATTAGTCCTTGTTTTCAAAGATACTGCATTCTAATTGGGAACATAATATATACATAATTAGATGTAAACAAGATGCATACAAAGTTAAAGAAAGGTAACGTAAAAGAGGAATGTACCAGTACCTGGAAAGGCCTCCGACAAAAGTTAGAATTTGAACTGAGTTTTGAAAGAAGCCAGGGATTCTAAGAGGTAAAGGCTTTAAAAACTAAATGAAGGGAATAGAAGAATGAAAAGAGAGGCACGAACAAGGGAAGAAAGATATGAAAAAAGAATGAACAGTTGAGGAAAAATTAGTGAAGAAAATAACTCCCTGAAAATTAGACTTGGTAAAATGGAAGCAAATGACTGTGATAAATATCAAATAATAAAAGAAAAGAAAAAAACTAAAAGAAGAAAAAAGAAATGGAGAAATATCTCATAGGAAAAACACCTGATCTGGAAAAAAATTGATGAGAAATAATTTAAGAATCACAGGACTACCAGAAAGACATGAACAAAAAGAAAACCTAGACATTGTATTTTAAGAAATCATAAAAAACAACTGTGTAAATATCATAGAACCGGAAAGGCAAATTAGAAATTGAAAGAATCCCCTGATCACCTCCTAAAAGAACCTCCAAAATGAAAACTCCCAGGAATATTATAATCTCAGGTAAAGGGGGGAAAAATACTGGAAACAGTGAGAAAGAAAAAATGTCAGTACTGAGGAACCAATCAGGATCATGTAAGATTTAGCAGTCACATTATATAGAAGTGGAAAGTTTTGAATATGATACCTAGGAGAGCAAAGGAACTGGGCTTACAACCAAGAATAATCTATCTAACAAAACTAAATATATAATCCTACAAAGGAAAAAATGGATGTTTAATGAAACAGAAGACTTCCAAGTATTCCCTAAGAAAACACCTGCACGGAGGAGAAAATATGACATATAAATGCAGGAGTCAGAGAAGCTTAAAAGGAAACATACATAAGAAATGATAAGGGATTAAACAAGGTAAAACTATATACATTCTTATATGAAGAGATGATACACAAAGCCCCTCAAAATTTCATCATTATTAGGGATCCTAGAGGAAATCTAATTAGACAGGATGCATGAATGTGACTCTTGTGTTTGGATGATGTCAAAAGAATGGAATGGGTGGGGAAGAGGATTGTACTTGGAGAGGGAGGAAAGTGAAGAGGAAAAATTATAGAAATGGAGTGTACAAAAAGAAACACTTCATCCTCACTCGCATCTGTAATGTTTAAAAGAGGGAAGACTACACATACACACAGTTTGGCATAGAAAAGCATCTTACCCTAGAAGAAAATAGAAAGGGAAAGGCTGAAGAGAAAAGGAGGAAATAAGAGTGAGGGCAAATTAAGGGAGGGAGGGATAATTCAGAAGCAAAACATTCTTGAAGAGGGGGCAGGGAACAAAAGGGAAAGATAAATGATAGAGAGAAAAACAATTAGAAATCATGACTATGAATACGATTGGGATGAACTCAACCATAAGATGGAAGAAGTTAACAGAATGAATTAGAATCTAAAGAGTTCAATACTACATAAACTGTTTGAAAAAATAGCTAAGTGATCCTAACAAATTCTTTCTGTGACACAAATATGGTACTAACACCTAAAGGAAGGAAAGCCAAAACAGAAAACAAACTATAGTCTAATTTTTCTAATACATATTGATGCAAAAATCTTAATATAAAATATTAGCAAAGAGACTATAGCAATATATAATAATAATGATAATGACAGGCAACATTTATATAGTGTTTGCTATATGTGCCTGACACTATGCTAATGGATTTAGAATTATTATCTCATTTGAACCTCACAACAACCTGAGAGCTATTTTTATTCTCATTTTACCGTTTAGGAAACTGAGGGAAACAGGAGTGAACTAACTTGCCCAGCATCACACAGCTAGTAAGTAAAGTAAGCAGTAAATCTGAGGCTGAACTTGTACTCAGGTTTTGCTGACTCCAGGCACAGCACTCTATCCACTGTACCACCTAGCTTCCCCGTATATCATATACCATGTCCAGGCTGAATTTATACCAGGAATACAGGGATGTTTCAATATAAGGAAAATTATAAATATAATTGAGCATATTAATAACAAAACCAAATAAATCATATTATTAGTTCAATAGATGGATAAAGGGCTTTTTGACAAAATAAAAGAGCCATTCCTTTAAAAAAAAAAGACTACAAAGTATAAGAATAAATGGAATTTTCCTCAAAATGATGAGTTATTTATTCAATGCCATACCAAGAAAACTACCAAGGATTATTTTTATAGATGTAGAAAAAATAATAACAAAATTCATCTGAAGGAACAAACTGTCAAGAATGTTAATGGAATGAATATTTTTTTGTTTTTGTTTTTGTTTTTTGCAGGGCGAGGGTTAAGTGACTTGCCCAGGGTCACACAGCTAGTAAGTGTTAAGTGTCTGAGGCCGGATTTGAACTCAGGTCCTCCTGAATCCAGGGCCGGTGCTTTATCCACTGTGCCACCTAGCTGCCCCATGAATTTTTTAAAATGGGAATGAAGGAAGGGTACCAATAAGAGATCTCAAACTATACTACAAAGCTGTAATTGTCAAAACAATTTGGTACTGGGTAGGAAAGAGAGGTTGCTCACTGAAATGGATTAGATATATAATATCCAGAAGTAAAAAAGAACAGGAACCCAGTGTTTGATAAATCCAAGTATCACAGCTATTAGAGGAAGAACTCGGTATTCAATAAAAACTGTTGGGAAAATAAAGCAGTTGGGCAAAAACCCGGTATGGATCAACATCTCACACAACGTACAAAACCAAGGCAAAATGGATACATGATTTAGATATAAAGGCTGGTATCATAGGCAAATTAGAGCAACACAGAAGAAATTACCTGTCAGAGATTTAAAGGAGGTGGTAAAATGAATAATTGTGATTATATTATATTAAAAAGTTTTTGCATCAACAGCAAAATTTAGAAGAAAAGTAGGAAACTGGAAAAAAATTTTTATTTCTCTGATAAAGCTCTCATTTCTAAGACAAAAAAAGTAACTGAGTCAAACTTACAAGACAAAGAGCCATTAAACAATCAGTCAACAGGAAGAAGCAGCTAAGGGGGCAGCTAACTGACCTTTCATAACATGCTGGGCCTGACTTCAGGAGTACTCATCTTTGTGAGTTTAATTTTGGCATCAGGCACTTACTGGCTGTGTGACTTAAACCTGTTTGCTCAGTTCATCTGTAAAAAATAAACTAGAGAAAGAAAGGGGAAATGACTTCAGTATTTTAGAATAGCTAGGTAATGCAATGGATAGAGCACTGAGCTTAAAAAATAATTAGATTCATCTTTATGAATTCATATCTGGCCTCTGATGTGTGATCCTGGACAAGTCAATGAACCCTCTTTGCCTTAGTTCTTCATCTTTAAAATAAGCTGGAGGGGACAGCTAAGTGGCGCAGTGGATAAAGCACTGGCCCTGGATTCAGGAGTACCTGAGTTCAAACCCAGCCTCAGACACTTACTAGCTGTGTGACCCTGGGCAAGTCACTTAACCCCATTGCCTCACCCCCCCCCAAAAAAAAAAAGTAAAATAAGCTGGAAAAGGAAATAACAAATCACCCCAGTATCTTTTCCAGGAAAACCCCCAAATGTGGTGACAAAGAGTCAGGAGGACTAAAACAATTCAACAATAACAAAGGAATAAGCAGTTTTCAATAGCCTTATGAAAAAAATGCTCTCAATCAATAATAATTATGGAAACAGAAATTAAAATACCTGCCTCATATCCATCAGATTAACTAAAATAACAAAAAAAGGAAAATGACAAATGCTGGAAGGAATGTGGAAAAACAGTTACATGAATGCAGTCTTAGTGAAGCTATGAACAAGTCTAACACATGCTCCTTTAAACTGTGTATACTCCTTGACTCAGCGATACCCCTATCAGGTCTATACCCCAAAAGAGATCAAAGAAAGAGGAAAAAGATCCACATGTACAAAAATAGTTATATCAATTGTTTTTGTAGATCATAGAACTGTAAATTGATAAGATCAGTTGAGGAACGGCTAAACAAGTTATGCCATGTCAATCAGATGGAATACTACTGAGCTTTAAGAAATGATGAAGGGGATGGCTTTAGAAAAAACTGGGAACACTTGTATGAACAGATAGAAAATAAAGTGAGCAGAAGAACTAGGAGACCAATTTATTCAACAACAGAAATGCTGTAAAGAAAGCCAACTTTTAAAGACTTAGTAATTTTGACAACAATGACCAAGCACCACTGCAAAAGACTTGATGAAATGTGCTATCTTCCTTCAGCCAGAGACATGACTTAGCATACAAACTAAAACATATTTTCTTTTTATTCTCCCTTTCCTTTTTTTTTGTGGGGAAAGCTGGAGAAGCAAGACTAATTCAGGAATTTGTTTTGCATGCTATACATATTTGTAATGGGTTTTTTGTTTCCCTTGCCTCCTCAATGGGTGGGGTAAGGGGAGGGAGACAATTCAAAAGTGAAAATAAAATAAAATCTAAGGAAAAAAAGAGCAAGAATGACAGAAGGAATCGTTTGCTGGACTATATGGGATGAATGGGCTCACTTGTACCTGTAGAGGGATTAGCTTTGGCAAGGCGAAGGGACAGCTCATTATGTGAGACAGGGTTGAAGGAAGAGATTACTGTCAGAAGGAATCTGAGTATAGCTTGAGCTTAGCATGTGTTGTGGAAATAATTATCTATAAATCTACCCTTTCCTCTAAGACAAATAGTGAACTTTCGAAATTAATGAAGCATACTTAATCATTGTCTAATATATTTGGACCTAGAGAAAAACTTAAAAGCCGTTTAGTACAACCCCATCATTTGACAGATGAAGATAAGGCATAGAGAATTGAAGGGATTTATCTAGGGTCACAGTCTTTCTTTGTTGTCTTGAGCAAAAAACTTAATAAATAAATGAAAAAACTGTTTCATCTCTCACCATTTAAAACTATATTGTGTGTATTTTATAATGGATATAATATGGCATATGCTTAATTTATAATTTATAAATAGAAATAGAAGTTTATATAAGTTTATAAAAAACATATTTGGGGAGTGTATATTCAAAAATGTTAACTGATGGGGTACAGGATCAAAACAGTTTAGAGACTCCTGGTTGATGATGATTAATCACAGAAGAAATGTAGATAAAGGAATATTGAGTTTTTAAGAAGAATGTCTAGAGAGTATGAAACTTTTAAAACCCTCAGATTGGATTAGTGATAAATGAAGTCCTTTATTTCTCCCACTCCTACTACTTCAGCTAATGTCAGACTATTCCTTATAGGTCTCTGCCAAGAACCATACTAATTCCAGCCTCTGTGATATTGGTTAGGCTGTTGCCTTCATTTGAAATATCCAGCTTCTCCTTATTAACTCTCTATCTAGAGCCTATTATTTACCCTCAAGGGCTAAATCAAGCCTTACATTTTTCTTTATTATGATCTTATTTTGTATCCCAAAGTTCATGATACAGTATCAGGTGATAAATATTTATCAACTCATTCATCAAAACACTTAATAAACTTTTAAAAACTCAGATATACTAGAAAAAAACTCTGATGTGCATTAGTACCATAAAAATGTAACTATTAAAGCAGAAAGGTAGCTAGGTGCCACAGTGGATAAGAGCATTGTGCTTGGGCAAGACCCATCTTCCCGAGTTCAAATCCAGCCTCAGACACTCTCTGTGTGAGGCTGGGGCATATCACTTAACCTTGTTTGTTTCATTTCCTCAACTCTAAATTGTGCTGTCAAACCACTCCAGTATCTTTGACAAGAAAATCCCAAAAAGGGGTCAAGAAGAGAAAAACAACAAAAACAACAAGGAGGACTTAAGAAAAACAAGGGACTATTTTTAGTGCTGGTGAAGAACAACAGCATGTTCCCAATAGAGAATATTAAATCAATTTTAAACTTGGAGATATCCATATTGACATAGACAAAATTGTTCATTTAAGTCAAGTGGACAAATGTTAAAATGGGGGTTGAGGAAGCATAAATAAACTAGTTGGTTATGGGTTAGAACTTATCAAAGTTCTGTGTCATCACATTTGCTCTATGCTTGAGAATAACCCCAATCATTCCATTCCTATTCCCCAGCTGTCATAGCTATCCAGTATCAATAATTACTAAGGAATCTCAAAAGTAAAAAAAGAACAATTGTAGCATTTTAAAGGGAATAATGAGTGGACTGATATACAGTGCATTTTTTTAAACTTCATTTATTCACCTTAATGTTTTATGTACTTTTTCAAATAAATTCCCCAAATACATATAGCCACACCGAAAAATCTCCCCATATTAAACCATACATAGAAAAATACCAGAAGTGGAGAGAGGCACACGGTCCTATAGGAGAACAAGGCTTAATTTTGTTTAGAATGGAAACTAGAAGGAACCTAGGTCAAGGTGGTGGCAGAAGCAAGTAAGCTTAAAAGAACTTAAAAAAAAAAAATCAACACCAAAAACCTGCTCACTTTTAAAGCCTGTTTGCTTTATATGAAGCAACAATAAAGGGAAGAAACACGACACAGATGGAGCTCCTACAACACCAGAAGACCAGGGCTCAAATATTACCCCTGCTATATTTTAGCTGTGTAAGTCTTTTATCTTCTCAGTGCTTTAGGCCAGTGGTGTCAAATTCAAATAGAAATGGATCCCTACAGTTACATGTTGATTTAGAAAACCAAAAATTAACATGAACTATATACAATTATGTTTTAATCTGGTCCCAATGAATGAGGATTACAGGAGCTTCACACCTCCGCTCTAGGCAAGCAACTCTTTAAAAACTATCGGTTGTGGGGCAGCTAGGTGGCGCAGTGGATAGAGCACCAGCCCTGGAGTCAGGAGTACCCGAGTTCAAATCTGGCCTCAGACACTTGACACTTACTAGCTGTGTGACCCTGGGCAAGTCACTTAACCCCGATTGCCCCACAAAAAAAAAAAAAGACTATCAGTTATAATGAAGGGACCAACCTTCATTGGTAGAAACAGTTTCTTTAAAAAAGAATAAAAGGAGAAAAAAAATGAAAACATCTAGAGGAAACTATTCTAATCACCACTAGGCAATATATACAGATTAACTCCTTTTTGGATAAATTTATTCCATAAGGAGTAAGGCCCCAAGAAATGAAGGGAAATAATATTATGATATAATATTTCTAGTGCTTTGTTTCAGGATGAGGAAACAAGCTGGAAAGACATGGTCATCAAAATCCACCTAAATGCATCCCAGTGGGGAATGACACTGACTGATCATCTAAGTTGAGCCTGGCAATAAGAAGGAAACTGGAAAAAATTGGCAACAAGGAATAATTTTTTGAGTATCCTACACTGTTTATATTGAGGAAGCATTGCCAAGATGCTGATTTGTTACATTTTTACCACTAAGGACAGAATAATAACAAATGGATCTTAAGATAAATTGGGATACCTTCCCCACACCATATTCTGAGAAACACAGTGGCCTTCTGAGGTTCCTTCCAACACAAAGAATATTTGACTTAAAATCCAAGTTCACTCTTCCATAATTTTCTACATAAGTTGAATAAATTTAGCAAGGTATATCTAACACTTGTGAAAAATAAAACCTAGATCAGAGAACAGAAAGTAAAGAATAGGGATATAGAGCACAGAGAAGAATAAAAGAAAAGTAAGTACAAGGTAGACTCAGTAGCCTAGAGCAGAGGAAGGAAAAGAGAAGGAAAGAAAGGTTTCTAGAAAGGAGTTGATAAAAGGAAAAGTGGAGAATTGAGAACAAGAAAAAATATACAAAAAGGGAAAATGAGAAAAAAGAAAAGGAAAAAAAGGAAAATCCAAATAGGAAGAACACAGCATTTAAAAAGCTAAGCATCATAAGAGATACCTTGAAAAACTTAAGAAATCATCTGCCCCAAAGCACTAGTTGCAAGCAACTACGGTATGAATTTTCCCAAGTTAAAAGATGAACTAAAAAAGACTACGGTGTTTACAATGTACTCATAGTCAAACAACTAAATAAGTGGTTGAAGGGAGAGATAGAACTTGTTTGCCACTTCCCTCTATCATACCATATTGCCTCAGTAAATTGTACTGACTTGTATGTACCTATATCAATCAAATTAAGAGTTGAAAATAATAATATCAATGAAGCTTTTTTCTAACACATTTTTCATTTAAATGAGCATATGGAAAATAAGAGCATTAGGTCATGAAAATTCCTTGACCATTCTGCATATGTTGTCATTGCTACCAATTCTACAAAAGAGGACTAGACAGAGTGAAGAAAGGATATTGAGTCTTAGGCACTACATACAAAATAATAAGAGAGAGAGAGACAGAGACAGAGAGAGAGGGTTATGAAGAGAGGGAAGAGGGAGTGTGAAGGTGATGGAGATAAAGAGAGGGGAAAGGGAGTAAGGGAGAGGGAGACTCAAGGAGATAAAGAGATAAGAAGGGCAAGGGAGGATTGGGAAAGATCAAGAGAGTGAGTGAGTGAGAGAGAGAGAGACACAGAGACAGAGACAGAGAATGAATTTAAATTTGTCTGCAGATTATACTAGTAAAGAGGGGGTCTCACAAAAGGTTGCTGAGGTTCTTTTTGTTCCTGTTCTTAAGTTTCACATCTAAGGAGGTTGGTTTGTTTATTTAAATGAATGGGATGAGTATGGGAATATTAGACTTGTGATTTCTTATAAAAAATACCTAATGAAACTTTCTACTAGAAGAGAAAGGCATATACTATGCAACTGACAGTCTTGGAGAATAACTCGGGGAGATTAAAAAGTTAAGTGAAGTGACTAAGGTCAAAAAGCTAATATGTCTCAGAGGCAGAACTCACATCCAGGTTTTCTTGGCTTGGAGACTGGCTTTCTATTCATCATGCAATGCTTCTTCTCAAGAGGATATATTTCTAAAAACTAAATCAGTAGGCAAAGACATTCATCTTTATTGAGAGATTAAATAGGGTTAAAGATCACAAAGAATATATATTTTTAGTGTAAGATCTTGAAGGATATAAGTATATCACAGTGGGATGTCACAATACCGAGCCTAGGTTTTATCAGGCACATCCATCCACTTGTAGGCTAAGTTATAACATGCTGTCATGTATATATTTCCAAAAAACTAATTCCTTAAATCTTCTGTCTGATAAATTTATGATCCATAGCATCTGAACTCTCTAAGACTGAGGGTTAACAAGAATACTGAGGAATGTTGCCAATGGAATCTAACCCTATGAATAGCGACACACAAAAATGATACCAATACCAAATCAAAATAATTAGAAATCAAATCAGCCTCAGAAATGCAGATTCTTGGACATCATTCAACTCACCAAATCTGGTTATATATTAGTAAATATTAGTCCTGACACTCTCTTTTACTATTACCAAAGTATTTGGGACAAGTAATACATAGTTCATTTATTCCTCACCACATTACTTTTTCTGAATCATCTCTCAAGTTTTCTTGGCAATGCAAAAGTTGAAACAATCTGTGATATAATACTAAGATGAAGAGAATTAATGTTTGGCTCATGCTAAGCCTTTATTAAGTAATTACTTCAAGGACAAGAAAAAGAAATACATACTGGAGGCCGGCCAGGACGACCCCTTTTTCTTTTCCCTTTGACCTCTGTTTCTTCAAGCTCACTGCCAGCATCTGAATGAGCAGTAGTTTCATTAGTTGAATCCCTAGAAAATAAAATATTAATTCAAATTATTTCTAGCCATCAAAGTAGATAATAAACTCTGAATTTCATATTTCTTCTTCCCTGTGAACTCCTGTTATAGTGGTCCAGTGGTGATATAAACTGAACTCATTTCTGAAACCACCTGGGAGCAAAACAAAAGCACTACTCTAGTCTTGGAAGAAAATTAAGTAATGTTGTTTGTAGTTCTAATCCACAGACCTAAATAATATAAAACAGAACAGGAAAAACTCAAAAGGAGGAACTAAAAGAAGCCAAGGGAAAGAAAGTCTATCATGTGAAGAAAACTACAAAAAAACAAAAACCCAAAGCAAAGCAAAGCAAAGCAAAGCAAAACAAAACAATACAAAACAACATACAGAGGAGAGAATATTAAAATCTATAAAATTTTACAGAAAATGGATACAATAAACATGGACTTGCTATTAAAACCTGGGGTAATAGATGCAAAATTAAATGAAAATCAACAAGCATTTATAAAGAGCTTCTATGTGCAAAGACTATGTCAGACAATGGGAATAAAATGATAAAATTAAAATAGTTCCTGTCTTCAAGTATTTTACATTCTACTAGAAGACGCAACATTTACTCAAAAAAGCAAATATAAGATAATTTGAGGACAAGTACAGCACCTAAAATTGGGGAAGATCACTAAAGGCTTGATGGAGAGGCTGGCATTTGAATTAACCCTTGAAGGAAAAAACAGATTTTCAGAAGCAGAGATGAGAAGCAAAAGCATTATAGTCATCAAGGGCAGCATGTTAGACCACAGACAAATACGAGATGGAATGCCAGGTGGGGAAGAGCTCAGAGATCAGTTTAGCTGGGACAGAGAAACAGTGAAAAGAAGTAATAGTTAATAAATCCAATAAACATCTCTCTCCTCTGATCCAAAGGATAACAATGCAACATCAAAGCTGGGGACTGGGGGCCGATGCTGAAACTTAGAGAAGCAACATCATCCTTCCTCCTATTCAGAGATACCAACACCTGAAAAAAAGTCTGGGGCAGAGCTGTCCTTGCTGTCCTATGCAAATCAACTGCTCCATAACCATACAGGGTATAGACACAAAGTATACCCCCATTTGCCCAGGGGAACCAATCCTGAATCACCAGAATTAACTCCTCATCATCTGGACTTGCCTATGCCCCTTCCTACCATTCTAGCTCCCTTACACTTACTCCCTCCCCTTCAACTCCATACATTCTGATATTTTTCTAATTATTTAGATCTGATTTTATTTGTGTGAAAAGTGTTTTGTAATTGTATCCATAATCTATACACTCTGTAAATAAGGCTTCACAATCTATCCCCAACTTATCTTTCTAGATGAATTTTATTTTACTTTCCTTCACACAATCTGGATTCGAGCCAAACTAGCCTTCTTCCTATTACTTGAACCGTTCCATGTTCTTCACTCCTGTTTTTAAGAACCTCTACTCATGTCCCTTAAAGACTTAGTACCATGCCACTTCCTACACATGGCCCTTCCAACATCCTCCACCTCTTTTCAGTTGTTATTAGTTTATTTGTGGCCTTTAAAAGAGTAGTTTCATATCAGTGGTGGAAACAGGATTCTGCAGAGGTTTAGAGATGAGGATATGGTAGTGAGAAAGTAGGACCAGAGACTGACAGCAGGAAATAAATCTTAGATTTAGATTCAACCCCAGAATCCATACCTTTGAAGCACATTCTTCCCCTATATTCTTTCCCTCTGATTCCATGGTTTTATTTAACCAGAATGCCCAGGCTATCTTATCATTTCTTCATTTTTCACCAAGCTGTAGTCTAGACTTTTCTATCTTGCCTCCAAGATAATGCCTCCTCCCTATTTCTTTTCAACTTCCTTTAATGAACTGTCCTCTTACATTAGAATATTAAGTTCCTTGAAGGGAAGGACCAAGCATTTCTTTTTGCTTGTATTTGTATGTCCATATATGATGCATAGCTTAATGAATGCTTGATATTCCCACCGTTATTTTATATTTGAAAAACACAGTGGTTAAATGACTTGTTTAAGGTCACTCAAGCAGTTAAGTTTAGTAGAAGAATTGAGATTTGAACCGGCATCCTCTGACTCCACATACAGCCCTCTAAATTTGGACATACCAATCACAAACAGTACCAGAAAGCCACTGCAGCCTACCTAAAAGATTTCTTAAAAGATCTGGACCCTTCATGGAACAATGAAAAGGGCACTGAATGAACTTGGAACCAATTCCTGCCTGTGCCACTTGTTATCAGTGTGACCTTAGGGAAGCCATTTAAATCTTCTAGGCCTCAGTTTCTTCATCTACAAAATGAAGAAGTTGGACTACATGACTTCTGAGGTTTCTTCTATCTCTACGCCTATAATACTATAGTCTTATATATATAAGAGTATATGGTAATGTCTGCAAGTTTATCATTTCTTTACCATATTTTCACAAGTCCCCCATCATACATCTAGTATAAGATTCACAGGAACAGGATAATAATCTTAACTAATCTTGCTGCTACCAGTTTATTCTCTTAAAATCTATGATGCAGGGGCAGCTAGGTTTGTGACCCTGGGAAAGTCACTTAACCTTCAATGCCCCCCACCAAATCTATGATGTAGACAAATAGCAAGTTAATCTTACTATAAAACCTCACTTCACAAATAGGAAAGACACAGAGAAATTAAATATCGTGCCTAAAATGATATTCAGGAAAGTGGCAGAATTGGGAATTTAGCCCAGATCTCATTTGCTAGTGCAGTGATCTTTAAATACACTTACTATAAGCTTTTCAACTTCCCATTCCATCTTTACATTCTTCTTAAAATTAGCCTCTCTATATCGTGCATTTTAGGATGAAGGCTGCATAAAGGTATGGATACTTTTAGTTATTTTGATATCTCTTTACTTCACCCTTCCTTTGGAACTGAAATAGTGCTTTTCCAGGAGAAGTAACCTGATATGTAGTTGATGAATGAAAAAATGAAAGCATATCCCTCTCCAATGCCCTCAGATTTTCATATATCCATTCTTTCTTCTCAGAACTTATCTAGCTGCTTCCTTTCCGATCCTCCATCCCAAGCCTGCCACATTTCCATCATATCAGCAATAAACTTTTCTCAGGTCTTACTGTTAACAGTCTATTCCTTCAAAACCAATTCTGCATACAACTGATAAGTTAATCTTATTAAAATACCCATTTTATCATGCCACCTCTTTCCTGGACATAAAGCAGTTCAATAGCTATCAATTTATTACAAAAATAAATGAGAACTTCCTCCATGTAAATTAAAAAAAATTTTTTTCTTTTATTCACTGCCTTCATTTCCAAATATATTTGTACTTAACCTAGTGAGATGCTCCTTGTAACAAAGAATAAAAAATGGATGAAAAAAGCATTTCAAGATTCAGGGAACCTGACTTTAAATCCCAACTTACTCATTTACTAGCATGTGAAGTTAAGCAAGACACTGGATTTCTCTGACCTGAGTCTTCTCATCTATAAAACAAGAAACAATTATATAGCATCTAAAGTCCCTTCCAATTCTAATTCTTGATCCTCTTGATTGAATCCTTTCATCCAATTGATTGAGCCAGACATTACATGTAAGGTTCTTTTATCAGTCTCCTAAGCTTTACAAAGATAAAGGTGGGGTGAGGGGTGGGGGCTCATAGGGGCACATTTTCTTAACTCTATTCTGAGGACAAGTTTGGTTAACCGAAGTAAATAAAATTGCTCCTCTTTTGTATTCTTTCCACTTATTTTGTTGTAGTGATTGTGTATAATTTTCTATATTCTACTTACTTTGCTCTATGTCAGTTCATTTAAGTTTTCCCATGCTTCCCCAAATGCTTCATACTAGTCATTAAATGTAGAGGAATAATGTTCTATTACATTGTGTATCACAATTTATTCAGCCATTCTCTGAACATTCTCAATGTGTATCTTTCCAGTATTTTGCTCCCACATAAAGTGTCATTATGAAGTTTTTTTTATTATGTTTAGCATTGGGATTTCTAGATCAAAGTGTATGTATACTTTGTTCACTTAATTTTTTTAACAAAATTCCAAACCATGCTCCAGAAAGATCTGATCAATTAATAACTTCACCAGCAGCACACTGTTTTGTCTATCCCTAGCCTACTCAACAGTGATTATTAGTGAATAAAAGTGTAACCTGTTTGATATATCTCTCCTTCCCTTCTCAGCTAAACTTCTTGAGAAAGCTTCCTACATTGGGTGCATACTCTTCCTCTTCTCTCATTTGCATCTAAAACGTACTGCAATCTGGTTTCTAACCTCATCATTCAACTAAAATTGTTCTCTGCAAAGTTACCAATAAACTCTTTTGTTGTTGGTTTTATTTGGGGGGTGGGGGTGAGGGGAGATTTGCAGGGCAATGAGCGTTAAGTGACTTGCCCAGGGTCACACAGCTAGTAAGTGTCAAGTGTCTGAAGCTGGATTTGAACTCAGGTCCTCCTGAATCCAGGGCTATTGCTTTATCCACTACACCACCTCACAATTTTTGTTGTTGTTGTTTTTGGTTTTTCAGTAAACTCTTAAGTGGCCAAATTTAATGGCCTTTTCTCAATTCATATCCATTGTGGCCTCTGAGGCAGCACCTGACACTTTCTTGCTGGATACTTTCTCTTCTGTAGGTTTTTGTAATACTGTGTTCTCTTCCAGCTCTCCTCTTTCCTATCTAACATCTCAATCTCCTTGGCTAGATGTTCAAACAGGAAATATTCACAAACCACAAGTAACAGGCTCTTTGCCTGGTGCCTTTATCTTATTTCTTGATACTATTTCCTTAAATGATTCCACCACCTCCCATGAGTTAAATTATAATCTCTATGCAGATTATTCCCTGATCAACAGACCTAACCCTAGTCTCTGTCCTACAAATTTGCATCACCAATTACAACTTGGACATCCTAAACTGGATGACACAAAAGAATCTTAAAACAAACAAACAAGCACATCCAACAAAGAACTCATATCTTCTCCAAAATTTTCCTTCTTCCCAATTTTCCTATTATTACCAAAGGTATCAGCATTTTCTCAGTCATCCAGGCTTATAACCTCAGTGTCAACCTCAAATCATCACTCATACTTATCCCACATATCCAATCTGATCATTTTACCTTCATGACATCTCTCCTATTTCTCTCAACTAACACTGCCATCTTTTCAGTACTGGCCCTAATTACATCTAGATGACTGCACTTGTCTATGGGCTAGTTTCCTATTTTAAGTTTCTTCCCATTCTAATCCATCCATTAGGCAGAAGCGTCAAAGTGATTTTCCTGAATTGTAGCTCTGATCATATCACTCCCTGACTCCATAAATTACAGTGGCTCCCTACTCCCTCAGGACCAAATATAAAATGTTTAATTTGGTACTGAAAGTTCTTCCCAACCAGGACCTTTCCTACAATTTTCATTCTTCTTCTTTTTTGAATAATAAACATTTTTTTTTTAATTTTGAATTCCAAATTCTTTCCCTCCTTCCCTTCCTCCCCTCCTCAAAGACAGTAAGCAATCACATATAAGTTATACATGTACAATTATATAAAACATTTCCATATTAGTTATTAGAAACCTCAAATAAAACAAAAAATGACAGAGTGAAAAATAGCATGCTTCAGTCTATTAAAATAATATCAGTTCTTTCTCTGCAGGCAGATAATATGCTTCATCATTAGTCCTTTGAGATTGTCTTTGATCACTGTATTGCTGAGAATAGCTAAATCACTCATAATTCTTCATCAAGCAATACTACTACTGTGCACAACATTTTCCTGGTTCTGCTCAGTTCACTATATATCAGTGCATATAAGTCTGTCCAGGCCTTTCTGAAATCATCCTGCGTGTCATTTCTTATGGCACAATAATATTTCATCACAATCATATACCAGTTTGTTCAGCCATTCAGTAATTGATGGGCATTCCTTTGATTTCCAATTCTTAGTCACCAGAAAAAGAGCTGCTATAAATATTCTTATACAAATAGGTTTTTTCTCTTGTTAGGGATGTCTTTGGGATGTAAACCTAGCAGCGGTTGCTGGATCAAAGCACAGTTTTATGCAGTTTTATAGCCCTTTGGGCATAGTTCCAAATTGCTCTCCAGAATGGTCAGATCAGTTCACAACTCCAGCAACATTGGATTAGTGTCCTGGCTTTCCCAAATCCCCTCCAACATCTCACATTTTCCTTTTTTGTTATAACAGCCACTCTGATAGATTTGAGGTGATACCTCAGCATTGTCTTAATTTGCATTTCTCTGATCCAATACTGTAGAGCAATTTTTTTATACTTTTCCATTCTTCTTACACTTTATTCCATGTCCTCAACAATTCAGACACTGAGCTTCTCACTGTTCCATGCACATAATGGTTCAACTCCAAAATTCCATTCTATTTCACTTGCTGCACCCCAACAAAGGAATGTTCTCTCCTCCTGGCTTCTCTATCTTTCTTCAAGGATAAATTCAAATCCTACATTCTATGAAGAGATATTTCTCAGTCCATTCCCTCTGAAACAACCTTCAATTTACACTATATTTTTTTGTATAGATACAGTTATTTGTATGTTGTTCCCAAACCTCCACAATGGATTGTGAGTTCTTTTAGGGCAGGGATTGAATTTTTGTCCTTTATACCCCCAGTACTTATTGCAGTGCCTGGAACATTAACAGTAACTGAAGAAATTTTTGTTGAGTGATTATCTGTTCAGTCAATAAAAATGTACTTACTATCCCCAGGTACTATAAAAAAAGATGGTCTCTGCCTTCAAGGAGCTCACAATTAAATGGGGGAGAAAACAAACAAAAAATATGTACAAATAATTTGTATACAGGATAAATTTGAAATAATTAAGGCACTAGAACTGAGAGGGGTTGGGAAAGGCTTCTTGTACAAGAGGGGATTTTATCAGGGACTTGAAAGAATCCAAGTAAGCCAGGAGGCAGAGATGAAGAAGGATAGCATTCTAGGAATACAGGACAGTCAGGAAAAATATCAGAAGTCGAGAGATTGAATGTCTTCTTCATGGAATAGCCAAGATATGAGTGTCACTGAATGAAGAGTAAACAGTAGGGAGGAAGGTGTAAGAGAATTGTAAAGGCAGATGGATTGGAGGAAGCTAAGTTATAAGGGGTTTTGAACACCAAATAGAGAACTGAGTTTGTATATGGCGGGGCTGAGTACATAGTGATCCTGATCCACTCTACTATCTGCTTTGGTTTTTATAGGAGAGTTCATCCCATTCACATTCACAGTTTACAAGATTAGTAATGTGTATTTTCCTTAATCCTATTTTTCCTCCTGTTTGTCCACTCTCTCCTTTCACCCTTTCCCTCTCCTCCAGTGTTTTGCTTCTATCTACCACCTCCCCTCATGTGCCCTCCCTTTTGTCAGTTTCCCAATCTCTTTACTTCATCTCCTCCCCTCCTTCTTCCCTTTCAGTAAGATAGAATTCAATATTTGACTAATTTTTTATATTATTCCCCTTTTGAGCAAATATTGATGAGACTAAGGTTCAAGAGAAACCCATCACCCACCCCCTCACCTTCCCCCCACTATAACAGGTCTTTTGTGCCTTACCATGTGAAATAATTTATCCCATTCTACCTCTCCTTTCCTTCTGCACCCAGTGTACTATTCTTTCTCATCCCTTATTTTTTATGTTATTCCCTTAAAATCACCTTATGCCCATACCCTCTATTTATATATATTCCTTCTAGCTATACTATTAGTGATACAATTTTTAAGAATTACAAGTATCCTCTTTCCTATGTAGGAATGCAAACAGTTTAGGTGTATTAAATCCGTTTTATTTTCCCTTTTTACCTGTTTGTGCTTCTCTTGGGTCTGGTATTGAAGATCAAATTTGTAGATTAATACTTGTCTACTCCTTATGAAAGCCTGAAATCCTTCTATTTCACTGAATGACCATTTTCCCCCTTGATGGTTTATGCTTAATTTCTCTGGGTAAGTGATTCATAGTTGTGGTGCTAGTTCCTTTACCTTCCACAGAATCATGTTCCACGACCTCCAATCATTTAACATTGCAGCTGCTAAGTCCTGTGTAATACTTACTGTGGCTCCTGATATTTAAATTGTTTCTTTCTAGCCACTTGCAGTTTGCTATGTTCCTTGGAGTTTTTATTTTGGGATCTTTTTCCTGAGGTGACTGGTGGATGCTTTCAATGTCTATTTTGCTCTCTGGTTCCAAGATATCAGGGCAGTTTTCCTTAATAATTTCTTGAAAGATGCTTTCCAAGTCTTCCTTTTGAGAACTTTCAGGTAGTGCAATAATTCTGACATTGTCTCTCCTGGGTGTATTTTCCAGGTCAGTTATTTTTCCCATGAAGTAGTTTACATTTTCTACTATTTTTTTCATTCTTTTGAATTTGTTTGATTGATTCTTTTTGTTTGTTTGTTTTTGGAGGGTTTTTTTTTGGTGAGGCAATTGGGGTTTTAAGTGACTTGCCAGGGTTACACAGCTAGTAAGTGTCAAGTGTCTGAGGCCGGATTTGAAATAAGGTCCTCCTAACTCTAGGGTAGGTGCGCTATCCACTACACCATCTAGCTGCCCCTTTGATTTGATTCTTAATGTTGCACAGAGTCATTAGCTTCCACTTCCCCAATTCAAACTTTTAAGGACTTGTTTTCCTCATTTCGCTTTTGTATTTTCTTTTTTATTTAGCCAATTATACTTTTTAAGGAGTTGTTTTGTTCAATAGATTTTTGTATTTCCTTTTCAATTTGGCCAATTCTGCTTTTTAAGTAGCTGTTTCTTTTGCCAAGAATGTTGACTCTTTTTTCATATTCTCCTGCATAACTCTCATTTCTCTTCCTAATTTTTCTTCCACCTTGTGTTTATGATATTTTGTGTGTGTGTGTGGGGGGGTTGTTTTGTTTTGTTTTGCGTATATGACTTTTAAGCTCCTTTTTAAGCCCTTCCATCAGTTCTTTCTGGACTTGAGATCCCCTTCCCATTTTTCTCTGGAGTTTTGCTCATAGGTAATTTGAGACTATTGTCCTCTTCCAAGTTTGAGTCTTGATCTTCCCTGTAATCATAATAACTTTCTATGATCAGATTCTACTTTTGTTGCTTTTTGCTAATTTTTCTGGCCTTTCCCCTTTCTTTCTTTGCTCCTGGGTTGGAAGGGGTATTGTCTCAGGCTTCTTGTGCCAGGGACTGCAAGCCCTGCTTGTTTACATGGTCCAGCACAGATACTGCCCGGAGGCCCACAGTACCTTGTGTCTGGTACTGTGCTGAGTGTGTGGGGTGGAGGTGGGGGAGTGGCTGGAGCTATCGGAGGCTGGTAGCTTACCTGCTGCTGACCCCAGTGGGGTGTTTCCCCCTGGCATACAAAGCACAGGGCAATCAGGCCACTGGGCTGCAGCCTGTTTATGTGGGGCTCTGCTGAAGTACTTGGTAGTTCAGGGCTGGAGTCTGCCCTTTCCCTTGGCTATGCAGAAGCATGTGATAAGGACCTGGTATTAGCATTTGCCTGCTCCACTGCACTGAGGCTCAGGATCTACGGTTGGTTTGCCATGGTGTGACTTGCTGCTGGCTTGCTGGGATGCTTCCTGTCCTGCATTCCTAAGTGAGACACTATAAGTTTCTTGGGCTCAAAGATTGTTTCACCCTCTATTTTTTGATGGTTCTGGATTTGTTTTGGGATGCTAATTTATGGTTGTTTGGAGATGCATATGGGAGAATTATGGCAATTTACTGCTTACATCACCATCTTGCCTCCTGGAAGTATCTACTATTTGTAATTTAGTCTCCCTAATATAGCATACTAAATATAAAATGTGCCATATCACTAAGAAAGTATAAACTTCTTGAGGACAGAGACCCTGCCCATAGTAGGCACTTAATATTAATCGAGTTGAATACTTTGTATACTGTAAAAACAAAACATTTTTTCCTGAAATTGATGAAAATACTAGTAAATCCTTAACATTCTAATCATTATTACATCCAAGGGAACTTAAAATTAATAAATTAAAGGTTCTTTAGCTATGTTATTGTTCCTTAATTACATAAAAAGCTACCCTTAGGATTTGGGCAGATTACAGAAAATGGCTATATGTTTAATATGTCTTTGAATAACAGACTCATTTTGTCACCCATTCTCAATAAATTTATCCTTAGGACAGCATTTTATTTTACATAGAAAACAACTCCAGGTATACTAATAGCTATTTGTACTTTTCAATTGAAATAAGAGGAAAGAAAATTTAGGCTATAAAATTTAAGTACAGAAAGAAAATTTAACATTTATTATTATGCAAAGTAGTATTAAAGTTACAATTGTAAAATTAAAAATATCAAACATTAGGGGGCAGCTAGGTAGCGCAGTGGATAAAGCACTAGCCCTGGATTCAGGAGGACCGGAGTTCAAATCTGACCCCAGAAACTTGACACTTACTAGCTGTGTGACCCTGGGCAAGTCCCTTAACCCTTAATGCCCCACCAAAAACAAAAACAAACAAACAAAACCAAACATTTATATGGGACATTAAGGTTTCTAAAGCACCTTAAATGTGCTGTTTTACTTGAGCCTTAAAATAAGTCTGTAAGGTAACTATAAGTATTAATCCTGACCAAAAAAACCCCAAACAAACAAACAAAAAAACAACGGAGTCTCAAAAGAGATTGAGTGACTTATTTATGATAACATACTTATCAAATGTCAGAGGCAGTATGATTTAGATAATGGCCAAATAAGTTGTAGTATATGATTGTGATTGGATGTTATTGTGATAGAAGAAATGATGGAAAAGATAGTTTCAGAAAAACCTGGTAAGATTTATGTTAATTCATAAAAAAAGAAGTGAGCAGAACCAGGAGAACATTTTAAATAGTAGCAGCAACATTGTAACAATGATCCTCTGTGAAAAACCTAGCTACTCTGATCAAAACAATAATCCAAGAAGACAACTCCAAAAGATCCATGATGAAAAATGCTATCCACCTCCAGAGAGAGATTTGATGAACTCTGAATGTAGACTGAAGAATAATTTTGCAAAAATTTTGTATCTTTATTGTTTTGTTTTGTTTGTGGGGTTCCCCCCCCAATGTGGCTAATATGGAAATATGTTTTGCATGACCTGACATGTATTACTAAAATCAAATTGCTTGCCTTCTCAAAGAGTAAAGAGTAATGAGTGAGAATTTGGAACTCAAAATTTTTAAAAAGATCGTTTAAGGGGAGCTAGGTGGCACAGTGGATAAAGCACTCCAACCTCAGACACTTGACAATTACTAGCTGTGTGACCCTGGATAAGTCACTTAACCCTCATTGCCCCACCAAAAACAAACAAAAAAAGGTAGTTAAAAAAAATGGTTTTTACATGTAACAGGTAAATATTTAATAAAATAAATGAAACTAAATTTTAAAAAATTTAAGTGTCAGAAGCAGGATCCAAACCTAGGTTTTCCTTACTAAGAAGTTTGGTACTATATGCTTTATTTCATCCAACTTTGTTCAATAAAAATACTCTTTCAAAAAGAAGGCAATACCCTGACTTGAAGTTTACATGATTTCCTTTAAGTTATTTCAATCAAAGTAAGAAAACTGAACTACAACCAAATGGTAACCAAACTGTGCATACCTTTTGATCCAGCAATACCACTAGTAGGTCTATATCCTGAAGAGATCATAAAAAAGGGAAAAGTACCTACATGTACAAAAAATATTTAGAGCAGCTCTTTTTGTTCTGGTAAAAAAATAAATTGAAGGGCTGTTCATCAAGTGGTTAATATCAGGAAAAGCTGTGTTATATGAATTCAATGGAATACTATTGTGCTATTAAGAAATGACAAGCAGGCAGATTTAAAGAACAAAAACAAAAAAATCCTATAAAAATTATGTGAACTGATGCAAAGTGAAATGGGCTGAACCAGGAGAACACAATACAGTGACAGCAACATAGTGTGATGATCATCTATGAATGACTTAGCTCTTCTCAGCAATACAATGATCCAAGATAATTACAAAGGACTTATGATAGAAAATCCTATCTACATCTAGAGAAAGAACTGATGGACTCTAAATGATGATTGAAACATGCTATTTTCACTTAATTTGTGTATGTGTTTCTTTTTAGTCTGTTTCTTCTTTCACAACTATGACTAATATAGAAATGTTTTACATTACTGCATGTATATATGTTTAACCTATATCAAATTGCTTATGATTCTAGGAAGAGGGGAAGGAGAAAAATTTGGAACTCAAATTTTTGTAAAAATAAATGCTAAAAATTGTTTTAGGGGGCAGCTAGGTGGCACAGTGGATAAAGCACCAGCCCTGGATTCAGGAGGACCTGAGCTCAAATCCAGCCTCAGACACTTGACACTTACTAGTTGTGTGACCCTGGGCAAGTCACTTAACCCCCATTGCCCTGCAAAAAAAAACCCCAAACCCAAACCAAAACAAAACAAAATTGTTTTACATGTACTTGCAAAAAATGCTATTAAAAAAGAAAGCAAGAAAATTATAATACTCACTGTAACACTGGCAACTCTGATGTAATCATTGTTGGAACAGTTTTTAATGGGACAACAGATCTCTGAGAAAGGTGCAGCTTCTTCAAAGTTTTTTTTTTATGAAATTAATCTCAAAGGTAAATCTGTTTTAAAAAAAGAAATAGGAGCAACATATTACAACAAAAACTATCATGGCAATGAAATATTTCTGATAAGATTTAAAATCTTATTGGTATAAAGTAAAAAGTTTAAATGTTTGGGTTCCTTACCAGTATTATTTAAGCCGACAAAATTTCCAACACGTTTAAAACGTCTATCTGCCCCATTATTTTATAGTTGGCATATCAGAACTCTGATTGTACTTTAAAATTCACATACTCAAAAATCTTTTCTTTAGTCACAAAATGTGAGCTCAGTCACTATTTATACCAATGTCACTTTTTCACATAATAAAATAGAATGACCTCATTTATGTTTCCAATCACTTTAGGTCTCAACATATCTTGTTAACACACCTGCCCCTAATGGCTCACCCATGTATCTTGCTACCTTCCAGATATAGCCAGACATATAATAACTTATTTCACCACATGGTAGCTTATATACCAATACATACCACTGATAACAGCCCTCCTCTGCCTCCTAATTTAGTCTTCTTCTATCCTAGGCAAGATTTCCCAAGATTAAATCAGCAATCTAAGGCACCACAGTAGGCATCCAATGTAATTTTCCCACTTACTTAAGTGTTCAACTTCCTTTGGGTGATTTTTTTTTTCATTTTTATTGTACTCATTGCATTTATTGTTCTGTGTTTTCTTGGTTCTATTTGTTTTGTTCTATACCAGTTCTTATCAGTATTTCCAAATTTCTTTTAATTCTGTTTCCTTAAATGAAAAATGATGGCAGTTAGATTAGAAGCCTACTAAGAGATCCCTTCCAATTCAACATGTATGATGCTCAAAGTAGTAATTTTTTACTATACAGTAATACTTCATACTATTTCCCAAATAGGACCCACTCTGTTTCTAGTTTTTGGTAACCATAAAGTGTGCTACTATGACTATTTATTAGACCGTTGATTCTTTCATTTCCCTGAGATTTATATATTCAGTCATGAGATTGTTGGGTCAAACGGTAAAGATAATTTAGGCATTTTTGTTTCATAATTCCAAATCAAAGTCTAGAACAAGTGGAACAAGTCTTACCAATGGATTCATATAAAGCAATCCAACTAACAGCATAGTTAATCAATTTCATACTTATACTATACTACAATAATCATAATCAATTTCATACTTATACTATAAGTATGAAAAATCTATCAAATAATAGAATAATGTTTTGGAAACTACACTACTTGTTGTTCAACTCTGCATGACCCCATTTGGGATTTTCTTGTCAAAGATACAGCAGTGGTTTGCCATTTCTTTCTCCAACTCATTTGATAGATGAGGAAACTGAGGCAAACAAGATTAGGTAACTTGCCCAGGTCACACAGCTAGTAAGTGTTTGGAACTCACCAGAATGAGCCTTCCTGACCTCAGACCTGACACCTGGCACTCTGTCCACTGTGCTACCTAGCTGTCCAGAAACTGTACTGGCAACCAAGAATAAGAACCTAGGACCCTGTTCTGAAAACAATTACATATCACAACATAGAAACACATTCCTATACTAATTGTTCTTCCTCCTGCTGACCCTATCTGCAGGTAATTTCCAAACTTTTAACTTCTAAGATTTCAACTATTAACTAGCTCAAATATATCTCTGGAACTCTAAACCCACATTTCCAAATGCTCATTACCCTATTGCACCAGACTATACTTGGTTATCACCCTTATTTCACAACACATATAACTGAATTCAATATCTTTGCACAAAAATCTATTCTTCCTCTTTCCAGACTTCCCTATTTATCCTCATCATTTCTCCATTTACTCAAGGTAAAAATCTTTGTCACCTTTAAGTCCTAGTGCTACCCCCATCAAGAACTACATTTAATCAATTGCTACATCAGCTCATCTCTAATTCCACTGTCAATGATGAAGTCCAGTTGGCAATGACTTCTTACCAAGGCTTTTTCAATAATTTATTATCTAGTTTTTGTGAGTCAAATATCCTCACTCTGCAATTTATCCTTTCAACCACTACCAGATTATTTTTCCATATGCAAATCTGATAATGCCACTCTAAAGCACAAATATCTTCAATAGATCCTAACTGAATTAGCCAGCATTCAAAAGGTTCCACATGATTTGACATCACTCTTTCTAGCCCTGAATATACTCTATGATCCAGTGATAGTAGCATCCTTGCTCTTTCATTACTCAAATCACTCCATCTACTCACTCTAAGCATTGTCACTGGCTATCTCCCAAAGCTGGAATTCTCTATTCATCTACACCTCTTGGCTTCTCTCTTTTCAGGTTTCAGAAAAATTCTCACCTTCTGCTATAAGACTTAAATGGTAATGTGTCTCTCTCTAAAATCACCTCCAATTTATCCTGTATATACCATGTTCGTCCATAGTTGCCTCCCCCATTAGATTTAATGTTCTTTGAAAGGAAAGGACTCTTTTTGCCCTAACACTGGCTACAGGTGTATGCCATCTTTCTAGTTGTGCTTTCTTTCCTTTGTATGATTTCATTTAGTTTTTGCACATCTTTGTATTTCTAATTTGAATCATTTTAATGGCACAAAACAATTCTCCTGTATTGTAACAATTTATTCAGCCAAGACCCACCTGCCACACAAAGAAATGTTTTAAAACTCATCATTATTACAAGGCAGTTCTGAGTATTTTTATTTTTTTAAAAAAGAGGTAAGACTTTATTCCTCTTTACTTAAATCTTGGGAATACATACCCAATAAAGCATCCCTCCTCCCTCAAAAAAGATTTAATTAAAAAGAAGTGTACTACAACACTGCCAATTAAGATTGACACAGAAGTAGTAGCAAGAAATCAACAGGAAGGTCATGAACCTGTTTTAAGCACCACGGAAAAGGGTCCACTACATGACAACATAATGGCTTATGATCTGTTAGAGTGAAGGAAGTAGCTTCCTCAAGGAGATCAAATATTTATTTCAAGTTTTAAAACATATTTTCAAAAATGGAAAACAAAGTCAAAGGGTTTGATCAAGTCTTATATGTTGTCAAATTGCATTTTAGGAATTTTACAGTTTAATGAACAATTGTGCACTTGTATACACCAAAACTCCCCAACACTAAGCCTTTTCATTTTTTATTATTTTGGTCAAGTTAATAGTCTGAAGTGGTTATCTCAGTTGTCCTAGTTAATACTCATTAGCAATGGAACAATTTTTTTTGGTGGGGCAATGAGGATTAAATGACTTGTCCAAGGTCACACAGTTAGTGTCAAGTGTCTGGTCAAATTTGAACTCAGGTCCTCCTGAATCCAGGGCCTGTGCTTTATTCACTGCACCACCTAGCTGCCCCCAGCAACAGAACAATTTTAAGATAACTATTTGAAATTTGTATTTCTTTCTGTTTAAACAATCAGTTCAGGTCCTTCGCCAATTCATCCATTTCTATTTATTATCTTTTAAAACTTGTATGCAGTGCCTATTAGAACCTAGACAACAGACTATATTTATGATACTTCTTTCTGATACTTTTTGGTTTTGCAAGTTTTAAAAAACTTTATTTTAGGGGGCAGCTAGGTGGCTCAGTGGATAAAGCACTAGCCCTGGATTCAAGAGGACCAGAGTTCAAATCCAGCCTCAGACACTTGATACTTACTAGTTGTATGACCCTGGGAAATTCACTTAACCCCCATTGCCCCACAAAAAAAAAAAATAGATCTAAACTTTTGCTTTCCAAACAGAGCTGTAATTTTTATAGAATAATATTTCAAAACACATCTTGGATTCATAAAATAATAATCCCAGTATAATTTTAATTTCCCCAACACCATATAATTTAAATGGCTGCTTTATAATGTGGTTTTTTAAATTGACATTTTGACTTTTTTACATTATTACTCACAACATTCTTACTCATTCACATTCCATATAAATTTTATAATTATCCTTATCTAGTTCTATAAAACAAGTCATTGGTATTTTGAAGGATGCAGCACAGCACCTATAAAATGTTTGATGAAGTAAAGATTCTATTATGTGAGTTTGTCCTGGACAAGAAATAGAAATCTTTTAAAATACATACTTTACCTTACTAAAATAATTTTATTATCTCAATTCTCTTGCAGAGTCCTGTATTTTCTAAGTATACAATCATATTCTCTTCAAATAGAAAGTACACAAGAAATCTAATTAACCACCTATCTGACTTTACCTTAACAATGATCTATTTATCAAATTACTGTCATTTTGATAAATTTTTGGTAGATCTGTATCAATTTCTTTTAAGTTTCCATACATAAAACATACTTTCATCACTTAATAACACATGACTACACGTAAAAATCCTTAAGGATTCATTTTTGTTAAACATGCTAATGCGATAACATTTTTAATTATCTTTTAAGGATCAATTCTTAGTTTCTTGTGCTGGTAGTAAACTGATTCCATTCCATTTCATAAACATTTTTCAAGAACTAGGAATAAAATTTAAAAATATAATAAAGTCCCTACCATTAAAGGAGACTAGATATAGTCAAATGTCATTACTTTCTTGTTTTGTTTTCTTTTCATTAATTACTATTCTTTTCCTAATTTCATTAAACAGAATTGAAATCTTTGGCTAAATTTTAATTTAACTATTTTTTTTTAACTAAATAGAATTTCAGGATTCATCTTTCTCTTTTGTAAATGTGAAGAATTAAGCACTATAAATTTCCTTCAGAGAAATACTTTATTAAAGCATCCCATCAAATTTTTATTTTTGTCTTTGATAATCACTTATAATTTATCATTTATTCAATATAACAACTGTTGAATAAGTGATTTTAAGGTTTTGAAGTAACATCTTTAAGTGAATTTCACTATTTATTTCTTTCTTCTTTTACACTGCTGTGTGAAAGTGCTATGACTCATTTAGTCACAGAAAACCCCAAGGCAACCTACAAAGTCACAAAGAAGTTGCAATATACATGGATGCAGGCAGTGCTTATACAGACAAAATCAGAATCTTTAAATTTTTTCTCAATTAAAGAAGTCAGCTTTATCAGATATCTTTTTGGGGGTGGGGTGGGGCAATGGGGGTTAAGTGACTTGCCTAGGGTCACACAGCTAGTAATTATTAAGTGTCTGAGGCCAGATTTGAACTTGGGTCCTCTTGAATCTAGGGCTGGTGTTCTATCCACTGCGCCACCTAGCTGCACCTTTATCAGATATCAGAAATTTACATTTTTCTCAGTTTTGTCATACATAGTACGCTATCTATAAATAGATATGTGTATTTGCTAAAAATCTCCAAATATTTTTTGCATTTCTTATTACAGATAGCATAACATTAGATCTACTTTTTAAAGCATCCCACAGCCTATTTTTCACAGGAAAATTCAGACTATTGACATTTAATGTATAAGTAGTTTTGAAATCAGTTTGATTTATCATTCATGTTTTTTTAATGTTTTTTATTTACATTGCTGAGAATGAATACATATTTCTCACTTTACTATAAATATATAAATACGTGTGTGCACATAAAGCAATTCAATACAAAAGTACTGACTTATTAAGCACCTACCACAGGGCAGATACTGTACTAGACACTGTGATTACAAAAACAAAAATGGCAACCCCTGCTCTCAAGGAGCTTATATCCTACTGGTGAAATGAAACATGTACATGCACAAATTTAACACACACACACGAGCACACATGCATGTGCACACACACACTCACACTCTCTCTCTCTCATGGGTGCCAGTTGAAATCATAATCTTCCCTTCCTACCTTCTTTCCTTCCCTTCTACTCTTCTCTACTAAGAAATGATTAAAGGAAAACATACAAATATAATGGGAGTATAAGTTTTTCTAGCTTCCCAAACAAGCACTCAAGGTAACAGTATGGTTATTGAATATGTCCTGTTTTTATTTAATGTCATAGATCATATCAAAATACAAAGAAGCCCATAAAGAGATATAGAAAATATAGGGCACTTTGAAGATTTAAATGACTCTATAAGCAGCTACAGAAAATACAATAAAGCAGTGAAATAGCCCAAAGGAGCCCCACTGAAGCAAAGCAATGGCAATCTCTTTAACATTCCAATGAAATCCTTCTCTCCACAGTACCTCTTCAATTTGTGGTTATCACCTGTGGTTTAGATTTCTCCAGATAGTGATCATATTTTCTAAAGGGAGGGGAAGGGACATCTGTGCCAAAGCAGCAATATCCTTTAACTCTGAACTACATCACCAAAAAGTTCACTACAACAAAGAGAAGTTTCTGTCCCTTTCTCCCTTTGCTCGGTAGTTAAGGGCAATGCTTTCTATGAAGCAACATTGATCAAGAAATAACTTTCAATCTCTATAAAGTCTGATAACTATACTCTTAATAAGTATCAAATTTAGATTGATCCAGAAGCAATCACCCAGGGGAGTAAATAAACTAGCTCTGATTATAAGGCTGGATTCTATTAGAGAGATCCCACTGCCTAAGTAAATGAAATCTCCACTCTTCAATAGAGTTGCTGGTGTTTAAAAACATTGTCCATGAACTCCCTTCTACGGCCAAATCAGGCAAGGTTATTAACTACAACCCTCTTTTCTAATCTCTTTTAATAGCCTCTTTTTTTGAGAGGGTATTGCTTTTGATTGAACACTTCCAACTTACTGGTGCTCCCCACCACCAATTTTCAAACCTAACGGTAATTTCTTTATTTTAAGCAATACAATACTATTTGTTTACATCTGTTGAAAGGGTTAGAACTCTTGAACTAAGATATCAATGGTGACAAACCAATTTTAAAAAATTTTTAATTAAAACCAAGGAGGTTTAAGCAATTATTGTTTTATTAAACTTTAGGTAATCTTTAAATTCTTTTGCAATATTTAAATATTAATCTTTTATCATATATAATCTTTATTCTTAGTGGGGAAAAATTCTTTGATTGAAAATTTTTATTTTAAATACTATAGTCTCTTTCATATATACTTCCAACATTTCACTTTTGTTTTTTGGAGAAAATCTGGTCAGATTACAAAAGTTTTGAGTTTGGTTTTTGCTTTTTTAACTGAGATTTGGTTTTTGTGTTAAAGCTTTTCCCCCCTTAAACTTAGTGGTTTTAATGTTTGAAGACAGTGAGTTAAATTGTAAATTTGTTCTTGGAATTTTGTGGATTCTACTTTTAAAGTTAACACTTCTTGATAGTTTTGGAATGCCTATTTAAAAAACTTCTTTAAATATAATGCACAATCATCTCTGGACATTTTAAATGGGTCTACCTTCTAGGCATGTCTTGGTATAGTCAGACAGATACTGGGTTTGGTGTCAGAAGACTTTGGGGAAAAACTAATTTCTGCCACTTACTAAAGAACTAAAGCCTGGGTGTTAATAAAGGCTCCTACTGGTCAGAGATTGGCTTTCAAACTAGATGGTGTGAACTGAATATGAAGGGATGCAACTAAATGGATGTCGTAAGGCACCACATCCCTCCCCTCAAGTCATGACACACTACTCAACTGAACAGACCTAGTTTCCACATGAGGCCAAGGGGCCACATCTAAGAAATGTTAAGTGCTAACTCCTTATAAGGAGTTCAGCTGGGTCTGTTCAATTCCTTTTGTTAACTGCTAAATGACCTACACACATCTAATTCCATTCCTTTTTAGCTGACCTAAAACTGTGAGGAGATCCACCTGACAGAGTCAGGTCTATTCTATAACAAATTTGAGCAGACATACAACAATCCGATACTCATTTGTGAAATTGGACAGATCACTTAAAATTCTCTCAATTTGGGGGGGGGGGGTGTCAAAAATTGGGGACAACTAGGTGGCACAGTGGATAAAGCACTGGTCCTGGATTCAGGAGGACCTGAGTTCAAATCCAGCCTCAGATACTTGACACTTACTAGCTGTGTGACCTGGGGGAAGTCACTTTTGCCCTGCCAAAAAATGAAAACACACACACACACACACACACACACCCCCAAATTAAAGAGATTTGCTCAAGGATACAGAGACTGCTGCTGTTGGCAGCAGGACCAGAAACTTACGATGAACCGTTAACTCCACATTGCCTCATTCAGCAGGATTATAGGGAACTATAAGTATGAAATGAGACATATGCTGTCACACATGGCCAATGTGTTGGTCTGTTTTGTTATGAAGGAGGACTTTATTGAGGGTATTAAGAGTCATATGGAAGTGACAGTATTTGTTTATTTGACACTAGTGAGAATTATGCATGCAGAATTCATCCCATGAGGCCAAATTATTAGGAAAAAATCAGATTTGAGAAACTGAGTTATAGACAATGAGCAAATTATATCCCAAGGGCTGGCTTTTAAAAACAGGGTAATCTACCTTCATCATTTAATTTATTAGCCAAGCACTGCTCTGAAAAACTACTTCTATTAAATCAAAGTCTCCTTAAAGAAATGAAGGGATACCACTTTCAGAGAAAATACATCCATTCTGTGGGTATCAGAAAAAATATGACAAAGGTTTTTAAAGTAATTCCAAAAGTGGATTTCCAAAAGAGTTTGATGGATAGTAATATCATCAGGTTAAATGTAGAACTCTGACCCTTGCCCCTCCCCACACCTACCCAGCCTGACTACTTCGAATGAAAGATAACATTTGGAAATATATGTCTATTTTAACATCTGGATAAAGGTTTTATAGTTATATCTTGAATATATAACAGTGCTGTGTTTTTCTATAAGATTGAAAGACAATGAAAAAGGTTAGGCAACAAGAGTACTAGTGATAATGACAAAATACGGAGAAAAGACAAACCACTGGAATAATTTGAAGAACACATAAGGAACTTCAAAGGAAGACAAGAAGATAGCTTTGAAACTAAATTTATCATATACTATTAAAAACATATATAACATAGATTCATGAATTTTACACAATCTTCTGTTCTTAATATATGAAAATGTACATGTTCATTGCTGCATCAAATTCAGAATAACAATAGAAATATTAAGAGGAATTAAAATTATGAGTCTGAAAATGGCAATAGAGAGGGATGGAGTAGAAATGAATATACTCTAACATACTGCCAATAATGAAATATGTAAAATCAATTAACCATTATGGATACAGAAACAAAGCAAAAACAGTCCCTACCACAAGGAACTTACATTATAATGGGGAAGACAACATGTACACAAATAGGCATATACAAAATATATACACTGTTAGAAAAGGTTCTAGGAGCTGGAGGGAGGCAGGAAGAGCTTCATGTAAAAGCTAACATTTAAACTGAGCTCTGAAGGAAACCAGGGATTCAAAGAGGTAGAGGTGAGGAAGAAGAGCATTTTAGGCACAACAGACAGCCTGTGAAAAGAAAATGGAATATGCTATAGAATGTTACTGTAGGGAACAAGTAGGCATGGTTGGATTGTAGATGACTCGGAAGGGAGAAATTTTATTATTTCTATCTTAAAAAACAAAAACAAAAACAAAACACAGAAGGGGCCACACTGTGAAGAATTCTTAATGCCAAGGAGAGGGAGTCATTGGAATCTACTGGAAGGTGGCAGATAAAGGGCAACATGGTCAGACTCGTGATTTATGAAAATCACTTAGGCAACTGAATAGAGAATGGAGTGGGAAAGTGAGACTAGAGGCAGAGAGAGTAATTATGTGATCCAGGAGGAGAGGTAATGAGGGCCTGAACTATAGTGGTAGGCATATAAATGAAGAAAATGGTATGTGTATGAGATGTAGAGAAATAATAAATTTGGCAACTGATTGATAACAATAATTTTGCATGTACATAGCAGTTCAAGGTTTGCAAAGTGCTTTTACAAGTATTATTTTATTTTATCCTCATAACTGCTGGGAAGTAGGTTAAAAATGAAGTGTGGAGGATGACACTGCGGTTAAATCTTATTGGAATGGCCTCAATTTTTTCAATGAAGTAGGGGTAAGAAAAGAATAGCAGATATAGATAGATAGATAGATAGATAGATAGATAGATAGATAGATAGATAGATAGATAGACAGACAGACAGATAGATAGATAGATAGATATGATGACTGAGGCGGGGAATTAGGATTTCCTGTACAGTGAGTGACCAGGTGATAATTAGGAAAAAAAATTGTAGCTTATCCTGTATGTCTGTTAAAGCAACACAGGCAAGTGTATGTGATGAAAATTGGGAGGAATCTAAGGTTGGGTTCTAGAAAGGTGTGATGTGTCACAGGACAATGAAGTAAGTGAGGGGATAATGCAGATGTAGAACTAAACTGGTTCACCTTTGGTTGAAACTAGAAAAGGAGAGTATAGCTAGAAGGAAATAATGGCATGCAACAGAACTGAGATTATAGAGAGGACAAAAATGAAGCAATGTGAAAAATATATGACCATGAATGAACAGCTCATGTATCCTCCACTATGTAGATAATGTTGGAAAAAGGAGGGTCCTCAGTTTCTTGGGTGGATCCCCAGTGGGTAATTAAAGGACAATGACAAGTACTACCCAAGATAAGAAGGAATGAATGGTAGAAGGAATAGCCACGTTGATAAGATGATAGGGGAATTATCAAAATAGGTAAGTACTTACTAAAACAAAGGGGAAACTTTGAAAATTTGGCAAAATAAGTTTAGAACAAAATAAGGTATGACTTTTGTTTATGAAATGGGTAATCAAATTATGGCACCAATTACAAGAAATGACAGTATAAGCAGGAAAAATTTAGTGGATTTGAAAAAAATCTTATTGCAGCTTAGCTTTAAAAAAGGCATTTGGTTTTTTCAAATTTGACATCAGAAGGGAAACAAAGACAGATCATAGTTCTTAAATGATATAAATCATATTTATTAAGTATTTCAAAATTTTCCCAAAATTCTCTACCTGTTATTTTTAGTTTTTACCAATTGTGTTACATAAGTTTACACCTTATTTTGTGAAGTGGCATTTCCCTATATATTAAACTTATTTCACTCAAATTTATTAAGATACAACAATACTACCTCATACTTATATGAGACTCTATAAAACCACTGAAATATATAGTTAAATTTAGTCTTCACTCTAATTCTGTGAGGTATTCTCTGAGTAGAGTGGTGTTATCCCCATTTTTACACATGGCTAATAAATATCAGAGAAGGTACTCAGACCATCAATCAATCAGTCAACCATTCAGAAATTATTAAGTGCCTATTATGTGCCAGGTGTGAGGCAGCTCAGTGGATAGAATGCTGGGCCTGTAATCAGGAAGACCTGAATTCAAACCCAGCCTCAGGTAATGACTAGCTGTATGATCCTGAGCAAGTTATTTAACCTGTTTGCCTTAATCCACTGGAAAAGGAATGGGTAAACCACTCCAATATCTTTGCCAAGAAAATCACACAGAGGACATGACACAAAAACAACATATGCTAGGCACTATGCTAGGGAAATTAAGGCAAAAAACAAAACAATCTCTGCTTTCAAATCATGCAATCAGGAAAATAACGTATAAAACCAGAAAAGTCACAAAATATTTAACCCCTAAAAAGTAATAAATAAATAATCCCTTATTATCTATTGATTTTTCTGTCCAAAGCATTACTCCTTCTAGATTCTGGTATCAAATGATTTTGATTTTGTTTGTGTTCATCTGATCCATGTTTCAGGAGTATATCCTTATAGTTTCTACTGTGAGTAACATTTCTGTGTTGGATAAATATGACTACCGGTCATGAGACCTAGTTTCTCATCTAAATTTTTTCTACTATCCTGTGATTGTGAACTGATGATAGGATCACAGATTTAGAACTATAAGGGAACTTAGGAATCCAATACCCTCATTTTACAGATGACGAAACTTGAGGCACAGACTTGCCAGGGCCACATAATGTGGTAAAATAATGGAATTTGGCAGATGCCCAGGGGTATGATTTGATTGATTTAGTAGTGTTTGAAGGGGCAGCTAGGTGGCACAGTGGATGAAACACTGGCCCTGGATTTAAGAGGACATGAGTTCAAATCTGGCCTTAGATATTTGACACTTACTAGCTGTGTGACCCTAGGCAAGTCACTTAACCCTCATTGCTCTGCCAAAAAAAAAAAAAGTTTGAATTGGGTGTGAATGAGAAACTCCTAAGTACCCACTTAAGATGATTCGATTTTGAGCCACACCTGGCCCAACCTGTTAAACCTAGTTTAACTTGGCCAAACCTGAAAAGGAGTGTCCTCAGAGGCTGTGGACTGCATCATCAACAGAGGACTGGTCTCAGCCACACAACTTGAAGGACCTCCCCTTCTGGGGAAGGGAGAAAAAGGTAGAAAAAGGGACCCCAACAGGAGATGATTCTCTCTCTGGCCTTGGAGGAGCTTTCTGGGCGGACTGGAGACTGGCTGCCATAAAAATTACGGACCCCTGGTGGTAAGTTAATAAAATCCAACTCTTTGAATTAGCTGAGCTGAAAGTGAGTTTGGGTTTTGAGACAGCCTTTGATAGAGCAAGGGAGATTATCAATTTTTCTTTTTCTCTATTCCCTTGTCCTTGACTTTATTAATTTCACCTTTGCTGTGTATTTTATTCCCATCATTAAAACCTGATTTGTTTGTGGAAAAGAGACTGTTAAGCTCCTTTCTTATTGGCCTGGGAGAAATAACTAAAAAAGGCAGTTCTGAGGGGAGAAAACTTTGGACCTAGAGGTCTCTCATTATTTTCTGAACCCCAGTATTATGGTGAGCCACCCAATTAACTCTCTCCATATTAAATTTGGCCCCTAATATCTGACATAGGGTTTGAATCCTGGTCTTCCTGATTCCAAATCCAGTTCCCTATCCACTACATCATGCTAAACTCCAATCTTCTAAATAAAAAAAATGAAAGGATTGTGGATCTACCTTAAGGTATTTCTCAGCAACAAAATTATGTTAGTCTAATCTAGCATCATTTCAAAGGTATCCTAGTCTGCTTGATCATTTCAGCTGCTATGCTCCAAAGTTCTCAACCTAAGATCTGTGAACTTTAAAAGATATATATAGACAAATATATTACAATATAATTGATTTCCTTTGCAGTCCTATGTATTTTATGCATTTAAAAATATTATTCTGAGGAGTCCTTAGGTTTCAGACTGGCAAAGTGCATGATTACCTTTCATAGAATTTATAGAGTAATCCTGTAGTAGAGGAAGGGTAACAAGAAGGAAAGATGTGTCATTTTCCCCTCTCACATTCAGTTTATGAGAAGGTCTTTCAGAGACAACCTTAGCTATATTTTCAATGCTATGCTTAATTATTCATAAAATATCATCAATTAATTGCTTGTACAAGGGGTGGAACGATGCATTTCATCTGGTCCTCAGACTAATTTGACTGGGCTGGAAAGAATTACAAAGAAGTTATACTGAAATCCAAATGTATCCTTCTGACATTATATAATTACAAACTTAAAAAAAGTTGTATGAGATAGGGGCCAGAAATTTTAGAGAGGTGAAACAGGACCTGATAACTCAATGGATATGAAAAGTGAGGGACGAGAAAAAATGGAATACACCCAAGGTTTGGAAACTCTTTGAATGTTAATCCCACTGACAAAAACTGTGAAGTCACAAGGAGGAGGCACTAGGCTTCATCTTGGAACATACCAAACTTAAGGTGTCACAACACAACTAATGGGGAAATGTTTAATGTGATTAAATGCTTTCTGTCTTGGGGGGGCGGAGAAGAGGAAAGGACAAAAATTTGGAACTCAAAATCTTATATAAACAAATTTTGAAAACTATACACACACATATACACACATATATATAAAACTGGAAAAAATAAAATAATATTAATAGTAGGGAGGGGATTTATTTTTTCCCTGAGGGTCTTGATACTCTAATGGAAAAAAGGCAACCAAGTTCAAATAATACAGTGACTCCAAGGTCCTATTTGCAAGTTATAATTGATCTATCATCATTTACAACATGTAGATAATACCTATCTCGAAAGGTATTTTTATACCTGCTTGCATTAAAAATATCACATTCCTATAAGATGTTCTTGAAAATTATCTAAGTCTGTAGAGCATTTTGATTCTTTGAAGTGCTGAATGTCCCCCATATTTATAAGTATTTTTCTGTAAGCACAAATTCTTTGGACACTTTATAAAAGCAGTAAAAAAAGAGAGGTTAGAAACTTAAAAAAAAAAATACTGGATCTCACCATCTTGCTCATGTTGGAAGTGAAGAAGGTATTCACTGACTAGATCACACCACTAACTGGCATGTGAGCTTAAACCTGTTCCACTTCCAATACAGACTAGTTTGCCCCTTTAGGCAACTGGGTGCTTCCCATACCCATCAGCCCCCCAGCATGGGTCTCTTTAAATTAAGCACAGATCAGAATTCCTGAGCTGAAGAGAGATACCAGGTTCAAGTTTTGCCCTAGCTGGAGTGCATTACTACATCCAAATACAAACTATTTCTAACAACCCTACTTACTGTGTATACTATTAAATATGGAGAAGTATCTGTTTATCTGAAGGATGCAGCTAGCTAGCACAGTGGATAAAACACTGGTCCTGGATTCAGGAAATCTTGAGTTTAAATTCAATCTCGAACACTTAATGGCTTAGTAGCCCTAGACAAGTCAGTTAACCTCTGCTTCAGTTTTCTTAAAAACTGAGAACAATACCACCTATCTCCTAAGATTGTGAGGATCAAATGATATACTTTAGATATAAAGTATTTCAAAAATCTCAAAGTTTTACATAAATTGTAGTTAGTATTAGTATTTTGTGAATTGTTGGGGGGAAGGAGAACAAGGGCAAAGGAGATCCCATGGTGACTCAAGTAATTTTCAACAGCCTTTGGAGTAGAATATTATTAGAGGCTTTTTGAATTTCTAAATAGATTACATCTGCTGCTTCCCTCTTATCCATATGCTTATTTTCTCTCTAAGACCTCTGATATATTAGTCATTCATGATTTCCACTTACAAAAATCATATTTCATTTCTCCCAAGAGATTACATTTACTTAATTGTTCAGAAAGTCAACCAGTTGTCATTAATTCCTTGCCAATCTGGCTTGGGAGAGAACTAAGATTGGTTCAGAATAACCTATATTGCTGATGGAAACCTCAGATGGAATGAGAGTTGAATTGGTGGTCTGCTAGTGTCCTGGCATAATGGCAATTTTAACAGGCTACACAACTGGCTGAATGCAAGAACAATATTTTGGTTGTTTTTAAGATTATTTTAATTCAAATTCCAAGGGATACAAATAATTTCTTTGGTCTTAATATGAAAATGACATACCACTGACTGAGTTGGTAACAGAATTATTAGTTTAGCTTAGGAAATGTTAAAAAACTTTATTTTTGTCTTGAGAAATCAACTGACTGCTTCCTTCCTCCTCCCACTAGTCCGCGTCACTTCCTGACTCCTGAAGAAAAGACTCCTGGTCTTGCCCTCAAAGACCTTCCCTTCATGGGCAGAACTCTTCTACAGTAAGTATCCAGCAGGTGGCGTTATTCCAATCGTTACAGACATACATTTATTCTCTTTATACTCTTTCCATATTTTCTGCCTCTCCACTTCATTCATTCTTATTTTAATTGAGCAAAAAAGGACTACTTTATGTCATTCACTAAGATTAATACAGAAGATGTGCAGACCACCAAGAAAAGGGTGGAAAAAATGCATACTATCAAAAATTTCTCATTTCCAATGATTACTATCCAAATATAATGGGGGATGGGGGGAGGGAGTTAAGAAGGGTGAAATGAATGGAAGCATTAGAATCTAGTTCTCCCCCCATACTTCCTCCATAAAGTCAAGAAGAAAGTCACAGTTAGTCATTTTTGCAGCCCAGGGCAATTTATAAAAGGGGAGAGGTCTTCAGATACTAGAAAGAGGGGATGGCAGGAACCCTCGGTGGCTGTAGCAAGAAGCATTCCAGCACCAAGGAACCAAGACAGCGCCAAGAAAGGATGCCAGAAAGAGATCCCAAGAGATGTCTGAGCAAGCACTGGGTAGAGGAACACGTGTCAGCTAGCAGGTTTGTCTCCCACTATCCAGTGCCAAGTCATTGATCTACAGTGGATAGGAGTGGTCATAAGCATTGGTTCTATTGTGTACTGAGCAAGGAAAAAGTTCCAGAAGCAAATGGCAACTGTACAGCTCTTATCCCAAGAACACAGTGCAGTGTCCCAGATAAAAGAGGAGCCAACTGTTCATTTGCTTTGAAGCTAGAGCCTCTTTTAATCAAATATTGGTGGAGTCAAGCAGCAGGTTGCTGAAATTCCCAAACAAAACAAGCCAACAGACCCAAATCTAGGTCAGAAACTTGCAGAAATCTGACCATTAATGCAGTGACACAACCATCCCTTGGAACACAGCATGTTGGAGTCACATACCTAGAATGCCCTCCTTCCTTCTCTCACACAGAATCCCTTCCATCCTAGAACTTGGAGCTCATGCACCATCTTCCACATGAAGCCTTTCCTGAGTCTTTCAAACATCAGTGCCCTCCCTCTTAAACTATCTTATGTTGAAATATTGTCAACTTAATAGTATTTGGTAAATTTGTATTTAGACTTTATTTACTTTTATATGTCCTTGTCTTCCCCATTAGAACATAAACTCACTGAAAATAGGGCTTATTTGAAACTTTGTATTTGTACAAACAGTGCCTAGCTAAATGTCTGTTGTATAATAGGTGCTTAATTATTCTAACTGAAAGTGAAGAGATTAGGGAGAAGGGGGGCATATTATATAAAAGCCATCTATTATCATTAATGATTACTCTCATTACTAAAACAATAATCTAGCAAGGTGTCAAAAAATAGATTATATGAACCCTAGGGTAGGGACACAGTTTTTTCCTTTCTTTGTATCCCAAGTGCTTAATAAAGTTCTTAGCATACTCAATAAATGCTTGGTGACTGACCAAAAAAAAAAAAATTAATCATCGCATAAATTGTCCTCCAGGTTCTGCTCATTTCATTCTGCATCACTTTCATACAAGATCTCCTCAAATTTTCCTTAATATTTTCTTACTGGGCAATACTATTCCATTATATTCATATATAATAATTTATTCAGCCATTTCCCATCAAAGGGAATCCATTTTCATTCAAGTTCCTTGCTACCAATAAAAGTCTTCCCCTGAATATTTTCTGCATGTATAGGATCTCTCGAACTGACTTAAGACTTTTGGGATATATATATATATGCCTGGTAACTATCACTTAGATCTAAAGGTACAATGGGTATTCACAATTATAAAAGCTATACAGTTTGTTAGTTACAAAGAACATTACATGTATGACCTTTCATTTCACAGTCATTCTATGAGCTTCCTGTAACATCTGAAAAAAAAAATTACATTTCATAAGATAAATGATTTACCCCAAATCATAAACTGTAGATGAGAAGATAAAAAATTGGGGGATGGAAGGGAACCCAAAGCCCACTGAATCTAACTCTTTCATTTTCCAGAGATCCAGAAAAGTTAAGTGACTCACCTAGGGTCTCTTATCTAGCAACTGTCTGAGGCAGATTTTCAAACCCAGGTCTAATCTGTAAAGGGTGCTATACAAATGCTTATTTTCCCTTCTCCTCTCTTCCTCCTGCCTTCCTGCCTCAAAATCTAATATGCCATCTACTATACTCTGCTGTCTCTCTCTACAGCAAAGACCCAAACTTGTGTTTTCTGGATGGAAAAGCTGGGGCTCTTCTTGCTCTACTACAACACTGTCTTAATTTCATGAGCTAGCAGCTTATATTAGTGTAAAGGTAAAAAGACTTTTTGTAAGAGACAAAGTGATGGAATATACCTTATTATAACAGTCAAAATGTCAAATTTTACATTAAGTCCTACCTGCAAGAATAAATAGAAGCCAAAGATCGGGAATACGCCTAATGGATGTAGAAGACAAATATAGAAGCAACAATACTAATATGGTAGATCCTACGGTTGGATTCTCGAAATTACACTAGTGTTAATATGAATTAGGTAGAAAAGGATAAATTACTTCTCAGGGCAGCTAGGTGGTACACTGGACCTGGAGTTGAGAAGATCTGAGCTCAAATCTGATCTAGGACAGTTAATAGCTGAATGACCACGGGCAAGTCACTTAGCCTCTATTTGCCTCCTCATGTATAAAATAGGAAGAAAAGGGAAACCATTCCAGTATTTTTGCCAAGGAAGCCCCATGGACAAATCCTCAGGATCATTAAGAGTCTGACAAGACTGAATGACTGAACAACAATACAATTAATTACCTCTTCTATATAATCCAGATGAATTATTCAATGCAGTGTGTTGATCTAATTTATTTGTTTACATTTATTTGACAAATAAATGACAGAGGTCACAATTATCTTCAGACAGAAAAGGTGGACTTTGATCTTAGGCTCATTAATCTTCAGCTTATTTTTACCCTGTAAATACCTTGTGGTAATAATTACTCTAGTTTTGAAAACACAACACTACTTATAAGTAGTAGCATACACTGGTCAGGTATTCTAAAAAGCTCTGAGACACAGAAGACATTCCATGAAAAGCTATGTCATTGTGTCATTTATGTATGTCTTCTCTTTCCATCTTTTGCCCACTTTATTCTGTGCCTATCCTTCCTCACATATGGATTTATATGCATTTTGTGAAAGGTATTATGTTCCTTCTTTTAAAATGCTGCTTCATGGGGCAGCTAGGTGGCACAGTGGATAGAGCACCGGCCCTGGATTCAGGAGTACCTGAGTTCAAATCTGACCTCAGACACTTAACAATTACTACCTGTGTGACCCTGGGCAAGTCACTTAACCCCAGTTGCCTCACTTTAAAAAAAATAAAATAAAATGCTGCTTCATTCAAGAAATAATGATTAAGCAAATACTATGTGTTAAGCAAAAAAGGTTCTAGAGGAGAGTTTACCCTCTAGCAATAAGTGGCTTCTATCTCCTAACATATAATATTGTGATTGTAATTGATGGTGTACATGAATTTCTAGACCGTATAATGGATAGAGTGCTAGACTTAGAGTCAAAAAGACTTGAATTAAAATCGTACTACAGACACTTAACTATTCAGTGACCCTGGCCAATTAACTTCACCTCTTTCAGAGTTAGTTTTTATATCTGTAAAATTGTACTTACTTTTATAGAGTAACTGAGATAATCAAGGGGTATTTTATATACATACATACATATATATATGTATGTATGTATATAATATATATAAATAACTTTGCAAACTTTAAAGCATCATAAAAATGTTATTTTTATTATTTCTCCTTTTAAACTTTACCAAACTATTGTAAACAGAAAGGACAAACCTTAATTCTGATAGTACAGATTCAATGTTTCTGAATTTTGTAGTATTTAAGCTTTCTATATATGGTTGTTGCAACAACCTTATTGCAATGAGAGAGACAGAGACAAAGAGACAGAGACCTCAAGACCTTTAAGGTCAATATATTTTGTATTGATTCATAATTTTTTCCATGTTTCTCTGAATTCTTAATGTTTATAACTAATCATACACAAGGGTCTCTTCTTGCTGTCATTTACTGTGAAATAATGCCAATAAAACCAATCACTTTTCTTGTCCTCCTCTTCATTTTAAAAATAAAGAGGAATGTTTTACTTCTTTCTAAAAATGAAAAACAAAAAAATTATTGATCTGCTTATTTATTTTTCCTATGGATCTGTGGTCCTTGATATTAAAAAAAAATTCTTACTATACATATAAGCTGAAAAAATAAGAAATTGTTTTCAGTATGTTGTATTTGGCAACAAACATCTGTGAAAACCAATTATCACAAAACTACCAAATTTGTCTGAATATAGGCTTCACATATTCCACAAACATGATTTCTATCCCAAATGTAACTTAGAGTCATGGTCATTATTGCTTTGTAATAGTTTAATCCTTGATGGTCTTCCTAATATCAACAAAAGTAATAGCAATGGAATGGTCTATATAAATGCTAGAAGAAACTGTGCGAGATGCCCCTGTTGCTAATGTTACCAAGTAAGGATGGCATATACTACTTGCCACCTTTTAGAGATAAGGCAAAGTGAACCAACTTCTTTCTTTCCTTTCAGTAGATACTCACTGGTAAAATGAAGGAGTTAGACTAGAAATCTCCTAAAATCCCTAATAATCCTATGAGCTCCTAGACAACTAGGATTACCAAAATGACCCAATGGGAGAGGATATCTGGGAGTTCCCATTTCCCCAAGTATTCTGCACTTTGCTCAGTTTGGTTTAGTCTTGGCAAATAAAGACAGACAAATACTGGGTTGCTGACTACTGTAAAGATGGCTACATTTCAGAACAAAAAGTGGATGGTAGGAGGAAAGAGGGAAGAAAAATTTCAAGATTTGCAACTCTGCTAGTGGCTGAGCTATGAATGGAGTAAAAGAAAACGAGATGGGAGCTGGCTCTGGATTCAGGAGGACTTGAGTTCAAATCCGACCTCAGATGCTTGACACTTATTAGCTGTGTGACTCTGGACAAGTCACTTAAACCTCATTGCCCTGCCCCTCCCACCAAAAGATGATGAGATGGGTAAGGAAATTCTCTAAGAGTGACCACCTTTAGCCTACTCTTCCACCAAAAGAAGTTTGAACACTATTAAGAAAATAGGGGGCAGCTAGGTGGCGTGGTGGAGAAAGCACCAACCCTGGATTCAGGAAGACCTGAGTTCGAATCTGGCCTCATACACTTGACACTTACTAGCTGTATGACCCTAGGCAAGTCACTTAACCCTCATTGCCCCACAAAAACAAACAAGGAACGGAACGGAACGGAACGGAACGGAACGGAACGGAACGGAACGGAACGGAACGGAACGGAAAGGAAAGGAAAGGAAAGGAAAGGAAAGGAAAGGAAAGGAAAGGAAAGGAAAGGAAAGGAAAGGAGGCAGTGATAAAACAGTTTATTAATCAGGGTCTGAGAGAAAGTTCACACTCAAGGTTCTCAATGGGGAGGAGATGGCCAAGGAGAAGGAAGGGAATTTGGGACAAAGGAACAGTAAGGATAAGTTTATACTGCTTCGAACAGTAGTGCTGAGGTAGGGCAGCTAGGTGGCCCAATTGGTAGAGCATTGGCCCTGGAATCAAGAGGACCTGAGTTCAAATCTCAACTCAGACACTAACTAGCTGTGTGATACTGGGCAAGTCACTTAACCCCAAATGCCACTGAGTAACCAAGACCATCGACAGTCATCTTACCACTGGACCCAGATAGCTCTGGAAGAGAAAGTAAGGTTGGTTACCTTGCACAGCCCTCCCTCACTTAAATTCAATTCACTGAAAGTCATGACATCACCCTAATGTCACGGAACAAGGAACAAAACAAAAACAAGTGCTGAGGTATTTGCCAAGTTTACGGTGAAAAATGGTAAGAAGGTAGCTGAGAAGGAGTAGAAATGGAGAATTACTATTTATTTTGTCTCTCTTACATAGAGGGTTTGAGGTGCTATCATGATATTCTTTCCCAATTTTTATCTATCATCCCTCTACTGTTCTCCTATGGGAGTGAAATTGGGGGGAAGGAGAAGACAGGAAGAAAGAGGAAATATAGCACAATTTTTGTACCTAATGTGGAGAGGACTACTTTCAGATATAAACGTGTACAACTACAGTAGAAAGAGGCAAAATATAAATTAAAGACTAACAACTGAAAAACTTCTATAAATGAGAAATAAAACCAGAATGAGACAGTTTGTTGGCTTTGAATCACTGGATTTAGAGGGGGTTCTCGTCATTTTTGTGTTTATATCTTCTTTCTTTTTCATTGATTTTACTGAAGACCACTGTTTAAGTAATAATGTTGTTCAGTTGTATACAACTCTATGTGACCCCCAATGGACTATGATCATGAGATTTTCTTGGCAGAGATGCTAGAGTGGTTTACCATTTATTTTTCCAATGTGTCCCCATTTTATAGATGTAGAAATGAGGCAAACAGGGGTTAAGTGACTTGCCTAGGGTCACATAGCTAGGAAGTCTCTGAGGCCAAATTTGAACTCAGGACCTCCTGATTCCATGAGCAGAGGTCTATCCACTGAGCCACCAAGCTGACCTGGAGCTTGAATAATAAACTTCAAGTATAATCAAAATATAATAAAATTAAATTAAAAATAAAGGAAAAAGTTGTAGTATTGAGGAAATACAAAATACAATGTTGGCTTTGCTAGTGTCTAAAACAATAGCTGAACAACAGAGGAAACTGGCAGCAACTGTATAATCCATGCAGCTGTAGCAATTGTATTCAGTGAATTTTAAAATTCTTTAAGTGAAATCAGTATATTGTTTGTTACTATATTCATGTCATTTATAAAGCATATATTATTTAAACTGAAAGAAATCTAACTTGGAGAAAGAAATGAAAGAACCAGTTACTTAAGCACTAGGGTCCCATGGAAGGGCTTGGTTATAATAAAGATAACAAGAACCCAGTTAGTATATAACCAAGGTACCAAGTAAGAAGAAAATCATCAGTAAGATAGACCTGAAGCTGAACCATATTAAGCTATAAATATAAATATTTTCCAGGTTGTTTTTAAAGCCTACCATAGGGGATTACATAAACTAGATGAGAGAAATGAAGCATTGGCAGGAATATAAGTTGGTTATTATGCAGGGATGAACACATAATAGACTATGAGAGCTAGAATGAGCCTTATCAACATTTTCCACACACGATACTCCATCTTTCAACTTTCACTAGCTGTCCCACAGGCCTGGAATTTTCTCCCTCCTCAACTCTTCCTTTTGGTTTCCCTAAGATTCCAGCTCAAAATCCTGCCTCCTATAAGAAACTTACCCCCAAATCCCCTTAATGCTACTGCTTCTTCTTTAAATTTGGCCCCAATTTATCCTGTGTCCATCTAGTCTGTACATAGCTGTTTGCTTGTTGTCTCTGCTATTACACTGTTTTTTTTTGTTTTTTTTTTAGTGAGGCAATTGGGGTTAAGTGACTTGCCCAGGGTCACACAGCTAGTAAGTATTAAGTGTCTGAGGCCGGATTTGAACTCAGGTACTCCTGACTCCAGGGCCACTGCTCTATCCACTGCGCCACCTAGCTTCCCCTACTGCTATTACACTGTAAACTCAAGAGCAGGCACTGACTTTTTCAAAAACTTTGTATTGCCGGAGCTCAGCACAGTACCTGGAAACCAACAGGCACTTAAGTGCTTTTAAACTTACAGTGACTGGAAAAATAGCTTCAAATCTTTAAAGAACACAGGCATGTAATACTTCAATGTATCTACAATCTCTTTGATGTGAATACTTGATCCAATAATGCAGACTGCAACTCTCATATATCTTCACACAAATGTACCATAGTGGTTCCACCCATTATGCTAATGGACTTTCTTCATGTTCCATTGACATATATAGATAGTAATAGACTACAGAGGCTGTCTGTCATGGACAATCTTTCTTTTCTGGCCATACATTTCTCTGATAACATCTTTTACTCATTTCTAATTCCTTATTGTAACACACTACAATCTTCACATACTCCCAATATATATTTCTATTGCCATTTGAGTGATTCACAACTTTAATTCTTCAGAGACTATAGTCTTCCATGACTTGCAGCCATATATCACCACTGGAAAAATATTGCAGTTTTCTATAATAACTTAAGAGTTCAGTCTCTTGATAAAAGAAAAACCAAGCAGATGAAGATATCCCAAATATCACATGCAGATAGAGAAATCATACTAGAACTTACCCATCAGGACGCACACCTCAGAGAAATACTGCAAATGGACAGGGAGGGGAGGATGGGATAGAATGCCTTCAGCAAACTGTTTAGTACTAATGACCCAAGCTTCTTCTATAAATAGAAGCCATCTTTTTTTAACACCAATATTTTTCCAGTGATTTTCATATAAGCAATTGTGATATGCAACTCATCTGACAGTAAAACAAAAATTTTATTTCAATTTATTTTTGTTACTGAAAAAGCACAACCTTGCAGAACTGGTACTGATTCAGGGCAGAATCAAGAAGCAGTAGAAATATATTGGAAAACTAGCTAAGGACATGTTCAGAACCAGACCAAGAAGCATCCTAGAAATGAATCCAAGTAAGCTTGTTAGAAAACCTAATTCCAGGTTGAATGTTCTATTTACATTTTAAAATATCCCTCCTTTAATCCAATTTTTCCTTTAAAATTATTATTTTTTTGTTTTGGGATTTGTTTTTTTTTTTGCAGGGCAGTGAGGGTTAAGTGATTTGCCCAAGGTCACACAGCTAGTAAGTGTCAAGTGTCTGAGGCCAAATCTGAACTCAGGTCCTTCTGAATCCAGAGCCAGTGCTTTATCCACTGCGCCACCTAGCTGCCCCTAGAATTATTTTTAATATCATTAGTAAGGGCAACCCAACTATCCACAAACTTTTTCACAAACCTGTCATATATTAATACCTATACAATTTACAAAGTCTTCGTGAATTGCTTAATTATAAAGAAATCCTTTACCTGGCAGTCAACTTTCTCATAAGCCTCTGTGAAACTGGTACAATTGGTCTTCATACATGAGACAAAGAACTGGCCTATACCAAAAATTTGACATTCAGCTTGGAAGCACCTGTAAAAACCGGTGATCCACTGGCAAAGTCTTTGGGGAACGTGAGAGGAAAGAAGTCACCTCCAAATAACTATGAGGCAGCAACTATGAGTTGCTGAAAAAAACACTATATGTTTGTTATTGAAAAGGATCCAAAGAAATTTCAGCTTAAGCAAATGCAAATTAATTTAAATACCTGTTTTTGGATAGCTTTACCAAAGCATGATAAAACTCAGGTAAAATGCTGAATTACATGTGGTTCACTTCTCAATAATTTCAAAAGAATTATACTGAGTTTATATACAGAGCTTGACTGAAGGCTGAAAATTAAATCTCTAGAATAATAAAATTGCTGCTTTAAAATATGAAATGAGTACCTTCCCAAAGTGAAATTCCAATCTGAGTTTATGGTTAATGTATTCCATCAATTCACAAACATTTATTAAGCACCTGATATGCACTAGGAACATGGTGGGTAACAGGACTATAAAGGAAGTGAGATAGTTCTTCCCCCAAAACTGTTTATATTCTACTAGGGGAATAATATAGATTTGGAGATAAATACACACAGGATCTTTTTGTTTTTGCTTTTCCTGGCAAGTCCTGTGATTCCATTGTTACACAAACTTTGAGTGAGGAAATTGTCTTTAACAATTCAGATCAGCAACCATTCCACAACTTAAGAGTCTTAATCATGAGAAGTAAATTGACTCATCTAGGGATATAGCAAGTAAGAGGAAGGGTTTAAAACCAGATCATCCTGCCTGGTATTGCCTAGGAATTCTAAAAGATATAGGAGAGGAGGTGGTACATTCCAGACATGGAGGGAAAGTCTGTGCTAAGTGGCAGAGATGGGAGAGGGAATGTTTTATACTTGGAACAGCAAGAACCCCAATGAAGCTATACAAAAGAATTCATGAAGAGAAGGTAAGAAAGCTGAGGTAAGCTGAATCTAAGTGTAAGATTTGGAATGTCAACTGAGTTTTATTTGATCCTACTTTCAAGATATATACAAAATAAATATGCTGCAGGAGAGAAAGGAACCAGGAAAGGTCTGTTGAAGGAATAGGCTTTGAGTTAAGCCTTGATAAGAGCAGATAGTTGTTAAAATAACTTTAACAAAAATGTGCTTTGGGGAAGAAAAGTAAATCATTCCTTATAAGTGATTAATTTAGGGCAAATCTGTGATACTTCCAATACAAATCAAACAAAGGTTAAGTGCCTACTATGTGCTATGCACTGAGTGCCAAAAACAAACCAGCCTTGTCTAATGGATATCCTCAATGATCTTAAGTGAATAAAGTATGGGAATACTTTTATGAGTACAAGGTATTTAATGAGACTAGTCACTAACTGAAAATAGCATACATAAAATCATATAGTATAATCATAGAACCTTATACATAGAAGGGATATCCTAAACAAATCTGTTTTAACAATTCCAGTCTTCAAGTACCTGAAAGGCTGACATGTAAAAAAGGGATTAGATTTATACAGCTTAATGACAGAGGTCAAGCCTAGGAATGAAGGATGTAAGTTTCAGAGGCAGGTTCCAAATGGTTGTAAAGAAAAACTTAACAATCAAAGCCGTCCAAAAGTAGAATTGGATGCCTTGGGAGTCAGTGTATGACCAGAGGACCCCAATGAGTCAGGCTTGCTGTAGAAATGGTTTGTTCCTCACTAAATGGTCAATATGGTCCATTCCAACTCTGAGATTCCACTGATTCTGTGATAGGTAGCTTACTACATCATTAACCAACATCCATTCCATATTTAAAATAGTTCAATTCTTAGAAACATTTCAATATGCATCTCGGTAAACTTCCATCCATTGATCCTACTTCTAGACTCCGATGCAACACTAGAAAAATAATTTGATTTCCACAAGAAAACCCTTTAATTATCTAAAGACCAACTATCTTCACCCCCCCATATATATATATATATATATATATATATATATATATATATATACACACTTACTGCTTTTTCCTATGATAAATATCTTCAATTTCTTTAATAATTCCTTTTATGACATCTATTTTCAAATCCCTTGCTCCCATTTTATGGTTCATTCTGAACCACAACCCAGAATTATTTCCACCACCCTCCTCTGCTCCTATTTGTGTACTATAAACTGAGCTGAAGGAAGATACACCATTCTGCTTATTGTATCTAAAACAATTTTTTGCTAACATCCATCAACTGGGCAATCAACACAGCATGCTTTTTATAGCCTTCCTCAAATGATTTTCTATGTTGAGACCACTCCAAAACTTCTTAAATCTGTAACATCTAATCTTGCCTCGTACCTCATCAAGAAAATTAAGGCCATTCACTCTGAGGTCCCCTTTTCCTCAACATAAATTTCCACTATGTTTCTCCTCTTTTACTCTAGTCCCTAAAGAGGTGGATCCTTCTCCTTGCCACTGGCAACTTGTCTACACATATTCTTGATCCCACTCCATCCAATCTTGTTCATAGGGTTGCATCCATTATCCTCCCCAGATCAAGGTCTACCTATCTACCTACTAGTTTAATCCCTGTTGTCTAGCAATCCATCCCAGTCTCCCCTAGCTTCAACATGGACTAAATAGAACTTACCATCTCTGATAGCTACGATTCTATTTCTCCTCCTCTCCTCAATCAAACTGCTTAAGAGAACTTTTATACTACCACCACTTCTTTCATTCTCTCCTAAATCTACTGGAATTTGAAGTTCCACTTCATTAGTGAAACTGCTCTCTCTAAAGTTACCAATGATCTTTTAATTACCCAATCTAATGTCCTTTTTACAATCCTCATCCTCCAGGACCTCTATGCCATATATGACACCACTGTTAACCAGCGTCTTCTCCTAGATACTTCTATGGATGTTCACTATCTGTGTAGCCAGTCTTCTTTGTTGAATTACCTTCCTTGTGACAGCCACTAACTAAAAGTGTGGCCCAAGGCAGACTTGGGTCCTCTTCTCTCTAAATGTTTTTCACTTATGACCTTATCAGCTCAAATGAGATATGTTATCAAGACAGATAACTCCCATGTCTACGTATATATGACAGTGTGTGAATTACTTTGGACAAAAAAATCATTTTGGGGGCAGCTAGGTGGTGCAGTGGATAGAGCACCAGCCCTGGACTCAGGAGTACCTGAGTTCAAATCTGGCCTCAGACACTTGACACTTACTAACTGTGTGACCCTGGGCAAGTCACTTAACCCCAATTGCCTCATTCCCCCCCCCCCAAAAAAAACATTTTGATTTGGTTTTATTTTGTGACACCAAAATGCATGTGCTTTTACTGATACTAGTTGACTGAAAATGGTTCAATTTAACCAAATCAAACCAGACTGATCTGGTTTTCCAACTTTTAGTGAGTGCTATCATTTGAATGGTGGGTTTCATGCAATACACACATTTCATTGCTCATTTTTTTTTTTTAATTCTATGGCTGCTAAGAACATTACTCCAAGGAAACATGCCAAAGTTGTAGATCTTAAATAGCATACTTCCACAAATATCAGAACTACAGTTGAAGCTATTGCTATTGGGGAAGTCTGATATATCAAGGAACATCCAAGTTCACAGTAAAGCAAAATCACTGAAACCACAGTACAGAGTGTGGTCCAAAAAAAAAAAACAAAAAAACCTAAACTAAACTAAACTAACAAACTATTCATGCAAAAAAGTTTAATTAGTAAAGACCTTCATAGAAACCTGGAAGCAGGAGTTTTTACTGATTCTACTGCAGGGTAGCATAGGCTTCTTTCTGTTTTGTTTTGCAGGGCAATGAGGGTTAAGTGACTTGCCCAGGATCACACAGCTAGCAAGTATCAGGTGTCTCAGGACAAATTTGAACTCAGGTCCTCCTGAATCCAGGGCGGGTGCTTTATCCACTGCACTACCTAGCTGCCCCGTAACATAAGCGTCTTAAAAGTAGGAATGGAAATGTTTTGTTCGAATATATATCTATGTGTGTATGTCTATGTATGTATGTATATATATATATGCTTAAATATATATGCAATAATTACACACATATATTTAAGCAAAAATAAACATGTTAAAATTATGTTCCCCCCCCAATGAGGGGGGGAAGTGAGAGAAAATTAATTATTGCTCATTGAAAAAATAAAAGTAACTTTAAAAAGGCTGTAAGAATAAGTGAGACCAATCTACCATGCACCTTACACTGCCACCCTTCCAAAAAACAATTAAAAAAAAAAATCCCAGCTGCTAACCATTGCCATTTTTTTAAAAATGCTTGTCAGCAGCAAGACAACACAAAGCCTAAAAGTAACACAGATTGAGGGGGAAAGTAATTTTTACTGATAAAACACATTTTCATTAAAGACTTTATTAGAATCACTGTTTAAAGAAGTCAGGTAAGCCTTTAAGCTCTGGGTATCTTGATGAAATGATAGAGTACCCAGCCCTGCAAAAGTGGGAATAATAGCACCTCCTGCCCAGGATTAATATGTAAAAGTATTGTGAATCAATAGGTGCTACATAACTGCTAAAACAAGTGACTATAGTAAAATAAATGTATACTGGGGCAGCTAGATGGCGCAGTGGATAGAGCACCGGCCCTGGAGTCAGGAGTACCTGAGTTCAAATCCAGCCTCAGACACTTAACACTTACTAGCTGTGTGACCCTGGGCAAGTCACTTAACCCCAATTGCCTCACTAAAAAAAATAATAATAATAAAATAAATGTATACTTCATTTTAAATGTATTTTAAGGATAAAATGTTTTATTATTTGTTGACAAATTTAACTAATTTACTAGGCAATGTGTTCACCAGCGTTTGATACTTAATGGTCTTCACAAGATGATCCTAACCTACTTTTCTAGTCTTTTTAAAAAAATATATTATTGCCACTCAACAACCCAATCATACTAATTTTCTTGCTGTTTCTCACACAACACTCCATTTTCCATGCCCTTGCACTGATCTTCCTCATGTCTGGAATGAACTATGCCCTCAATACCATTTCATAAACTCTCTGGTTTCCTTCAAAACTCAACCCAACTTCACCCTTCCCTTGAACGTGCTATACAGTTCTCTCAAAATTACCTTCAATTCGTTTTGTATCTCATCAGTGTACTTTCTGTATTTAAATCACCCTCATTTCCCACTCTCTTCCTTCCAGAGGATAGACCCTCAAATAAGGATAAAAAAGTGAAAAGAATGCAAGTTCAGCAAAACACACATATGTATGTGTGTATGCACGCATGCATATATGTATTATACACCCATGGTTTGTTACTCCTGCAAAGAAGTGAGAGGAGGTGTTTTCTCATTTCTCTTCCTTGGGTAAAACTTAAATCATGACAATTTTTTCCTTTCATCATTTGTTCAAGTCTAAGCTTAGCAAAGACTAAGTGACCATTTCCATATATACTGTAGAACTTAAGGAAAAGATTATATATAAAACTGGAAATTCCTATTATGTAAAACTTGTCTTTTAAAGTATGAAATAAATGCAACATGCAATTTTCAAAGCTATCCAGTTAAAATTTCACAGCATTTAGTTTTAATTGTTTTGTTGTTCTTTTCATTTACTCCGTTGTGGTCATTGTACAAGTAGATTGTTCTCCTGGTTCTACTTACTTCATAAAAGTCTTTCCATACTTTGTCTCTGTTCTCATTAAAATCATTGTTTCTTACAACACAGTAAAACTCCATTACATTCATGTATCCCCATTCCTCAATCAATGGGCATCTATTTTATTTTCGAAGTAGATGGTGATAGTCCATAGCAAGAAAGGCACTTTAATACTTATTGGTAGAACTGTGAACTGGCCTAGCCAGTATATTATATACATTTACACATACATATACACATATACCTTTTGCCTCCTCTTTTAGGATGCAGTTTCTTGAAGGTAAAAACTATTTCGCTTTTATTTTTATAATTCCTAGCACAGTAACTGTTACATTAAGAGGCACTTAATAAATTCCTGTTGATTAATTCCAAAGAGATTACCCCATTTGTAGACATACTACAATTTATCAACATTCCTCTTAAGCTGTGGTGTCCTTAAATGAACTTGTTATTCATGATACTGTCTAACAAATAAGTAATGTAATGGGAATATTACTTTCCTTCTTCTGGATACTGTGCTTTTATCAGTGTAGATCAAGATTGCATTAGATGTTTTGGCAGCCACACAAGATTGCTGACTCATAATTGAGCTTTCAAGTCACCTAAAATATGAACTACTTTTAGGCAGGTCACACCCAGATTATGCTTTTCCAGTTCATTATTTTTGCATTTTGTTTTGATATCAACTACATTTCCCCCTCTATCCTCCCTACCATTCCCAGAGAGCCATTTCTTTATTGGGGAAAAAAAAAAAAAAGAAACCATTCAGCAAAACCAATCAACACATTTTTAAAAATCTGTGTGATATGCAATATTTCCTGGACTCCCCATCACATGCAGTTCATTTTAAAAACAAGTTTTAAAGAATGGCAGAGTATTTTTACCCTTTATAATTTAATCTTGTTATATTTCTTTTATACTTCAAGACCATCAAGATCTTGTTGGATGATTGACACCCAATAGGCCAGATATTCTTCCAGTTTCATGTTATTTGCATAAGCACAGTTTCTATTTCTTCATCCTAGTTGAATGTCTGACATCCAAAGAAGATCCATTAATCTTCTTCGGATAAATCAGACATTCAATTACAGTTACAAATCTAAATGTTCTATAACCTACATTTCTCCATTAAAACACTGGGAGAGGGGCAGCTATTTGGCGCAGTGGATAAAGCACCTGCCCTGGAGTCAGGAGTACCTGAGTTCAAATCCGACCTCAGACGCTTAACACTCACTAGCTGTGTGACCCTGGGCAAGTCACTTAACCCCAACTGCCTCACTAAAAAACAAAACAAAACAAAACAAAA